>NC_058038.1:7526723-8726723 GCF_019176455.1 Solea senegalensis
AGCACGGTTTGGAGGAAGTGCAGGACCTGCTGTTAGTGGTGTTGTGCTTTGCATAATCACCGTCACCCTCAGTTTGAGGCAAGGCGTCCGTCGTCTTTCTACTCACAGACATGACTTCTTGTCTTTGTGCGTTAGTGCAACACATTGACATCCATTATGTTACATGAATGAGTTCTTTAATCATCCATTACTTTGTGCGTGTCCTTGCGTTGTTGAGTGGAGTTTTCGAGAACATTGTGATGCCCCTGTCCTTTGATCCCCCGTGATATGAAAGTGTAATATATGATGTCATATGTGTGTAAGAGATTATCTGACAGCCAATTACAACTACACTCTAATTCAAGGATGAGAACTTCAAGATGTGTATATTTTTTTTACATCTATGCAATACAAAAAAACAAACAATACCAGAACAATTAAAGGTTCAGTGACATCATACAGTGAGATGGCAGATTGTAACAAATGGAGGACTCCTTACTCGCTTACAGAGTCTAAGTCTTATTTCTTTTAGGAACAAATCTTGCATGTAATCGAGTTTTTAGACCATTCTGTTTATTAAGAATTGTGATCCCCAAATAAATAATCTTTTCTTTAACTGGTATATTGACTGACTATTACCTGAACAGCAATGGATCCTTTAAAAACATGGCTGATTGTGATAAATTTACCTTGGAATGAGCTATTTTAACGTGACTGATGAGCAGTGGGGTAGAGAGAATATATAAATATGGGGTGATCAAACAGCCCTGATGGATGCCATGTTTCAGCCACAAAATTAGAAGAAGTAAAGAAGAGAAATGTAAATATTTTATCTATCACTTCCAGAAATACTTGGAGTACAATAAAATCCATAATGTTTGTTGTTTCATAACCAGGAAATTATATTATCCTCAAAATGACAGAATGTCATAAACAAAACACTTACACTGATATGTACATAAATAAATAACATCATTTTGGTTTCAGATCAGTATTTGTGGAAGTGTACAATGGCAACATCATAGTGAAAATCATGGTGAAATTGTTTATAGCTAACACTGTGTTTGTTTTTGTGAACAGGTAAATCTTTTGCCCGTTGCATCCTTTTGTATTTCTTTGAACCTGGACATCAAACTGTCATGTCAGGTTGGTGTTTTGTATTTTCGATGGTACTAGAGCTCAGGAATCACCTGATGACGGCCCCTCTCCTGTCCTCATCTCTCCCCGCAACAGCGCTCGCTGTCATGTCACCATATGAGGTGGAGTCTGGTTCCCCCCCCCGTGCCTCAGGACACAACTGGGTGGAGCCCCAGCAGCAAGGGAAGCCGGGGATGAGAGGAGGGGGCAAGTGTGGGAAGGGGTGGTTTCACAGGGAGCAGAGGCATTTGAGCCAGGGCACACATGCCTCAGCTGTGAGAGGCCCTTCTCCCCTTGGCTGGCTGGCATCCCAGAGCAGAGGCAGAGAGAGACAGAGACGGTAGAGTGAGAGACGGAGGGTGAAGAGAAAGTTAAAGTGTAAAAAGTAGACTAGGTGGAGGCAAACAAGTGCAGGAGAAAGTTGTCGACTGAAGATTGGGAAAAGCACCGGGGCCTGAGTTTGTGATAATTGTGGCTGAGGTTGTTTTTCACTTGTGTTTAACTGTAGTTAGTGTGCAAGTGGTTTGTATTTGGAGTTGACAACTATGGCGGATACAGGTGTCAAGAAGGAGCACTCAGCTCTGGCAGAGGTGTCTTATGATGATGATGATGACGAGGTCGCTCTGGTGGCTGCTGCCACTGAGCCGGCCGTCGATGATGATGACCCTGATGAGGATGCCGACTTGGTGCAGGTCACTGGGGGCAAGAGTGAAGCCCAGATGAACGGGGTCTTGGTTCTCTCTCTGCTAGACAAGATTATCGGGGTGGTAGACCAGATCCAGCAGACCCAGCAGGGCCTCGAGGCCCGACAGGAGGCCATGGAGAAGTCTGTGTCATCCATCCAAGGGGAGCTGTCCAAGTTGACGAAGAACCACGTCGGCACCACCAACACGGTCAATAAAATGCTGGAGAAGGTACGCAAAGTCAGTGTCAATGTCAAGATGGTGCGCAGCAACCTGGAGAAGCAGGCTGGCCAGATCAAGAAGCTGGAGAGCAACGAGAGCGAGCTGCTCAAGAGACGCAACTTCAAAGTCCTCATCTACCAGGTGTGTGTGCATGTGAGCCTGGTTTTTTAAATATCTCAATATTCTCATCATATAATAAATAGAAAGTAATATTTATTTGATGATGATTAAATGTGACAATCATTTTGAAATTACTTTAGTCGCATTCACAGTAGAAGTCACTCTGGCACAATTTGACCGTGTCTCGTGCAGTAGCCCTTATCCTTTTTGGAATGTGAGCAGCAGCATTACACAGAAAAACATTTGATGTGCATTAATCAGTGCATTTTCAACAGCAGCACAAACTGCAGCCTCCAGAATGACCATTAAATTGAGTCAGCACCTCTGCAAAGGTTGTTTCAGCACAGCCTGAAATACCGTAGCTGCCGTGGATGTAGGATTTATTGTGTTTGTGTGAGCGTATAGGTGTACCCGACACACTGCCAACTCTCTGTGGTCTCCATGACATAACTGTCCGGATCACTTTTTCCTGAAAGTTTTTGCGACATATCAGACACTGCAGCTCTGTTCAAAAAAGGAAAACAGAGGCGAACATTTTCCTTCTCTCACCAGAGTACCAGAATACCAGAGGCTTCCATGGGAAAAATGAAGGCAGGTAGTGAGTGACCTCTCCCACTGCACAGGACGACTTGCATGAGAACCCAGTGAAACTAAAGAAAGACTAGTGGGTGTAAATAAAAATATAAGCCCAATAAATACATGGCATTAGAGGCCACTTGAGACACAACCAACGCCCCATGAACCTTCGAGTGCTCAGAGGACAGATAGTTGGCAGGCGGCAGCAATGTAAGATGAAGATTTTACTTTTATTATGATGACTTCTTAGAAGTAAGACACACTTTACAACCACGTGTCAACTCAGCCTTTGAATAAGAATGAAAAAAGTTTTCATTTTGGTGCATTTTAGGAAGAAAGGAGAGTCTTTTCTGCGAGATACAGTTTGGTCAATGAACGCCTTTGAATTCACTTGAGAGGTTTAAGTACCGCTGTGCATTTGAGACTTGTCAAGCGAGCCTTTTTTTAGCAGGACGTGCTGTCATGTCTGGCTGTTGCAACTCACAATATGCAGAAGCAGCTGTGTTTTATCTTATCTGATATGTGAAAAAGGTTTACATGTGCCGTGATCTGGAATTTTCCAAATTACCACACAAGGGGGGGGAAAAATAGTCAGAGTTTGCTCATCATAATTGTAGAAGAAGAACTGTGTTGGGGATATTATTTCCTGTAGAGGGCAGCATTGAACCTCTCGGTGTGCAGTCTGCCAGAAATGATCAGAAGAAGACAAAGAGTGAAGATTTTCCTTTAAAAACATTAGCGGCCAAGGAATCTGGGAGTTGCAAGCCTCGCGTGAGGAGAGCTTACTTCAGAGTCTATATTGGCAGGCACAGATATTTTCACATCCCCCTCCTGTGATGTTTGGTGTGGGAGCAAGTTACACTATCGGCATCTTGCAGAAATCCAATCATAGACACGTACCAGACCTTAATAAATTACCGGTTTAAAGCAGGTGCCTCCTGCAGTTTATGTCTTTTCAAACTTTTCAACTCAAAATCAGCGTATGGTGGACACAGGTTTCAGGTATCCCGTATCAACAGCATCAGCAACAGTTTTGCAGATGTGGACGTTGTTTCGAGATCTTCTTCACGTCCAGTGTGTAACATTTAGGAGGGTTTTCTTGGCAGATATTGAATATGTTACCCATAAGTATGTTTGTTTAAGGGTAAAAGAATAGTTTGGTGTTTGTAGCCGTTTTAACTTAAGGTAAGAGCCTTGCTCTCATCTTTTTACAAGTTAGAACAAATATAATGTGACAAGATATTCCTTTGAAGACATTCTGCCACCTGCACACACACACACACAAATGTGACAACATTATATATGATTGATATGTATGAGTTGGTGTTGTGATTGTCCACACAGGTGGATAGTTTAGTTTACTCGTGTACATAACGTCACTTAAGGCCAAGCTGCGCTCACAGCACCCTCTGCTGGACCACTCGGTAATGACCTCAGGCAGTCTGATGCTCTTGCTGGCTGTATATTTTTGACTCGAACATTACAGCGGAAATTTCAAATCAAAAGTGACAACCCTATCCAAAGTGGACAAACGTAGTGCACTTGGTAGAGGATGCATAATAATTCTTATGCATCAGATCTCTCACATTTGTATTCAGTTTCTAATTCATCTCGTGTTTCCACTCGCACAGAACAGCTGTACACCACTTCCTGGCCGTAGTATTACAACTGAAATGCTCTTATCTCTCAGTCACCGTCATATTTACAGAGTCGTCTGGAGAGCTGTATAGCCCCAGTGCTGCAGTGGCTTTTTTTGGGCTCCCACAGTCTATATTTACAGCCAGACAATGGCCGCACAGTGTCTGGTTTAATTGACTGACTGACAGATATTGGCTGTTGAGTTATTGGCAGCATTGCAAATCAGCTCTCAGTCGGGTTTAACCACTTTCTGCTGTGTATGTGTTAAAGGGTTAAAATGGAATGATTCTAATAAGAGAGTTAGATTTAGGGGTAGGCATCTAGAGGTTAAAGGTCAATAGCAGCCTGTGTGTGTGTGTGTGTGTGAGAGAGAGATAAACTGTCATATTATTACTCCGGCTGTGTAGAACCATGCTTTGCCACACTGACACTGGCTTTAAGGTTCTGCCTCTGTGCTCTGAGAATAGCCACACACATACATAGGGTACAGACTGGATTTCTGGTCGGAAAGACTTTGACAGTGATGCTTTATAATTAAACCTGCGACGATGTTGACGGACGGGATCCTCCCGGCAACAGCAGGGTGTGGATCTGAAGACGTTATCAGCATGGGTGTGGGAAGTATTCATAACCTTTACTTGAGTGAAAGTGGGCAATGCCACAGTCTAGAAATAATCCTCATGTCCAGTGTAGCTGCAAGAAAAACCTTGCAACAATTGATCAATGAATACAGCGTTTTAATAATTTTAGCTTTCTAAATATGAATATTTTCTGGTTTCTTTGCACCTTTGCCACAGTAAATTGCTCATAGTAACCTCAAATTATCTTTTAACAAACGTAATCAACAGATTCATCAATGATTAAAATAACTTTCAGCTGCCAATTATAATAAGTAAAAGTGTGAAATTGCCCATTTCAGAGTAATTTGTGGGGTCAAATACTGAGGGGAAACATTTTAGGCATGCTGATATAAACACACTCCAGAGTTTGTCTCCAAAATGTGAGACTAAAATATCAAATGTGCGCAGCTGCATTTCACCAAATGACACAGACTTCTCAGTGTGTTTGGATACGACTGAAACAATGGTTTTACTGTGGTTTTTCTCATGAATCCACTTCATTGTGATCCCACTCGGAACCCACCTCATTTTTGTGGTGGTTGTTTAGGATTTAAAAAGTGTTCGATATGAGCCCTCCAGAGCTGGTTGGTGTCTCTGTGGCGATGCTGCGATGTTTGCGATGTTTTAAATAAACACGCCACTGACTGTGGAACGGACTCTGCAATCACTCCCTCTGTCAGAGTTTCCTCCCTGACCCTGAGTCATATCCTCCTCCTCCTTTTAATGAGAAATTGTCTTTTCAAGAGAATCAAACGTTATCATTCTCATTGGGTCAGAAATGTGTCTCACACTGACAGACTTTTTTTAGCTGAGCCTTGCAGGACTCATTTCCTGTTGCCGCGTTTGTTCACAGCAACACTTGTCAGGAAATGAACCTTAATGGAGACTGTTAACAGAAATGCTTTATAGACGGTGGCTTTTATGGTGATTGATGGTGGTGATATAATCATCTGTGGCTTTGTATTACAGTGAAGGATACTATGCTTTTCTTGACACATTAACGAATTTGAGCATCTGTTTTGCATAATTAAAAGTTACTCATTTTCTTTTTCAATGTCCTTTTGGATTACTTCATCGAATCTAATTAATCAGTGAACTAATCAAATTCAACCTAATTGACAAACTAATCAATTATTTGATCAGTTATTATGGCCCGAGGAGGTTTATTCAGGTGTCATTTTTTTTTCTTTTTTTCAAATTAAATGATAATATGTAAAATCATTTATCAAAACAGGAATTAATAATTTGAACCAAAGTCAGAATTTAGGAATACGTTGTTACCCTTGCTCAACACACAGCAATGAAAATAGCTAAAAACCTAAACCTAACCCCCTGAAAATGTATTAATCTTAGTATCAAGAACTGCAAATAATTAATTCAGTTAGTTGATTTTCTTATAATCCTTTTTTTCAAATATTTAAGTTTTATTTTTAGATTTTTCTGTACCCATTCACAAATTTTAACCCATTATTACACACCAGTAGTGAACACACACTACTGGTGTGTGCTGGGAGCAGCACTGGGTGCCTTGCTTGGGGGCGCCCCGTCCCGGGATTGAACCAGTGTCCTTCCGGTTACAAGCCCAATTCCTTTCCTTTTGGCCATGGTCTGCCAGAAAACTAGAAATATTTCATTGTTTTATAGCGTGGGTGACACATGAGTGAGTTTATAATCTGCAGATTAATCAATTTATAGATGAACACATCTCATGATCTGTAATTAGGGTAACACAGGGTCAGTTTTCCTTACATGATTTAATGTCATATACGTTAAGCTGAGCCTAAGCCATAAGAATTAAAGGTCAGGCGTGTGTTTCCTCTTGCACATTATCAGTTGGACTATTTAAATGAGTCCAGTTTGCTGTGTGTGAGATAGTGTGAGACAGTGCTGTTCTGTGTCTGGAGTCAGCGTGTTTGGCCACAGTTCAAGGGCAGCGACACAGTCATGTGGTCAACTCTATCAGGGAGCTGTAAGACTTCTCACTTACAGTCTACTTATTCCACGCCGACTTCACAGACCTTCCACAGCTCAGGTTGCGGCCAACAACCAGCCAGCCGGCCTCGACCCAATTTGCTTTGGTAGCTAAGACCCAGACTGTGTTCTAACTCACTTCCACTGCAGATGCAGTGATTCCACCACGCCTTGACTTAATATCTGTTTCCAGACATAAATCAGATCTCAACCTCATTACAGAGACGGATCACTCGGCCAAACCCACTGCAGTCAGGAGTAAGAAAACCGAGCAGCACCAGAACGGCACCAAATTAGTGTTGTGATTCATCCTGCTGGCATCTCCGTGCAAACATGCCCACTTGTTCTCCTCCCCTCTTCTCAGTTTCTCTTCACCCTGTCGCTGCCACTGTCTTACAACTCTAATCCATAACTAAGGGCACAGCTCATTCAGTATTTGCTACAGTACTTGTACAGTAACCGTGTCTCCTCGGAGTCTTTCTCCGCGGCTGCACTCCTCTTTCACCTGGTGACTGGAAAGATATCTGGGAGGCTCCACATTTCACTATTGCATGTCAGCGGCTATGTCGAGCCAGTACTGTTCAGTAATGTGTTTGCGAGCCACCGTGGCCGATTTGGGTCCTCTGGTCTTGTCAATGATGCTATCTTTGATTAGAATAAAGAGCTTTGGAAGAATATAGTCCATACTGATGTGTACTTTTACATTATCAGATTATAGCCTGTTGGGCAAATTTAAATTATGAAGATACCCACCCTGAACTTTGTAATAAATGTCAGACAATTGTAGATTAATTTGGAAATCTGAAAGTGGGTGATTGTGGTTTTTAACCCTTTACCACCTAAGCCTCAAAATGTCCATCTTTTACATGGTATTAACAATATAAATGAAGAAAAAGAAAAAAGTCTTTAGTTTACTTGTACATGAACACCAGATTTTGCGTGTTCAATTTGAAATTCGAACAGTATAAAACATATTTAAAATAAAACAAGTTGAGTTTTTGTCTCAAAAAATGGAGACTACAGGCTTTTTCCCCACTTTTTGATGCTGATTCGCCGGCAACAGCATGAGTGAAATGACCGTAATATCCACACGTTGGCTTTCCTCTGCGTGTCTCTTCCTCTCTTTAGTTTAAGCAGAATTCACCGACATCAACTAAATATTCTTTGGTACAAAGAACAAGAATTGAGTAAGTTCACCCTATTATGAAAACACATAATATAGTCTTCACTTTAAAACCTTGTAGCTGTAGCTGCCAACATCCTCTTCCATAGTTTTCTTTACTGATTAGATCATTTTTAAGCTGATATGGTTATAAAACCTTACTTCACTTTACTCAGAAAAGAACAAGCATTTTTAAACAGGTCAGAAAGGGTCGGCAAAACTGGACTGTGTCTTTGTATAACGGTGACACTTCAGACTACAGATTCAGCACTTTCTCCTCATTGACCTGCGTTTCCAAATCTAGTCTCCAACACTATGTGGCGTTGCGTGCATGTATGGCTGACATATGATGTGAATTTCCCATGGCGCTTGCACAGCTGAAAGAGGATCCCTGCTGTTTGAACACGTGGCAACACTGCACATGTAAGAGTTAAACTGCAGTCCAGCTTTTTGACAAAAATGAACTGATTCACAATGGCTTTGCTTTATTTGCATTATTTCACCTTTATTATTTTAGAATATGAACAAAATAAAATGGCTGAGAGTAAGTTACTATCAATACAATATGTATCTATAGCCACAGTGGTGTTGTCGCACTCAAGCCTTTATGACTTTCAGGATACACAAACCAGACTTGGACAAGTGTATTAATTGCATTCTAACTTCCTGTATCAGGCTATATTAAAGGTACTTTAGCTCACTCCGTATCTGTTGCTGCCTTCATTCCTTGTTCGTGGTTGATGAGGACCACCTCTTTGAGGAATCCTGGCTCCAGATTGAATTAAGTGTTGATGAATCCTGGAGAAGTTCTTCCGAATATAAAGCGTACTTAACATATCTTTTATAAGTATTTGCTGACAGAAGCTTTGGCATATAGAGATATTGCTTTTGTAGAGCTGTATGTGAAAGCACAGGTCTGTGTGTTTACAGTCTATAGCATTATGTTGCCTAAGAAGATGTTCAAAACCATACATTTTGTGTACACTGATTTTACACTTAAATACAGTTACTGTTAAATTACTTCTTTGAAATAGTGTACTTTGTGTTTAATGTGTTAATGTTGTTTTTCTTGTTTTTACCTGTATGTCAGCTCTAAGCAGAGCATTTGAGTACATTTTGGTCTGTTGAGTGCTGGTCCACGTTGTAAAAAACTGGTGGAAAACATATTTAAACAAGTTTTTGACTTATTGTAACCAGACTCAAGTCTCAGACTCCTCTTTGGAGACTTGAACACTCCAGTCCAGTTGTTCTCCTTGAAGCTCCTTCTCCATGTCCACATGAAGACACCCAAAGTCACTCTGATCACATTCAAACTACCTTCTGGTTCCCTCTCGCCTGATCTCACACCACAGCTGCCTTCTCATCTCACAGAACATCCCCATCCCACACGAGCAGACAGGATCTACCAGCTGGAACACCCATCACATCGTCAGATTTGAATGGTTGTAGTTTTCATGCAGGCTTCTTGGCTGGCAAACAGCAATGTGTCCTCATTCCACATCACAACTCTCTGGAAGCTGCTGATTCTAAATAAATTGTTGACACTCCCTCCATCGACGATAAAAACACTCGGACCATTTATCTCAATCGGTGCACTGTATTAAAGGAAACCACTATGTTGCTTTTGATTATAAATATCCCGGCAGCATGCAGTGGAATGGCGTAGTGTCTCGTTTCATTGAGTCGTTCCGAACTGAGAAATCAGCAGCACTGATTGACGGAGTGATTGCACGATACAAAATTCTCTTTGTGGGACTACATTTCCACGTGTTGGTTAGTTTTTAGGTGCATGAATGTGGACATAACCTCAGAGACTTAAAGTTTGTTTTACTCGCTTTACGAGTTGTTTAACTCTCTGGCCATCATTAGTATAACACAATGTGTGCTGCATTCTCTCAGCACAGGACCAGAAACTGAGCTGAACTTAGGGCTGATATCATGGACAAAGCTAAAGATGGGCAGCTTGTTCCAGAGTTCCAAAAACAGTTGTTCCAAGCAACGCGTGTGGCCATAACTGAACTACAGGCTCATTATAATGCTCGTGCTTGTGGAGGCTAATGACATTTGCAAGTGAGCATCCTGGGCTCAAGCCAAAACAATGACAAAGGAGGCTGCAGTATTTTATTCACGGACAAGATGCACACTGATGAGGAAACTAAAGCAACACCAGTTTTCACTCAGCATCTGTCACTTTCCTGTTTGGCTGATCAGCTTGTGCTTGATTAAACTTTCTTTTTTCCGCTTTTGTGCTGCATTCTCTGCATTGGAGAATGTGTTGTGCTAGAAGTTGGTTGCTTGGTGATATTAGAAGACTCCATTCTTATGCAAACTATGCTAATATACTGCTAACACACTTGCTACTCGCCTGCTTCATTAATGGAGGGTAGAAGTCGTCCGCTGAGGCATACAGGAGTGCACATTACATCACATGCTTTAAAGTTTCCTAACTCCAATTCATATAAGACAGTTCATAATTGTAGGCAACGGAAGAGGTTGTGGAATGTTTCACTTCATGATCCGTTCATTCATTCACATTCACTTTAAAGATTTCATTGGTTGAATGAGGCAGGCACGATCCGATTTTTTTTATATCCGATACAGATACCGATATCACAAACTGGAGTATCTGCCAGTGCTGATATCAGTCCGATACAGTATTTGTGCCATTCTGTGTAATTTCAAAGACATAAATCTCACAATATTTCACAACATATTCATCTCAGGAACAGCCCACAACAAGGCTGATTGTTATCGACCTTTTTACAGTCTGTATAGTGAAGCATTTGATATGATTTGAGTGATTTTGGACAATATCAGACCAATACCGAGTATCATATCGGCTCATCCCTAACACACACACACACACACACACAAATGCAGGTTTCTTCTTAGGACACTGCTATTTATATAGTGCTTTTCAAAAACTATGAGTTGCTTCCATTAAAATCACAAGAATGAACAAGATAATTAATTAACAAAGCATTATCCCAAACCTTAACCTATCCACAATTCAAATCTTAGCCCTAAGTGTAAACAGTCCCTCAGAAATGAATTTTTGCTTTGTTTTGGTCTCCATGAGGACTACTGGTCCTGATAAGGTCAGAGTTTGTCAGAATTCACACACACACACACACACACACATATGCGTAGCTTTTGGGGGACACTGCACTGAGTCCCATTCATTAGGACAGCTTAAAGAAAAGCCTTATCCCTAACCTAAACTATAGAGTAAATGCCCTAACATAACTACAATTCAAAGCTTTAACAAGAGCTTTAAAAAAAAGAGGGTCTGCCTCATTATAGCCAAACTTTGGCCTCTGAGAACTACTGTGTTTATTACCAGAAAAGGTCCTAAAGGGGTAACAAAAACGAGTACACACACTCTCTCTCTTTATAAAGGTCGATCACACAAGCTCCAGTGGACATATCCCTGTCTCCCCGAATCCCTATGTCTCAGGCAGAGACATGTTTATATAGTCACTGAGCATGGATCACAGCAGAGGACAGATAATATATGGAGCCACGGTGATGGATGTGTTCCCATGTTCAGGCGAGGTGCCTCAGATCTGCATCTGATCTGCTTTATAGTCACACATCTGGGTTTCCTCTTCCCTCTCTGACACACACACACACACATTAAGTCAAGGTGTGTGCACAGAATGTTGGTGTCTTTCTCACAGAGAGAGAGAGAGAGAGAGAGAGAGTGTGCAACACATCAAAACACAACATCTAACAATATTTCTGGGTTTTCTTTTTGGTTTTTTTCCTCCTTTTTTTCTGTCAATTTGATTTAACCAGGACTGCGATGGTGTCCACCTGTGGCAATCAACTGCTGTTTCCATAGAAACGGGTTGTTACGCTTCCTTAGAACATGGAGGAGGGGAGGGGAGGGGAACTCGCAGAGAGAGGAAAAAAGAACATGAGATAATGAGGAGAAGTGGGCAAAAAGGGGGGAAAAAAGCTCCAACAAAGAAAATGAAAGAAAGGGAAAGAGAGAGAAATAAAAGGAAAAATGTCAAATTAATGAAACTCAATGTTTCAGATCCTTTGATCTTTCACCTCATTTCGAAAATGTCCACGCACGTTAAAGACTGATACCCAGGTGTCTGCAGTTGTACAGTCACAGGCCCTGGCCTCATAACATCTGGTATTGTAAACAGTTTTGGTATTTATCAGTGACAGTGTTTTCCCACTGCCAAGCACTTGACAAGCAGCAGATATAAGTGTTAACTTGGTAACAGGAACCTGTGACTCTGGAAATGTTTTGCATTGTTGGGATCAGTTCCTACGCACAGGGCTGTGACGCTGAGACAAGACAGACTGGGATTCCATATGGCTGTCAAATCAATCCTGACCAAATAGATATTATTAATGTGACACAAATGTAATTGCATTAGTATTAGTGACATAATTATCAAATCCCTAGTTGTATGGATGTGCTGTCTCATCGCTGCTCTGCTATTACCATCTGCCGTCTGTCAGGATTCCCTCTTTCTTTTTTTTTAAAGATGCTAATTCACTCACTGTGTGTACATAAAACGATGTGTCTGTTGTTCTCAGATGTTTATGTTTATGTTCTTCATATCTCCTAAGGCTCATAATATGTCGGCTGCTTTTTACTTTTACCGGCACAATGGGGAAGCATGCAGTTTCCAAATAAACTGTTATTGTCGTGGAGAAGTCAGTTTGCTTTTCTCCCACAAGGGTATAGTAAAAGGACAGAGGGGGAGCGAGAGAGAGAGAACGAGCAGCCGGACTGCCTGACCTGACTCGGTTATGTAAACAAAATAAGTGTAGTGAAAGCAGCAGCAGTGAACAACAGGGAACATTGCCTAATGAGCGGTGGCATGTACAGAGAGTGCAGCCGTGTTTGTGTGTGTGTGTGTGTGTGTGTGTGCTTGCATACTAAATGACCTGCATGCTTGTTCCACATTTGATCTTCAATTGGACAGATTTCTCAGTGAGCTCTCTCAAATTAAAAAGGCAACCATGACTCATGCAACACGTCTCTCCTTGCTCCCTGCTCCTCCGTTCCTGCCGCCTTGTCCTATCTCCTTCTCTTGGCAACATCCTGCTCAAGACGATGAACCTCCATGGATAAAAAAGCATCTGTTCTGGGCTGATAAAATGTAGGATTTGTTACAGATGTTGCCAGAATGGTTTCTAGGCAGGATTTGAGGTTTGTTTTATTCGATAATCAAACTTTTATCTATAGGTGGCTAAACCATTAAATCTGGATAAGCATGTGTTTCAATTCCAGTTTATTTTTTTCTACAGTACAAAGTTTTACTTATTTCTTTATAAACACGCAGAGAAAATAGTAGATTAAAATACAGATACTCTAAATATGCACAAGGTCAAAAACCAAATAAAAGAAGACTTATTTGAGGCAACTATCTTGTCAGATAAGCACAGAATTAGAGGTGGCATTTCCTGCTACAGGGACCAGTTTTCCTTTGTTTAGTAACAAATGCTTGGTCAGTGTCATTTTGATTTTTTTACCTTTACAGTCTTGCTCATAACAGCACACACATGTAAACACACACATAAACACAGTGTTGACATGCTCTCGGAGAGCATGCGCACTTATGGCCATGAAAATCTCTTTGAAGGGTGTTTCATTTTACATTAAACTGGGCCGTATTTCTTTGTCTGTGACTCTGCTCTGTCACCACAGGACACGATGTCGTGATGTACAGTGTTGGGGTTAATGCCAAAGGCTATAACGACTTAAAGGAACCTTGATGGTGAACCATGAGGAAAAATGATGAACATGGGAAACACAGAACATTTTCTGATACAGAAAAGAAAGGGAAAAGTACAATTAGTGAGACGTTGACATGTTTTTTACTTTTTTTTTACTATCTCTTTGCTCTCACTATTCATACTGCATCTCTCTCACCTTCCCACCCACCATACTTCCAAACGTCTGTGTCTTATGATCTCCTCCTGCAAGCTGTCTGCACTATTCCCAATGTACAAATTCCATACATGATCATTTTGAGGATGATCTCACAAAACAATCCAATGTGTGATAAATAAATATGACAGATAACTATAGATGGTGTGATAGAGGGCAACTTTGTTCAGTTGTTTAGCTGCTGAGAGAGAGCGAGCAGAGAACACATCAGCTTTCAGTTTTAACATAAAGAGTATCAAACTCCTTCCAGGATTTTTAGACAATATTTGAGGTAAATGACACCAACCACTGATTTCTGAACCTGTTGGTCACCAATGAAAGCTGAATTATATTTTGTGAGCAGCAAAAACAATCATGCAGAAGAAATTCTTAATAAACCTGAGATACTACTGCTAGAGCAAGACCGGTAAGGTACCCTATGGTTAAGTTCATTTCTATATAGCACATTTAAGGAAGTTAAATGTGCTACACACTCTCTTTCTCACCAACATGTTCTGGAACTGTCTCTGGACAGGATGTGACGCATCAACCTAAGAACCCAATCAGCCAACTGTAAAACACTTGTACTCACCTCCATTAACGTAGTCATGTATGGTGCAGTCAGAGGGCCCCACAAGATGGATCAGGCTGGACTGGCTGAAACCAACGGTGTGCTTTTCTGTGGTGCAAAAATACAAAACGCACACACACACACACACACACACAGAAGAAGTTGAGAATATGTGTATTTTACCAAAACAAACCAACATTGACAAAACTGCATGTGTTCATACATCGAGCACAGACAGACTCCCTTGGTGCATCCCCTGAGTTTAACCCAGCATAAATAATTATTTAACAACATTACTAGCACAGTAAGCACTTTTGATCAAATCACTGTTATTAAAGCTGTAGAGCATACCTTTTAAAAATAAATACATGTACATTAAAGGCCACATGGCAGCATAGTGATTAGCACTGTTGCCTTCCATCAAAAAGAACCGACTGACTCTGTTTTCATGTTCTCCTCATGTACATGTGGGGTTTTATTCGGGTACTCCGGTTTTCTCGCACAGTCCAAAAACATGCATAAATGGACACTAAATTGACCATAGGTGTGAATGTGAGAGTGAATGGTTGTTTGTCTCTGTGTGCCGGCCCAATGTCCATGGTGTACCACACATTTTGACCTATGCCCGCTGGGATGTGGAGGATAAGGTGGTAAACTGAATGAATTAATGACCGTACATTACATTCAAAGCTTCGGAGTTCACAAAATGCTGGTTAAGATTGTTAAATCGTATGGCTGCAAAATCGTACGACTGAAAACACAAAGTTTCTGTCCCACTGTCCTTCTGACAATAACATAAAATACTCCTGTTATGCACTGCTGTCACTGCTGATGAAATTGCACAAGCTTAGTGGAAGAATCAAGTAAATAACAATGCACCATTATAACCACAAAAACAGATACATTTTAATTGCCCTGTAGAAAGTTATCACTATGTCAGTGTTTAGCGGTGATACATCAGCAAAGGTCACTACCTGGGTTGGGCGAAGGGGACGCCACGGCTTCAATCCTCAGTTTGGTCTCCAGTCTCTCCATCTTCTGACCCTCGTAGCGCTTCCTGCCCTCCTCTTCTTCCTCTGCACTGGCATACTACCCACACAATCATTTACACATTCACATCCATGACAAACCCTTTCCCTGCATGGATCTAAATATGCACAACATCATTTTAGCACACTGATTTTCCATGCGCCAAATGGACTTTTCACACTGTTAAATGCCAATATTTTTTATCTTCACACAGTGGCCTCTCTCTCTCTCATGGATTATCTCTCTGTGTTATTTCTCATACACATGGCAGTAAGAGAGGCAGCTAGAAAGAGGAAAACAGACCAAACTCTATCTCTTAAGGTCAGAATAGATGTACCTTGATGGGAGGCACCTCCGTAATCTTGTCGACATTTTGCAGCGAGCAGGGGACGTACCACAACGCTGCCTTGTTGGCCAGCTTTTTTGTACCTGTAGTCACAGAGACGAGATTGAATTTTTATGAGGAACATTTCAATGAGAACTTTAACAGCTTCCTTCAACCAAAAGACCTATTTTTCTATTTCAGGTTTGTGGCTGCAAACTAGTCACATTTTAACGTGTCCTCGAAGCAAAACAAAAATGGAGTAAACCATTTTGAGCTGGCTGTTGACATAACACACAGCAATCCAAGTTATATAAAGCCATTGGTGCTGTCAAAGGCTTAGGCTTTCTTTTACAAACAAAAGAACAGAATATAAATGAGAACATTGTTTCACAAAAATCCTTCATTTCGTATCAAGCTTACATTCACACAAATCCTCCTGGATCAGGTTTGCTGATGGTTTAGGGTAAGCATTTTTTTGTATTGTGAATATATACACATATATATGTATATATATATATATATATACATATATATGTATATATATATATATATATATATATAAAGCCGTATGTTGTGACAGTCATTCTTTTGTCAGTTGACACATAGTAATACAAATATTATGGGAAAAGATGATTTAATCAACTGAAAAAAGTATATAAAAAAAGTGTGTGTTTATATAAATTAGTGACTGCTGTTGTTTACATATATATGTATACATGCATGGTTTGTCTCTAGCGTCGCTGTCTTGGAAAAGAAAACAATTTCTCAAAAACATGTAATAAATGATAGTATTATATAGTATTATACATTTCTAGTCCTGCAGATGCATGGATAAAACCATGGTCGTCATCAGTGAATGAAAAGTACTGCTTCTGAACACAGATCTTTGTGTACTTGAAACATTTTGGCCATAGGAGGGTTGGTGGCATTAGTTCTTCTTCATTAAAGACAGTTACTATAAGAATCATAAAAGGACAAAAGCTGTGTGCAAATCACATCTCATAGCAATCAGGCATACAGGTTGTCATAGTGATATCTGCTCTGTTCTGCCTACACTTTTTCACTAAATTCTTTAACAGAGACAGAGATGGGGGCTATTTTGAGGTTGTGTTATCATGGCATACACAGATTAAAGACAGCACAGGGCCAGCTGCTTCAAATTAAATTCTCACTTGTGGATGCACCATTTGATGAATTAGTTTAGTTGGTTAGATCAACCAGGATTAATGATATTTAGATGAGTTTGACGTGTTGAAATGACTGCACGGTTTCACATGTTCTTTCTACTTGAGTCAAATACATACCGTGAAACCTCATTTACGCATCCACTACATTAGCATGGACACAAATGCAGGACAATTCATGACAGAGGATGAGTTAAAATGGAGAAATGTGAAGTTGAGGGAGTGGTAGCTCACAACAGGCTACTCTTAGGGAATAACATTTGCATTTTACACCCAAGTTAAAACCATGCATGTAGACAACTGTGCTGTGTTACCATACCAACCGCACTTCTCTCCTCCTCCTCTCACTGCCATTGCCAGCAACCAGGAAGTTGCACACAGGAGAAAGAGAGTCATATTTACATATCCTAGACTCTACCAAGACTGAGTGACTCCAGTCTATTATTAGCTCCTGCTGGACCTTTTAACTGAACTGTGTTTAGGATGGAGGATGAAGAGGAGGAGAAGAGAGCGACAAGGACTGGTGGGTGAAGCCCTGGAAGGAATCGGTAGAGAAAGAACCATTCCCAGTGACAGATAACCCTTGTGGCCATAGCAGGCTTTGAATATTAAATCTCTCAATGTCAATGTTTGACCATGTTATCGCCTGCATCCTTCAAAGTACTGACACTGTCAAGCAACTGATTAAGGAGATAAAATAATGAGGCCAACTACAGTCACTGTTTTCACCTTAAAACCTTTAGTGGAGGTATAATCAGTGACTTTGTGCATAGTTTCTTCTCACTTCAGAAAACGGAGCTCTGTTGTAACAGGGCCACTCTGCAGTTTGCAAGATACCCGACAGTGGTAGGGAAATGTTGAAATGTTGAAATTGATGGTGTATTTAAGGAACAGATGAAGCAGTACATAGACATGTAGAAAGAGGAAAATGAGTAACCAATAAGTATGTGGACAAACGTGCCGCAAATCAGGTTTAAACTAAAGCACAAACAAACAAACAACCCCAACCCTTTCAATCTACATTTAAGTTGTGACTCAGACTATTCTTCAAATTTCCTCAATGCACATTTCCTGTTCTCAAACATCCCAAACCCAGTTTGCACTTATCTCTAATCTTGTTCTTCCTTTCCTTCTATTCCTTCCTCCTAACAGCACTGATCTCTTTCTGTCCTCTTCAGCCTCATCACGTTCTTTCACCACAAGCAGTTTAACTTGATTTATTGCTGCCTTTTACTCGTTCAACCCTCTGCTCTCCGCTTTGTCTCGGACCCATAACCCTTCATTCTTCCTCTAAGCAGAACACCCCCTTTGTTTTCTCCCCCTTCCTGAACAGCATGTTCCAGGCTCAGCCAAAGTGCAGCAAGATTCATTCTTAGTGCTTGATCCCCATGATCAAAACCACATTTTCCACTGTGCTGAGCCAAGGCTCCATAAGTTTTAACTACATTACAGCTGCACTGTGGGATGTTACAGGCTGACAGGAATAAATGAAATCATGCCAAAAGTAGAGAAGAGTTTGGGACCGAGCTTTGTGACAGACAAAGGTCATTCAACACTCAATTTAAACATTAAGGTGTATTTTAAGCACATGAGTGTTGAATACTGTTAATGTGAGCACAGTACTCCCCCTGTCTTCTCACACTGAATCCTAAAATTGAAGATCCAACTGTGAGAAAAGAAACACCTCCACAGTTGACACATTGCAGGGAGAATCTAAATTTTCTCTCGTTTTCAGCACTGAAGCACTGTTGGCATCTGTCCTGTTACAGATCTCAGACACGTCCCATGGATTATTTTCTCGGCTCTCAAAGTCAAGCTAGCCTCATTGATTGTTGGCTTTTTCTTTTCATTAATGTTCATTTACTTACGGTCTTTTATTTAAATGTTTAAAATGAATAAATAAAAACTGGAGCTCAACTGAAGCCGAAAACAATACTTACAATACAACATTTATTGTACATGTGTGTCTGGTATTCCTTATGTTGTGGGCACCTAAATCTGTTTACACAGTCACATTATGGGGATTTGCCTTCCTAATGGAGACAAAAATCAAGTCCCCGTAACAATAATTAATACATTTTACGGTGAAGATACGTTTTGAAGTTAAGATGAGGTTAGGGTTAGGATTAGGCCAGTAGTTATTATGGTTAAGTTTAGAGTAAGTCTCCAGGAAATTAATGTAAGTCAATCTAATGTCCTCTGAAGTCATGGAAAGCACTGTGTGTGTGTGTGTGTGTGTGTGTGTGCGCGTGTGTGTATTCCCACAGCAATGTTTCAGTACGTGCAGTTGTGTGACCCACCAGGATCATGACAGTTCCTGCCATGATTATTTTAAGCATCAACCCATAATGCATTGCTCTCAGCTCTATGTATGCATATATATGTGTGTGTGTGTGTGTGTGTGTGCATGTTGTGTTTATTCAAATGTACACCCGAGTGTGCATGAAATGCAAGCATTATTACCTCTGTGGGACTTTTGCTTGAGTGTGTGGGTTCAAAGCCTCAATACATTCACTGTTTTTTCTCTGTGTGACAATGTCATATCGGCAAATCTTGGTGTGTGTGCGTGTGCATTCCTGAATAGACGCAACTCTGCATCTATGTGTATCATGTTAGATGTGTGCATGTGTGTTAGTGTGACTGTGTACAGAATGTATGTGGGTTTGTTTTACATACATGTTTGAGCATAAATGCAAATACGTGAGCGCAAGTGTGTGCTGGGTCGTGTGAATGAGCATGTGCAGCGTATTAGTGCGCATGTGCGATCCCCCCAGCAGGGACAATCATCACGGCTCGTGCCCACAGTATGCAGCCTTCCCCTGGGGGGCCATGACTGAGAACTGCCTGACGAGATGCTGCCTGACTGACTGTGGAACCTGGACGCTTGCCTCCTCCCCCAACACACACACAGATGAAAGAGAGAGTGATGTACACATGTGAAGTAAACCACAAATGTGCTGTATATGTATAAATAAGAAGAGTGCAATACATGTTCAGTCACAGTATACAAGAAGCATGTATATTTACGAAACTGAAAAAGCATGTATGGCTGCACATTCCTCCTTTAGTGTTAATATTAACAATGCCCAAAATAAGGCAAAAGTGCAACCAGGAAGATGAGAACCCGACCAGTCCTGCCTCAGTTTGAGACGTCTTCTGCAAAGAAGTCAAATGTGTGTGTGTGTGTGTTCAGCGTGAATCTGTCCGGGTGTGAGAATGTGTATATGTGTGAATTTTTCTATGCACAATGTGTCAGCATGTGCAGATCAGGTTCTGTATACACGCAGGTCTCCCCTACGTGACCGTGTGTGACTGTGAGTCGGGTGTGCACGTTGTGTCGGAGCATGTGCGCAGGTACATCCACTCTGAGTTTGTATCTGACTGTGCCACAGTGAGTGTGAGACCTGACACTAAGCCAACGTGACAGAGGCAAATAACGTCTGCTCCCGTTATCTTCTCTTTCCCCTCGGCCCTGCAGGAACCTTTTAAAGGGCCAAACACTGATGAAAACACACATGATGTCCATGCACATACTTGCAAGTATACCACACGGCAACACTATGCATCTATCTGCACGGTGCAAAGCGATAAACACACATTTAATTCGCCCCCTTTTCTCGGTTACCAAAACATGAATAAAATCATGCAAATGTTAGATCTAAAACAAACAAAAACATCCATTTATTTACACATTCTGTGCCTAAGAATGGACAATCCTTCAGGTTTAGATGAAACTAAATCCATAGAAACACAAACATCCATAAGTCTATATGGGTCACCGCTGTGTCATTTCAAATACGCACATCACACATACATTTTTACACATATGACCTACATCCTATATGAACTAATAGACCACCAAGCTGCAGCCTCCTCTGGCTCTCCTTTAATGTCAACGCTGCCCGTGTGTGTCTGACCTGAGGACAGAAGCTCATCTGCACAGTGCAGGAAAATAATTCCTGTTCGTAAAGTGGGACAGAAGCTCAACGTGTGTCTGCAATTTTTTTTCGGTTTCGTTAGAATGAAATATGATGTTCTCAGATCTGACTCACGGTGACGTCCATACATATAATACACGTAGCTGTGCAAGTGTAAACTACATGAACTAGATACAAAATGAATTCTTCAAAAAAAAGAAAAAAAAAAAAGGTGGCTCTCATGAAGTGATCTGCATGTATTTGTTTTATATTTAATGTTTTTTTCCCCCAACACCTGTGCTAATCCTGTCCAATTGACTTGTGCTGAAAAAACACTGAACAGTTTGAGAGACAAAATATTAAACACAAACGGCCTTGAAGCTAATTCTCTCCATTAGGTCTCTTCCTGCTTGGGGTCCTTCCTGGCAGCGCACTGTGGTGACAAGAGGGTGTCTGTGATGATGCCTGTATGTATATACACTGCTCTCCACCTGTCAGCTCATATCACTGCCTCCGCCTCCGTCAACCTGCTTCCAACCCAGCAACCAGCCAACCAACCAACCAACCAGTATAAGCCT
Source organism: Solea senegalensis (assembly GCF_019176455.1). Lineage (NCBI taxonomy): Eukaryota > Metazoa > Chordata > Actinopteri > Pleuronectiformes > Soleidae > Solea > Solea senegalensis. The sequence continues at coordinate 7,548,335 of NC_058038.1, forward strand.
GTTGCTAGGGCAACGACTGTCTAGGGGATACTTCTTTTGTTTCTCACACCTCCTTTCCTTCATCCTTCTTTCCGTCATGACATTCCCCACTTTCACTCCAGCTCCCTCTTTCATTCCCGCAGCCATCTTTATGCCCATTGATATGTCTGCCTGCTTCTCTCCTCCCATTTGTCTTTCCGCCTCACTCTCCTCTCCGTCGTTCTGTCTCTTTCTCGGTGTGTCACTCTCTTTAATATCTTCAAATGGAAGATGGACATGTTGCCAATAGCTGCTAATTAAAGACTAAATGACAAAATACAGGCCTGTGACATGTACCAAGCAACTGCACCAATGTTCAATGATGTGTTTCGTGTGTGTTTACATGTATTCATGGGTAAAGACAATATCACTTCTCCCTTGATAGAAATTCATGCGGTTATACTAGGGTGCCACACATGGGGCATTTTGTAGTTTCAGATAGTCTGTGCATCACTGTTGCAACTGGCATTTAAAGGTTCAGTGACAATGCTAGGTCAGCCCAATGTGATCCTGTGTGTGTGTGTGTGTGTGTGTAAGCCTGCACACGCACATGGTGTGTGCATGTGTATGTATGTCCGCTGTGCAAATTAAATGCACACAAATCAATAATCAATAAACAACAAGAGTTGCCGACTGAATCACTTGGCAAAAACTCTACTAAAACTAGAAAACAACAAGGCTCTGAGTTTCTATTCCCCTGTCAGCTCTTCCTCTGCCATACCTCTATGAACTGCATTATTTACTGTGTGCTGCCCTCTACTGGTCAATCACTGTAAGACCATTCTACAATCTCATAGAAGACCTTGCCTGTAATTGAAATATTTAGCCAGCCTGTGTATTTTGTGCATGACAGTGAGTGAAGAGATGAAGACGTTCTTATCTCTCCCTTTATTGTTAAAATAAATATTAAAAAAAGAAAAAACCTTGCATATCTGAATTAGTTAGACATTATACCTTCATATTTGCAACAGTGCAACAGTTCAAAATGAGTCACCCACCTGTGAGGATGTTCTCAGCCATGACTTTCACCTGCACCTCCATTGAGTGCTTGGAGGTGTACGTGATCTCAGCTGTCACGTGGGCAACCTCACCGATGAACACAGGAGACAGGAACTCTGTCTTCTCCACCCGGACCAGAAGAGCCAAAGAGCGGTCCTGAAGAGGTGAGACAGCAAACCGTAAAATTATCATTAACTAACTATCAGTGGCAGAAGTTGATTCTCTGTTGGGCAGATTAGCCGTAGATCAAATTTTGAATCTCAGTACCTGGAAAAGAGATCACAGAGTCACTGTTTCACTGAATTCAATCCAATAAAAACAATGTAAATCAACCTATGGGCTCTTGTTATTGTAGTTTCACATGTTTAAACCAAATGAGATTAATGAGTGATTGTGAGGTGTTTTATTTTTCAAGCAGAAAAAGTAACTAAATTGGTGGCAGAAGATTTACAGCTAACTCCAAGATGTTTCTGGAGGATTTTAACGACCATCGCTCATTTTACTTTCTGTCGCCAGTGCCAGACATGAACTGGTGACTGTCAAAGTCAAATAAGTTTCAAGGTTCCGTGACGTCTGTGTAAGATAAATCCAAATGTGTGGAGACAGAGGAAACAAAACAACACCTCAGATACAATACAGTTGATTATTATTATCTGTGATTCAGCGTTTACCTGGTTAATACAGGTGACAGGAAAGAACTAAACTAAAAAGAAACTACTTGTTGAAAGGTGAATAGTCCTTATTTAAGGTTGACTTTGATGTTTAAGATGATTGAAGAACACTCACAAGGAGGAAGTTTAATTAAGTAACAAATACAAAAACATGTTTTGTCCATGACGTTGTTTGTCTTAAAATCTTATCTGGACAGTGAAATGTGGGTCATAGTGAAAATATGAGCAGAATGCAGCAGCAGGTGAGATCAAATGATTCAACAGTGAAGTAGGTTAAAGTTCAGCATTTTAAATGGGACAACAAAATATGAGCAATGCGATACCTTACACAAACACAATCATCTCTGCAACACAGTAATATTGAGATTTAAATGACTGAGTATGAAAAGTACCACCTAAAACTGACTAAAACTGGACAATGTATGTTACCAACTGTATGTTTTCCAACTTTAACTTTTCACTTCTTTCTCATGGTGCTATCAAACATCATTCGTTTGATGATTTACACCCATGCTTCTCCTTCTACGACCTAAACACCCTCAGTATATGTGACGATAACAACTCATTTCTGCACAGCAGACTATGTGCACAATTTTATTTTGATGTTGTTGCCATTGTTGCAGTCTCTCACCCCATTCTGTGTGTTGCAGTGCCTTGTGCTGATGATGCAACCAGCTTCCTCGATCATCTTGAGGATGTGTCCGCCATGGACGTTGCCCACGATGTTGGCATCGTCTGGACGCATGATCCTGCAGTAAAGAATATGTGCGTGAGTACAAAATGGGAGTACTGATAATGATGATGATGATATGTTTTCAACATGTGTTGTCACATTGTTTTTGGCTGGATCTTGTGTGTTTTAGGTTTAAATGACAGGTCCTGTCTATAATGTATTTTATATTTTATGTGTTTTAGGGCAGATGCAAGACTCATCTTTTTTTTAGTCTATGTTATGTCGTAAAACATTTGCCAAAGCCCTGTGGGGACAATAAAGTATATTTAAATTATGGATGGATCAATTCATTGATATGACATTGAGCATGTACATAATTTGCTAAATCATTTGATTTCACATGTTGTGGATTAATTTGTTCGGATATAATATGCGTTCACTGGACAGTTACTAAAGGAACTTTAATCATAATTAGTTTCCTTAATTATTAAATTATTAAGACTAAAACGTCTTTTTTTAGCTATTATGCCTTTCACCATGGCATAAGGCTGTGTGATGAAATCATATCAAATAAATAACTGACAAAAAACAACCCAAGAACAACCCAAGATGTTGATGATGATAAAATGCAAGAACATATGTGATGAGATTTACTTGTAGATACAACATATATCCGGTCTCATTATCTCTGACAGCGCTCTGCACCTCAACGACATCAGCTTTTGTTCAGTGTGAGTCAAACTAGTCTTGCGACTTACAGTCGAATCTGCTGACATACTCTGAGATTGCAAACAAAGAGTATGCACTCAAATCGGACTAATCATGGAAATCACACAGACACTCGATGAATGACAGAGTACAGATGTGAAGTCAGTCTAAGTTCCATTTAGTAAGTTTGAACGAAAACAATATCGGAAGGCCTTATGATAAAACTCACTTATGAAAAAAGGTAAATGGTCTGCATTTATATAGAGCTTTTCTAGTCTTGATGACCACTCAAAGCTGCTTTACACTACAGTTTTATTATACATTCATTTCATACAGCACAACTACAGTATGTGTAACGCATTTTTCTATCACACACCTTTCTAGCGGGTGGGCAATCAAACCCACAACCTTCAAGTTGAAAGACGACTCGCACCACCACTGAGCTACTGTCGCCCCCAACGGGGGGGTAGTAGTGGGGATGTAATCTGCGACAGACTATCGAGTACAACCAACAATCTTTGATGAGCACAGTATCCATTCAATACCTCTCTGACACTGAGTGTCAACAATTAAAACATTTAAGGAAGTGGGTAATTGGTGTATATAATATTACTACTCTTAATGCATTGAAAACGGTACAAAAAGGATTCCTGTATATTCAGCAGCACACCTCATACTGTGTGTATAAGAAAGAGAGAGAGAGATACCTGCTCAGGAGACATTTGGAGCCCTGCTGAGCTGCAGCCTCTTCATCTTTTCTGACATCTCTGCTAACCTGCTGCCTTTGACTCTCCACCACCACTGCCGTCTTATCCACCTCATCCGATACCCTTCTGCTCCAAGGTCTAAAGCAACGCATCTCGGCACTCTGCTGACTCTTCTGCTCTCTCTGAACTCAACATTCACGTCTGTTGAGAGTGTGCGGGCCCTGGTGTTGGTGCAGTGGCCGATATCTGGCAGGGTTTAATGTAAACCCCGCCTTAGTAATGTTGACTGGTCAAACTGGATTACACCACACCCACAAATGCAACAGGTGACCAACAAATTTTGTAATAATCACAAGTTTTGTGTGAGGGAAGTGCATAAGGCGCGTTACACTCTGTACCTGTCTGTCTGTAACGAGATGTGTCAAATTTGAATGTGGGCTGTCTTAGATAGGAACACGATTCACAGTCAGAGTCTGCTCCAGTCAGCACTAGTTGGGGACAGTCGGCATGGCGAGTTGGCACAGAAATCAGGTGTGAGTGGTAAAGACCATTGCTGTTAAAATAGCAAAGCAAAAGAACTAATGTATGGTATTTCACATTAAATTTAACAGACACAATCACCCACTTACGAGTCTGTAGGGTAAAGACTCAAATCGGCAAGTATGTGAGGGTAACAGACCTGACCAATGTTATAATAGTTCTGGATTTTTCATTAGTTTTATTCAGTTTTGACTTTTTGTTTCTAAAATTAGTTTTAATTAGTTTTTAGAGTGGGTTAGATCGTTTTTGTAAGTTTTTATTTTTTGTAAACGCCAAGTTTTAGTTTAGTTTTTATTAGATTTAGATTTGTGTAACATGGAGTATTTGCCCGGTGCAAGATGCAAAAAGGTCATGATAAGTTTTGTGTCATAAAAACCTAACATTTTAAAAATGGAATCTGCTGAGGTATACTAAAGCATGACTTTTTTGTCACATTTTGGATGATATACTAACCTATGACTTTTTTTTCACATTTTGGACGACATACTAACCCATGACATTTTTGTCATATTTTGGACGACATACTAACCTATGACATATTTTTCACATTTTGGATGAAATACTAAAGTATGAATTTTTTGAGATACTTGTCTTCATGCCCTTATTCTGAATTCCTTGGTTTCTCATCATGGTCAGCTTTTTAAAAAATTTAACAATTGAATTATGAGGACAAATTTTTTGATCCTTCATCAGTTCACTCTTTTCACGTGGTCCTCGTGTCCGTGTCGGGAGCATCACCAGCACTGAAGATAGTCCAGTGGATAAGAACGTTGCATCACGACTCAAAACATTCTACGACATATGTGTGTGTCAGTCTGGGTGTTTCAAAAACAACTGCACTGTTTTTTTAAAATGTAATTTTCATTATCATTATCATTTTTAAATGTCAATGTAACCACATCAGCAGGAGTGAAAAAAGAAAAGAAAAAGACTTTGGTTTACAACCCGGGACCCTCATTCCAAAGTGCAATTTCTAACCAGCTGAGCTAATCGAGGCAACACATCACACCAAATTTTGTCCCTCCCTAGCCATAAATAATACATTAAATAACCGAAGCTGTGGGCTGTACAAAATCTAATCTGCCGTGATTGGCCAGACTTTGGACATGCCTTATTTAGACAAAGTGGTATTTTGGTGGAATCACCCTTTAAAATTTTTAGGGACAGCGAGAGAGAGAGTGAGAGAGACTCAAAAGCACCACCCTGCATTTCCTGCTCCCTGTCTCTTTAAATCAGACCTGAAAACATTTTTATTTACTACAGCTTTTTCTTAAGTTCTTAAAAATCATCTTACTTATCGATTCATTCTTGTCTTTTAAATGCACTTTACCACTTTTATTCTAGGATTTTGTTAATGTATTTCTCTGTCCTTGTAAAACACTTTGAGTTGCCCTGTGTATTAATAGTGCTATACAAATACAATTGCCTTGCCTATCGTGATATCATGTAATTTACAGGCCTTATTTTTTATTACAAATCCAGCTGCTTTAGACACATTTATAATGAATCCATTCAAGTGGCTCAGCAAAACAATCACAACAAGAAATGACCATTGAAAGGTAACTTTATTGGACAGGAAACCATCAAACAAACCGTCATTGTGGTACATTTTGTCCATATAAAGCTATTAATTTGGGTTCTTACTGGAAGATTATTTATAAGATACATAATGACTTGACACAGCAGTGACATCTGTTCATTTATTTATGTTGTACTTGCAGGACTCCAATGTTCAATCCTCACACAAAGCAATAAACCCCACCTCATTGTACATGTTTCCTTCTGGCCTGAAATGAATGCACACAAATACAGAGAGAGAGAAGGAGAAAGTATATTCATCACCGAATATTCAAATGTTTAATTTTTCTCTTCATTAGTCTGTGTGATTATGAGTGAGTAATTGTTTATTTGATGTATGTAGCAGAAACGTGGAAGTCCTTGATGTAGCTTGCACCAGCAGAGTCAAACATAATTAAGACAACTATGTCAAAATACATTATTTTTAAAGTGCTCTTTGGTATTTTGTTTCTGAATAATATGAATATATATATATATATATATATATATATATATATATATACGTGTGTGTGTGTGTGTGTATGCTTACCAAATTATCAGTAGATGGAAATTATAATGGGAAATATTAAAAATGGCACTGATGCAGATATTTTTCTTCAATTTAATCACTTTTGACACCTAGATTTCAGAGCAACCTCTGTTACTCCATAAGTTATGGTCAAACACAGCAACCTGTTAAAAGTGTGATTAAATACAGCTGTCAGCACCAGCAGACAGACAACAAGCCATGAAAAATAAATCCTGGGACACAAAACAGTTCAGCTTTTCTATCTATAGCTATCTATCTATCTAATTTGGCAAACAACTTGACAAGGCCTATTACATATTTGATAGAAGTCCCAAACTGAAATATAATTGAATATATTTCATTTTAATACACATACTCCAGATTGAAGATATGCCATATATTTATCTTCTCTCCACAAAGGACAGCAGATATTTCTGAAAATATAGTTTCACAGACATTGTTGCAGAAAGACAGATCTTCCCTAGTCCTAAATCCTGAGCACTTAAAACGCTGCATCACTTAACGAGAAAGAAGAAACTCGCTGATGCAAAGGACAGAACCCCAAGGCAAAAACAGAGCTACGTAGTTTATGCAGTGCAACGTAATGAGGATTGTACTGACGTTCACATTGGAGAAACCAAACAACCATCATCATTTTCATTTCATATGTACATATATATACAGTATAGGGATACATTTTGTACCCCCTGGTGATAAGAATACATAACCAGAAACAGAGATGTTTGAACCAAGGGGAGGACATTTGAAAAAAAAAAGTCTGTAAACACATTGTATGTTTAGTGTTTATCATATGTTTTCTGCCATTATTGTGAGAAGTAACTAGGGAGTTGAGTAAATTAATAAAAAGTTTGTATTGTTTTCTACAGACTGGGAACTGTTTAAACCATCAATAATATTAACTTCTTTGATTAATTTAACTAGAAGGTAAACAAACCTTAAATGTTCCAGTTTCGTAGGAGAGAACAAATATTTAATAGCAGGTCAAATAGCTGCAGGAAACACCTGGAACAATATACATTCTGTTCAAACTAATATTCAGTTGAATATAGGCACATACTTGTGCACCTTGAATATAATAATTACATAAACTAATTCACATGACATCACTTTTTAATGAACTAAAACCAACATGAAGCTAATTAAATAACTGCTGAGCGCAGTAGAGCGTCCGTGTACCTGTATTTACTTTTCCGTTTGGTTCAACTTCAAATGTTCCATTCCTTTAACCAAAGCTAGTTTAAACATCCTGTAATGACTGCCCAAGGCATCCTGAACCCGATAAAGTCATTTACTTTAAACAGTTCCATCTGATATGTCGCTTCAATTAACATTCAAATAACTTTATTATTTTTATCTGTGCAGTTGTCATCATCATCTGGTTTGGAAATCATACACGAGCCAAGAAAAATTATAAATAAAAATAACACAAACCAAGCAGAGGGAATTCAGTGAATTAGTCATTAAAGTTCTGTCTCAAAAGTTTCATAATGTCAGTCCTCTAAAGTTTGGTGAACACTCTTCCAAAAATCTACAAAAATAGAACAAGACCAGAAAATAGTCAGGTGGTTTATATGTCACCCTCTTTGACACTTTTCCCTGCAGCATACATATATATATATATATATACGTATGTATATATATATATATATATATATATATATATATATATATATATATATATATATATATATATATATATATATATATATATATATATATATATATACATATACATATATATATACATATACATATACTTTTTTAGGTATACTTTATATACTGCTTTGTTATGTCTTGACAAACAAGTGACATACAGAACTACTATTGGAGGACATTGATCTTTCATAATGTTGAAAGAAGACAAGAGTACACAAACATATAACAGGTCTAAGGGAGTGGCAAATTTTTAAAAACAGAATTGGAATAAATTGCCACCTTGGACGAGACTGCAATGTTCCAGTTTTTGAACACAAAAAGCAGCTGGCTTTAGATTAGACCTGTAAATGACATGATATCACTAAATACAATATAGACTCCTCATCTAACAAATACCTCTCCTCCAATTATTTCATGGTTTCAAGTTATTGTTTAGTGAATAAATAATTAACCCCAAAACATAGTAGAATAAGAGTCACCGCCACAGCATCCCAGGTTTTTTCCAACAACCTCTCTGAAAGTGTAATTCTCTTGACCTGATTAATGATCATAAACTTCATCACACCTTAACTCTGTGAGAGAATCGGTGATATCTGGTGTATTATATTCCATCAGATCATTTCCAAACTATCCACTTGGTCTTTCATTAAGGTTAACATATAGGAATACTCGTATCAACTGCAGCCAGCTGCTGTTCAAATTCAAGAGAACATCTACAGATATTAATGTTGTGCTGAAATGTCCTCATATTCCTGTTTGTTATTATTTTTTATTCATAATAATTCAGTTCAAACTCATTTATCAATAATGCGTGTCAGTTTAGACACACACTCTCCAGCCATCCATTTCATTTTCAGGGTCACAAGGTCACACCTTTGGCGTTCATGAACGTTAGTGTTGCTGCTTGTTCCTGATCTGCTGATGTGTGTGTGTGTGTGTGTGTGTGTGTAGTTCTTCTCTGTGACCACTAAGGGGCAGTAGTCCAGTGCTCTCCTCAAGAGATATTCATGTGTGGACATAAAGGTGGTGACAGCAGATTTGGACATGACAGCAGCATGTATGAAAGTATATAAAATAATCTCCTCTTTTGTAAATAAAGGCGTGATGATCTAATGTGATGAAATAAGTAGAACTTTATTGAACATTTGGCTCCATGTCATGATTAATATGGTGCATCTAGAATAGATCATCTACAAGTCCAGCTGCAGCAGTTCAGTCCTCACCGAAACACACCGGCTCACCCTCAGCGACAAACCACACCTCATTGTGTTTTTTACCCATTTTAAATGGACTGCAAAAAAAACAACAAACATTCACGTCATAATGTATTACATATTTGATCGTTATCACCAAATAACTTTTTTCGATGATCAATGTGAGAATGACTTACTGGTTGTACACAGCGGCGTGGTGAGCTTGTCTTTTGAAGTTTGCACCAATTGAATCAAGTTTGTTGGACAGAGAATCTGCCTGCCCTTTGTCAGTTTCTTTCCAGAAGCTTTCATTGTAGTTCTTTACGTACACTTTCCTGTTCGGTGTTTCGGTGATGTACACCTGCAAGTCAATTTTAATCATTTGCTAGAAAAAGTTTCTGGTAGATGTCACAGAATCAGCGCAAACATGTCAACAAAACAATGACTGAAGGGCAACAGAAGCTTACGCGTGAATCCTTTGAAGGCTTTGGGGGATTCATCTGATATTCAGATGGCAGCAAGAAACTCATCTCGTACATAGCTATCCCCAGATTTGTTTGCGGGACTTCAGGTATTGTCATCACAACGGGAGATGTCATTTCAATGTCATGCCCTAACAACACAACGGCACAAGAATCACATTAGAAACATTAACTGCACACAAAGCATGTGATAAATATACACAATATACCATATGTAGTTGCCTCTAACAGTTTCTACTTTCTGATCACAATTATAATTGAAATGTTGTGTCCCAGCATAGTTGACCCAAGGTCAAACAGATGATGAAAAAAAATTGCATTCATCTCTGTGTAATATTATATATTTTTTTTTTTGTTGGAATTAAATTCACCTGGGACATTATTGGGGTTGGAATACAATAAATAAATGACAAAGTACATGCTGGCATATCTACCTAATGCCCATCAACTGTTTGTGTTATCATTTAATTAAAAAAAAACTTTAGACTTGAGTGGTATCAATGAAAATACATTGATTTTTGATATAAACATTTTTTTTTTAACTGCTCTTTATCAGCTTGAACTGATCGGCAATGGATTATGACTTAATATCAGGGCCGGCGAAAGCCTTTATGGGACCCTAAGCAGATTTGGATTTTGGGCCCCTCCTCCCACCACCTCAGAGTAGCCTTAGGGCTTTTTAGTGCTTACTATTATTGATACAAATGCAACACTATTAATTGCATAATAATTGCATTCCAAGTATAGTTGTGTTATTAACACCGAACCCGTGTCCCTATTTGTTTTTACCTTGCAGTAAAATCACAGCGCTGGCCTAGTATTGATTTGCATGTTCGTATTCAAAGTTCTAGGTGTGGTGATAGTGAACTTCTTCAACTCCTAACGTAACATTATTTAGATATCTAAATATATCTAAAGATTTCTAGATTTATTTGTGGCGTCTATTTTTTTTTTCTACACACTATATTAGAGGGGTTAGGTCGAAGGACGTATTTCTTTTGGGAAGCACCTGAGCAGTAGAAGAACAAAAACTAAGAGAGTAGAGGGGGGGAAAAGGAGAAAAAGTAATGTATGTATCTCAGATGTACAAACCCCCATCGTTCTCTCCCCTGATGTACTTAAACAGATCATGGAAACAAAAAAATGCTGCGATTTCAAATGTGGTGGTCCTGTTGGTTGAAGCCCATTTTGCAGATTCGTAGTGACGCACCTGGGCACATGAGCAAAAATGGTGAAGTACACTTTCAGTAGTTTCAGTCAGTTAAGGTGTCAAAGGATTTTTCTCTGACCTCATATTCGCCTTTCTTACAAATTTGTTGTTTGTACAGCAGGCACTCCTCTGTGTCAGTGCAGAACTCCAACTCAGAGGAGCTCCTGTAAGAAACATGAGAGGACACTATTTAAATAGGGCATTCATGGGTATAATGTATTACTGTCTTCAAATACTACTAAACAAAATACAGATGAATAACATTTTTAAAAACATTATAAGGCAAAGAAATGTAACACTGTACAAAATAAAGTAACATAATAAACACTTTAAAAGAGCTCAACATATATACAAAACCTGTAAGCATTAATTTACAAATTTCAAAAATGTACAAAAGTAAACGTAAATAAAAGAATATAGATTCAATTCTTTGAGGAAAAAAGGGGTACAGCCGAGTTTATTGCATTTGAGGAAGAATAATTACACATTTTACTAATGTGAGTTCATTGTCATCAATTCAACTTCGTTACCAAATTTGTAAACTCTGTGAATCTGAGTCGTTAAGGCAATAATATAACAGTGCATAGTATAGGAGCACTTTAATTTCAAAACATGATGGTCAAATGCAACAAGGGAGATGAAATTGAGATTTCTTACCCAACTCTGGCCTCAGCCGTCAGCACCAGCATAAAGACAACAAGCCCTGAAACACAGAACCTGGAACACACATGGAACATGCATTGCAATAGTCTGATTTTGCTAAACTAGAGAAATTAGCAGAGTAATAAAACAACATTTTGGCATATTTTATGCAAAAATATACTTACATCTTGACTGAGTATTGTGTTTCTTCTGTGTGTTTGAAAACAGCCCAAAGCAGATATTTATACAACTTTTGGTTATAAAAGGATATTAGACCACTCCCACTGCTGAAGCATAAACACATAACACACCACGGACTGACAAAACCAATGACAAGACAAAGCAAGAAATAAAAACCCTGGGAAGAATTAAGAGTGTTTAACACTGATGTATATAATCACTGAGGGATAATTACACTGTTAAAATTACAGTGAAACTTGTGCAACAAATGATATAACTACCTTAGATGATACCAGACAGAAATATTAGTCCATACAAAGACAAAACACTTGAAATATCACCTGCCTGCTTTTTTATTTTTGTATTTAGTTTAGGTGCAATAAGTGATTGATTTATCTTTCTGATCCATCAACAATCAAAAATGTATTCAATAGTCAATAATTGCATAATGAAAACAAAGTTTTAAACAGGATAGCCACATCAGGTGGCAAATATCGTGAGCATGGGTAAGTATTACGTTACTGCAGGGCCCCTTTGTTAGCTGTTCGACTTTGAAAGAGCTTGTTCCCATGCAATACAGTTTACCACCTTTTGTTGAAAATGACCTAAATGACAATCCAGGGTGTGGGATTCACGCCATACAAAGAGACGCAAGGGGCTAAAAAAGTGATGATGCCATGTACAAGCATTTGTGCCTCGAGAAAATGACCACGATAATCTATACAAAGCACAAAAGCACTTTTGTTCCTTTATTCATTCACGAGAGAAAAGCACAGTTCCACCCAAAAGAAAAAAACACAAGAACAAGAATGTTTTGAGAATCAAATGTACAGAAGAGGATTAGCAGGGCCAAATGTAAAAAAAGCCTGACATCAGAATTAAGACTTTTTCCCCCTCAAAATTCTGACATTAAAGGCATAATTTGGACTTTACATTTTTAAATTTTGTTTCCAAAAAATCCTATGCGGCCTTAATCATCCTTCATACAAAACACCTTCAGAATTCTGAGATTAGTCAAAATTCAGACTTTTGAGATTTGTAATAGTTATTTGTCTCTCTGTAGTACTGTGTCTTTTGCTGCTCTGTATGTCTTTGTAATTTGTTTGTTGTGTTTCTTGTACAGTATACTTGTTTGTGTAATTGTAGCTGCTCTGTGTCTCTTTGTAGCTGTGTCTTTGTAATAGTCATGTCTCTCTGTAGTTTGTTTTGTTTATAGCTGCTCTATGTTTTTGTATTTGTGTGTGCTTCTTGTAGTTTTGTGTGTATTTGTAACTGCTCTGTGTCTCTTTGTAGCTGTTGTGTGTCTTTGTAGTTGTTTAGTGTCAGTTTGTATATGTATGTATAATATAGTATAATGTTTGTATATTTTTAGTTATCGCTTTGTAGTTGTTTTGACTTGTTGTGATTGTCTGGAGTTGTTTTGTGTGTGTGTGTGTGTGTGTGTGTGTGTGTGAACAGCTGTTGGGTGGGTTGGCAAAGTGCACGAGAACAAGGGAGTACGAGCCCGCTCGATCACGTGTACAACGTGCGTTCGATTGGAAGGCAGTAAACAGGTTACGTCAGAACTGTATCAAGTTGAGAAGACCGAAACAAACCCGGATACGAGCTCACTACACCTTTCAAATTAAAACATTACATTAGTTAGTTATATATGTCAAAAGGCAGATTATGTTTGACGTGATATTGGTTTTAGATGATTGTATAGAAGTGATAAAATCATTGGTGGAAGCCTTTCACAAACCTTTGGAAAAAATAAACTATGATACAGATACAGACCGATAGTTGACCACTCTACACAACTGATATCGCTCTATCTCCGTGAATTTAAAGTGCATACTGAACTCTTAAAGCTTGAAACCTGCACTGGTGTTGTTAACTTTCCAGAATTCCTGCCAACATGGCGGTGTGAGCAAACTGAGTCACATGACGTCTGGAGTACTATTCCTAAAGTCAAGACAACGGACACATTTCATTTCAGGTTAGTTAATTGTATTATTCAATTGTTATTACATTATTATAGCAAAAGACACATTTATACCTTATACCCAGTAACTAGTACTCATGGTGGGGGGGTGAAATAAAAGCTTTTATTGTGAAAGGGTTTGCCGGAAAAGCTTTAACCAGCGGTCGCTTAGAGGAAGCTGGTGCAGAGCCTAGCTAGGGGAGAGAAACCGTGTGAGAAGACAGAATCCGTGTGATTTAAAAAAAAACGAATAAAGTTCAAGGTCAATAAACATCTGCTAACGTGGAAGAAGGAAACAGGACAGGTAGGTGAACGTCTTCCCACGATACTGTTGTTTGTACTTGCGCGTCTCTGCTCCTGCGCCTGAAAATGGAGGTGAAGTGTGGTTCCATCACAAAGCGGGTTTGCACACAAGAGTGAATCAACAACAACAACAACAACAACAACAACGACAACAGCAGCAGCAGCAGCAGCAGTGTCGTCTATGCTGGAAAGTCTGTAGCATGCAGTTTGAACAGAAGCAGAAACGAGTGGCAGTTGAGGAGGTTTCATCGTGAACGGGATCATTATCATGCTACAGTAGCTTCAGTAGTTAGCTCTGAGCAGTGGGGGTGGGGGCTGCGACATCTGAGTACTGATTTGTTTGGAGGATGTTTTTGTGCTCAGTGACAGACGTGAACTCAGGAGGTGAATGATGTTGGTGTCTTACAGGAAACCTGCTCTTCTCTGTTTCTATTGTTTTTAGGTATCACCAGCAACTTGGAAACATCTTTTCTCTCCCCTGGCTCTTCAGTGTGTAAAAAATTGGTCACTATAAAAAATTAATATACCATTTTATTCACACACATATATCTATATATAATATAATATCTCAAAATCACCCAGTGCCTCTCTACCTGACAAAGCATTATTCCTCCCCTGCATCTTCACCAGTACAAAAATTATTCCAACACCAGCAACACAGAAGAAACAAAACTCAAGTTAGTCTTGAACTGTTTAGGCAAAGGCAGACTAAGTTATTTATCGTTGAGTCCGATGCCTACACAATCTGATTGGTCTGAACTCTACTGAAAACTACTCTCAGAAAGTTAGTCCACTGAAGAGAGTTGTGTGAGCACCATCATGGCCTCCATCACCCACACATCCGAGCTTGAGATCCCAGACAACCACAAAGAGAGCTGGCTGGCGCTACTTTCTGCTGCAGAAACATATTGCCAAAAGTCAGGCTGTGACTTGGCCATACTTACAGCCTGTAAAAAGTTTCAGTCGTCCAGTGGAGATGGGATGAGGAAGTGTGACTTCTCCTACAATGTATGGGGTCAGGGGCTTTTGGCAGAGTCGGCGTGTCGCTACAAAGACGACATTGGTGTGCTTCACTCCACAACCATGCTAACAGCCCAAAAGCACACACGCCATGTTGGGGTGGAGAGGGGAGCCAAGCTGATGGTTGACCAGACCTCTGAGACTGGACATAGGGTGGTAAGTAGCCTGCTTGTGTTGAACACATACACACATAGTTCTCATCCACATGCCCTCATCCATAATATGGTGAATTGTTTGTTGTTACAGAACTTTACAGGAGATGGTGGGGTGGGTGGAGTCAGTCCCAACAGCAGACTGTATTCCCAAAGCTACCCTTCAATCTACAGCACAGGAGCAGTTACTGGGCAGGGTGCTGGGCCCAATGGTAATGAAGAGAGGGAGAGGGAGAAGAGTGTGCTGGAGGCTGAGCGAGAGAGACAGAGGTCTGGGATTGTGGATTTAGAAGAGGAGTGTGAAGATGAGGAAGAGGAGGAGGACATGGATGACAGGAAAACCTATGGGAATGAAAGTGCTGGTGAGGAGTAACGAAGATTATCTTAGAGATGCAATAATTCTAAAGCCAAGAAACACCAACAATCTCGATTTGGATAATTGTTCTTCCTTGTCTTCTTAATTACACCTATATTCTGAATATTTACGTCATTGTTGTGCTTCAGGTGTTTTCTCTATGGACGAGGACTCTCTGTCTCGGGACTGCGAGCCATTCTTTGAATCTGATGGAGAGGAGGAGAGCACAGATGGTAAGTATTAAAAAAAAATCTGCATGTATCTACAGAATATCTGTGCCCTCTCTCCATTATTATTATGTGTTTTAAATGTCTACCTCAGGCTCTTTGAGTGAAGATGCTCCTCCTCCATCTCGTGGCATGGCCATGGGTCACAGTGTATACTCGTTTCGTCATGCCAACCCCATGGCTCTGGCCCGCTCCCTACCTGTATCTGTGCCTGTGTGGGGCTGTAGAGGAAACCGAGCTGCTCAGGGAGACGGCAACAGTGGCGAGCGGGTGAGCGCGCGCGTGTACACACAGTAGTGCGTGAGAAGATTATAATCACTGTCATTATTCTAGTTATCCAGGATTTTTGACCTCTGGCGCATCAATATGAGAATTGGCTGTGGCCACCAGTGTTAAGATGCCAGTCAAACAAGGTTACATTTAGATGAGTTTAAGAGTTTTACTGAATAAATACCACAGAAATGTTCAGCAAGAAACTGGAGATAAGTTGGTCCAAAATGTTTTAATGTAGAAAGTTGTGAGTATTTTATTTAACTATAAATACCTCTACTGTATTTTGCAGATATCAGAGTATGTAGTTTGAAAAGCTGCTGCTTTGACTAGTGACTAGTTTCTAGGTTAGGTAATGAAAGAATAAATGAAGTGAGTTTTTTGTGTGATGTTGTTGCAGTAGTGCTGACATAATTCATGCTGTCCAAGACAAAGAAACATTTCAGTGCTCAGTATTCTGATGCACCAGTGAATGGCCACGACGGCTCCATCAGTTCATGTGACCATAAAAGTATGTGTGTCATTTGTGTGAGGTCATGCTAGGAAAATATTTTACAAACAGCATTTCACAAAAGACTTTTTTTTTTCTTCTTCTCAGTGAATGTGCAATAAGAATCAGAATTGACTCGTGAGTCTTGAGCTCTGACTCTGTGTTTGTTATTCAGGTGGGCTGTGCCGACCTGGAGCACATTGCTGCCAGTATGAAAGCCCTGCTGGCACCTGGAGCCACAGACGGGACAGAAATGTTTGGGGCCCTGCCACGGCCCCGACTCAACACGGGGGACTTCTCCCTCAAGCACTGAGCGAGTGAGACAAGCAGACGGAAGGAGAAAGGGATTAAGGGGAGCGAATTACAGTGGAAAAGGAAAACTGGGCGACACTGTTGTGACGGCACGGAGGGGGTTGGCCGATGTTTGTGAAATTGGCGTAAAAGATGGTACCTCCACTTATTTCTCACTAACCCTAATTAATGACACATACTTTGAGGAGTAATGGAAAAAGTAATGTTGATATGAACACTAATAACATTTTCAACACTACCCCCAACACCACTGCCCTGTTACTACACACTCTCACAGTACATGTCTCCAAACACTACATTAGGATTGGATCTCAAGAAGTGGTCGACTCAACGTGAAGCTTGTGGCTTTTAAAAAATGTGAGTGGAGGACACCAGCACCTCCACATAATATGCCTATTTGTACTTTTACTTTTGCCAATGAATGACTGACTGATAGAATGATTGTAAAGCAATACAGAATCATAGAGGACATTTGTTTTTGTTTTTCTCCAGATATGTTATTGAATTGATTGAATGAGAAAGAAACCGTGTGCGTGAAAGACAGACAGTGAGAGAGAGAGAGAGATGGATGGTTTGATTTAAGAAAAAAAAAAAAAAATGGAACAAATGTTCACATGTGATATTAAAAAAGTTCCATTAAGTTTTTGTTTCAAATAAAGGAGCAACACCAAGATATCAAGACTGGTGTAAATGTGTGTAAGGATGCAGTGCCACTGAAAATCCTCTAGAGGACATCAGCACTTCAACAAAGTCAGACTCCTGAACTAGAAACAAAAAAGAAAAGTGGTCTAAGTAATTTTCAGTTGCATTTATTGACCACATTCAACACTTTAAAAAAAAGAATACATAGGCTGCACTCAAACATGCAAAGCCCCTTGTACTATTAAAAACACTCAACTTTGCCTACTTTCTACATAAGTGAATAAAATGTATAAATAAACACACTGTCATTAATAAAATAATTAGGCCCATTTGGATATATTATGTACTTAATGCTGCAGAGCTACAAGCTACAAAGATTTTATGGCATGTTTTGGTTCTGACCTACAATTTTGACACTTGTTCCCCAAACATCACTAACTTTACCTCATTCTTGACACCTTCTTAAATGTACACTACTTGATAGCGCCCCCCCCCGTCCCCGTCCCCTTCCCCTTCCCCGCTTGCAGGCTTTACCCCCCTCTCGTCACTGATCCTTTTTTCGAATAAGCAAATTGGACTTTGTGCCAATCCAGAACCCGGGAAAAATCTTCTCCTGGCTGTCGAACTTGAACTTGTGAATCACGCGCACTTCCTTCTCACCTTCTCCCACCACCAAGAGGAACTTGATGATACCTGCAGGCTGGTCAACGTACACTCCTATGGTGGATGAGTCGGGGAGCTGGACGTCCACATTCTCTCCACTGTGCCAGACCTGGTAGCAGGACCCAGACCAGCCCACACCCCAGGAGCCGCTGTTCTCTCCGAGACCGCAGGCCCCCTCCTGGCCCTTACGGGGTGCATTCTCACAGACCATCCCAATAACCACCCATCCTTCGAAGTCCACCTCCCAATACCCGCGATTGCCGAGCAGATTCTGCTTACACAGCACCTAAAACGGAGAGAAGGAACACAGTGGGTATTCATGACTTTTTGAATTAGTTTCATGTGTTAACATCCTGTTTTTGCCCAAACATAATGTGAATAACTAAAGGAATAACTAGTATTATTAGTATAAACTAATATTTAGAAATATGTATAATATAATGTAAATATATATAATTCTTTTTTTAATCATCATGACATCCCTCTGAAGATTGAGTACTCGCTGAGCTCAGGCTGTTTCCAGTGTTCAGACCTACCTGTGGTGAGTGTTCATATCTCTCAGGCCTGTTAGGGTAAGGGCAGATGGCATCAGTCGTACGAGCCACTTTAGACCCACCCTCTGAAATCCACAACAGTTTCTGTGCAGTTTTGTCATCCAGAGAGAGCTCGAGCCAATCTGAGAGAACAAAATGCAACCATAAAACAATAAGATGTAAGGTGAAAACAGGTCAAATGCAGCGTTTCTTCTCGTTACAGATTATATATCTCAGAAAACTGTGTCCAAAAATATGGCTCGATGACACGCATGAGCCATAGTTAATATAACTCCGCCTGGTGGGTCGATACACCTACCCTGACACTACTGCCTTTGGATTGCAAAAATATGACCTCCCTCAATGTAAAAAAGCCCTAACAGATTAATTAAATTCCGAAAGAAAAGTAAATTAAGTGCAGAAGAACAGAAGGAAGAACAGGCTGCAGGGGCTGCTGATAAAGAGAGAGACCAGGATTGTAGTGGTGCCTTTCCACCATACAGTTCTAGCACTACTCGGCTCTACTCAGTTTGGTGTCAGACATTTTTTCCATTACTATAGTACCTCCTCAACGTGGGCAGAGTCGCCATAGCATGGTTGCACAAAGCAGGATAAAAGCGGTAGAAGATGGATGGATGGACAAACATACAAACTAGTGATGAGCAAAGCTGTTGTTTTCAGTGAACTGAATCATTAGAATCAGTTAATTAAAAAGATTAGTTCAGTAAGACCTGCATAATCGGAGCACAGACTCACAGACAGATGGGTTGTGATTCGGATCACGATTGCCGGCTTTCGGCAGTGCTATTGCTAAATACACCAGACTCCTCTGTTAAATATTAAATTTCCTTGCTAAATGTTGGAGATTAACATATGTTCATTTAAAGACTTTTTAACTGATCTACAGTCTGGCATTGTTCGGTTTGATTTCTATGTCGGACCTCTCTGACCAATCAGTGGTCGGCAGTCTGTCGGCGTGACATTTTAATAGAAAAGCAAAAAAACAAACAAGTAGAGTCGAGCCCTGCTAGAACTGCATAAAGAAGCTCCATAAGTAAAGCTGCAGTTTGATTGCATAGGTTATTTCGATAAAACTTACATTTATATTCCGTACAAACACTGATGAACAGCGAACTTCACCTGCTTTGGTCACTTCTCAAGCGTTTATGTGTGTATCTTTGTGTGTTTGATTGCTTCCCCAACGTTTCAGAGCAGAGAATGTTGCTGAATTTCACACCTAATTAGTAACTTTCATAATCATTCAAATTTGGCAAGATTGTTAGTAACACATTTTCCTCACTTTACACACACTTTATGACAGGTCTGAGAAATGGCCAGCAGAGAAGATAAATACAGGAGTAAACAAAATATAAATCATCTCTTCACAACACTAATTAACAAGGAAAGTATGAATGAGTTGATGAAAATGCATGTGAAGATTTAAGGATCCTTTGTATTTGTATGTTTGATTTGACAGTGTACAGCAAAGTACATATATATATATGTATATATATATATATACATATATATATATACATATTCTCCAAATCTAATAAAATTGTATTATATCTCAACAACTCGTGGTGTTTATTTTTGCACACTAAAGACTATGCTGGCTTAATTTTACCTTCACCATTTAAAATGTACAGGAGCTCTTACATTTCATGTAATCAGCCCTGGTGGTCGGTTCAGGGACGTTGGGCTCATATGGCGGCAGCATGTCTGTCAGACAGAAGACATCATAAGACAATTAGAGGGAACTGCATTCAAACCCTATATATCTAACCCTGTATCGCGAGTGGTTGACTAAATCTACATGGCACCATTTATCAAATTTAACAAATTGACCTCATTATCTTTGGTGATTAATGAAGCCATTCTAGCACCAATAGTTAATGTTGCTCTTTACCTTCTGCCACAGCACCGTCTTTTCTTCCTGTAATAAAAAGAAATACCGTGTTATTTTACCACAGCTGTGTGACAAATGTACGTTTTATGGACTCCCCTCAGAGATTCCTCTCACTTGTATGAAATCAAATGTACTGCACTATTCAGCATGGCACTGACAAGTCAACTCTAAATACTCTCATCTTTCTCTGCAGCCCTTCCCTTCATCAGTGCCTCTGTCATGCAGCCATTCATCTAGTAAATCACCTGCTGCTCTCAACATACAATAGATCACAGTGGAGTATATGTGCCATGTCGGCTCAGCATTGATTCATGATGTTTCCGCCCAGGCCGTTGAAGGTTTAGATTTTAAATGAGGAATCTATAGGCCCAAGCCTGCATTTGTTAAGCACACAAGTCACGGACACCGACAGCAGCACGGGTCTCATTCTAAGAATATACTTTCTGCATGATGCTGTTACTTCACACCGCCCAGGGCATGTTTGTCATGTTGTGGGACGGTGTGTGTAATCTCTGTTCGTTTCTTCCTCCTCCAATTTGTAAGTCACCGTTTGTGAGTGTGTTCTGATAGTCGCAGAAAACCGGCTGGTCAGTTTGTCATTCATCACCACCCCTGCGTACGCCATCCACGTTAATGTGACCGCCTCTCCGGTTTCACACAGACAAGTGGAATAACTACCCATCCTTCTTACTCACCTATCAGACAGTTGTGCTTTTGCTATTATCAAAATGATGCAACACAGTTTGTTTTTTTTATCTTATTCCATATTCTGACTGGCATGACATCATTTAAAACCAAATATCACACAACACAGCTATACTCTTACTTCATAAGAAGTTGTCACCAAATACAATTTCATTCCAGAGCTGGTGAGATTTCAAATGGCTCTGCCATCTGCTGGATAATTGCAGCATTACATTACTGTGAAACTATGTTAGTTAGTTGCTCACGTCGCAGTAATCAGATATTCAAAAACTTGAATTCCAAAACGTAATGACTTGTCTAATAATAATTACTACTAACATCTGAAGAGATAGCATGGTGAATTTATAGATTGCCATAAGGAAGAAGAAATTTCTTTTAACTTGCTTTCTTGTAAATATAAAGAATGTATATATTATTACAACCTTCAGCTTTTTTATTTGTTGTTTAAGTGATTGCTTTAGATGAATTGTCAATGTGTAGATGAGATTTGCCTGTGTGCACATTGTCTTATGAGAGAATAAGACCGGTAAGAGAAGGGAGGGCGTTAAGCTTAAGAGGTCTGCCTTGGTCATTAATGTGTCTTAGGTGTCCACATAACTACACTGACATCGTGTTGCTTGTGTCCTTGGGTTTGTGAGGAAGAGTCAGCTCTTCTAGGTGGGGGCAGTGTATCATCCTTGAGCATGAGGAAAGTAACATAATCCATCCAACAAGCATGACCCTCAGCAGGGGAGGATGCCCATGGCACAACAAGAAGGGAGGACAGATGGGAGTATGGTATCACATCTGCAAACATCGGAGGTGACTGAGCGGATGATGTTGCGTTCTCTGAATCATGTTGGCCTGAAGTTCATATGAATGTGGCTTCAGTTGGGGTGGGAAGGGGTGTAGTGTTTCCACAGGGTGTGCCAACTTCTAAACAGCTTGCTTTTAAGAAAACAGTTGACTAACCCTTTAATATCTATGATACCATGAGCAACTTAATTGCGAATGCAAGTGTTATGCAGGAAACTATTATGCAAAATACAATTATTGAAGTAAAGCCACTAAGAGCAGAAAATGTGATAACTGCCCGAACATGCAGATATCTGGAGAACTGGACCCCACTGAGACTTCAGATCCAATAATAGACAGATTAATGGTCATGCAGTTGTCATTGGAAACTGCATGGCGGAGTAGAATGATGTGAGATGACAGATCACGTAATTTGTCTTTCTTTCCCATCCTTCCCCCACAGCAGGTGAGGTGACAGGTGGATGAAAGACAAGCTGAGTGGCATTTTGTTGGATTAATAAGGCATTAAGCAGAATTACGTAAGAGAATACATTCAGATGTTTCTGGCAACCACAACACTCGGCTAACCTCTGAGTGAGATATCAGCCTGGCTTTAAGTGAGGTGATATGGGGGTTCTGGTGATGCAGTATGCCAGCTCCCCAGTTGCTCTGGAGTTAAACCCCTTCAGATGTCTGTCCACACTCAGTGAGACAAACAGGAAAGTCCCAAATAGATGAACAGATCATGAATAAGATGGACGTCTTGACATTACAGTGAGATACACATGTAAGAGACGTGGTGAGAGACAAGCGCAAGACTGAGGTGTGAGGCATGAAAATATGTAAGGGGACCATTAAAAAGACTTGGAAAAACTGTGAAACAGCCACATTTGAGTCCATCAAAGATGAAGTTTCTTCAGTCAGATTGATAGGTTGGATTTAGATTTTTTTTTTTAAATCCATCTGAGCACATTTTTGGCCCTGCCTAAAGGTCAGCACTGCTGGAAATCTGCATGCTTCACTGGGGCAGGTTTGAGTTGAGCAGTCCTGAGGTAAACTTCTCCCATCCCCTCACTCAGGCTCATCTCTCAGTGGGACATCGCTACTTTATCTGAGCAGATCGGTTTCAAAATGCCCCACTGAGGCAGCACATCAGAGGGAGGGAGAGTGTGAGAGTGTAGTGAAAAGCGGAGGTGGTACAAATCCCTACCGGTCCATGTCAAGTGTGAAGGATTTGTATGGTGAGTGCGTGGGTGAGATGGTGATGGGGAGGAGGTAATTGTAAGGTCTTGACCTCAACATGTAAAGTGCCTCGAGATAATGAATATTATGAATCGGCGCTATACAAATAAAATTGAATAGAATTGAATGAAACACATGGGAAGGAATATGGTCCAAGGAAGAGGAATTCAGTAAAGAAACTGTTGTTGTTAATTAAAAATGTTATTCAATCACATTCATTCTATTTTACGCAGTCAAAAATAGCATACTAATACAGTTTGTTCATGTATTATAATTATAGTAAACCAACTGTTGGTGGTACCAGTGCCTTATAGACAAGTCAAAGTGCAGATACCTTGGGTGCTGGGTCAGCATTAGCATAATATAAAAGCATTTTAGGTTGTGAATTATGGCACAACATTTTTACACTTCATTGCTGTGGCTGCTTGGAGGGATTAGCAACATTTGGAGAGGGAATTTGGGACACTAAGCATGGATTACAAAAATTCAAAAGAGGCCAGCAGACGCACAATAGACTTTCATATTGAGCAACTGGTGACAGGATGAAAATGGAGCAATGGAAGCTCTTTGAGACAGACTGAGGCAGTTGCTCCATAGAGGGTGAAATGAGATGGAAATATGAGCAATGCAATTGCAGATTTGACATTGAGGAGACTTTGGGAAGTGACAGCACAAGAAAACATAACCTCTTTGGAGAGAGGATCTTTCAACACTTCGACATGAGTAATGAGCCTGGCAGAATCCAAGGTGAGAAGGGATGTTTGGTGCCGTGTTGACTTTCAGGGATGGTCAGTATGAGATACAGTATAATAACATATCATAAACAACATAGGAAACACGTAATAAATGGGTAATAAAACACTGACAAGCGATGAATAATGTACCATCTCAGGTCGTGACACACTTTGAAACTAGACTAACAGAATTGTTCGTGTCTGTGATCTCAACTAAGGCACGATTTTTGGACTGGGTAACATTTATATTACAGTGACAACATGATAAAAGCTGGATATTACTTTGTAAATAACATGGCATTGGTATAATATTATCCCCTCGTTACTACATTATTACAATTGTTATCACCAAGACGAGAATTACCATAATATTACCTCCCGATTATATAATTACCATATTGTTATTGTACTGTAATATAAAGTGTTACCTCGGGTGCATACATCACTGAGTTGTCCAATTTGGAGATTTTTCATTTTACTTTGATTTAGAAACGTAAAATCATACACAGACAAAACTAATTTTAACTTTACTCTAATTCAAATACAACTTACCTTTAATATCTGAAAAAAAATTATTTGTTAAATGACAATTTTGGTTCATGTTCCACAATTATTACATTTTTCACAGAGCGTCAGGTGAGGATGCTTCCCTACCTGCTTTCTTGGGCACAGGCATGATTCCTTTGGTGCTAATCGTGCAGCTTGGCATCAAACGGGGAGGTCTTGTGGTAGCAGTGCCTCTGTGTCTCCGCGGCGTCTCTTATTAACTTACAAATGGGTGGGGAGGGGGTAAAATGAGCAGGGAGGAGGGAATGTGCAATAAGTTCTGGTTGGATGCAACTGCTGCCCAAAGAGATGGTGCTGTCACGTGAAACTCGAGGTCCTTTCTTGGGAACAGATACACAGAGACACGCAAACACCCAGTATTACCCAAGTATACATGGTCATTTGCATACACATGGACTGGGCATGTGCATGAGGTACATGCCTAACATCTGACACATTCACATAAAATTATACAAACGAATATACCTCATAAAAAGACAAACAGTGCTGCCAATGTGCTGCCCACGTGTTTCTCGAACTTTTGGTGCCTCAGTGGACACATTTCTGTGTAGCGAGAAGAGGACAGGGAAGCCGTCGACACTCAAGTAACTCCTTTTAATTGCGCTTGGATGCATGTTAATCTGTCTTTATGTGGATTTAATGTATTATATCATTTTTATTTTTTTTTCTAAAGCACTAAATGATGAGCACTGAAGAAATAAGGTTTTTTTTCCCACGTATTCTTCAGTTTAGTGCATTTACCTGAACTAATTCAAAGTCTGGGGGCAGTTCAGTGAGCCTTTTTTTTCTCTCAAAATTTTGATTACATATTTCCTGAGCCTGAGAAGAAGGATCTTACGCCATGATTCATAAGTGGACAAATCTGTTGCTCCAGAATGCAAAGTCGTTTAAAATAAATATTCTAAAAATATTCTTTAGAACACACTGGTTAAAATTCCTGCACTCATCGTCATATTTACAAATATCATGAGTCTTACTAGTAAAGATGTATGAGATCTGCAACAAATGGACAATTGAAACTGAATCATTAGTTGGAATATGATCTATTGAAGCTACATTATGTCACTGGCTCATACTTGCACATTAAAAGTGTATCTAGGTAGCATTTGAAGAATAGCCGCAATGGAGATAGTGTTAAACTATGTCCACAATGTCTCCTCTATTCTTTCTTCTTATCAGCACCCACATGCTGATATATGTTGAACAAATTAAATGCAATAAAGTTTCTGTTTCGGTCATTAAGCTTCTGGTGGTATTGTCCTACATGCAGCAGGATATGTGTCTCCATTGAACCTCTGTGCCTGGACAGTTTCGTTAATTGCCGAACTCCCTGTTACGAGAAAGTGTCTCGCTGCTATTTGAACAATTTTGATGAAGTGCAACGACCTGCTTAGCGGCAGATTCTATAAAACCTCTTGAGTGAGCCACAAAAGAAATATTTCAACACCTGCTGCTTACTGCTGTCAGAGAAGGGGCTTAAATAGTATTGTGCCATGACCTACCATAAGTATGTTAAAGGCTGCTATGCAAAACACTTTACACTCAGTGTTCACTATACATACACTGCCACACTGCTTGGCCATTTAAAAAGCATATCATGTTACTTCATTACATGCTAATATGCGAAATGTACATCACAGCAGGGTGCCAGGAATACAGTACATTTAGTGCAAGGCTGTAATCTGTGAAGGCCAGCTGGGCTGTCAAGACCTTAACTTGTAGTTTTCTTGGCTCTCGTCTGATTGACAAGGCAGGTGCTTTCTCCTTCTAGCCACCCTCTCTTCACTTTTGTGCACATGCTGCAGTGTGTTTTTCCCAGAGCAACCAAAGCTTCTGCAACAATCGCTGTTCGTTCGTTCATTCATGTTAATTATATATATAAAAAAACACTAAATTATTCAAAAAGTTACATGAACAGTTTGCTTATACAGATATATCTATTTATAAGTCTTAGTTACCTGGTTTCTAATGTAGGGCTTATGCTCACAAATGTCATAAAGTGAATTGGATTGGTCATGAGATTGGAAAATTAGGATTAACTTGAAAGGACAGAACAAAATGCAACATTACTGCTTGAGAATTCTCTGCAGTTTTTGTTTTCTGAAATTAGACCTCTATTGACCCCAAACAAATGTGAGGCCAAAACTAGAAACTTGTAGAATGTTTAAAAGCACTGGATTCTTTAGCTATTCAATTTGATTTAAAAAAAAAATGTTTATATTAAACCTTCACTGTAAAATGACTGAATTAAAACAATGTATTGCCCTTCCTGAAATGCAGTTTCTTACAAATTAAAGTATGTCTTAAATTTCACCAACATACGCACTGAACATAAATTTACATTTCACCCCTGACTTCCCCTAATGAAACCACAGTAACTTTACTCTCGACTATGTGCTGGAGCAATGTGGAGGAGATAAAGTAAAAGCCAACACCAGTAAAAATATATATGCAGAACATCAATAACAAACCACACGTGTTTAAAAGTGTCTACTTTTACAGTGTGGAAACAACAGGTCAAAACCTCCACAGCTTCAGTGCAACATAAACCTGGTAACTGCTCCTAAATCACAGTGTGTCATGGTGGTGGTGATGGTGCAGGGAGGTGGGAGTCTTGCTTACCTGCACAACAGACGATGAGGGGTCCGCAAGCAACGCAGGGGCCTGAGATTTATGTGTAGCTGATACTATCGCACGGCAACCTGTTTCATTTAGGTAACACCGTGCTTTCATCTGCAGTATTTCTTTGGCAATCTCATAGTTGCAGGTTTCCAGTGGCTAAAGAATGAGACATTTATTTTTGGATGAAGTGGAAGGTTTTTACCACCAATATTTTTGATATTAAACAGATCAGAGTGAATATGAGATGGCCAGTTGACCTTTCTGATTTCTTTACCCCAAACCTGTGCTGATTAGCATGAATTAATGATCACATTAGGAGAGTATTTTGATTTGATCACATTATGTAGAAGTGTGTAGTTTAAAATTGAATGGACAAAGACACAAGTCTGTGCTCTGTAAAATGTTAACAGGTATGAATGGAACATTTTTAGTAAACTTCGAAACTAAAATAATTCATATGAAGGTAAATAATTGTAATTGGTATTTATGTAAACATTAACAGTGACAAAGTCTCCACTGACTTTGAGCATTTTCTGTTTCTAATTCCTGTATAATTATAAACGTATGTCAACAACACTCTGTTAAACTTTAATTATCTGAAAACAGTTATTTAGACTGAACTCCATCAGGAGGATTATCAAACAGCTCTTAGTTTTGGGTTTTGTGGCTTCACATTGGAAGATAAGACAGCAGAATAAAACAAATGTAGTCAAAGACATGGTTGAGTACCCGACAACAGCTTAACAAAGTAAGACAGGGGCATTCCCTGGGGATCATGCATATGCTTGCATGCACTGTATAGACATTCATCCCCACTCTGTTGAAATGTTTAATTTTGGTCATTCAGGATTTGTAGAACATCATGAGATTGGTTTATGTTTGGATGGAAGTTAACATATTTTAGCCTTGATGTACACTATTTTATGCCCTTGTTGAAAACAGCATATGTTTATATGTAGACTGCAAATGCAAACACGTATGATTCTACTCACACGGGCCATGTGTCTCAGTGTCTGCATCTCTGGGCTTCTTGGTAGACGCACACACAAACATGCATACATCACAGTCCATGCTGATAGGTCTCCTGTGATTCATTAGTGTTAACGCTGAAAATACATTTGCAAACATAGAATAACGTCTGAGGTTATAAAGTGACATACAGAGCTGGGTTGTTTGGAACACTTTCAACCAAGTTCAATCTGACTTCATAATGTTTCTCTGATGCTAAAACATAAAAAAATGCTGACCAATCACAATGCTTTCTACGAGTATAACAGAAAACAGATCCCTTTTCAAACAGATGACTGAAGTGGTCAGGGTCACTTCATTTAAATATCTCATTTTCTCAGCTGTTGTTACCACCTTATTCGTCATGTTGTACAGTAAGACAGCACTGAAAGGGAATCACAGAGCAGTATGCCGCGTGCTTGTGTGGCCTGGTGAGGGATTCTGAGAAAGGCCCTGACTGGTGATTTGCCTGGGGCAGAGGGCATGAAGTGTTGAAGCTCCTAAAATAAGCGGATATTCCCCACAGCTGGACACACAGACTAAAAACAGCCAGCCAGACTGACTGAAGGACGACGGTTTCTCAGGCCGTGTTGTTGTGAAGCGGTGTGATCTCATACCCTAACTTACAGAGAAGCTGAGAGAGGTGAACGATCCGGATTGTTCAACTTAATGACTCTCTAGGCGTTAAATGCCAGGTTTTCCCACCAATTAGTCAGAACTGAAGAAGCCTCTTGGATGAGAGTGAAATGTCTTCAACTCAACTCAAGCAATTATAGTCGCCTACAGCCAACTACAGAAGAAGACCACGGCCTGGATGACTGACAACCTTCAGTCATAGACATGTAAATACAGAGATGTGGCAGGGCGATGGAGCAAAGACACAGATCCTCACACAAAAAGGCCAAAGTAAATCATGCAGATTATTTCTGAGGCATTTAAAGATGAACTGTTCCTGCATTAAATGTCTGGTTTGCTGCATTAGTAGGAAAAAACAGTTAAGAACAAGCCTGTGCTGGTTTTTTTTTGTTAACACTGTATGCATCACAGACTAGTGAAAGTAGAATTGCCCCTTTAAAAGAAGGGTTATTATGCACTTTACATTAAGGAAAAACTAAAGCTGCAGGACATTCAGTATAAAGATGAAGATTAACATAACCGACATAGCAAGGTATAAATAACAATAAATGAATATCCAGCTGAAACATTAAATGTAATTAGTCAATAGTTAGAATCCAATGATACACCGTATAATCATAACACTTTTAAATTAACATTTATTAATTTACACAAAAGACCTTTGTTCTGATAAGACACTGTAAATAAACATCTTCCGCCAATTACATATGTGTTTTACTTAGAATTTTATATTACTGTACTGGTGTTACAACTAAATCTGAGAACCTGTAACTGAAAACAAAGAGCCCAAAGATCTTCAGTCTGAGTATTCCACTAATAAATACTTTATTTTCACATTAGTAATAAAAATGCAGTCATCTGCAGGGCACAATATATCCTCCGTACTGTACAGGTTTCAGTGATGTGTGTGTGTGTTGGTGTGACAGAAATTACCTGAATCAGCATAATGTAGAGCAATTACAACTGTTCAAGAGACTTATTGATCAGTAAATCTTGACAAAATGTTGTTGGCGTTAGTGCACTAATCATCGGCCACCTCCATTGGCTGCTCCTCCACCAGCTCCTCCTCCTGATTGGTCCTGAGCACCAGACATCATCAAAAAGAGAACCAGAGGAACGATGTACATCCACTGGAGAAGAAAACACATAACAACAGGAAGTGAATACAACATCCTCATTGTTTTTAAGATGAACAAATTGTGATCACTGATGTGTGTTTACAACAGTTCCAGATAGGTCATCCCAGATTAGGTTAAATTAAGACTCTGAACAGAAGAGGAAAAATGTGAGGAGTAAAAGTGATTGAGAGAGAGATAGGGGTGAGAGAGAGAGCTTGCAAACAAAAAAGAAATCTCAGGATCAGACACCAAACACAGGTTGAATATATTCACACCAAAGATTAAAGATTTGGCCTTTTTTCACACCAAGTACAAAAAAACTCCAGAAAACTGGGGTTTTAATTGTATCGTTCTGAAAAGTATTTGGCATTGAACCTGGAAGAAACATTTAAGAATGGGAGGATGAACACAAGGGACAAGTGGGAAGTAAGGGGGTGGTCTTCAGTTAGTTTAATAGTTTAACACTAAACTTGACAGACAGAGGAGGTGAGTGGACAGAATGAGCCACGAGAAAGAAAACAGTACTTTGGTGGGAATCAGCTCTGCTCTCTGCCTCCCCCTGCTGGGGGCTGTGCCGAATTGGTGGCCATGAGGAAGATTGCACCTCCCAGAATCAAATACCACTGGAACACAGCACAGCATCAAGTAAACATATGGTGACTGGATGCAACACAGGTCACTGAACATGGCAACATACACACAACATGGGGCAAGAGAAAGACAGTCACAGAAACAAGACCGGGTTTTCTGAGGGAATGCTCTCAAAAAGGAGCTCTAACAAAGTTTTACACCACCCAACAGGTTTTTAAAAGATGACTCTCCAAGTGGGTTATCTTGAATCTTTTATTTCTGGAAGTGCTGGGTCTTTTTTTCTCTCTGTCTTTTGAAATACTTTGGTATTGTAACTTGTGTTTTGTATGTGAATATTAATTATGAAAAAAAGAAAGAAATATTCATCTTCTTATGTGTTGAATATATAGTGTAGGACTGAATTTTGGGGGCAGAATTATTTTGGAGGATGAGTTCAACTGAAGGAAACAGCATCACATGGGGGAAGCATGGCACGACAGAGCTGAGACTTAAAATCCGACCGACTTCGGGCTCCATCACAACTGACATGTTTCGTTTGGTAAAATTATATCTGGGCTTTGGTGTTGACAAAACCTGGCCTGAGACACATTTCAGGCACTTTTAGGTGGACTATTTTAGTAGTTGACCAGCAAAAATGAAGTGACCACAGTAATTATCCTTGATTTTAGAGTAGAAAAAGCTATTTTGTTCTTTGTCATCTTAATACCTGAGTCCATGAACACCAGTGACCCAAGTTGACAATCAACAACGTGTTCAGTCAGTAGATTACCCATCATTACCATTTATTCTGTATTTGTATGTATGTAATGTATTTATTAACTACTGTTATGGGCCCTTACAACTATCAGAGCCCAATTACTGAAAGCAGAGAGTATGTTTGCAGGCAACACCCTCCAGCTTTGTCAGCGTTTTTTTGTACAAGTACTTACATATTTAGCAAAGAAAGACTTCTGCTCCTGTGGATTCTTTGCTTTCTTCTCAGATTCTTGTTCCATTCTTTCAAGGAACAGAGCTGTCTCCGGCCTGGAATAACGTTGGCAATTAGTAAACGAACCCCGAAACAGAGTTAATGTGAAAGGCACCAGGATAAATACAACATAAATGAATCAATGGTAAGTGAATATTACAGTCAGATAAACATGACACTTTCACTGCTGCACAGAGAGCTAATGGTATGAGAGATAGCAATACATTGCTACTATAAGTAGTGTATATAAAAATACAAGACACATAATTCAGGACTGACCCGGGTGCATTAATAGGTGCCATGACACGGAGCGTGGTGTTGAAAACTTCAAGATCAACTTCATCCTCAACCTCAATGCCTCTACAGGCCCCAGGTAATGTCACTATGGAGACGCCGATGAGATACCCAGAGACATCAGTGTGGAGAGTGATTGCATCGCTCAGATGGGATTCAACCATAGCACACTGCAGATCAGAGGAGAATACAGGCCCACGTTACAGTTACACCATTACCCAGTTGGTATCATGCATACATTTTATTCCTCAATTAAAAAAAAAAAATGTTTATTGTACATTCAATTTATACTGACACTTGTTTTGTGGGGACAATATCAAGGTATTGTATTATATAATTTGCCAATTTATTTAACCAAGGGTGCTACGGATATTAAAATACTATGGTAAATACTAATACAAAATAGTCAGTAATGTCTGAACAATAAAAACAATGGTTAAAAACAAAGTCCACTGAGAACAAAGTAATCCACATACTGTGATTTCTACACTTTTACTTGACTAACTAGCAGGCACTATAAGAAGCTGACATATCTCCACCAGTGGCTCCCAAAGGGGGTATACAAAGTGACACAGGGACATGCAAAAGAAACAACGAGCCAATGTGTGAGATGAAGTTGAGGCCATGATAAAGAAGTTAAGCTGCATGGCAAACAACAAATCAGAGGTCTTTCCATCATTGCATGACTTGTGTGTAAATGAACTCTGTTTGACCGACCATGTGAAAATTTATATAACCGTGCACCTTGGTGAACTGGCTGAACAGGTATTTCCCTGGAACTGTCAGGTCAGACAGTTGGAAATGTCATCAATTTACAGCTGTGCATACTGCTTTATCAACCTCTGAACAGGGGGGCTTACAGACAGACTTAAAACTTTTTTTTCCTTTTTTTTGTTAAGTGTGGGGGAAATGTCTGAAGGGGTATGGGATTCTGAAATTTTGGGAACCACTAATCTACACAGACATATCAAGCAACTGCTTTTTTCTGAGTATTTGCTGGCAAACATACAAAATACAAAAATAAAGAAATACATACGGCTCTGACAAACGATGTGAGGTAACCTTCACTCTGCTGCTCCGTCTGCCTCTCTGCCTGAAGGAAAACATGGGGCACTCTGATTCTGTACAGACCATCCACTGCAGCCACTTCCTGTAGTCATCCAAGATCAAATCACACAGGTTATGACAGGTTGTGGTTGTTGAAAACATTTATTTTTTATTCCAATATTATCATGAACAAATTAATTAATTAAAAATATGATTTACACAATCACGTGTGACTCAATTACCCATTATGGGCCAGTGTGTCGGCTAACGCTTAGCTTACCTTCAGTTTAATTCTGTCTTCCTCCGACAGCTGGTTCTGGCTCAGTGAGACACTGGGTTCCCTTCCACCTTTCAACACCAGTGCTCCACGAACTTGAAACTTTGCTATATCATCTAAAACAAGGTGGAGAGTATATATCAAAAATGAATGGAAAGAAAGCATACTAGTGACACAATGATATTTTTAAAAGAAAAATAGGACTAATACTAGTAGGGACACTGCTAAAGCTCTAGTGAGGACATTCTATCTCCTGCTATGGACTTCTGGTGTTTTCAGCTTATTTTCCAACAGCAGGAAAAGTGTTTTCCCACTGTATGCAACCATATTGCATTACTAGAACTACTGTATGTAGCTGCAGTGCTTCCACCACGCCTCCATCAGTTGTGAATGCCGGAAAAGTGGTACATAATTACTATGTATGGTTACTTTATGGTATGGGTACTATGGGAGGTAATTTATTAATAGAGTAGACATTAAATATGTGTATCAATTAGAACATTATACTAAGTCCGACTTTTATTAAATGGTATTGTAGTTACTATTAGTATTATTATGCCAAATAGATCATAAAATGAAGATACAAATATAAAGATGTACGTAAACGCATCACAATGTACACAAATTTGGTGCGTACTGTAGCGTTCTACATTGTTACTAGCTAGCTTACTAGCATTCAACAATATGAATATTATGATAGACATTGTTGACACAACAAAAACAAAAACTACTCACCAACTTCGAAAGAGTGCTCGAGAGGCACAGAGAAACCACTGAACTCGGTGTCCAAGTCATCACCGATCTGAGAATGACATAAAACTGGCTACCGTTAGCCTTTAGCCGGTCACGCCAAGCTAATGCTAATCAAATGAATAACAGGTGCAGTTCTGTGGTCAAAATGTAACGGTCGAGTTTGTCACATGTTTCACTTACCCGTCTGCCAGTATTACAACATACAAAATTCGTGCATACGAGGAACAAAACAGTAGAAATAATCGCGATTTTAAAAGGGAATAGACGAGCCATTCTGACAGGAAACGCAGCGGAAGACTGTTGAGGTGACTCGTCACTACAACACTAACGCTTCCGGTCTTTTTCACAACAAAGGCCTACGATAACTTTCAGTGGATTCTAATTTCCTCAACATATAAACTACAAGACTCAAACAAAATGTGCTGCCATGTGGAAAAATTTGTCTATCAAGTTTTTTTTTATTATTATTATTATTTAAATTTGCATTTCTTTAAGTAATAACAATACTTTGTGACAGAACTCTGATGACAGAATTCGAATAATGAACCAGGAGGAATCTGTATGGCTGTCTTGTACCATGTCAATTACATTTGTATGGAAAAATGAAACAGTTATGATTTCTATTGTTGGCTGCTCAAATGTCAGATTGTGTTGCACTATAATTTGGCAGTGACAAAGACGGGTAAATCAGATTGAATAGGGAAATGAAAAACTTTTATACCAAAAAACTTTTATACCAAACAAATAATCTAATATGATATTTTGGATAAATAAATCACTATCTAAGATGTCAGTTAAAACTCAACAAATAAATAAACGATTTTCATCCTTGGCAATAAAAAAGGTTTCTCTTAAAGTCAGTGCAGTGAACATTCATTACCACTTTGACTCTGGATGCACTAACACGTCCAGGGCCAACAGAGGCTGCTAACAGACCAGAAGACGGCCTGCAACCACAATGTCTCCCAAACCTAATTTCAAAGAGGCTCTAAAAGAGCCATCTTATCAATACAACTACATATATTTATGTTCTGTGATGAAAAGTAAAGGTCATGCTTTCACATCTTTTAGTCAGCATGTGCCAGCCAGATTTGTTTTCTAACCAAAATGTTCCTTTAAAGAGTAAAAACAGAGCTGCACACTGATCCCAAGACCTGTGTCAGTTTACTTGCTTTTCGACCACATACTCATCCAGCTGGCATGACGTGTGATTGAGTTTCACTCATCTGCTCTTTGAACTTGACCAGTTATTTGTCATGGTAATTACAGGCTGTAAAACTGGAGAAGGAGATTTCAGCGGCTGTTTGAATCCAAGTTTGTCACAGGCACATCTGCTGTATCCTTTAAATTGTATGCAGGCATGTCCTGGGTTTGACTTTCACCAGGGTTTTGCTCTTTCTAGTCCTTTACTAAATAGAGGCAAAAATACAAAGTAGGACATGGAAATAAACATGATTATATATTGAATGGACATGCTGATTTGCTGAATTTGATTGTGCACATATTTTGTAAAAGTATTCTTATATGTGAATTCAGCATTATGAATCTGGATTCCAGCATGTTTTTCAACTCCTAAAGCTGCATACATTCGATCAGGTCAACCAGTGCATACTAGTCTGCAGTTCACAGATTCACAGTATTCTGTTCAGTATGGCAGCAACTCAGACCTTGGTTTGTAAGAAAGATTCTCTCAGTTTAATAGGCTTAGTGAGTACAGTCCATAATATGTCGCACCTCTGAACAAGACTTTAGAGATTGTTATTCTTCTCCGCTGGGCTTGCACGCTTTGGATTCTGACTTCAGTCACTGATTTAACTGGGTTTGCAGTTGCCAGAATGCTTTTAAACAGTCCCAGGGTCAACTAAGGGACAGGGAGTCTGTGATTTCACCGATTGGGGTTGTGGCCAGAGAAGCCCATAACTTAAAGGGTTTTTACACCCAGGAAGAAGACAGAGGCTGCAGCAGGATTGTTCCCCAAATGATTGATGTAAGTTATTTCTCCATTCTTATTTCTGGCTGAAGGGTTCTGCTGACATGCAATAAAGCCTCTGTGGATACAAGTGAAAGGCATCCATCATTTTTAAACTTCAGCAGCGCAGCAGCAAAGTGCTGAAAAGGAGTTTTGAATCCAGAGTTAATCCTTTAGGTTTAAAATAAAAATCAAGTAGTCAAAACTTTAACACAAAACTTGTTTTTGCCACTTTTTTGGCTCGACTTTCTCACAGATGTCTTGAGAAATTAATGTCAATTCTCTTCTGACATTTACAAAAACGCATTTGATAATATCCTGTATGAGGCCAAAAACAAAAAAAAGCTTCACAATGACCCTGATGATCATTTTCTACTACATTTATACAATAATTTATCTGCGAAAACACATTTCCATGTGTGTAAAATAAATGCTATACATAAAATATAAATAAATATCAAAATAATAACTAAATATGAAAGTGTTAACTGCCTTTGGCTGCAAAAATAGAAACAGTGTCCAGTGTGTATAATTGCTTTTAAGATTAAAAAGGTCTTTTTTTAGCCTTAATACAAACTACTTTTATGTGCTTTGTGCAAAGGTTGTGGTTCAACAAACAAACGCCATTTATGCCACAGTATTTCTACAGCAGAAGCTTCCCACACACAAATGAATAGTTATTAAAGCGATTTATACTGAGGAACCGGATCAGTTGCCGGACAACTTGATTTGTTGACAACAACATCCTTTAACAATAGTTCTCTGACAGTGAACCCTGGCACGTCTTGAGTGGCTCCCATCAGTACACACACTGCAAGACACAGAGGAGGAGAGCCACTTTTGTCCCCACAGCTCCAGCATCTGAACACCCTTCCCTGCTCCAGCATCGCGACCCCTCTTTGCTCGTTCCCCCACACACAGTTCCTTTACGACTGAACTGCACACGACACTTTATCTTACCTTAAGCACTTTAGTTGTGATCGGTCACTGCAGACAGTATTTACATTGGTGTTTTATGTTTACGCTTGTGTCCTACGTGGCGCTCCCTGTGCATTTTAGTTTCCCATCTGGGACAAATAAAGTGTTTTGAGTTGAATTGTCACTAATTCTTAAATGATGTCTTCTTATGATATCTTGTGTTTGAGACATTGTTATCATGTTGCTGTCTGTTGGGAAACAGTTTGGATTCCTGTTCGGTCTGAAGATGCGAGCAGGAGCCGCGCTGTACTGAGCGGTGACTGAAGCATGTAATTCCCTGCTGTGTCTCGACCATTGAAACTAGTCCGACCCTTACTGTATTTATTTCCTCTCACTTGGACAGCCCATTACTCTCTGTCACTGTCCTAAACAATGGCGTCGCCTTACTATTTTTACTGAGATGTGAAAGCAAATATATCTATGTGGAAAGATGACAGGAGTTTCACTTTGAAGGAGGATACTGTCACATCACATCACCTCATCTCTCAGTGTGTTAAAAATGGAGCATTAAGAAAAATGAGAAAGAGAGTCACCAGAATGTGATGATGCATGTTCTAGGTTTTAAGTAAGACGGCACATGATATGTTCACATTCTCAGGTTACAAAGCCATCAGCAATAAATGTTGTGAACACAGACAGATATGATGAGCCAATCAGTCACAAAATAAACAAGAAGCTGTTTTTAATATGTTAATGCCGTGCTAAAACATCGCATCCTGCCAGGTTTTCTTATAACTGAGCCTGCAGTGTTTCATGTCTTATTTGCTTGCCTGGATACTTAAGGTGAACCATTAAACATTATTTAAATGTCTGAATTAAACTTTTTTTGACAGAAACTGCACATATTACTAAAGATGTAACAATAACAATTATCGTGTTTAAATGAAGTGAAACCAAACACTGGCTCTACACTGGGCCTTTCATTTATAGGTAACATTATTCTTTTTAAATTTAGCTCATTTTGATCATGTGATTCATGCACATCAGTGACTATGTACAAAAACATGCATGTTCTCCATGGCTCATGTGTTGATTTATTGATGTATGTATTCTCACACAGGGAAAATGTAAAAAAACATGTTTAAGATACATAAACAAACAAATCAGACCGATGAGCATATTTTTGATGGATGATATCAGAGGATTACATGCCCCAAATCAGGCCTCATTGTTTACATAATAATAATACTTTAAGCTCAAAAATCCACAATTGTGTCTGTACTCTTTGTTCTAATCTATAAAACAAATCTTTTCAAAATAAATTCAGTTGGTTTTTTGTCTTATTTTTTTCCAAAACAAACACACTTTAAATTTTAATGCTCAGTATTGCCCTCTGACAACTTTAGTTGCTACCAGTCGTGGGAAAGTGGTCGTAAAAATGGAGAGAACCTGCTCTAGTTTAATGTGCGTTAAAACTCAGTGAGGCTTAACTAAAGCAAGTGTAACTTTAGTGTCATCCACTAATGGCTCACATCATGCGGGACACCTATAGTTAGTCTCCTATTATCGCTTTGACTCGACCATATCTGATAAATTTCAACCTGTTCAAAGAGATCAGTCGCAGTACAAATCATTTCTGATGACCCGCAGACGTGTGTGGAATAAATCCAAAGAAGTCTTTTTAAAAGTCCAGAAAATGTGAAGTTAAAACACACAGCACAATAGACTCAGAGAAGCTTATGTGCAATTCAAAGACTCCATAATCTTACTAACTTGAGGGTATTTTATTCTACTTAAACATCCGAATCTCAAGTTGCACTTGCCATAAATAGCTGTTCTCCAATGTCTGCTTCTCTTTCTGACTTTAGTTCTTGTTCTGAAATTAGAATCTCAGAGATTTTTTTTATTGTCATAGTCAAGGTTATGGCTGCCCGGGCACTCTGGGAAAAACACAAGACATGCACAGACTTCAAAAACAGGGATGAATTAATAGAGTGTGAAAAACACTCTGATTTTTATAACATCCATAATTGGTCTACGGTGTCGTTCAGCGTCAGTCCACAGATGGACCTCTGTCACTCATATGTTCCCGTGTATTTTCCTCTTTACTGTGTGGTGAAGTATTTCTACCACTGTAACTGTGAAAAAGCCTTGCTGTAACAAACATTAGGACTACATGTGTAACTGCAGTGTTGAAAAGTCTGTGATTGGTTGGGATATTTATTTACTCTTTTTCCCAGGAACTCATAAGGTTAGCGACCTCTTTCCACTCTTTGACCTTGTTCCTCACGTCCCTGTGCACATAAAATATCTCCTGTTGACAGCTTTGGCTAGTGGAGAACAAATGGGATTGTCAGAGACTGTAGGAACGCTGCTGCTGCTGCTCTGCTCTTATTTTCCTCTTCCTTTTCATCTCTCCTTAAGGAAAGAAGAGCTGAGGAAGCAACATTCTTCCTAATTAAGATTACCTGTGTGTTTCTGTTTACCTTTTTTAAAGTAGAGTAAATCAAAGGGGAGTGGCTTGTATTTTTAATTATTATTATAATAATTAATATCATGAGAAGTTCAATCTCTACAAACAATTTACTTGCAACTGGCATGTTAGACCCATGGATGAGTCTTTGTTACAGGTCTAGGGACCGAGAGGCTCTGAACCAGAACCTCTAAACATTAAAGAGAAAAATGAACCGTTAAACAGGAGGCACAACATGTCTTGTGTCAGTGGATCTATGGGTATTTTTGTTTTCAAATTTTGAAAAAGGAGCAAATTAAGTATAAATGTTGGGTACATGGGCTACATGGTGGTCTAGTGGTTAGCACTCTCGCCTTGCAGCGAGAAGACCCGGGGTCGAGCCCCGGTTGGAACAAGGGCCTTTCTGCATGGAGTTTGCATGTTCTCCCCGTGTGTGCGTGGGTTCTCTCAGGGTTCTCCGGCTTCCTCCCACAGTCCAAAAACATGCAATGTGGGGATTAGGTAGATTGGACACTCTAAATTGACCATAGGAGTGAGTGTGAGAGTGAATGGTTGTTTGTCTCTAGTTGTGTGTGGCCCTGCGATGGACTGGCGAACTGTCCAGGGTGTACCCCGCCTATCGCCCGATGTAGCTGAGATTGGCACAGCACCCCCCGCGACCCTCTGGTGGAGGATAAAGCGGTTAGATGATGACTGACTGACTGTTGGGTACATACAAAATGTATATGCCCCCCTTCTAACTCCCCCAATATTTGTTATACTTTTATTTTTGCCCGGGTTAATTACTGGCAAACTAAACGACTAAACGTCTATCAGACTGTCACTCAGATCATGATAAGCATCAGTCATTCTTCCTACAGGGCATACGAGTTAAACAGCTGGCAGGTTTTCCCGAGGGCCAGACTTTTTTATGGCTCTGAATTACTTTTACCCCTCATGGTGTCTTCCTTCTCCTCCTCAAAGCTCTGCGGCTCCTGCCAAGGTTTCAAGTGACAACCGTACTGTCACTCTCCTCCTTCCTCGTTCCATTTCTTGGGAGGGAGGTTGAAGTTGACTGGCGGTAGTACTGGGTTTGTTTGTGTGTGTGTGTGTGTGTGTGTGTGTGTGCGTGAGCGAGAGAGACTGACAGAGAGAGAGGGATGTAGGGTGGAGGGAGGTGGGAGTTGTAGAGGTGATAAAAAGGGATGAAGGAAGAAATACAGACAGAGCCACAGACAAGGAGGGAGGAAGACGCTTTTGGAGGAATAGCTATAAACAGACAAAGCCATGCCTGAGCCCCAGAAGCCAGGTAAGATGGTCCTACCTGTAGGATTCTAAAAAATGAAAAACAAGAGTGGGAGTGACATTGTACTGAAAAGCTCAGATGAGCCAAGTAAAATGACAAAGGAATGTTTGATCTTAATTTCTTTTTTTTTTATCTCTGCATCTCAGTTTCTGTAATAATCATAGTTTCACATTAGTCAAGGCAGTATTATTTCTATTCATATTCACTAATTCCCAAAAGGAAGGACAAGTATAAATAATTCTTTAAAAAAGGATCATATCTCCATAAACTCATCTTCACTGTCCCTGTGTTGCTTTCTGTTTCACTAACAATGTCCTTGAGCTACATTGGGACTATATTTCTGTCTTTTAAAACAAAACATAATCTGAATCCTGTTTTAGTTATTCCTTTAACTTTACTCGTACAATAACCAACATCTAAAGCTTTTATGTTTGGGAAGACAATGTGGTTGATGCACAGGTCACGTAGTATTTGTTTTATTAAAATAATTGAAAAACAAGTTGTAGCAGTAGTAGTGAAAATGCTGGAGAGTGCAGTCTGTAATGACAGTGTTTATGGATGCTGCAGTCATTCTTAGGCACTCGGGTGTTGTATATAGGGTAAATCCTCAGTGCAATACATTTAGCCGAGGAGAGCAGGACAGGCTAAAGGGCAAATGTGAGCACACTTCAGTTCACGGTTATGACTGTAGAAATGAATTGCTGTCTTAATATTTTATGTGACTATATTTTATAAGAAGATTAAGTACATATGCTTTACATTATATAATCTGCAGGGCTTTAGAAAACCAATTAGCCTGAATGTTTCAAGTAAATGAGAGTGATTGAAAAAACTGTGCGTAAAGGACAGTAAATGGCTTCTTTCATGACTGATAATAAGACTTTTCATTACAACCATAAACTAAACCGGATTTGTGGAGTCTCATCAGTGCAGAATTACCATATATGTGCGGTATTGTGTTTATGACTGAGGTAGTAAAACATGAATAGCACAGGAATATGTGACACTAAACTCCACAGGTTGCAATGTATGCCATATATATATATAGATATACATATCTATATATCTATCTATATATCTATCTATATATATATATATATGGTTGTTTTTTTTATCACTAATGGTGTCTAAAATATGCACTGCTGCCTTTGTCAACAGTGACCTCAAAGCTCTGTAAATCAGCTGAGAAACAAATGCATGTATGAGGAAATGGTCAAAGGAAGGCGAGAGGTAACAGAGGAAGTAAGAGATAAAAGCAGCAGGAGATGAGCGTGATGATTTGTTAGAGGGGCCTCTGCCAAGTCAGGTGTAACTACCTTGTGTCATATCTCTGCACTGCAGACACCTAATCTATCTGACCCTGATTGCCTCCCTCATTCTGTTACACTGTCTCATTTGCTGGCATCCACCTCCCCTCACCAATCTGCACTTCCCCCAAATCCCTGTTATTGTGCACAGCTCCCTTTTTAGCCCCCTCACTCAACTTCCAGTTCAAAAAAATCAAAGTTTTTGTAGGTGTGTCCTTAAAAGTCCGCATCTGAAGGTGCACGTCAGCATTGATGTGTGATAAATGAGCTGCATTGAATAGATCCGAAATATTTCCCCTGCGTGCCTTCCACTCAGTATTCTCCTTCATGCAGTAATCCCACCTCTACATTTGATTATATCTTTCCAACGTGTTCCAATCCAATGTCCTGATATCACACATATCATATTCCCAACACCATATTACTAACGTCTCCCAGACTCCTCTTGTTCTAGAGTTTCCACTCACTACGAATAGTTGCCCATCTCTTGATCCTAATCACATTTTGTCAGCTTTTGAGCTCTGATTTGACTGCCGGTCAGTCGGCTCATATGACTCCTCCCGCCGTCTTGATCTCAGTGGATATGAACACACTGGGAAAAGAAAGCTGTAGAAGAAGCACACACCCCAATAAACAGCCTCGAGTTTCAAGTAGGGGTGGCTGGGTGTGGCCTTGTGGATCCATGAAGAGAAAGGCGCCTGTAGGAAGGGAGGGGTGCAGCCCCTTTAATAGCCCCCAGATTTATTGTAAAAACAAAACAAATCCGAACATCGTTTCTCACAATGGCTACAAATTGTTCTGTATGATGTAGCAATGAGCTCTTTGGTGTGAATGACGCTTGGAATAAGAGGATCGTGTGCAGCAGAGTTGCTGAACGTTGCAGGATGCCAGTGTGCCTGTTCTCTGGCTCTGGTCCACTACCAAGAGTGTGCAGACAACCCAACCTTTAATTACTTGTATTACTGCCAGGGGCCAGCAATGCTACAGAAACAGGCCTCAGTTTGCTCTTTGTAGGAAGCAGAGCAGGGATCAGGTTCACTAAAATGGAAATTGTGAATTCTGACTAAATAAATACCCAACATACAGATGGTCAAGTATATGTATATGTAGTTTCTCTGTTTGCTAGATATGTGAATGTATTATAACCAAAGGACATGATGCACTTTGATACCATCAGTCAGCAGTTAGAGTTAGGTGGAACTTTTAATAATAATAAATTGCCCCAAATAAGTCACATGTTCTTCAAAGAAAGTTTATAAATGAATACATATACTACAATATTGCTTGTTTATGTAACAGACCTTGTGATGGTCAGTTGGCAAATTTTCCCTATTTAGCTTACACCATCTTGGTTATGACAAATGATGTCGTCTTCTACTTCTGGCTCCTTCTCTCAGTGTCAGGATGGTTCACTTTGGGTAAACATGAACTAACAATTTAAAGCTAAATCCTGGTGGATCTTTTGATCATTAATATTTCATATATATTTTGTAGAAAAAAATATGGCAACTTTTTTCTGCTTGAGTGGGTATTGCGCTAAATTATTAAAAAAACAATGTGGAAAAAAAAAGAATGAATTAGCAAGTTCGCTGCTGACAGCTATGCATTTATTACTATGAAGGCCTGTTGAAGTATGATTTTGGCCCAGGATATTGGACATCTGCATGTCCAGCCCCTTGTAATTGGAGGGTAGCATTTGTGTAGTGAATAGTAAACCTCTTCACAGGCCTGTAGGCTGCATGGTAGAAGGAGCCTCATATCCTGACAGGCCCCCTTTAACTGGTCTAGGGTAACGTTAGCTCATACCAAGGCCATCAACAAGTCC
This sequence comes from Solea senegalensis, assembly GCF_019176455.1. Taxonomy (NCBI): domain Eukaryota; kingdom Metazoa; phylum Chordata; class Actinopteri; order Pleuronectiformes; family Soleidae; genus Solea; species Solea senegalensis. The sequence goes on from NC_058038.1 coordinate 7,592,072, forward strand.
TCACAGGTATGCAGCCGTGCTTGATGAATCACAGACAGATGCAAAGTCAAGTGACAGCAGTCCTACACGAAAGAGGGTATGGAAAGTTAACCTGATCATAGATTGTCCTTAGCAAAGACAATTTACACACAGCCGTAGCAATGTGTTAGTTCAGAGGATACGCAGATAGACTGTATGCCAGATTCTAAATGCATCTTCTGTGACTGGAAGGCCTTGGCCTATTTGCAGTGCAGGCTGTGTTGGTGTGAGCTGGAAAGAAAAGGAAATGAATGGAAAGCTGAAGGGGATGACAGCTTAATATGGCATTTAAAGCTGCCTGTGTTTACCCAACCCCACAGATGCCTCGTCCCTAAACAAGAGTTGCATTTAGGGATTGTCTCTTATGTGGAGACCACTCCATTCACATTTTAACATTTCATTCACGTCATTAAGAAAGTTTACAGCAGCGCCATAAAATCCTCATCTTCAGTTTCACACCTTTTTATTCCTCCTCCAACCCTATTACTATATCCCTCCCTTTCTGCCTCCTTGTTCATCCATAAATCTTCATCCACACATGTGGCATAGAGGAGAGGGACGGGGAGGGGAGCGGAGCGGGGAAAGACATCACCAGTGGAATCCAAACAAGTCATAATTCTTATCATCATCGTCACTATAACCCAAGGTTATATGCAGCCCAGCCCATTCCTCACATTCCCTCCACAGGCTTGTAGGTCCTAACTCTCTGTCTATGTCACAACAGCCTTAATTCATGACCGGTACAGCATTCACAATGACTAAATAACACAGCAACATCAGCTAATTTGAAGGTTTATGAACTTGTCTCAGCAAAAGAAGCATTGTTATTGACCTCTGCGTTTATTTAAACGCTCTGGGAGTTTAATGTATACTGTACAGATGAAATGACGTGGAGATGAAAATGCAAAGTCATATGAATTCTGCATTGCATCTTTCAACAAGGCAATCAGAGATGGCAGACTTCACCACATTCACGCAACAAGCCCCTGGCGACCTCTGTTGGCATGTTGGCAAGTGCAAGTGCAGAAGCACAGACAGACTGACAGACAGACAGACACAAACAGAGGCACCAAAAACAATATTTCACTCCCACTACGTGGGGTGATGTGATAATAAAATAGCACAAAATGTACTCGGTATAAGAGGGTTTGCTTTATTGCATATTTTCCCCCTCAAGTTAGTAAGTAATCCACAGATTTTTTTTCCTACAGACTTTCTGCAAATCATTTTGAGATGTTAATTATTTTTGTTTATATTTCTATCATTACAGGACGTTATGCTTCAACTTATAGATTTAAGAGGCTAACACACATTTGACAGGAGCAGGTGTCTTCCAAAGCTAAGAAAACGTCATGACCAGATACTTAAAAAGTGTTAAACATGATGTACTTTGTATGAAAACGACACTGCTTGATTATCAAATTGCAAACCCTGACATTGGTCTGACAGGATCTCTTACTGATCTGCATATCAAGCTACTATTTAATTGCAAGTTCATCCGTACCTTCTGCTTTTTATAACATGATATTCAGTTGTTGCGAGTCAGATCATCAAAACTGTCATATTAACTTGGCACGAGAGCGAATGACTGAGAAGGCAGAGGCTTAGGTGTACTCCAGTTCTGCAGACAGCACTGTGCTTAGTAATAAAATGGTGAAACTCCATCAGTCACACTCGGCCCCCAAACATGGATGTCGGCCAAGTGCCACTAATAATGCCATTGATACTCGTCCACACACTCAGGTTTATAAATAGACCCAATATTAATCCTCTCGTCAAACTGCACTGCCAACATTCCCAGTGATGTTTATTTAAATATTATGCAAATACAGACAGTGGCATGACCTAGTGTAATCACTGGTTCTAATCATGGACTTTGTTACTTTAAACGGGGGATTAAGGTGCTTTTAAATCGTTGAGGAATTCCCCTGTTGGATTGCAGTAATAAATATAAATATAAATTAAATTGGAGCAGATGGGATTTTTAGGAACTACAAACAGCAACTTTTAAATCAAATGTAATAAGATTGTTTAATATGTGCTAATACTTTTGAACCGGACTGACTGACTGGCAGTCACTAAGTGACCTGCATTATGCTCTTAATATCAGTGTCATTGAAACTGTCATCAAAGCTGTCCTCTCAGGGCTCTCTCCTCCACACAGCTTTTAGCAGTAATCAGGCATGTGTGTGTGTTCATGTATTTTGAAGGCAACAGTTGCCACAGTTGCAGTTGTAACCTATAACAAGCTTATCCAGACTTTCCCATGCGACCACAACAGATAGCTTCCTTTTTTTTCCCACCAGACAAATGTTTCTTTTCATGCCTTTTGCGACATGGAGAAGATTGCATCAAAGATTTCGTCAAATAACACAAAGAAATGTTTCAGAAAGAAACTCCAAAGTCAAACCTACAAAGTTATTGTCAAGATTAGAACATTTAATTCAGTTTCACTAAACTATTGGCTGCTTCAACGTCGTCTGCCTTGCAGCACGAGCCAAACTCGATGAAGCTTGGCCCCAGAGAACTCATTTTTACTTTTACAGCTTACAACAATTTTCACAGGCTGAGCCGAGCAGAACTCCCTGTGATGAGTGAACTAATATTGATGTGTACAATTGTTGGAGGTCTGCTTTAAGAAGAATCCCCTCTCATGCCTTTTCTTTTATCACTGAGCAAAACGGATTCACAGAACACAAAACAAGTCATCGTCGGGAGCAGAAAACATTTGATTTTGGCTTGATGTCGTGGAAGCACTTAAGGTGCACATAGTTTCTTGTGAGACAGATCAAAACCTTTCAACAGTACTTTTCAGCGAGACTCCATCCGTCTACACACATCTCACTTCACTAGCAGTGTGTATGTCTTGTGCGATTTGTCGATTCTAAAGACTAAGTCACTCTTTGGTAGTTACCATGCGGCCTACAGCAACACGAGGGTATAGTTTCTACTGTGACTGACACACTTGTCGTTATAAAAGGGGTTTGCAAGAGCAGTGATGTGTAAAAGGGCACCAGGCTGCATTAACTAAGCATGAACACTGGGAATATGCTAGCACCAAAATGCACTGCATTTAGAGAGAGGAGGCCATGAGGGCCTGGTGTCTTGTTAACAGACACGCTCAAGAGAATGTATGTATTCAGCAGTCTGCCAACATCACCCTCTAAACAAAACCACTTCAGTGGTGCCTTCCTCAGCAGCAGCAGCAGCAGCAGCAGCAGCAGCGTTATCTGTTTCATTTTGTGTGTGACAGCTGCTCAATGTGTAGCATCATAAAATACAGTCAGACAAATGTGAAGAATTTGTGCCTCAATTTGGCTTTTTTCAGACGTGGAATCTGCTTGTTGTTTTTCAATTTAATTTAGATTTTACTATTTGGTTATCAATTTGGCATTTTTAGGCGCAACAATGAGCAAATATTACCAAAAAGGTCTATTTTAGAGTGATGGGAAAAATCTGATTTAATATACGTATATGTATATATATATATATATATATATATATATATATAGATAGATATATATATATATAGATAGATAGATATAGATATATATATGTACAATACATCTGTAATGTTCCATGTATAGGATTATATTGCTGGCTAACTATCACTTCAGCTTAGTGATATTCACACATTCATGAAGTTGGTGTAATCTTTTTTTTTATTTATTTATTCATGACATGTCTATATTTACTGTGAAAGTGGTTGATTGTTGATGAAACCAAAGAGAATTTGGACTTTAGAGAGAGTGAATTCATTTTAAAGTTGTTGGTACCCCTGCGCCTGTTCACAGAAGTTATGCACTGAAGTATCTTTCAGTGTGTTATTTTAAATCCTGCAACTCTATTGACAGCTTTTTTACTTTCTGCTCAGCTGCAAACAGCAACGTTATAGCAGATTAACTTCATGAAGTATTTTAAAATGTAAGAAAATAGCTCAGAAAAGAACAAAGTGGCCAGAAATGTTCATCTGAATGTTAATAAAAAGCAAGCTGACAAGTTCACGATGGAAGAAAAAAACAACAACGAGGGATCAAGGAAAAAACTATGTGAAAACCTTTACTGAAATAATAAACATAATTCTTGGGCAACAAAATAATGTAACATCAACTTTTTTGAGAGCATGTGATATTGTTTCATGTAATCCAGTGATCTATCTGTATATAGAACATGATATGTCACTGAGTGGATGCTTACGTTGTAAGAGCTTTAAAAATTCTTTTAGTATCTGTGGTCAAAGACAAATCCCCAGCTCAGTGTTCTGCTCAACCAACAGACCGTTAAAAGCCAACACATACACAAAGATCCCCTTTAAGTATAAGTGTAAGTATATTTAATCAGTTTACAGTCAGAGCCGTTTACTGAGTCACTATAAATGTATTAGCTGTTGTCAATGATGTCAGCTTTCGGTCATAAAAACGGTCTATAATTATGATCCACAGACATTCCCTACGTGTGTATTTAAAGGAAGAAGTGGCAGTGACAGAGTCAGCGAAAACTGAGTAAATTAAGTCCCCTTTCAACAAGCATCTCACATTAAATATAAACAGCGTGTCTCATCTCATCTCCGATACTGAAGAACCCAATCCTCAGGCTCTTAAAATGAGGCTTCACACCATCCTTGACCTCGGTGGCCCAGCTCGTTCTTCTTTTCTCTCCCCGTTTTAGTTTCCACCTCTTCGCACTTCATCTTACTTAACTTTTTTCTCTCCCCTTAGACGGATGTTGAATCCGATTAAAGTAGGACAAAGAAATGTTGGGCCAAAAAAAGTGCTGAGAGTAGGGGATTTGCATTAAGTGAAAAGGAAGAAGGAACGGAGCATAAGAAACATTATCCATTTAACAGATACCTGGAAGACAAGGAAAGATGGCTGTAGCGTGAAATTATCTGGGCCAGACAGGATGAGATGTGTGGACTGTTAAGATGCTGGGGATGGATCCTCCCAGACAGAGTGTTCACCAGCTGTGCATTACCTTCAGCATTAGTGAGGGAGGGGTCAAGCGGTCACAGTTGTCCTCGTTGTGACTTCGCAGCTTGCTCACAGCTTTTAGAACAGAGCAGGACAGACAGGTGAGCTGACAGGAGAGAGAAATGGGACATGTATATTTACTAATTATAGAAGAAGAAAAAAACATATAGCCATGCATCCTATCAGACTAAACAGTCACAGTAGAGCAATGTGAAACCTTCAGCCTAACTGAATTAGATGTATTATAATCTGCAAAGAAACTATATAGTAACAAAAGCTATCACATGGATAGTAAATGAAGTGGTATAAAGAAGGTGAACTGATCATCTTCCACGCATCGGCAATGTCCCTGTATGACGAACATGCTAAACTGAGATGGTGAACACTTAAAGCTTTCTATGTGTTTGACAGCAGCGTATTAGCCATGTCACTGGGGGGATGTTAGAATGAAAATTCAAATCAGTGCTCCACTGTGTAACCAGTGTGTTTCCAGCGGCCAGTGACATCTGCAAGGGTCAAACACCAGAGGCACTGAAATTGTGTAATTTTCAGCACACACACACACACACACACTGTCAGTAAAGGCAGTAAAGAACAAATGTCACCTCTGTTGACCATATATGTTTTCTTTAAGCCATGTCATCTAATTAAAGTTATTCAAATTCATGCTTAATCCCTCACTGCCTCATGGAAGGTGCCTTGCACCGCTTCAGATATATTCTCTGTATGGTATTTTTGATGGTGCATAATAATATGCATTCCCCCTGTAGTCATCTGCATAAAGTATTTCACCAGGGACTTGGAGAAAAAGCCTAAAGTGCTCGCCTGACACCCAACCTCACATTGTTAACCACCGAAATAGCACAAAATATGCATTGGTGAGCAGAGAATAGGTTATAAATGAAATATGAAAGGATGATTGTAATAATGCCAATGTAATCATCCATAGAGGAGGCAGCAGTGACCTTGAAAATCTTTTCTGGAAACTCAATTTGCTGCACAATGTTGCTGAAAAAAAGGGGGAATAGCACAACAGTGTTTGCCCCTCATTTTAGGAGGAAAATGTGTGTACTTTATATTATTATTATTTTGCTGTTAAATCTCTGCCAACTCTTGTGTTTTATTCATGTACTGTTTTGGAGAATTGTGGCCATGCATGCAGAATTTTTTTTTTTTTGTCACGTCGAGTTTCAACTGACATGTCGAGTTTAAACTCAAAACTTTGGTATTCATATTTTACTGCTTCCAGTCAAGAAAAGAGTTTCAGCAGGTCAAAAAGTCACATTCTGACTGTCCGGATTCAGTGGCAGCATCTGTGGAGCGGTCGCTCTCTCCGATGGACATGTCGACTGAAATCTCAACGTGATATTGCAACTTTATTCTGGAAATTTGGAGTTTTTTGTCGACGTGCATGGCCCTAACACTACGTTGTAGCTTATAGGTTTTGAGCTTTCAGGATATTTAGCATTTAGCCACAATGCATATTACAGAATTACATTACATATATATAATTTTAACTGCTATATGTTTCTTTCTTGATTTATGTTGCATATCTTTTGAACCATGACTTTGCTGCGCGTCTGTCCAGTTTTATAAATCACTTTGTTAATATTTGATATTGAAGAGATCCCCCTCATAATCCCCTAGGGGTTTTCTAAATCTCTCCTGCACAGTGTGTGTTTTCTTGTTGTTGTTCACTACTTTTTTAAGGTTTAACCTAAAACCTAAAAACCTAAAGTCAAAGATTGTCATTCTCTCAAATCTTTACACAGGTTCATATGCAGCCGCTGCACTCATGAATAAATGAGACTATAGGTTAGACCACTTTTTATATTTTTAGTCAGGAAATGCTCCATCACCATCAAACAATGTCAGCGTAATGTCATACTCACCTCTTCCTTCCTCGTCCCTCATTCACACTGGCCCATATTAACGTGATGTTATATAGCTGTAAGCTCTTGTCTTTTAGGAGACGGAAGCCGTCCTCACAGCCTGTATAATGAAAAGGCAATACATTAGAAATAAACACATGGTGTCAGGTTAGTTGTATTTTTTAAGACTGATCTTCAAGCTTTTTATTCTACACTGTCATACAGTCGGGTACAACTGTATTTATTATTCATATGGAAAAGGCTCCTCTCAGAATCTGGAATATTCCTTTTGGATTAGCCGGCCCGGGACTGTACGCACAGACTTTAAAATGTCATTATTAATCTCACATCTCTGCAACAGCGGCAGTCATAATTTAATAACAACATTTATTTAGATTTACATTTGGGTGAGGATTCTTTCTCAGATAAAAAACCCCACCCTGTGTCTTCTGATATGTCACGATGAGTCAGTGATCAAATTCTGTTTGCAAACACTTTGACATCAAGGTAAAACAGCCAGAAAAAAATGGGGAAATAAAAGAAAAGGTAGAACACAGATAGAAGATAACAGGGTGGAATTGTGGCCTCAGCAGGAATCTAAAGAAAGTTCATAGTGATTGGTGCGTCATGGTTCCTCTCTTGGACTCCAGTGCTGAGAAAAGCATTAACAGATTGCACCCTGAAAAAAAAACTAATCCAAAATAGAAGTGTTGCCCCCCCAACACACACACACACACACACACACCAGTATGCCATAGTATGCCAGCCTTGAGCACAAGGCCAAGCCTTGATATCTTAGACCACTGTGAAATCGGCTCATGGGGACACTTGCTCTGCACCGCACTGCCAGTTGTCGCTTGTTGTTGGTGCTTTGGAGAGATGACAGTTGTTAAGATAATGTCCTCTTTCATTTCTGAAGCTCAGTCCTTTCATTTGCTCTGTTGTGTCATCTGCAGCGTGCTGGCAACGCGTGCAGCACTTTTTAAAAAACATTAAAACAGAGGTCGTAATGAGGGGAACAGACCTGTGATATTAATGAAACTGATGTTGAAGATGTGGCCTTTGCCAAAGTTTAATTATTACTGTGCAGCTGTGCTGTAGTTCATTTGGCAGAGAGAAACTCGTTCCTAATCTGGCATCTCATTCGACACCCTTGAGCTTCTAAAATAACCCAGATCTGGGATCCTGGATCTTTGATGTACTTATCCTATTAAAAGCATTTTTGTTTTAGGCCACCACTTTCACAATTTCTAAGCCCAATTATCCCTCATGATTGTATTTATCTCACCCTCACTGGTTCTCGTGTGAACTAATCATGCACTTTCACCACTGAAATCCAATCTCTCTTTTGTCAGAGGCAAACCCTAGAGAAATCAAAATATGTGCACAAAGCAAGGTTACCTGAATGAAGTTTGCATGGACTTGCAAATGTGTTTATGTAATTTAGAATAAACACTTGCTCTTGTAGATCCATATACCTATGAAGGTTTATGAGAAGTTTAGAAAAACATGTTTTTATTTAGAGGGGAAATACAGAAAAATAAATATATTTCAAGTCACGATAGAAATGTAGATAAGTCAACTGATGAATAAGTGCCCTTGGATATGTATAGACATTATCATTAATTTTCCCCTCCTGAGGATTCAAATCACAAGCTGCAGCTCTTTAAACAATTTACAGAGTCTCCGCTCTTAAAGCCGTGGCTTCTCACTATGCTGCTGGTGTTGCATGATATGAAATAATGAGAACGTACAAATTATTTTACATAATTGTTGTTTAATTGCAGCAGCCAAGGGCGATAAGGCTGCAGCAGCCCCTGCTGGTAAGTACCTTGATGGCATCTAATCTGAGCCCACAAGCTGTGCTCCAAAAATCCAATTTATTTTGGAGTTATTCATACAGCAATCAGCTATAATACACGTTAACTATAATACGTAATGGAAAACAAATGCTTTAATAGAAGCTAATTCAATTTTCTGATTCACTCTCGCTTCTCTCATTTTCAGACGTGAAGGGTAAGAAAAACACACTGCCTGTCTGCGTGTTGTCTGTCTGTCTGTTGTTCCATTGATGTAGCTGTCTATCCATCATCATCGTCATCTGCAAAATAATGTGTGTCTTTCCCTCATTCAGAGAGTCCTGCAGAGGAGGAGGGTAAGAGTTAAAGTGAAAAAAGCAAACACAGAAGCAGTGAACTTCTGTGGTGATGGGGCTGAGAGTGGAAATGCATGTTCCCCACTTCCACACACACACACACACACGTTCAGTTTTACAGCAATGAGGACGTGATATACGCATATTTTAAGCAGAGATGCCAATTAAAAAAGGCCGTTAATTAGTAGGTGAGCTTCACACTGTGTCTTTGTCTCGATTTGTCGTTAAATGCACAAACACATACACTCACTGTCTACTGCTTTACCCTCCACTCGAGGGCCACAGGGAGCTGAACCCAATCCCAGCTGAAATAGGGTGAAAGGCAGGGTATACGCCAGTCCCTCACAGGGCAAAACACACAGAGAGAAAGAGCCGTTCAGCGTTTAGAGTGTCCTACCCACCTCTGCATGTTGTTGGACTGTGGGAGGAAACCAGAGAACATGAAGAAAACTCACGCGTGTCCAGGGAGACCATGTGAATTCCACACAGAAAAGCTCTCGGTCAAACTGGGACTCGAAGCGGTGGCCGCGTGGCCCTGCAAAGACATCCAGTTCATGCAAATGAATCTCTTCTGGTTTGTCTATTTCACACTGTGTTTTACTCAATTTCTCAATTTTCCATAAATCCTTTTGATAACAGAGTGTTAGAAAAGTGTCAACATTCTTTTTTTTTTTATGTTATATTTCATTGCATTATATTGCTGCTGTGTTGTATGCGTCGTGGGCAAATAGTTGTGTAATGTATGTCTGTGCTCACTGTGGCTTTACTCACCTGTTAAATTGCACATCAACATTGATTTATCTCTGAACGGATCAGTATAACTCATAGAGCCATCGCTGGTTCATGAGGCTAAGTGTTACTCTGTCACACTGTTGTGTGTTTATGTGCACTGTGTGTATATATCAATCTGATATGTAGAACATTAAATAGGCTCACACACACACACACACACACACACACACACGCCTCTGCTGCCTGAGGAGAGCAGTACTGTGTTGACCCCGTTGTTCTCCACGTGACTAAAATCCACACCAACTTTCTTTTCATTCAGCAAACAATGAGCCTAGGGATGGTAAGAAAAAACATGCATTATTGCACAGCCTGCTTTGTGTCCAAGTTTGAGCTTGTTATGTGTAAACCAACTTGTGCGTGAAAGCATCTGTGAGTAAATCTTCTCATCCCCGAAGCCTGGTATTGCTCTGGTGATGGCCAGTGTTTAGCCTCTTTGTTTTTCGATATGTAAACATATAATTGACTTTAGCTTTGTAGCAAAGACACGTGACAGAGTACATCACAGCAAATAGAAAAAAGTCTGAAAAACAAAGGGTTCTACTGCTTTAATCCTCCACATGAGGGACGCTGGTGCCAATCCTAGCTGACAAAGTGCAAAAGGGAGGGGAGTACACCCTGGACACGTCACCAGTCCATCACAGGGACACCTATAGAGACAAACAACCATTCACTCTCACACTAGTGGTCAATTTAGAGTGTCCACTTTGCCTAATTCCCAAGTCCCATGTACACACAGGGAGATATAACACACAACAGAGAATCTACAGAGAAGAAATGCAGGCTTTCAACTTTTCACACTTTCCTAGAAACAGATTGTATACAGAATGTGATATTTATAGCAGAAATCAGGAGTAAAATACAATGTTTGACTTTTTAACAATGAATTAAGTTGAGTTAGTGCCTCCAAGACTGGTGTACCAGAACTGTCTTTTCATAATTAAATGAAATGATAGGGTGATGTTGGTTGTCCCTGCCATCCAAAACCATCATGAAGACAAACCAGTGTTAGATCCTGATTTGGGCCAAAAATACTACATTCAACGCAGGGAAATGTTCTATATTTGAATTTCTGATTTCATTCAGATCAGAGGACCTTGATCATCAACAGCATTTCCTCAGGATATTTTGAGAGAATACTGTGACTGTAGGAAGCAAAGCTGTTTGTTTTTGGCTGATTTCAAATCACCTAAAATTTAAATAAGGTTCGCAACAGGGTTCCTCTCACACAGTTAGACCTGGTAGGCTCGTGTCCAAAACCAAAACATACCGAGTCAAGGACAGTGTCTGGAGTTAATTTCACTTGGCAACCCTCGTCCCACACACACACACGCAAAGTTTCCAGAGTGATATAAATAAATAAGTGAGTGCAAACATTCAAAAGTGTCCCCTGGATACCATTCCAGGATCAGCTTTGCCCACTTAGCATTCTAACTGAAACCTTTTAAATCATCCTGAACATCTGAACTTGGATCTGTCCTCAGGGGCACTTTTGATTAAAAGATCAAATTAACGGAGCCCATAAAAGCAGAGAGAGAGAGAGAGAGAGAGAGAGAAAGGAAGAGGCACTCTGAATTTATGGAAGAGCATGACCTCATCTGACACATGACCCTGGATCCATTCTCTCAGCAACTGGTATAATCCAATGGATGTCCACCCAGGGTGCTGCATCATGCAGTGTGACTGTATTTTTGAACAATTGCTTGTCCGTTTCAAACTATTAAAGAAAAACGATTCGTGTATGAACTGTTTACAACCTCCTGACTTCAGCAGACTTGAACTTGATTGTTGACGACATAACCAATTAACAGCTGTGAGGGTTTTTGTAAAAGCAAAAATCCGGGATTTGTTAAATGGAGTCTGGTTTTTTTTGGGTTTATTTTGGTGTGGAAAATGTGAGCTCACAGATATGATGTGATATGAGTTTTCCCCACCTTAAGTCAAGATTACCATTCAGCCAGTTAACGCCTATGTTTAACAGCACAGTTACAGACTGACGTGATCCCTGCTCTCTCTTTGCTTCTTCCCCCTGCGGAGCAGAGTTGCCTCCTGATGGTAAGAGAAACGAATATGTCGACGTGTCTGTGAAGCATGTCACCTGACAAGCAAACACCTCACAGAGGTCACATCAATTTATGTGAAAAGAACTAATGAAACCATAATCGCAACGATAGCGGCGCACAGCCTCAGCTTATGTGTTCTGTGGAAGCGGCAAAAGATTGCAGCATCAAACCATGATGTCAAGTCTTCACAGGTGATCTGAGGAGCTTCTTTATTCCCTGGGGACAGTTTGATCAAGGTTGCTTCCGAGCACTTACCTTACCCCCTCCCCTGCACATGGATCCACTTCTGCTCTCTCACCCTCTGTCAGTCCACTGTTCCTGTCTAGTGGATTTCTTTCCAAGACTTTTCTATGTAGCTTATTCCTCTTTTGTAAGTCACTTTGGATAAAAGCATCTGCTAAATGCTTAAATGTAAAGTGGCTTCTTGGTTCTCAGATGGTTTGTACAGTGAAACAGCAAAAGCTTTATGCAAGCTGGTTAACTGTTTATGCCTCATGTAAAGAGAGTTGCTCAGTTTGCACTGATATCAAATACTCATATCATCCATTTACACGTAAAGTATTTTCAAAATGACAAAATTGATATTTTTTGTATTGTCGTTTTTTTATTAAATTTTGAAAAAAACAAAAGAAAATATAGCACAGATCTTACAACTACGAAAGTATTTTTTGTTAGTTATTTAACAGTATTTGACTTACCTGCGCCCACTGCAATAAATGAACACGATCACTAGGAAAACAGTCAAAACAAGGGTTTCCATACATTATAAAAGACACTATGGTAGAGCACTAAGATATTCCATAGGAAAAATGTTGGTATTTTAGTGTAATAAAAGAAAAAGGTTTGCTTGGTCACCTTGTCTCCTGTTGTTCTCCGTCCTTCATGTCGTTATCTGAGTGTTGAGCGAGATGCTTCAAGTTGTGACCATTTGTTTGCTCTGATCCTTCTATATCCCACAAATCACAGAGCATGTACCAGGGGAGGATCCTCAGCCAGCCGGGCTCACGGGCTTGTTTGTGGAAAAGCCGGAGAGTGTCACAGCAACAAAAGGTGATGTGAAAAAAAAAGAAAAAAAAAGTGCTGAATTGCATCCAAAACGAGTGCTCCCTTAATGCCAAATTCCAGTTGGAATTTTAATTAATCACTGTATTTCATTACTGTTCTTGGCAGGCAATGACATCAAGTTTGTGGCTAAAGTGGACTCCTCGAGCTTAACGAGGAAGCCGGTCATGAAATGGCTGAAGGGGAAGTGGCTTGACCTTGGTAGCAAAGCTGGAAAGCATCTGCAATTTAAAGAGTCTTATGACAGGAACACCAAGGTGCCCATGTCCACACTGTACATGCATGTTTGTGCCAATGGATGGACTCTAATGACTTTTTTACAAACATTTACAGTTCTCAGAGCAGTTCTCACGCTCAGCAGCAGGTCATTATGTGCACACATTCATTTGAGTGGATTTAAAGTTTGATAGTTTGCCATATGTTAGCTTTGGCAGCCCATGTGTCAAAGTACAACTTCACAGAGCAGTCTTACTTCTTGTAAAAGTTTATTTTTGGGCTCTTTCAAAACACTACAAAAATATCCAGTTATAGTTGTAAGATAAAAATAAAGGCCCCTGAAACCACACTCACCGCATCACAACGTATGGGGTACACAAATACTGCAAACTGAAATGCCTTTGTAGACTTTAATCAAAATGAGAATAGCAAATCACAATCACTTTCCCAGACAGTTAATAAAGTATAATTGGAAAAACCGTGCACCTAATGAGCCTCATAATCAAAATGATTGATTTTATGGTGGCACGTGACAAAACAATCTATTTTTTGTCAATATTTGCTGATTACAAAATGTAAAATAGAACCATTGTTAGTGGATTGTATCATATTATAGACAATTTCCTCGCTATCTAACAACTATTTTTACATGTTCACTTTTTTTTTTCATTCCAAACATTCTGTTTAGTTTCAGGAGCGTCACTTCACTTATTTTACTCCAGAGTGTCATGTGGTCAGCTGTGTCGTCTGAATACACTACAGTCGTTGTTGTGCACCCACTGCATATGTCTGCATCCTGTGTTCTTGGCACATCATCCCCTCTCTCTCTCTCTCTCTCTGTGTCAGATCTACACTTACGAGATGAGCATCATCAAAGCAGTAGAGGCAGACGCAGGTGGCTACCGCTGCGAGGTCACCTCCAAAGACAAGTGCGACAGCTGCACATTTGAAGTCTCCGTGCAGGGTAGGTCCTGAGACCGACACTTAATCACATTATTGTCATCTTCCATTCTCCATATCCAACATGACTATGTAACTGGCTTTGTCAGCCAATAACTCACACAGAGCGATACACATTAGGGCCATCATTTAGTGGCCCAGCGAGGTCATCAGTCCATTATTCCTACGAAGCTCACGCTTGCTGAGTAATGAATTAACCTCGCCAAGTTCTCACCCGTCTTTGTCCTTCTGTATGGTTTCAGCTGCACAAGAGGAGCAGCAGGACAACATCTTGGAGGCATTTAAGCGATCGTAAGTGTCAGTGGTGGGGAGGTTGTACTCGACATGTCTCCCATATGCTCCTCTGTAGATCCCTGCCTTTAGGCGACTGTCAGTCTCAAAGAGCGTCTCTGCCCGTGTGTTTCTCTTTCCCTTAGTTGTAGCTGACTTTGTGCGAGACAGACTGTCTGCCATGTTTGTCTTTCTGTCACATCTAAGTGTGTCTGCCTCCTTGCTGGTTTGCTCCACCAAGCAGCCCACATGCTTTGGCGTCTTATCGATTTCATCACATCTTTGGCGTCAGTCTCTAAATCATCTCGTCTTTGTTTTATTGCTCTCGAAAATCCTTTACGGCAGCACAGCCGAGTGCACGTGGCTGCAAACCATTGTTTAACACAGTGAGTCTCATCTTTCAGGAGTCATTCTGACATTAAATGGAAGCTTAAGGTCTTGGCTTGGAATGCGTGTCACTTTCATTTTTATACAAGGTGTGAAAGACACAGATCATCTGACACATCGTGACAACCAACAATAGCTAAAGGTGACAAAAAGAAATGATATAAACTTAATACAGTACTGGAGAAACTGTTACAGTTAACAAAGCCATACCTTTGGGATACATGTGACATGAAAATTGGTGACGGTTTGAAACTAAAAGAGTGTGGCAGAACTGGATAAACTGTTAAATGCTAAAGTTATATACATAAAGTATACATAAATATTTGACTGTTGATGGATAAAGGTAGAATAGAAAACAATCTTAAAGAGTTGACAAAGAATATTGGGAACCACTGTTTTGTATATACTTTGAATATAGTGTATGTAAGGTATTCTGTGTTCACTTAGTTCTCTGGAGTTTTTCTAATTACAGCATTTCTATTTTGTTTTTCTTCGTGTTTTTGTTTTGGTGGCAGGTTGTAGCTGAATAATCTCTGAAGGACATGGGAACACATTCTGTAGGGTACATACAGTACTCTGTGTCAATAAACAGTCAATAAACCCAGCTTATACTATCATGTGAATGACAGCATTATCACCCTATGTTTGTGTTGGATGAGCAGCGTCCACAGGACAAACATGATCGCTCTGAATGGGAGTTCAATGAGCATTAGCCATGCCAAGAAACTACACTCCATACTGTAAAGGAGGTGCCAAAACTGGACATAGTGTAAAACAGCCAGCACTTAGTCTGCAGACATTTATTGGGGTGTGTCACACAGTAGTTGTCAAGAAAATGATTTATGATTCGAGACCACGGGACTGTTTTCGCATCACATGCAAACAGCCATGTAAGGACTAATCAGTGGCTCATGCATTTATTCCCCCCCCGTGAATCTGGAGTAAAAACTTCCTATTCACTGATACACAACAAATGCAGGAGAAGAAACTTTACATTAGGGGTGGGTCAAAAGATTGATTTGGTGACACATCTTTGTCCTCATGCAATACGTAATCAATATGCAAGGGCAAATATCGATATTTTATTTCACAAATGAAGGCGCTCTAAAGTAAACAGTCACATGAATTTAGGGCATGACACTAACTTGTTCGGTTGTGTTCTCTTGTTATCTTTATCTGAGCACAGGATAACACAGGAGAGTAGTTTCTCTCGTCAATGCTGTTGTAAATGGCGCGACATATAATCTCCCAAATCCTTTTTATTTTAACTCCAGTGGAGATGCAGATGAAGATGCTGGTGACCTCGACTTCAGTGCACTGCTCAAGAAAAGGTAGCGTCGTCTATCCTTTTTCTCAGATTAATCTTTTATCCTCAACTGTCTTGAATTTGGTTTGACATTCACAACCGTGCTTTTCACACAATCAGGCAAAAGAAGCATGTGGAGCAAAAAGAGGAAGTGGATGTGTGGGAAATCCTTAAGGCAGCCAAGCCGTGCGACTATGAGAAGATTGCCTTTCAGTATGGCATCACAGACCTAAGGGGCATGTTGAAGAGGCTGAAGAAGATGAAGATGGAGTCCAAGAAGAGTGACGGTAAGGGGGGAGGGAAGAGGCAGGGGAGGGTTTATGAGGCTTAAGCAGACTGTGCATTACAAAGGAGGTGGCAGATATAAAAGGATAGCTCTCAGTGTTTCATATTATACAGAATAACTAGGACGATGTGAAGAAAGTTTGTCAGCACAAGTACAGATTATTTGTGGTCAAACGATTCTAAAATGATACTTTTATTTCAGCTTTCCTCATGAGGCTGGATTCAGCGTACTCGGTGGACAAAGGCAAGAAGATCCAGATCAGCGTGGAAGTAGCTGACCCCGACGCTCAAATCCAGTGGTTCAAAAACGGTCAGGAAATCAAACCATCAGCCAAGTAAGCCCAACTGCTACAATCTTTAAAAGGGTTCATTTTAAAAATAATAAAGTATATAAACAGAAGATATCATGTTAAAACTAACACTTAAATGTTACTTTTGAGTGTCTTTAGCTTGTTCTGCTCTCTCCAGGGTCTGTGTCATGTGTTTGTTTTTTTTGCTTTCCTTCCTCCTCCTTCAAAGGCTTCTTTTGGTGTTTTACTGAAGTGAGTATAACGTTCGATAACTATTGCGACTGGCATTTTTTTAATGACTCCACCATCTGCCATTTTGAGGAGCTTCATGCAGCTCAGCCCGCTTCCTGCTCTGATTAAGACCGTTACTATGGGAAAGGGAGACATTTCTTGCCCTAAATGGAACGTTCCAGCAGGAGCCTCCAGCCTGTGCACTGTGATTATTGAGGTCAAAGAAGTGAACTTTTATGTTAGACTCTCTAAAATTCCGACATTATGATTTTTCCTCTTCCTAAAATGAGCATAGAAATCGTCTCGTTTATTGGAAACAAAGCACAATCTGTCTATTTCTGGACATTAGGGACAGTCAGCTATAAATATGGTGCAGAAAATCATGTGGATTATAATAATAATAATTATTATTATTTTTTTAAGTAGCAAAGATGGTCCCGCTAGTCATTTACATGGACACAAAATGCATCATGTGACCACACAAATCGACACAGCCCATTCAGTAAGACATCTGAGTCTGATTGTTTTTTTGCAGATTGACAATCCCGATCATTTCTTCTGATCATGACTTTCTGGTTTGGGTTATCACATGTCTGCTCTATAAATGATGATATTTTAGATAGAAACATGGCGGAAGCGGAAGCTGTTCTGGAGGACTCTGGACTTACGAAACAAAGATGTTTCTTTATATAGAGGTGGAAGTGAAGCTTCTGCTTCTATTTAAGAACAATCAGACAACTCTGCACATGTCAAAATGGATTATTTTGATGAAATGCTTAATGCACGTATAAGCACTTTAAGATTGAATTACTTTACTGTACGTGCATGTAAACAGGGTTGTAATTTCCTTTCAGAATGCTTTTAATCCACAGATTCAGACAAACTTACTGAATTGGAGAATGTCACACAGTTTTTTTTTGCTCAGCCCTACAACAGATCATTTTGATCCCGTTTTAAAGGGTTACAATTATGACTAATAGCAGTTTTGTGAACGTTTGCAGTTTGTAACCATGGTTACTTTTTCTCATTGCGATGTAATATGGGATGAAATAGCAGCATTATTGTACTCTTTCGGTATTTCTCACCATGTTTTTGCCTGTAGTATGTAGTATGAGTATGAGTATGCCAACGTAACCACAATAATGTTCTACAAAGGTTCCCTAAAGGTTGTGACAAAAGTAACGTGAGGAGAACCTTAATGCAACCAAAAGAGAACATTCTACAAAGGTAGAACGACGGTTGTGAGTCGTCTGTAACGTTAGGGGAAAAGCTAAAGTCGAGAGACGACCTAGGGCAAAATGTTGTTAGCTGGGCTCAGCCTGAAGGTTTGTGCGTGCATGCAAGGATTCTTGGTCTTGTGAGTCACTCTATTTTCTTCAGGGCCTTTGTGTCCATCTGTGACTCTGATTTGCTGAAAGCATTCTCTCTCTCTCTCTCTCTCCGTCCCTCCCTCCCTCCCTCCCCGTCTTTCTCTCCTCATTCGGTCTGTATCCTCCATGTTAAATTTTCGACCATCATCCCTGTGCATCCAGGTATGTGTTTGAGAGCGTGGGCAACAAGCGGACTCTCACTATCAACAAGTGCAACCTCTCGGATGACGCAGAGTACGAGTGCAGGGTTGGGGAGGAGAAGTGCAACACAGAGGTTTTTGTCAAAGGTATATGAGTCACTCTGTCTTTGGAGGAATCCTTCTCAAAGGAGGGAGAGGGCTTCTTTTTTTCTGCTTGGTTTTGCAAATGCCGTCATTAAGGCACTGAGAGGCTTGACAGCTCTGTTGTCTTCCTGTGCGTCTGTGTTTGCCAACTATTATTCCAATGCTTTCATGCCACACAGAGGCATGCTGCGCTCTGTCGTATATGCTCACGCCTTATTAACGGCTGCGTGGTGTGTGAGATGTTTATGTTTTGATTGCTTTCATGTGTCTGTGCCATTTTGTGTTAATATGCTGTCCCGTTTGTAAGAGTTTCACTGGCATTCAAAAGAAAATGTTTGAATATTATATAATTGAAAGATGAATATAGTGTAGAAGTATTTATTACAGGTGTATGTCACACCAAGACCATTCAGTATAATGGTTGTGCCACGTTATTATATATGATGGTACAATATCTTTATTTGCATGCTTTAATATTACAAATGGACAAACTCAAGAGAACTGGGCTTGTGTTTGTCTAACTCTGTTGTCTCCTCTCATTTTTGGTGAGTGGGTCTGAGACGTTTTAATGGATGTAATTGTGTCTGCTGCTACTCCTGCTTCATTAACCCCATGCTTTATTCAGTGTGCTCACTGCTGCCTGTTCTGATCGTAGACTACCACAGACTGAAAAAGGTAAGCGACTCCCATGCAGCGACAGTCTGTGTCTGTGTGTGTCCACCACATCAGTCATGCGGCTGTTTTGCAAACATTTACATCACTTCTGATTTGTCCTGACATAGCTGAGGGCAGTGAGGCGCTCGGCAGATGACAGATAGAGCCACAACTCGCAGCTACACTGTAGACATGAAGTACCTTAAAATTGGGCTTTTGCTTCTGTTCTGGGTGAATACTGAGCTTCCACCACATGTCAAACGCTCACACAAGCTTTGTGGAATGAGTCTCATCATGTTCGGTTTCTGCATTAAACAGTTTGTTAATTGTGTTCCTTGGGCAACTGCTTACAAAATGTTGGCAAAGATAGTTTTTAATGGTAAAAAAAGGACTTTCAGTCTCAGTATCCTCATGCCAGCACCTGTTAGCTTTGCTTAGTATGGAACCAAACTACCTGTGTCTCACTTCTCACTGATTAACATCTTGTTTGATAATCTATGAATTAAAGTATGATAAACATTCTCATAATATTTTTCTCTCTCTTCAGTTTGGCCCTAATACTCAATTTTAAGAGATGAACCCCAGGTGGATGTTTACCGTTCATGACAAATGCAGTAGGACATAATCTGACTGAGATGCATTCAAAACAGCAGGAGGATCTTTGAAGGAGTGAGCGGGTGCACGGTGCAGGAAGTAGGACACTCAGATTCTCACTCTCTCTGGATCCTCACCTGCGTTCTAACATGAGCTTTCTTGGAAATTTACCACAGATTACACCCTAGGCTTTTGCATTCACACGTACAACTGCTCCGCAACATCTTTGGGAGAATAACTGCCGTCTGTGAGAAAGCAGCTTATGATTAAGTGTCGTCTGCGGCTTCATTTTTTCTGAATTCAGTTGCTTCTACACAAATAAGTACGTTTCAAAGAACATGATAACTAAATACTCAATTTTGGCTGTTTGAAAACACGTCTTGGTTTAAAATGTCATTCATAAGAGAAAGGTTTCACACAGGTATTTAGGTTAGAAGTGAAACAGCTTACATTCTGCAAACCTACTTTTGTGTGTAAAACCTCTACTTTTTTTAAGCTGTGTCTCTCTCAGCCGTGCTTTCCTCTGGGAGCAGGACCGCTCTTAGTTTTTATTCAGACAAAAAATAACAACAATCCTGAATGACCCTGAAGATGTCGAGCTCATTTCACACAACTTTTTTGATGCCCGTTATTAAAGTGTGTACGTTTGTGTGGCGCTGTGACCGTGGCTCGGAGGCTTCTGGGTTCTTCAGCCGGGGTTAGAGGCAATTGAGACGTTCGTTTAGGGCACAGAATGCTGACGGTGACAAATGGCGGAGACTAGCAGAGAATCACAGGCGTCACATCGTGGTGTTACATAATGTGACTCCCACCACCCGAGGGGACTTTAAGCACCTTCCACCTCGATGAGACATGTGTGTTTGGTGGCATTCATGTGGCCTCCAGGAGCATATGATGTTGTTATTCAAATTCAAAAGCTGGTGTGCATATGTTGTGTGTGTTTTCTACTCATTGAGTTCACTAATATACGTGCCACCCACCATCCAGCCACAAACTGGGGAACTATTATATTAAATTAAAGATGTGGCTACTGGGGCTGGATAATTTGGTTGAAATTAATAACATAGTTTTAATTCACGTAACAAAAAAAAGAATGATGATATTTCTCGACTCAGGGGAAATTGAGGTTGGGAAGCGCAATTTTTCGAAAATACTACCCCTTTTCTAGTAATACAAAACTAAATGCAAAGTATTCCTTTAACAGAAATGTTCTGACGACTGACATTTGAGTTATTAGTTATTTGTTTAATTGTAATACATAACTTCAGAAAACTCTGAATCTGAACCGAAATATTAGGTAATCTTAGTAGGTTAAACTGTGTTTGACCATAGATATACTTTATTAAGAATCAAACATTTGCATGTGCCACAATACAGTATATCCTCAGGCTCATACATATACTCAGACTCAGTATAAAGGCATTACTCATTCTGCTCAGGTGTGACAGCTTCCAGCTCTGTTTATCCCATGCACCCCCTACTTCTTCTTTATCCACTTCTCCACCTGTTCCTGGCCATTACGACACAGATGATTAAGATACTAAGAGTAGTAGAAGTGACACCATACCTCGCTGTTCTCCTCAGAGCCTCCAGTCACCATCACCAAGCTGCTGGATGATGTCCTCACTGTCGTGGGTGAGAAGGTGGAGTTTGAGGTGGAGGTGTCCGAGGAAGGAGCCCACGTCAAATGGTGAGCCAGTGTTCCCTGTGGTTGTTCACACAGTAACATGCCTCATTAGTCATTTAATAATCTGTCACCAATGATTCAAATGTTCCTAAATAAAAAGAAGATTAACAAAGAGACAACAATGAACCAGGGACATTCACACACGTCTGAGAAAAACAGTATCTGTATGACTTTTTTTTATAGCAGCACCGAAGCTTGATAGGAAGACCTGTCCTCCTTCTGCACCATTTTTTAAAATGTGCCAAAACCGTGTGATCCCCAGAGACTGCAGCCAAGTAGAACACTGCAGACATGTCAGTCAGCGCTGTGTGTTCTCTTGTGGTCACTAAAGCATATGTGTGTTGGTGTTTGTGTGTTTTCTTTCTCCCAAGGATGAAAGATGGAGTTGAACTGAACAGAGAAAATGCAGGTTCAAAGTACAGGTTTAAGAAAGACGGGAGGAGGCACATTTTGATCATAAATGAAGCGACTAAGGAGGACATCGGGATGTACTACGCCTTCACCAATGGTGGAGAGTCAAAGGCAGAGCTTGAGGTTGAAGGTAAATGTCACTGCCAGTGATTGACATAAACGTGAAAGTTCTGTGTCAAGGAAACAATGCACCTAGCATCCACTCTGTATGTAGCCTACAACATGTGTCACATTGACATTAAACCATGATCACGACTGATGAATAATGATAGTAGTTATCATTCAGTTCATAAAATTAGTCTTTAGCAAAGGGGGATATGATTATATATTATTATATGAGTCGAAAAACCATCCAGTCATAAACTTACAATAGCTGCAAGAAACAATGAGGGGGCCTGAGACCAGGCTATTATCTTAAGTTAAGTTCTAAGTAGGTTTAATTTTAAGGTGGGTTTAAGTGAAACACATGCAAGGATGCTCAAAGATCACATATGAATCTCAGTGAAAAGAATAATCATAGTCTCACCATATAAATCTACTTTCTAACCCCTTTACATGTGGATCTACAGTAATAGTTGCCATCAACTGCTATAAAAAGTCAATGATTAAAGGCAATAATAGTAATAATAGTAATAATAATAGTAACAATGGGTGGTTGCCTACACAGCATTCCCATGAACATAATATATACAGTATAACATCCTCGGTGCAGAGATTATTTCATCATAGGGAAATGGATTCTGACCGACTTCATAGTAACAGTAAAATCATTCTGATGAACCACACAGAGCAGTGCTCCCAATTTGTACGCTGTGTCTACAATGACAATAAAGTTTATTCTATGCTAACTCAATATCGTTACAAACATTTTGGTGAAAATCTAATCATACATCGTTAGGGGCCGTTTACATGCAGCATCTTTAGAGGGCACAAATATATTATTTTAAATGGTGTGCATCAAACGAGAGCGGCTCAGTGGTCGAGTGAGTCGTCTTTCAACTTGAAGGTTGTTGGTTTGATTACCGGCCTCGCTAGTCTACATGCAGATGTGTCCTTGGGCAAGACACTCAATGGGTATATAATGGTGAATGGGTATGTGACAATCAGTCCAAAAAAGTAGTTTTTTTTTCCCCTTCTTTATCTTTTTCGAACAGCAAAGTTGTGAGGTGAAAAGCTGCACTGGTAATCTATCATTTCTGTTTTTGTCTTAATGCTTTAATTAATTCAGTGAAGCTGCAGCAACTTAACTTCAACCTTCGATCACATCAGCAGCTCCCAGGTTTTGGTTGCAAGAGCAAAACCCAACAAGTAGTTTAGTTTAAAAACATCTGGCTTCCTTTGTGCATTTTGCACAGCACAAACCAGAATAGGCATAAGGAAGGAAGAAAAAATACCATACTACCATACAATGTGTCTCACGTCAGCTGAAGCAGAAAGTTACAGACACCAAACGACTATTTGAGAAGTTAAAGAAAATGTACACATCAGTGGGTCTTGATGTCTTCCATTTTGACAAGCATTAAAAGCAATCAATTAGTCATAACTCATGTTGTAATTTATATTGCTCCCCCTGTATCACCCTAGTCATCGTGCTAATTTGCATTTGCACCTCCAAAACTAATGGCTGAGAGTCAGTTCTCGCCCTTCAGATACTGGGCCGCCTCAACCGCCGCAAACCTGCAAGCCAGACGAATCTCCTAAATTGATTAGCCTGTGAGGAAAAAATCTGTCGTCCCTCCATATACTGGACAGTTAGAGTGCACCAGGTGGCAAGTTAAAAAAAAAATAGTTTACAGTTAGTCTGATGCTCTCTGGACCACAACCAAAAACAGGAAATGTCTACTTTTACTGCGTAAAAACAATTTTCATAGTGGACTTTAAGTGCTGGTAGGTAGATTGTGTCACCTTTGCACAGTTTCCATAATTTGTCCGAAGCTAAACTAGATAGTTGATTATGCCTTCCTCTCCCAAGAAAGTGGAAAATCTGAAAATGACAAATTATTCCTGAAACTTCAGATACTGATGTCATTCGTAAGCCTCGTACATTACATTATGTAGTTCATTTCCTTCACATTTGCATGATAAACTAATGACACAAATGAAGCGTATAGTGTCACAGTATCTCTATCTCTGCAGTGTGTGTGGAAACATTTGTATGCTACACTGTGTACTGATCTCCGGTGTCTCTGCTCCAGATGCGGAGCTGGAGGTTCTGCAGAGCATAGCTGACCTGACAGTAAAGTCTGCTGAACAGGCCGTGTTCAAGTGTGAAGTGTCTGATGAGAAAGTGACGGGAAAATGGTTCAAGGACGGCGTCGAAGTGATCGCCAGCGATCGTATCAAAATGACACATATTGGAAGGTAATTACGTTCGACTGCTGTTGGTTCATGTTTGAATCCCGGAGAGTTTTCTTTGAGCTCTCTATGCATATCTCTATCTCTATACAATAAGCAGTGTCTGTCACATGGCACGCCAAACTACAATATTTCCAATGCTTTCTCTCAGTATTTGACCCATTTTTGGATTCTGTAAAACCATGCAACACACACACACACACACACACACACACACACACACAGCACAGCCTACACACCCCAGGGTCTGCAGCTTCTTTCAGTAATCCCACCCGTCAGAGCAGCCTTTGGTGGGAAACAACAGCAGTCACACAAGGTTAAAGCCATTTTGTATATTTTTCACTCTGCCATATTGCCTCACGGAGTACGTTACCAAGGCAACTCTCTTTTGCATAATTGTGGGTCACAACAAATATTGTCTCGTCGGTAACATCTGGTAATGTGTCAGGGTCCACAAGCTGACAATTGATGATGTGAAGTCTTCGGACGCTGGAGATTACACTTTCGTCCCTGACGGCCATGCACTGTCTCTCTCTGCAAAACTCAACTTCCTGGGTGAGAGCTACATGAAAGCCAACGTATAGAAAAGAACATATGAATCATTCTCTGTAGCTACATTAACCACATCAGAATTTGAATTCAGTTCTGTTTTTTGTTTTGTATTTTATCCACAGAGATCAAGATTGATTACGTTCCCCGACAAGGTAAATGTTGTTTCACATTTATCTCATCCATAGATAGATAGATAGATACTTAAATATCAAGAGTAATTGTCTGATATAAAATGTACGTAAGTGTTAGAATATTTAGAATTGAAAGCGGCGGTAGCTCAGTGGTAGAGGGAGTCGTGGGTTCAGTTCCTGGCTCCACAGTCTATATGTGTCCTTGGGCAAGGCACTTAACCCCACGTTGCTCCTGACGGCTGTGAATAGGTGCGAAAAAAGTGTAATAGAAAATGCACTGCATGTAGATATGTGCTGCATGAATGTGAGAGTGAAAGGGTGAATAACTGTAGTGTAAAGCAGCTTTGAGTGGTCATCATCAAGACGAGAAACCTTATTTATAAATACAGACCATTTTACCAACTCTCCTTCCTCTGATTTTATTCATAGTAATGAGTAACGTATGTTGTATGGGAATAAAAGTAGAAATTGCTAGAAATAGAAGTACAGATACATGATACTGTACTTAACGTAACAAAGTATTTGTACTTCACTGCTCAGGCTAACCACTAGCACTTATCTGTCTAACAAAAAAGAGTCTCCACACTAGAAGTGTATGGTGATGTTACGGATGACTGACAGGGATCAAGTATGAATGAATTCATACTTTGTTTTCTTTATTAGCATGAGACACATGTTTTGATGCATGCATGCACGCATCTTCCTCACCTGAACGACCTCTTCTGCTCTCATGAAAGATCCTCCCAAAATCCACCTGGACACCAGTGGCGGCAACAAGAACACCATTACTGTGGTGGCTGGAAACAAACTCCGCCTTGACGTCGATATCACAGGAGAACCGGCGCCCACAGTGTGCTGGATGAGAGAAGACAACGTGAGGGAAAAGAACAGAGTTCTTATTATTATTATTATTCTCATCGTTCACTTCATGAACACTCAGATGTGCTCTGCCTTTGTGCATCAATAAGATAATTCCACTGTTATTCGCTGAGGAGCACAGAGGAGGAGTGAAACGTAAAGTGGACAGGTTGAATCACCTGTCACCGTGGCAGCTGTGGCACCATCATGTGACACCAGTTTGTTTTTCCCCATGTCTTGTAGGTGGTGTCTGAGATAGAGGGACGAGTCCGCGTGGAGTCCAGGAAGAATCTGAGCAGCTTTGTAATAGAGGGAGCGGAGAAAGGCGACGAAGGCCTCTACTCCATCACTGTGACCAACCCTGCTGGAGAGGACAAGGCTGATGTCTTTATCAGGGTCGTGGGTCAGTGGCTTGTTATCATTTTTGTCCTTTTTTTTCTGATATATCTGCCTTTTGAAATG
This sequence comes from Solea senegalensis, assembly GCF_019176455.1. Taxonomy (NCBI): domain Eukaryota; kingdom Metazoa; phylum Chordata; class Actinopteri; order Pleuronectiformes; family Soleidae; genus Solea; species Solea senegalensis. The sequence continues at coordinate 7,618,303 of NC_058038.1, forward strand.
ATTAGTAAAGAGAATATTGATGCAAAAAGAAAACCTAAAACATGCTTCATGTGTACTGAATGCTTTCAGACTTTCAAGGAAGCCACTGCTTTTGTATTTGTTGTCATGTGATTAAAAAAAAAAACAACACACAATCTTCAACTACTACATCATTAGCCATAGTGTGCTTTGTTCAATTATAAAATGAGGGTATTGTTGTGCATTATGAGTAACAATTACCCTAAAATCATAGATAACTTCGAGACCAATAAAACAGACAAGATGTTCGTTGTAAACAAGTTTCAAGCTTCCTAATTAGATTTCATTTGTTTTTTCAGACCAAACAGACAGATTGTTTTAATGATGCTTCACATGTAGTAGTTAAACCAACTACTCTGAACTGACGATGATGTAATTTAAGAAATTAAACTAAAACTTGATAAACTATTTGATTCATTTTAAAGAAAACCCACATACTGTATATTTCTTTATACATTCTGCAGCTGATATAAGTTTGTTCTCTCACTGCACACATGCTTAAATGCCTCCTCTCCATCTCTCATAGCCACACATTCTCCATTTTGTCTCTCTCATCCTGCCTCTCTTTCCATTTCTAACTGTTACCTGCCTCTCCAGATGTGCCCAATCCTCCTGAGAATGTCAAATGCGTATCAATTGGCGAGGACACTGGCACGATCACATGGGATCCTCCTCCATATGACGGCGGCGTTCCTATTAAAGGTACATCTGGAACTCACAGCGTCTAATCTTCACATCTGATGTCTTCCTCCTGGGACAAAAACAGTAGTTTAGAAAGCTCCCTGTTTATTACAGTGCAAGTTCCAAAGAACACTGAGCCCTTTTTAATTACTTCACCATACGCTGCTATCACTTCCTCCAGGGTACCTGATGGAGAGGAAGAAGGTGGGCTCATCCAGATGGACCAAGCTCAACTTTGATGTTTATGAGTCCACCACATACGAGGCGAAGAAGATGATTGAAGGTGTACTTTATGAGATGAGAGTGTTTGCAGTCAACGGCATCGGTGTCTCACAGCCCAGCGCTACCTCAAAGCCCTTCATGCCCATCGGTGCGTTGCCATTTGTCATTAGCCGAATGGTTAATTAACAGAGGTTTTCCACACAGTGCTCATCGAAGCAGCTTAACCTACCTGCCATTCAGTACACACTGGGTATTAATGTATTAATTAGGTCCTGTCTCTCTCAGCCCCCACCAGTGAGCCCACTCGTCTCATGGTGGATGATGTGACAGACACTACCTGTGCACTCAAGTGGCTTCCTCCAGAGAAAATCGGCGCAGGAGGCATCGACGGGTACATCATCGAGTACTGCAAAGAAGGAAGTAAATACATGCAAACATACTGTACATACCACTTAAAGTTAAGGTCTTATTGAGGGTTTATCATTTGTAACTAAAGGCTGCATTAAAATCTAATTCATCATTATGATTGACAAGTAGCTTTAACTGTCTTTTTTGGCGCAACAAAACTTTTTAGCAAGTTCCACAAAACAAATTATTTCTAAACCGCCTACTATTTTCCTGTATATGTCAATGTTGGCAGGATTTTAATTAATTTATTCAAAAAGCTTTAGTTCGCATTCTTGTCTTTTCTAAAACCAAAAAAACAGGCACAAATGTGAAAAGAAATGATTAAACAGGCTGTATTTATTAACAGACCTGTTATAACTATAATACCAACAATAGCAATAACGTGCAAGGCCAGAACACATTGTTCATTTAACAAAAAATAATGATGTAGGCTTGTTGTATGTATGTATGACGTAGGATTTATTTGACTTTGACTTTTTCTTTTCCCAACTTTATTTTATTTATTGTTTTTAGCTAAATAGTAAGTATCGTGTCATAATTTGATCTTGCAAATAAATCACCATTATTATTTTAAACAGCATATGCAAGAATGCGACGTGAACAATTTCATTTGTGAAGAATATTACTACATAATATTGTTATATAATATTACTGCATTATATTATATATATGTATATATATACATATACATATACATATACATATACATATATATACATACATATTATGGATTGATTTGTTCCTGAATGACACCTCTCCTGACCTCAGGTGACCAGTGGGTGCAGGCCAATGAGGAACCAGTGTCTAAAACCCAGTACAGAGTGAAGGATCTTCCAGTGGGAGAGAAGATGCTCTTCAGAGTTACAGCTGTAAACATTGCCGGCCGCAGTCCCCCTGCCACGACCGCCCAGGCAGTCACTATCAGAGAGATCGTGGGTCAGATATGTCTTTGAAATTCTCTCTTTGTTTGTTTGTTTGTTTTCTCCAACACAGAAATTGAATAGATACATTTTGGTGTTTTTGTTATAAAATAGCGAATACATCTACATCTGTTAAAACAAAATTGCCAACACTTATGTGCCACTGACACCATGATCAGCCATAAAAGTACTGCATGGTGGAAATAAACTAAAACAAACAACCAGTTATCAAGCTTAAAATGCTAGGTGTTAGTCATCATACACTTCCGCTAAATCTTCTCATGGGCTATTTCTTCTACAATCTAAAATGGAATCATTCCACCGTGTATTCCAATGTCTCAATTATTTATACTTCTTGTATACATAAAATACTCACTCCACATTACACACACATACACACGTTTTACCTTTGCCGTCTCTCCTGTGTCCCGCAACCAGAAAACCCAAAGATCCGCCTGCCTCGACAGCTGAGGACCAAGCTCATCAAGGTTGTGGGCGAGAAGGTGAACCTGGTCATCCCCTTCCAGGTCAGTTGATATCTAGTCAAGCTCTGGCTTTCTTCAATGCCCAATTTTGAATACACAGACTAGACTCCCAATGGCAGAGTAACATCAGGCTTAAAGGGAGGAGTTTGCTGTGAGGTCAAGGTCTCTAATTGGACCAAGAAGACAGAAGAAAAAAACATATCAATGAACAGACTCTTAAAGTTTTTGGTTGAAAAACTTACTGAAACATTCTGACAGTGGAATTGAGAAATCCAATTTGGTTACGATTTTCAGATGTGGAGGCATTCCATGTTGTCTTGCTGTCGGTCTCGTTGTTGTCTCAGTGTCAGTGACACTTTGGGAGGAATATATTCAAATTTGGATTTCAAGGATGGATTGTTTAGACTTTGGTGGACAAAGACCAAGGTCACTGTGAAGTAATTTCCTCACAGAAGTAATTTGCTATTTATGTTGTTAAAAAAAAAAAGGCACACATTTGTGAGGCCTTCTGAAATGTAAATGTAGATCTGTAATCTTTGCTCACAGTGGATCATGCAAGCGCTCAAGAAGCCTCACAGCATTCGACAGTAACTATAGTGAAAAGAAGCCAGTCTAATGTAGCAAAGGGGACACGTTTGCTGTAATTAAGAAAGCAGCTGAAAAGATTGTTGTAAGAGAGTGAGGATGTGGCTACACGTTGGACAAAAGACGAATCAAATTACTCTGTTCTTAAGACGCAATTTACAAGAGCAGGACACCACATAACACCGTGGTCAAAACTCAGAGATTGACTTGGACTATGATAATCTCAGACTCACAGATTTGCTTTTTCTTGGAAACATTTCTTTTTCCTAACTTTGCTTGTCCCTGCAGGGTAAACCTCATCCCATCGTGACCTGGTTCAAAGACGGCGTTCCCCTAGAAGACAAATCAGTGAGCATTCATACCAGTGGCGTGGAAACCATCCTCTTCATCCGTTCATCAGAGAGAACCCACTCTGGAAAGTACACCCTGTCTGTTCAGATTGAGAACATGTTGGACAACGCCGACATATTCATTCAGATAGTAGGTCAGTCCTGCCACAGCACCAGCACCCTCTCGACTTCACCTAAAGACATGTTCTTCCAGGTTCTCTCTCCAAGATTAGAAAACTTCACGTGGTGCACAGTTAATAACCTTTTTGGAAGGAGATGATGACTGGAGTCCTAATCTGTGAAATGTCATATTTTTTCTTTTCTAATTTGATGATGACTCCTAATTTTATACTTCTAAGACTCTGGGACTTAGAGTAGAGCAAATCATCAAAGCGCTGAGTCAACGCTTTGCATTATCCCTGCTCTGTGGCAGCCATATCATTCCTCGGTTTATGCCCTGTCTCCCTTGGTCAGGTTACTGGTTGGATTATTTGGCAGAGCTTTGCTGGGATTATTTGTATGTAGACTGGGATTAGGTTTGGATTTTGAGGGTTACTCTGTCACTTCCTCTGCTAAGAAGGTTGAGCTAATGAAAGGCTGTGCCTCGTCTGATCAGACCACCCCCCAACCCCCCACCCCAACGACTCTGTCAGCCTACTGTTTCAACATGAGACGCTACATAAAGGATTAACAGGCAAAAGCAGTTGCTCTGCTCACAGTCTATACTGAACTCCACAGAGGAGAACACTCGTATCAAGATTTATGGCAAATGCATTACTATGTTGTGCTGTATTTCTGTACGGTGCTGTGTATAGAACAGGCCACACAGAGTGGTTGATGATGAATGCACTGCATTCTCCTGCTGTGTAATTCAGCCAGGCAAAGCTTACTGTCTCTCAGTTTGTCACTTCTATGTCAAGAGTTTTTCTATTTATAAATGCAGCTATCAGTTTCTTTCCTTGAACCTTTGTCTTTTGCTCCGCTAATCTGTCAATCCTTGCAAAATCTCTCCTGCTGTGTGTGTTGATTTCTTCCTCTCTACAGAGCAAGAGAGAGAGAGAGAGAGAAAGAGAGAAGGGGGGAGAAATCAACTACCCTGCTCCAGATGTGCTTATCACTTCTCTTTCTCACTACCTCAGACAGCTTGCCTGCATTTCTATACAGTCAGGGAAATAAGATTTAGTTACCTCAGACAGCTGATTATTCTCTTTTCTCCTCTCATGATTGTCTAATGAACCTGTCCCGTTCACACAAAATCCTCAGACTCTGTCTCACCTCTGTCACCATTCCACCAGAAAAGCCTGGTCCTCCCATCGCTGTGTGTGTCACAGACGTGTGGGGTTTCAACGCCGCGCTGGAGTGGAAGCCGCCCAAAGACGACGGCAACTGCGAGATTATCGGCTACACAATTCAGAGGGCTGACAAGAAGACTAACGTACGCATGAAGACAAGTGTATAGACACATGATATAGTAGAGATGTGGGGTTCAACTGAAGCAACTCAATGGCTGCCATGTTCTGCAAAAATGACGGGCCAAGCAGTTCTGTTTTGGTAAAAATCCAACAATCCGAGCAGAATGAATGCCCGTTCAACTGTAACAAAGTCACTTGTCAGTTTATTTTCCTTCCACTTCACGGCATAAAGCACAACCTTTCCCTTGTGATCAGTGTCCACGTGTTCTCTATCTGAGATCACGTGTCAACATTTCAAATGCATCCAGCAGACGTTAGCATAAGATAGTGTTATAAAGTCAACATTGAATTGTGTGTGCATGGGTTTCCTCTCACAGTCCACAAACATGCAGAGCTTAATGAGACACTCTAAATTGACCGTAGGTGTGAATGTGTGAGTCAGCAGTTGTTCGTCTCTATATTGTCCACGGTGTAACCCCGCCTTTTGCCCTATGTCAGCTGGGATTGGCTCCAGTGACCCCAACGACCCTCATGTGGAGGATAAAGCGATAGACAATGAATGAATAAATGTTCAAATGATTTTCTCATGTGGACAGCGGTATTATTATTATTATTATTATTATTTGTGGCTCTGCTGGTATCATGATTATTTTTTTATGAACAGTGGAGGACTCCATTTTACAGCAATAAGGTCAGAAGTTTTTTAAGGACCATGTCCCACTGTGAATGATGAAACAATCAATTCCTAAATAAAAAGGGACAGCTTAACTGTTGTCATTATGCAGTGAGGAGATGAGACAAGACAGAATAAGACATAAGTGTCCAAAGATAAACGGCTCATGCGTCATTGTTATTTTCCATGTGTCCAGTGGCGCTTTTATCTGTGCTCCTACATTGTCACACAAGTGCAAAAGTTCCTGTAATGTTGTCGTCATCATGTTTCATGAGTGGACGTGAAGGTTGAACAGGAGATTCTTCGGTTCCCTCCCTACTCTCTCTCTCTCTCACCTTTTTGTTTGTCTATCTGTCTCCCTCACACCAGGAGTGGTTTTTGGTCTACGAGCACAACCGCAGGCCCAACTGCACCGTGTCAGACCTGGTCATGGGGAACGAGTATTCCTTCCGAGTGTACGCTGAGAACATCTGTGGCCTTAGCGACGAGCCTGGCATGAGCAAGAACACTGCCTTCATTGCCAAAACAGGTAATGAAATCCCCGCAGAGCACCGTGCAACATAATGTGATAATGTTTGCTTTTGCTTTTCCAAGGAACAGCTAATGTGAGCTGAGCTGCCGGCCACAATGTGTCCACTTTAAAAATAAACTGAGTATTATGGTATGTAATTGGTATGACACTGAAAAGAGGAAATAATCAGGAATGATGATTAGCAATTACTTGCGAAAATGACTAAAAATATGTCATGTAATATAATATAACTATAGAACACAGTAATGATATCACTAGCAAGTTGAGATTAATTGCTGGTTGTGATTAATTGCTTGAATCTAATTTAAAAGAAAATTAAATCCACTCTGATTATGCTGAACAGAAATATTCTTCGACAGAGTGTTAAATAACATTTATTACTGGCCGGCGTGGATTATGGAAGCAGCTAGGCTGGGAAATTAACACCTGCCACCGGCCAAATGCTGCTACTGTTGTGTCGTTGCGTTTGTTTACTCCACCAGAACATTTGGCAGCCAACCAGCCAATCTTGTTTGTGGGAAATGTTGATCACAGTGCCCCACCTGACCTCAAGATGGAACAAAAGTCGCTTTCCTGTCTTCATAATTGAAATGATAATCTGCAAATTAAAACAATTTGTCGGTCTAACAGAATGCGGTATGGCTATTCAAGGAAAAACAATACACTAGGTTTGCAATCATGCATTTGTGTTTCACCAGATTTGACACAACGTAAGTGACAACAACATGTGAAATGAAGTCATATCTATCAACACGTGCAAATATTCTTCAGTAGGCACTGCATCATTCCCCCAAATGTTTAAGCATGTGTTGTGTTCATCAGGATTATGTCCTCGTAAACGGCTTCATTCCTTGTTCAGCAACAGGATAAATCCCCTAACCTCTACTACTTAACCCTACCATTCCATTTTGCACATTCCTGTGAGGGGGAATCCCAGTTTCAAGGGAGAATGGCTGAAACGTGAAATGGGATTGAACCGAGTAATTGTCAGACCTCCCAAGTCTACTACCTATACCAAACTTAAACCTGCTGTCAGTGAAGTCCTTTAGTTGAACAGTCCAGTTAGCTATTTTTTTGCGTTTCCATTAGGAATAGTACCAAAATAACCAGCCCCAACTGTTCCATTTTTGGTACCCTTCCCCTGGGGTACCAGCGAAATGGTAGCGTACGGTACAGGTGGAGCTAGAACCATAATAATCAGCTGATTGGGGCGCCAGACAAGTGTCACTCCCTTGCGACTGGTGTTTCTTCAACCCCTGCAACCCCTCTATTCCCATGGCGCACCAGTACAAAGTCATGCTGCCTATCTCGTTGACACAAGGACCAAGTGATTTACTGTTCCAAACTTAGCCAAATGTCGACTAAATGATCATAATACAGTAAGAAACATTCGTTTTCAGAATATTTTCAATCTATCAACTCAACCCATCAATGGGTAAAAACAAGTTTAGCAATATTAGTACAAGACCAGACAATATACTGACCTCACATGAGCAAGGAAGATCGATGAAAAATGTTTGGTAGATGAAGCATAGTCTACTGGAGGAGCTCATACTGGTCTGCACTTTGTTACATAAGAAATTAGAAAGTAGGTCAGAGATAAACTGAGACATGTCGCACATTTCTGTCCATCCAGGTTTGCTGTTTAACCCTGCACCCTTCATGGAGCAAGACATGAGCAGATCCCCCAAGTTCACAGCTCCCCTGATGGACAGAAGTGTTATTGCAGGTTACACCACTGCCATCAGCTGCTCCGTCCGTGGATGCCCCAAGGTATTTACATCTTCACAATGTTGTCAGCTACCTCTCGGCTTCACATTGATCAGGTCTTACTTTGCTTTGATTTAAAAAGCCAGTTAAATGTTTAAAAGCTCTCTCAGGAATCTTAATTCATTAAGGACATTAAATGCCCGCTCCTTTTAAGATGCTGTTCTAGATGTAGATTACATTTGTGGAAAATATAGTAGGTCATTTTTCAGCTGCATTTTGCAAATGAGGAAACTAAAGGTTCTTCCAGTCTGCATTAATTTTATCAACACTGATTTGTGTTTAATGGAGCAAGCATGCAAGCTTTATGTGCCTGAGTTTGAGTGTAGAACAGTCAGATAGGATTGTGATGCCTTTGCAACAGGATTATATTTATATGTCTGAAGATAGAAGAGGTGGAGACAAAAAGGTCTTTGAGCACATTTTTTTTCTTTCCGACCAAATCGGTAAAGATTAGTCAGGTTGAAATGTCGACCTACTTTCACCTCTGCCTCTGTTATCACACCTTCCCAACATCTCTCACTCTCTGTGTTGCTCCCTCCTCCATCCTGACAATGTTGCACCCAACTTCCAACACACTGAACCTCAGCCAAAGATCGTTTGGATGAAGAACAACATGATCATCGGTGAAGACCCCAAGTACCTGATGCAGAACAACCAGGGTGTGTTGACTTTAAATATCCGCAAGCCAAGCTTGTTCGACGGGGGCAGATACTCCTGCAGGGCCATCAATGATCTTGGGCAGGATGAGGTGGAGTGCAAGATTGAAGTTCGAGGTATGCCGCCTAAACTTCCTTTCCAATCGTGCAAAAAATCCAAAAGGAGTGAGCTGGGTCAGAATAAAGTCTCTTTCTGACAGTTTTCAATAAAGCTCAGCATGACAAACCTCCATCTCCTCAACCCTTTGCTTGATCTCTTGTTGTTGACCAGTGATGGAAATTGCAGCTCTGCCACAGATGATACTGAGCTGCAGTAGCTTCTGTAAACAGGGTGATCGAGTAGCCTCTCGCACTGATTCAAGTTTCTCTTTTTCTCCACAGCACAGCTACAAGAGAAAAAAGGGGAGTCGAAGAAATGAGCGACAGCACAAAACTGCGGAGGATGCAGCCAAACAGGAATAGTAGTAGATTATGTCTAACAGGATAGTCATGAATAAATATGATTAGAATAGATCACTGGTGAGGTTTTAAGGCCAATCCCCCTTCCTATACGCATGCCTTTCACCACTGCTTTGATTAATGCCACATCAGTAAAAGGCTATAAATTCTGAATTCTTACAGCAAGCTGCCACCTTGTCACTTCCTGACTGAGAGACGCCACAGAATAGTGTAGTAGTGCTGCCCCACTGTGACCACACACAGATGGATCCTTCTTATCTGTGAAGTGGACCTGTCACTGAGCACACTTATAAAACAGCCTTTCATCCATTACGGCTCCATGTGTTGTCTGTTTTGTGTCCGGGACGTTTTTATAGGTCGGGATGAATTTATGATTGTGATGCAGCTGTAGCACTGAAACCACCGCAGTGTGACCGACTGGCTGCACCTCTGCCTCTTCACTGTGGTGTTCGGTGTGGTGATGTGTGAGCAGGGGCCCATCGGACCTGCGATGGCTGAACGGAGGGATCAGTATTCAGCCAAGCATGGCCGACATCATGGAGCCACTGGGATTAAAGGGGTTCTTATACACAGATATAGACCTGCTGCTTTCTTCTCTCTCTCTCTCTCCCACACACACACACTCACAGAGAGAGAGAGGGCACACATGCTGAATTATAAACACACTCTCCTCATCTTTACCCATTCCTACAAGCACTCTTACTACAACATTCCTAATGGCATGACCTGTAGCGGAGGGCCTTTAGATACGTGGCTTACACTCATGCACATGTAAACACAAACACACACTCCAAATCAGGGTCTCATTAGCATCACTCACCAGAGACTAATTAATGCACCCATCAACACTGCCCTAATTAGCGCTCCCACGTCATTACTGAGCAAACGAATTACCGCTAATTTACACACCCGCAAAACAAACACAGCACCGTCTCTGCTGGGAGAGTCCACCACGGCTCGCCTCACACGCCAAATTAAAATCTCACTGATCTGCTGGAGCCCCAACCGCCATCCCAAGTAACCCCGCCCCTCCCTCACACACACACACACACACCCCAACACGAATCAGAGACAAAAGGCACAAGTTCTGACAACACGTCAAAAAGTTTGGACATTGTACATCAGGCCTCGGCTGGGGATGCGAGCGCACTTCACTGTCCAGGCCGAATCCACCACTGACATCAGGACCTCGTCTCATGTCTCTCCAGCAGAGGGGGTAAGAACACAGTAACAAAGACCACGTCTGACCATCATTAAGGTCTGAGGCGTAATTGTGATTGGCAGCTTATGTGGTATTATTACATTAGCAACGCATCAGTGACTCAAGCTTGGAACCTGAAGGGTGCCAAACATGAGGTCCCAATCCTGACTGCTGGCACTCACCTTGAAACAAGCACACTGAGCACAATATGTAGCACTTCCTCCTTGACTTGGCGGCATGCTGATAGAGATTAGTTCAAATAGGGTGAGAACATAGAATGCCCAGATAAAGCAGGGGAAATCCTCCAGATACCTGAAAGTAGGCCACGATTGGCTGCACAGTAGACCTGCAGTGCAGCAAGAAACTTACATTTTGAACCTTGTCAGCCAGGAAATAACTCTGCAAGAGTGTGTGGCTGTGTGAGTTATGTGAGGTGTTTTAATAATCTTATTGTCAGTTAACCAGAGACACAGTGTGGTGTGTGACACTGTGTTGATTGACACATGAAAGCGGTGTATGCCGCATCCTACTTTGCATTAAAATTCTGGGAAAACCCAATTCTTTAGAAAAACAAAAACAATGTGTAACCTCGTTACTGCAACTGAGCTGTACTTGCTGGTCTTCCTCTTAAAAGTGAAGTTCAGTTGCTTAGCAATCACACTAATTGTATCTGGTGGCATCGTCCGCAAGCCCTAAGACAATCATACAACAGGAGAAGGTGCAGGTGTTCAATGCTAACGTCAGTGTTTTTGTGCGTCTATGTGCGAGTGTCTCTGCTTTTACATTAAGTTGTAAGAAATAGAGAAATTTGTTTTGACCTCATTCCCCGTGACACACCTTAAGGCTCTTTAAGTTTGTGATGCCTGAATGAATAATGAATGGGGCAGCATGTCAGCCCAGGGGTAAACCATCAGCCTCTTCATGTGCACTGTATCTGCTGTATTTCCAATATTAGAACAGACCAGCCTCAGACGAAGGCAAGACAAAAGAGAGTGACAAGACAAGTCTCACCGCCAGGTGAACGGGAGGCAGGATCAGTGGGGTGCAAGCCTTTCTGTGTGTGTGCATGGCATTGTGCGCACAGAAGCTTTCAAGGGACAAGACAAGGCAAGGGATACCGGAGAGACAGAAACAGACCTCTTGAAACAGTCGATGGAAGAAAACTATAATTATGCAAGTAATTATACATGAAATCACAGACTTGGGGAGAGAGAGAGACGGAGAGAGGAAGAGAGAGACGGAGAGAGGAAGAGCACTAGAGGGAACAGAGTCTCATCCGTGTAATTACAGTATAAGAACTAAATTAAACACAAGTAAAAAACACACTTATCATATAGGATTATCGGTTTTCTTAGCATTGCACTCAATGTCCTTATGTCTTCTTTTGAGCCACTATCAAACGGCATCCGGTCATGACATCACCCATAGCCATGTTGACGCTGTTCAAGCGGACGTTCAGAGGCATCACGTGCAACCCGGTTCCTATCTGATGATAGCAACTTTATAATCACACTGGTGTGAACTCACATGTGCCGTACTTTATCATCTACTTTCCTCTAATTAGCGAAATAAACATCCATAAATAACCGGCAATAATGTCAAGCAACTTCGTCTCTTCGCCGGCTGATAACTGCAATAAACACACTCGAGGTGAACATAAAAAAACAGAGTGATGCAAACCCACAGGAAGTGGGAAGATTCCACTTGTGTAATGATCACATCAGGAATTGAATCTTTCTAGCTTTATTATCTTGTGTATTTTACTTGCCGTTATTGCAATGTGTGAGCGTTCTTCAAAGTAGGATGAGGGATGGTTTATCAGAAAGTTGAAGATGTCTGAAATTATTTCCGCTCGGGCTGTTCCCATAAGTGTGAAAAGCACCCAGGGGCAATAGAAGGGTCAGATATATTCAGTGTGTCAAGTTCTGCGATATACTCCTCAGTCTCATGGGATTTTAATTGTGCATTGACCTCTGATGGCTTTAAACCAGCACTGGTGTTTATGTTAGTGGAAACATTTCCTGCCACCATGTTTAAACAAATTGAGTCGCATGGCGTCTGGAGCTCTGTTCATGAGTGCAAGAGACAATTTCATCCACATAGAACATAATGTTTATAAAGGATGTCTTAACAAGATAGACTCAGCAGATCTGGTACTGGAGTTAAGTTGGAGTACATGCAAAGTTCAAGCCCTAAGTTGAGGCCATATTTAATCGTTTCTGTGAAGTTGATGTACTGAAGAAATGAGAGAGAGAGAGCAACAGTGATGCAACAGTGGTTCCAAACTGAAGTTGAACTGTAAATGTAGTTTTTTTTCCAAAAGAATTTGAAGAGCCCTAAGATTCAGTCTAGACCCTCAACAGAGGTGATTCATGGCTGATTTTATTCAAAATCTTGCTGGAATGAGAGTAAAAGCTGGTTTGTAGATCTCACCAGTAATTGCAGGTGTTTACTTTCTGAAAACACTCTTCATCATGCATATTCAATCCAACACATTTACCACCGCTGAACCTACAATGACCTCCTGACGATCTCAACTTGAAGATGAGCTTAAAAGTCTCCATTTGTTTGGTGCACTCACACAGGTGCTGCAGTCACTTCTGTTTACAATGCTCATACAAAGATCCTGTCTGATATCAGTGTGGATGATGGCGAACACAGACGAATTAAAGTTCTGTGAAAGCCTCTATGTGTTTAAATTTAAAATCTTTTGAAAGCTATGAATGTCCTCCTCTGAACTTCTCTGAAACTCAAAGAACACATTTGTTAAGTGAACCGAAAGAGTGGAAGAAGGTCCATTCTTGATTTGACCAGACCAGTGAAGTCTCATGATAACGTAATCTGCTCCATTGGAGTGTAACATCTCTTGGTAACATGTATGTTCTTACCTCAGATTCAGCAGTTGAGTTGTAATGAACCATCTCCGTCCTCTGCCAGTCGTAGCAGGCCACCCTCAAAACCATGTTCGTATCCAGACATCGTAATGATCATGTCTGCTGAGTTAGAGATTTTGCTCAGAATTCATATGAGCGAGAGGGAGAGGGAAAAAAAACGGTGGAAAAGAATGGTGTTAAAATCCTGACTGTATTTAACCCTTTAATGTTGTAAATTGTTATGTAGAGGTGAGAACATGGGTTTGGAGAATACATTCAGCCAACAGAAGGTTCCTGTGCGTATCGTGTGTGGGTGCACACATGCGTGCATTTGTGTGTAGGTGTTTAATGTTTTGGCAGACACAAATGACTCACATATTGCGTACGTAAATCCATCTGCGTAGTGTGAAAGGAAAAAGGAATAGCGGTCTGAAAATCATGAAAACATATGCAAAACACCAGTGAACTGCACAGATAAAGACAGTGAGTGGTTCACACAGACACTTAATGCGATGACAACTGCAAAGAACAAAACTGCAGACTAAAATATTACCGTGTAATCAACTCCTCACTGAAGTGTCACTGAAAAAGACAGGATGAGCTTTACAAATAGTCAGATGAGGACAGACGGATGGTTAACAAATTCTACCTGTAGATAAAGCATCTGGTTCTGGTTCCTCAGTCCAGAAACTGCTGCTGTGGGTCAGTAGTAGTAACTTCAGTCAGTTATGTGCTGGGACGGATCTGCTGTTTGTACTGCTCCATCATGATGTTGCCACATTGCTGCACACACACACGCTGCGTTTGCAATCATTGTGTGGACACTCACAGACATAATGAACACTTTAACCTTAACAACTAAATGCCTAACCCTAACCCAATTCTAACCCTAGTCCTAAAACCAGGTCCTAATCCTCAAAACAGCCTGTTAAAGTTGTGCGGAATAGCCAAAATGACCACACAAGATCAAAATGTCCTCACAAAGATAGGTTTGCTTGACAACTGGTCCACACAGCCTACTAAAGACATGCACACACAAACACACACACACACATGGATCGTATTTGAAATGGAGGAAAGAAAATCAAATCACTGCAACCTAAAAAAAACGTGGAGATGATGCAATACATGTGTACAACCCTTGAACTGACTGAGGAAGAAGAAGACTTGGGTTTCTCCAGTCGTGTCCATCATTATTCACTCATTTTATTCCTCATTTGTGTCCCGTGTTGTATGGAAACTGTGTCGGACAGATGAAGTTGTCCGGCCTCGGTGAAATACTACAAAAATGGATCAGTGTACATCAGAACAGAGTGTCGCTTACATTTCTATAAAGCTTTACGTCAGGCTGGTTGTACCATGAGTATCAGCGCTACTGCAAATAGGGTCCAATAAAAGAACAGTACAAGCAATTGTTATCATAGAATGCAGTTTAAATCAGTTCAAGCGTATGAAACAATAGACAAAAAGGTCTGGGAGGAACTTCAGTACCCAGACGGAATAAAGGAGCAAGGCGGCACTCATGGCACTGTGACACAATACACACTGCCTGACACACTCACACTTGTAAAACATCTTTAATCTGCTCCTTCCATCAGAATAAACATATCAGCCCCGGCTTCGTATAAACTCAACACATGACTGAACTTTTATTTATAGCATTTCCCTTTTCCCTCATATGACTTGTGGTTGAAAGAAGCTCAAAATCCCAACGCACACAGTCCAAGTAATGGCATGAAAGCTTCACAGGGGAAGACTGGGGATGTTGTGAAGGCAGCAAAGGGGGCTTGTCCTCCTTTATTAGCTGCTTGATTTTCACATATCGTTAGGGCGCATTTTTCAATTTTGTCAACCCCCCGATTGTGTTCATCTTGTTCTCGCCGCATGTGTTTGATCATAATGTCTTCAACACTGCTGGCTCCTTGTCATTAACCAGGAATCCTGCAACTGTTGAAGTTGTCACCCCAGTCTGTCACAGAAACCCCCCCCCCACACACACACACACACACAGATTTCCATGACTTCAGAGGACATTGCATTGACTCACATTGACTTAGCCTAACCCTAATCTTAGCCTAACTTTAAAACCGGCTGCACCTCATTTACATTATGGGGACTTGATTTTCTGTGTCCTCATAATGTGACTGTGTAAACAGATTTAGGTCCCCACAACATAAGGAATACCAGGTACACACACACACACACAAACACACACATATTCCCCAGAGAAAATAAAACTGGCACCACTAACTACAACTACTATTTAGTTATTTATTTCTCAAAGGTTCCTCTGCAGTGGAAAAGCCTCATTGTTGAATTAGATTTGCTTACTTGTCCTCACTCGTCTTCAAAAGACTCGGATAGCTGAATTTACCTTTTATTCATTTCATGCCACCGCACTTGGACGTCCTAGGGGAATAGAATTTTGTATATTTTGCTTTCATCTGCATTGTGTTGAGTATTGTTTTTGGTCCTTTGAATAACATCCTATATTTGATCCTGTATTAACACATAGTTTGTTTGTTTTTTATGTGTGCATTTTGGGGTCTTACACTTTTAAAAAGAACTCATATGCTATCAAAAGGTGGAGGGTAAAAAAAAAAAGGGCTCCACCATTAAAACAATGAAGCTAATTTTACTTTACTTGCCAAAGTAATAATAATAATAATAATAATAATAATAATAATAATAATAATAATAATAGTAATAATAATAATAAAAACATCAAACTACTTTATTTTAAGAATCTAGGGGCAGAAACATGGGGAATGTGTAGGGGAAGAGAAGCCGAAGAAGAAGATTATCACGGTTCACGAAGAGTTGTGATTAATGCTTTGTATGTGTAAATGTGTTTCTTTGATGAAGACAATAAGAAGAGCTCAGCATTAAAGGGATGCAGAGATTTGACTCCACATATCTGCACTTCCTCCTTTAGGGTGGAAATAACGTTATCGTCCCAGTTTCGTGTTGAGAGTGATGTTATTAGTTTCCTTATGCTTGTATGACCACATCCTCACATTTAGATCCTTCTGATAAAAATCAAAGCCTTTTGGCACATCAGAGCTATGGCGAGACATCAATTATTGCTGACAGATACAAAATAGGACAAATTAAATTTCACAGTTAATAGCACTTTTTTCTCTGCCCGTCCCTCTTTGGCACGCAAGCGAAGTACAAAGTCACACAAAGCATTACTGGTTGCATTTCTGCAGCACACACTTCACATCCCTTGTCTCCCTCTGCTGTCACATCCAAAGCCTCAGAAGATACTCTGATATATGCTTCAAAAAAACAAAAATAAAGAGCTTTTAATAGTGCTAAGATGATGTCATGCTGAGTATAGTCAGGGTTGTGAATCCCTCTTAAATGCATTTTTATTTTCAACAAAAATCGTTATGCCGCTGATATTCTTGGCCCTGCCCACTCCTGTCTCTGAGGAGGGGTCTATCAGGGCTGGTAAATAAGGCAGTAAAATTATGCTTACGTAATCTATTGAATGGTCAGTGGTCTGTATTTGTGTAGCATTTTTCTGACTCAAAGTGTTTCACGCTACATTTTGCCATTCACCAATTCACACCCATTTATGTGCTGCAGGAACAGCTGCCAGGAGCAGTTCAGGGTTAAGTGCCTTGCCCAGGGATACATCACCATGTAGTCTAAAAGAGATAGGGATTGAACTGCCAACCTTCCGGTCAAAAGACAGCCCGCTATAACTACTAAGCCACAGTCTGTCCTACATTAAAACTTAGCTTGGAACTCATATTAATGGGGGTTATTGCCCTGTCTCGTCCACTACCACTTTATTCTCCACATGAGTGTCGCGGGGGGAGCTGGACCCAATCCCAGCTGACATAGGGCGAAAGACGGGGTATGTCGTGGACAGGCCGCCACGACATACTCTGGGTTAACACCCAGAGAAGAACGACCATTTACTCTTACATTCACACCTGCAGCCACTTGTGTTGTACTTCGTGTTGTCCAAATTTACTGAGAAGCTATTTCACTAGCAACTTTCATTTAGGTTGCTGCTTTCAAAAGTAAAGCAGAATTTAAATAGCAGTGGTGGTCTTCGTCTGACTGGAGGCTAGAACCTGCAGCAGGGCCAAGCGCACTCAGGAGAGCGCTGCGGTGACTGGACTCCCAGGCTGCCGTTCACTTCAGTCTTACTTCAGTTCACATCATCAGGCTGCATCCCAGGAGAGGAGTCAGAAGTTTGACAGGCAGGCGTGCTGCTGAAAACACTTGAGAGAGGACAAGCTCAAGGAAAGTCGTGCAGGGGGAAGAGGAGGCTCGGGCATTAGGTGCTCAGCCGTAATCGTGTTTGGTTCCTGCATTGAGTGCACAAGGAAACAACATGTGTTCACACAGCCACGCAGCCAAAACCCGTCAAAGCCCAAATCCATGCATGAAGTACACAGGTGCAGTCATGAGACGCCAGGTCACATGCTGTGTGCAAGGCAATGCTATAATGTATAGAGTATATAGAGTATACGTATACATATATGTATATGTATATGTATACGTATATCCATATAGGCTGACTGCAACAACAGTCTATAATGAGTAAAAGAGCAGGGAGAGAGTAAAATGGTGTGAGGGAGAAAAAAGGTAGAGTGAGGGGACGAGTGCTGCAGTTTTGAAAGCATTTGGCTCCGTTCACATAGTTGCCATGGTTTCGAGATGTTTCCATGGAAATGCTAGCTGCCAATAAAATGAATTTGAGAAGGATCTTTGCAGCAGGTTGGCAGGAAGGTGAGAGCAATGCGGGAGAAGGGGACAACAGGAGCGACAACAGCGTGGGGAGGAAGGAAGAAGGGGAAGACCACTTCACTCGTCTCTAAAATCGCTTACTTGTTCAGGCAGACGACGAGGGGGAGAATTTAGGGAAAAAAACAAGGTGAGGGGGAAACATGCCATGCAATGGAAAGTAAAAGTCATAGAGACTATTTCAGTCTGGATGGGTTGCCATAGTAACCATGGTCTCACAACACAGAGAGCAGGTAAATACATCTGAGTCTGGTGGGTCACTGATTAACGTGTGTGTGTGTGTGTGTTACAGGGAATGCAGGTGAGGAGCGTCTCTAAGAGCATGTGCATGAGAAAGTGTGTGTGTGTGTGTGTGTGTGTGTCTCACAACACTTTCCACTAACTCTCCTTCATGGAAGTGGAGCCAATGACGGGAGCTAAATGCATTAGCAGAGCACCGACTCTGACGCACATTTGTTTATGTGTGTACATGAGTGTGTAAAAATCACAATGTTTCCTACGTTTGCTGCTCCTTCAAGGACTAAACAAGTGATGTCTGCTCCCCTTCCCCGGCTCCGCAGCATCCTCTGTCCCGACCATTTTCTTCGTTCATTCGTTCTTTCCTTTCTTACCCCTTTCTCTCATTACATCTCTTCCTGTTTTACTTTCTCTCTCTCTTTCTCTCTCGCTCTCTCTGAAGGACAGAGGTATTCCCACATTTCTCAGTCACTATGGCAACGCTGCAGCAAGAAAGAAAGAGGCCGCAAGAGGAAGGGGGTGGTGGGGATGTGTTGGGGGGGCGGGTGGTTGTAGGGGTGCAGGGGTGCAGGGCGAAGCTGGGGATGTGTTAACATTGCTAATGCTACTTCACTGATCATCGACTAATCACCCACACCAAACCCCCGACACAACAACTACCCCCTCCCCCCCCACACACACCTCCCTCCCGAGTCCCAACATTTATTCTTCTCCTTCCGTCCCTATTACGCTCGTGCTCACGTCCACGTCCCTCTTTCCCTGTGGTATACAAAGTCAATCTCCACATAGTGTTGTCATTGTTATCATTATTATTACTGGATCATTTAGCTGGCAATGTCGGTATCCACGGCAACCCAGAGAAGTGTCACTAGCTCCTTGGTGAATACCAATATAGACAAGCATCCATCAATATCCCAATGACTCATTATCAGCCTAATGGTGAGGCTGCTGCTGTCACAGTGGACTATAAATAATGTTGTCTCATTAGGCAGCACTGCTGCCACCACTAGTCCATGCTTAAATAGGCCTGAAGTGTACGGTGTGGGCGCAGAGGTGCGGTGCACCTGCATGGTTTGCATTTGGTTTTGCCGGCTGCGTTTAACCGTCAGGCAGCATGAGTGCGGGTAAGGCCTAGTGGCAGCGGTGGAAGCACCCAAGCCGAGGCTGAAGGGACAGGCAGGCAGCTGCACTGGAGCCTGACCGCGGAGGTTGACTCAATAAACCAGATAGTGAAGTAAATAAGGCTCTCGCACTCCCTCGCACAGGTGTGCGACTACATGGCTCTGCCCCCATGTCTGCTGCTTCTATCCCTAACTGTTGTTCACACTCACAGAATGATACACACACAGGCAATCCTGCAGGACTGCAGTGGCTGCTGCCTGTCAGTAGCCATCCCCTAGAAAATCAATGGATTGAAGATGCTGATGAGACTGAGAGAACAGGAGAGATTCACCCCAAACCTTTGCCTCAAGTCATTACTGCAACAATTTGAATCATTTAGCACTGCAGCATAGGGATGGAAGTAAGAGGTGGCAGCGCGGGGCTTTAAAGTGTCCTACGTGCGAGTCATCACATCTTACACCATTAAATCCATTCACATTGATAAAAGGAAGACAGCTCCTTCATGTAACCAGGAGACACAGAGAGGAGAGTCAGAGCAAGTTGGGGTGAGGATGGGAGAATTGAAGAGAGGCTGACTCTACACACGCAGCTGCTGTTTGCATGTCAATCATCTCCAATCCAATGTGTAAGAAACCTGAGCGGACTCTTAATTCTGCAGGGCTGCATGACAAGTCATCGCGTGTTGACTGTCTGTCTGTCTGCCGGGTGGTAATGCATTCATAATCGCATCGTGCTTGTTTGTACAGATTGTCTCCGGGTTATTCGGCTCTCGTTGGGAATGCACAATATCAGAGATAATTATCTGACATATAGTGGGCTGCAATCCACCCTGGCTGAAGTGCTCTCATGCCCTATGTCAGAGTCCCGTTAGATGTCAGGGTTTGAGGAGCTCTATGGAAACGGATGTGTGGATGTGAGCCCATCGCCAGGGTCCAGACCTCTGGCATCTCGTTAAAGAGCTGTTTTTACTGCACATACACTCAAACATGTTGACTGGTGAACTGGTGTTACATGCTTCCACCAGTGTCTTACAACAGTGTCTTACACTGCCTGCTCTTAGGAGGGAAAAAGACATCTCTTCATGGATAGCTGTGCATGAAATGGTGTCCCTGGGTAAATCCTTGTTATAAATTACATTTTGTGTTGTTTGCTGGATTTTTTTCACCTGCTCCTGGGATGACGGTCTCTGCTTGGTATAACTGCAAACTGCCGGTGTCTTACCTGCCCTTGTGCATGAGCCACATGTGGCCCACGTGTGTAGGCTTTTCATTACGTTACAGAGAGTTTAACAGGGTGGTAAAATTGTAAAATTGTGTCTCTGAAGCTGAAATAAATTGCCTTGTTTTCAGCTTGACCAATGTGCATAGCCTTGGAAAGACATTTTAGTCCAGAAAAGCTCCACAGGGATTTGACCGAGTCTGGCAACGTCAATCGAAACAAATCAGCTCATTGCACAGTAGATCTCCGACACAACAGGAATACTTGGTAAAGAATCGGTCAGTGAAATGTGCTAACGTTCCAAATCAGTTGCAACGATTTTTTTTTTTAGATCTAATAAAGACAGGCCATGCAGTGAGTGGTAGATTCATCTTTCCATTTTTATTTTATTTTAAAAAGACTGCTAAGTAACTCCTCCCTGACGACACCACTGACACATCCTAATTAAAAAGAAAATTTCATGATCAATATAAACAAAAGCCTGTTGCAGATGGCTGATTGTGCCATAAGCATGTGTCATTTAATCACCTTTCAAACGCTCTTCATCGAAAAAGACTGTGAATTGTTGAGAGTTTCACACATCACTGACGATTTTGTCACCTTAAAGTGTGTCCATGTAACAACAAGCACACACGGCATATGTTACAGTGGCACTCATACAGTATGCAGGATATGTCATATGCTGTACGTGTGATCACACCCCAGAGTTGCATTACCTCTCCCCGTAACCTGCTTTCTAATCAATAACTCATCTCTCGATGTCGATTCCCCTCAACCCCCACAGGAAAACAAATGTCCTTCCACAGGACAAACAAAGAGAGGGGAGGATGGAGGGGAAATAGGAGGGAGGGCAGGTCCACAGTTAGGCAGGTAATTGAGAAAATACTGTAAACCCAATGAAATACCTAAGTTGCCTGTTGGGATGAAGAAGAGGGGAAAGGTGGAGAGGAGGTGGGAGGCAAAGGTGAGAAGGAAAGGCAGCGAGGTGGTGAGGTGAGAAGGATTGAAAGGGTAGCTATGGGATGGATGATTAGTCCCTGTCTCCAAGGTTACACTTTACGACTGTATCGCTGCAGAGCAGGAGAGGACTGATACGGAGGAAGAGTGAGCAGGTGGGGGCAGAGGAAGGGTGACTCGGTCTGTTCATCACACCAGACTGAATTAAAGAAGACAGAGGCATCTTTTTCTGCCTCTGACCTTCACATTCAGGACTAATGCCAATCTTGACCTCCGGACGACAAACACCTCCCAGAGTAGCCGACGCCGACGCTGCCAACGCCAACACAGCATGAGCACCAGAGCAGAAAACCAGAGACAAATGGCAGCGGAGAGGAGAGTGACATGCGACAGGCCCCAGAAGGGGTGAAAGCAGGGGGGCAAATCACTTAGATCTCAGCGTACCGCAAGAATTGGCCTTTTCAGGAGGAGAGGCAGAAAACGGAAACAGGTTGCCTTTTATAATTAGGACTGCCCTCCTCTTCTTTTTTCAAATCCCCCATCCTTCCACTAGTTTTACCACAGTTCCCCATTACCCCTGAGAAAGAGTCATGTTTAAAGATGAGTATGCAGCATTTTGCTAAAAAAAAAATATATAGATTATCCTTAAAGGGCAACTAACCCCCCTCTTCTGAAGCAAACTCTGCCAAATGCCTGATATTGAAAAATGCCAAGAACTGAGGGAGAGGCGGAGGGAAGAGATGGCAGAGCAGTGAGGGGTCGAGGTCTGGTGGTGAATTCTGACACCAAGTTGCAGCTGTGTGAGGTGTTCAGTGAGACCAGCCTCTCCATCACTCACGCCGCGCTTCAAGCGGTGAAGGACAGCGGTGATGGAGTGATAGCTGCAGCATTTATAAAAGGGGGGAGGAGTCTTGGACAACGATCCTCGCACTGGTTGGACAAGACGTGAAGAGAGTGTGTACCCTTAATGCAAGCCAATGACAAAATTTACCACCATTATAAAAATGACTTCTAATTTCAACAGTTTACACTAAACTGTGACGCATCTCGCTGACACGGACATCAGGCACAGCGCGCACACGCCGCCTACCAAGTAAAGGGATACACAAGCCTGACCGAGGACTTCACCATTCCAAACCAAACCAAACCAAACCGTGTTCCCATGATGGAAACACGGGAGGTCTGCGGTGCAGAGTTTGAGCTTTGAATCACTACTAATGCAAGCTGCCGCGTGTGGTTCTGAGGCAGTGTGACAAATCTAATCTGGTTACATAAGCACGTATGAAAAGCTGTTCCAGGCGTGCACACAGGAGACGGTGGGCCAACTTTACTTCTGCTGCGTTTACAAACACCAGCTCACAAGTCCTGCGTACTCCACCTGTAAGATGCATGCATGACTTTGTTTTGTCACATATAAATCAGGGGACATTTCACGTAGTGTAGTGTATCAGTGAGGAAAAAAAAGATCACTTTGACCGTGGGCTGCACCCTTGAAACCATGTATGCAAATGGAGGTAGTGTCACATCAGCACTTCTGTAGAAAGAAACAGCACTTGCATTTCCTACTTAAAGTTCATGCATCCATGCAGGGAACATGTTACACACACTTTTTTTTAAACGCTAACACAACTCACACGGTGCAGCTTCATTGTGCCGGGGCGTCAGTGCAACATCGCTTGTTTGCATTTTTGCAGCTGCTGCTCTTAACGCACACGCCAACACAAAGGCTGCAGGAGTAATAGGTTTAACTGGATTACAATAATCTAATTACAGAATGTACTGAATCTTTGGAGAAACAAATGAGGAAACCTAAGTTGATAGATAACCAGCTTTACAAACATGAATAAATGCTTTCTAATTAACACAGTTAGTAAAAGCAGTTTGAGGGGGGAAATAAATTAGATAAAATAGTTGCAGGTAATACAGTTCAGTGCTGTTTATGAATACATGTAAATGTGAAACAAAATTAATTAAGACAAAACATTGTGCATAAGGTAATTATACATTTTTTTGTGTGTTTCAGGGAGTTGTGTGACTTGATTTTCATACATGCAAAGTAGCTGCAAAGTATGTAACGTTACAGTCGTTTAGAAACTTTTCAATCAGGAATGTTTTAAGAGTTGGGCCAATCAAGTCCTCAAGAGAGCAAGAGACAAAAACTGGAGACAAGTTTTGAAAATTGCATATCGTGATTTGCAAGTCTCTCAGATCTGAATGCAACTCATTAAAATGATACAGCATTTCAAAGTTTTCCTCACAAATCGTTGTTAACAAAATTGGCTTTGCTTTAAGTCCACCACGTTATTCCAGATCTCAACTTCATCATTAGATTGCTGTCATGAAATCTTCCTCTGGCATCACAGTCATATAACATTTATAGTTTGGATTCCAATGCTGAGCAACTATTGGATCACAGATTCATGTCGACCTCGGGATGAATTGCAACAGCTTTGTTGATCTTCTTCATCCAGTGGCATTTTCTTAAATTTTGGTTTATGATCAAATCAATACAAACATATAAACTTATATATATATATATATATATATATATATATACATACATACATATATATACACTAAATTAGCATGCTAAGGCGTTTAACTGAGATGATGATGAATATATACCAGCAGCATGTTGGCCTCATAATTATGAACTTGTTAGATGAACACAGCCTGTCAGAAAAGCTAGAATTGCTGTAAACACATTTATTATCCACCCATTAATATTCAAGCGCTGCTCCTGGATTTGACGACACCACCACAGGAGTCAAGTCTCCTGGCCTTCATGGTCAAATCAAGTAGAGTTCTGGTTGAATGTCAATGATTGTTTCATTCCAGATTGCATTATTGAACACTGGTTAAACCTGGTCATTAATAATTGTGTAGGACTGCACATTCCAATGAAAGCCATGAGCTCTGCTCGTGAGGACACTCTCTTTTTCTAGCTACTCCCTTTAGGGGTCGCCTTGGCAGATCATCTGCCTCCGTCTTGCCCCATCCCTTGTGTCCACTTCTGTTACACCACCTGTCCTAATGTAGTCCTTAGCAACATCCATTGTCCTTCTCTATGGTCTGCCTCTTTTCCTCCAGCCTGGCAGCTCCATCTTTAACATCCAAACTCCTTCAAATATGCTCATTTCTAATCCCGTCCATTAGTGCTCTTCTCCCCAGTGCATACCTCTTTCACCTTTCCAGACTCTCTCCCGCCTGTCCCCTTCTCTCACTACAGATTAAAATATCCTCTGCAAAACAACATAGTACACAGACACTCCTGCCTGACCTCCTATCTCCACCTGTCCATCACCATTTCAAACCAGAAGGGGCTCAGACCTTGACATAATCCCACCTTCACCTTAAACCCATCCATGACTCCATCCGCACACCTCACTATTGTTCTCGTACATGTGCTGGACTGACCTCACATACTTCTCTGCCACTCCCGACTTCCTCATGTCACACCACAGTTCCTCTCACGGCACCAGATCAGAAGCTTTCTCCAGATTCACAAGGACACAGTGCAACTCCTCCTCACTGCTCAGCTGTCAGCAGTGAAGTTTAGTGATAAGTTGGGAACGGCAAATCACATCTAACACTTTCCAAGCTTGGTGCCTTTGTTGTTAATTTGTGCCAATTAACCGCAAGAATGCTGACATTTAAATAAACGATTTCCTCCTCAAATGACGAGAAGACTCGGTTACTCAATGTTAACCAACCCCAACAACTCTGCACCATCCACGCACATACAAATTCACACATACAACACACACACACACAAATAAAAACACATACAGGCAAACGTGAACCCCAGACGTAGGTCATCTGCTTGGGTCTCAATACGCATCCTACAGCCAACTGATGCAGTCTGAAATCAAATTTTCTACATTGACGTGATGCCATTGAAACGTGCATGCACACAAACACAGGTTTGTGCAGCTATACTTCCAAGGACACTGCATTGACATCCAATCATTTGGACAACCTCAACAAAGCCTTATCCCTAAGCTTAACCTAAGTTAAGGTAACCTTAAAAATGATGCTCCGCCTAATTACGACCAGGTTTTGATGTCTATGCTCCTGAAAAGGTCAGTGTTCATGTGACAATGCAAAATGCAAAATAACCTGCAGACAAACACAATATGTAACTGTTGTTTTCTGTCTCTAAGGCCCCCTTTATACCTGGCATTAAAATGTGTTTTCTGTGATCGGACAGTAATCGGATAGTGCCTGACCACTTGTAAATACAGGTGTAAATACATCCGAGGATGGCTAGTTATCTGATCTGCTAAACTGCTTCAGGAGGTGGTCAGAAATACATTGTGACCACAGAAGTTAGTGGCTACAAGCACAGCTTTGAAAAAGAAGAGGAATCCACTTCACGTGCAGCTAACGTTGCTGTTGTTGTTGATATGGCAGCACACAGGACGTGACGCCAGAGTCTGCTGCTGGAAATCTTTGTAGAAGGAGAGGGGGAGGGGACGTAACCGGGGATGACCATGATCAGATACCAATCAGATCTCGATCTGGACACCAGAGACAAATGTTAATATCAGGTGTAAATGCAACACAGAAAAGGCATTCTGATGTCAGGTGTAAAGGGGTCCAATATTTAAGTTACAAGAGCTAGTGTCAAAAATAAGCACCACATTCTCACTTTGAAGTTTGTGAAAAAAACGTTATTTTTATTTCATAAATTTCTCGGTATGGCACATGAACAGAGATTGAATGTTCTGAAAAAGATTTGGCACAGAACCTTGAAGCAGATCAAACCCGCCCTCCTCCTCCTAAGCACACTCACTGCCAAACACACACACACACACACACACACACACCGCACTCACACACACACACACACACACACACACACACACCCCCATGACATGTTCCTCCAGTGTTAATATTCACATCTGTGGTTATAACAGGTTAAAACACAGTCTTAAGAAACAATCACAAGAACAACCATAGTCAATATTGCAGAAGAAAAGCTGGAAACAAAGAAGCAGATGGAGGCCATGTTTAATTGAACAGAAGGAAGGAAATATCAGAAGCCTTGGTTTGTTGTTGGGTTTGTTTTCCATTTTCCTGAGAGAGAATTGGAGTGTGTGTGGGGGGGACAAATGGGTATGTGAGAGACTGTGTGTACATGTGTGGACCGAGGGGTTAAAACTGGATCTCACGTTGACATCTAGCTGCAGGGGTGGTGGAAAATGGCAGAATGAGAAGGTAGTGGTGATGGTGATGGTGATGGTGGGGACAGGAAGCATGAGGTAGATAGAGATAAGTGGAGGGGAACGGGAGGGTTAAGGGGCATAAGATGAGGACAGTGGAATAATGAGCGATGTACCACTATGTGTGAACAAGCACAAGTGTGTGTGTGTGTGTGTGTGTGTGTGACTCACACAGAGAGGAAGAGGCTGTGACTGAGGCTTTTTACATTTCTGACAGAGGGTGAGAAAAAAGCCAGAGACGCAGGAGAAGTCAGCCGTGCTCCTCCTCTGCCTCCTTTAGGTCGGGGACAGAGAGAGAGTCATTTCCCCTTCAGGGCTGGATGACATATAAGCACTGTGGCCGCCCCTCCTCCTTCATGTCTTTATTTGTGCTGTACACACACACACACACACACACAGACACCACTGTGAACTCGAGTGCACACATGTACACATGCAACCCACTCAGATGCATGCATAAACCCGCATACTTATGCAACTCGTGCAGATATTACACAAACACATGAGGTGCACAGAGCCAGAGCCTCTCTGTGGGTGTGACATACTTCATTCATACACACACATGCAAACACACTCGCACATGTACCTTACACTAAACCAGAGTGACAGTACGCCTCTCACTATCATCTTTTACTCCTGTCATTCTTTTCAATCCATCTCTCCTTTCTCTCTCTCTCTCTCTCTCTCCCTATTTCTGTCTGCCCTGTTCTCCCTTGTCACTCTAGTCCCTTTGGGCTCGGGGGGGTGGGGAGGGGAGGCCTGAGGCGACAGAAGCAGTTGCGTGGTATGCGGGCTCTGCTGACGGCTGGGCCTGACAAACATGGCACAGCCATGACGGGCCACACAGAAACACCACAGCTTGAGCACAAGGGAGGCCGCCATCATGTCTGCTGATTGTCACTCGCAGCCTTCATGGACATCAGTGGTCAGAATAAAACTTGTGTGGGAAGTGTCACCCAGACTGTGAGAATAAATGAGAGCAGGCATGAACTGAGGGTACTGTGGGCCAGACTGGATAAATAAATCAGCAGAAATGAAAACAGCAACATACCTCACTGGCTGACATGTGGGGGTGGAGACAAAAAAAAAAAGGTAAAGAAAAATCAATATCTCCAGTGAAAGTTTATTTCATATTGATGACTGTTTACAACTGTATCCTGCTTCTTCTTCTCTTTCTCTTTTTTTCACAGCGAGGATGTTTCGGGTCTGATGCTAAGCTCAGCCGAGGAGGCTTATCTGGGTCAGGGCTGATTCCTGCTCTGTCATCACCTCTATGAGCACAAACAACTCCTGACCCTCTGCATTTGACCTCACACCTTCCTGCAGCCTGCGCCACCTCAGCAGTCAGATACGGATTTGACAGCTTGTACCCATAAGGCTTTTGTCGCCTTCTTGTACATCAGACCTGAATTTACACTTCAAAGCATTGAAATGTACTTTACGGCCCCCACCAAGCTTCAAACAAATATCATACACAGCAGAATGTGATTATGATGCCAAGCCAAGGTGCCCATAAACAGTAAATCTGGGAGTCAGCCTGCTGTGGATATAGAAGGAATGTGCATTACCTTTGAGTCTGTCCTCTGAGAGGAGCACATCTGCTGGATCAGCACACCCCATAATAGCTACATGTTGTTCACGACAGTCCAATACAAGCCCCCCCAGTCTGTTCACATCACAAAACCGTGCTGTTTTTCCACAGCACTGCAGGGTGTGAAGCTGCTCCAGAACAAATCCAAACAGAAGTCACAGCATTCCAGATCATTTGTTGCTGTAGTAAAGCCTTGCATCACCCCAAATGTCTAATCTAATAAATGCTCAGTTATTCTGAACTTGCCATTCCGCATTAAGGCTTTCATCAACGCAAAAGGCTCTGGAGTTTTCTCAGCATATACAGAAAAACGGAATCAGTCCCCTGATGTTTGGAATTGGCGTTTCAAGGTTTTCTCATGATATCCCCTATTTATACAGCATTCATGAGAAGCTGTGTTAAGCAGCGCTCTGAATTCACTATTCCCATTAATCTGTGCTGTACAATTACATGGGCTGTGAGCGTGTCCCATTTCACCATTTCTGCGACTGTCTGCGATTTTTCTCAGTCTTCTTCTGAACAGCTGCTCAGAGGTTCCCTGACCCGCAGCTGAATGACACAAAGGAGATAGTCATCTGGGATGAGACACCACTCATCACTCTCACATCACAGCCCACACATACTGACAAGCCCCTGCCCCTAAACTCCACACAGCTCAAAGCTTGAAAGATGACCAAAAGGGACATCTTGTGACCTATGACATGGTAGCCAAGGCAACAAGGATATAACAAGGATATATGTGCTAATATACTGGCCACTCTCAAATTAAGGACACCTTCTCGGCGTGTAAGCACACGCACGTGAGTGGCAGCAGCTGAGAGGTCCGTGGCAACCTCCACTGCACTCAGCTGCACATAGATTAAGAAAGCACCGTCTCGATCGATAAATCACTGGTTCAATGTCAGCGTGTCAGATCTGCGTGTGTGTGTGTGTGTGTGTACATGCCGATGTGGCCGGTTGGTTTGATAAGTGGCTGCTGGGCAGCGTTTTCACATGTGACATCGCATCTCAATCGACAACATACGCAGACATTGCCGTGACAGAAATAAAATAGTTAAGGCACACTCTCTCATAACCCGACACGGGCATCTCAAAACTGGTGCAGCCAAATCGATCTCACACGACCAGTGTGATAGTGACGAAACCAGCCCCTTACTGCCAAACACCCCACAGCAGAGGCGCAGGGAGGCGCAGGGAGGCAGGACTGCTTTTGGACGGGGCCTCAGTGACACAGTGGCTTGCAATAATGATGCATATCATTTACAGCAGTATTTGGCCACTCTATGGGCTAAAAGTGAGCACTGGTGCATAAGCACACATATCAGTGACACCAGGGGTATCAATAATGCATTGTCATCCGCTGTCACTTCACTGCTATTTTAAGGGAGGGGTGACAGAAAAGCATTTAAGCAGTGTGAAGCTCACACCGCTGTTTATAGCACCGAGGTTAACGTGTGTGCAACACCTCCCTCGGGGACTGGCATGGCCCTGCACACTGCCGGCCAGAAAGAGCATCACGCTGAACCAGAATCGCCCTCATACCTGTGATTACTCATGATCCCATCCACAATAAGAGAGCAGGCCCAATCCGTTTAGTGTGTATCATTACAATTATAACGATTCAACCACATTAACCACAAATACAGACACTGAAATTGCACGTTAAAAATCACTGACTCTCGTTTAAAACCAAGCCATTCCAAGACAATTAAAAACAAATGGCACAATCCAAAAATGACAACCCTAACCTTGACTAGCTGGCTAAAGATGGGAGGTAAACAAGAGCTGCCACTGGCCTTGACCCTTCTCAGCTAGTCGTGGCAGATTGACAAAGAGCTAAAAGAGGCTGGAGATGTTCTGTCGAAAGGAGAGGTCAACCTGTTTGAGCAGACCTTTCATCGCTTGGGCTGATACCGACGTGGAGAGAGGGAGGAAATAAGAGGAGGAGGGAGAGAATTCCTGTTTTTACTTGAAGTGTCAGTGAGAGGATCATAAAAGTAGCCTGAAGCAGAAGGAGACAGACAGGGCGGGTTTTAAATGGGGATTTAAAATGGAGGTCTGACTGCATCACTCAACACCTAGCTAGCATCAGCCCACCTGAACATGCACACACGTGCACACACACACTCATTTGTTGAATATCCTCTGCCATAAACAACATAAGGCTTCAAATGTCCTGATTTCTTCCTGCTGTATACATCAACTGCAACAGGCATTTTATAATCCACAGCAAAACACACACATAAACTGGTGTTTTTTCACCTATTCCCTGAATGGGTGAAAGAGCAGATCCCTTCCTGCACAGTAAACACAGCATTTCCCTTAGAGTGTTGGGAGTGTGTTCAGTGCTCTGTGACTCAGACACTGCAGCGCCGTGACTGTGTGTCTCTGGCTCAACCGATGCTCTCTCTTACGCCGAAACATCGATACCACGGCCTCTGGTTTGCGCCACTTCACAGAAGCTATAGGGGCTGTACAATGCTTCCGTAAGTGATGAGCTACTACAGGCAATAGGCAGGGCATGCGTTATCTGAGGAATTAAGGGGGAATAGCTTTTGTAACAGTCCTTGCGTTCAGCCACCGATGCACACAAAACCGTCACACAGACACACCACACTCGTACCCCACATGATAATGTCTCTGTCGTTTGCACACACATAGGCAGATGAATATGTAAATAACTCCAGATGAGAGTATGTGCTGGGAAAGGAATATGTAAATGACTGATGCAGGTTATGAGTGTTAAACACAAGTGCAGCGTGCACAACGGTGTGGGGCACATGCAAATTAAATGCATAGGGGACATATTTGTCTAAATCTCATGACTCAGTTACAGAAAGTCAGCGGCACACAAAATATAGTTATTGGCGTAAACTAATCAAATATGTCGACAAAGGACATTATTGGGGCAAATTACCTGGCAGAAAAAGGGGGGGGGATCTTTGGATGCTTGTGCACACAAATGAGATTCTATACCATTCTGCTCTCATCTGTTTAACATTCTAAACCCAAATCAAGACGCTGTGATAAGGGCTGTTGCAGCGGCAACAGTTGCCAAGGAAACCTGATGTCAGGATGCTGAGGGTTGGAGCTGGAGGAGGGGGAGGAGAGGAGAGGAGAGGAGAGGAGAGGAGAGGAGAGGAGAGGGGCATTTTATGCAAGAACATGGGTACAGTGCTCAGGTTGATTTGCTACCACTGGAGGAACACTACCCGGCTCGTCGAGATATGGCACCTCTAAGGAATGTGACTGACAAGGGGCAACAGGGTGGATTTACGAGGCGCCGATGGTGACTCTGTTTGGTACATTGGAGTGTGTAGTCGTGGCAACGAGGTGTTGACATAGCGCCATCGCACTCTGAGCACTGTGATGGCGATGACATTCAGGAAAGCACAGAACGCCAATGAGTGAGCGTGTAAACCAGAGCAGGGTCTTTCCTGTCCCCCTGTGCAGAGAAAAAGGACCCAGTGCTGATCATTTCACATTCGCTGTGACTCCTCTCAAAGCAGAGCCAAAGGGATACAAAGAGTGATACTGCAAATAAAGTTGATTCAAACAAAAGGTAAAAAGAAAAATAGTCACCAGATTTCACAGACCGTCATCTTATGTGCCAGGTTTTTTTAATTTTTCAAAGTGACCTCTGCTAACAGAACATCGTTCATAATTATAGCCAGTGTAATTAGCTAATTATAATAACAATAACAATATTACAATAAAGATAACACTTGATTTAAAAAACTGAAAATAATCAAAACTAGATAAAAACCCAAAATGAAAAACACGTATATAGTTTTGTTTTGTTTGTTTTGTTTTTTTAAAAGAGATCTATAAGGTTCTATATTTTTTTCATTTAATTGTCAATTTTCTTTAGAAAAAGATTCCGTCACGACTGTATACTGTACTGTGTGTCACTTCCTCCTTCACCCCAACAAACTTCGCTTACCTTTAAAAATGCTTGGCAATGCCTGTTGTCCATTTAGCTCCGCGCTGCCATGAAATCCACTCACACATGTTAACACTGAGATACAGCTGAGAAAATGATCCTCTGCAAAGGAGCAGTCTTCAAAGGTTCATGTCCTGTCTTTAATGTGTGATTACATGAGGGGTCCTGACTGCTTGACACGTCACAGCTGGAGGAAGCCATTTTGAGGGCCAGGTTATTCCCTGCTGATGAAAGTGTTCACTTAGTGGCACAATGATGTCCCACTGCTGTTCATCAGCTGAGGTCCATCAGGATCAGTCATAAAACACCTTCAGTGTCATATACAAATGAAAAAAAAAAAAGGACTTCTCAGCTTTTTTTAGGCACAGGTAGTAACAATAATGATCATTTGAATGATAATAATGATAACGTAATAACAATATTGTCGATCAAATCCAGAAATGGGTTGAGGGTTTTTTTTTAGACAACACTGCTCTGCTAAATCAGCATGTGCAACTTTTTAGTAACATAACCTACTGTTGATCATTAATGTGTTAATAATTACATGGCTTGTTATCATTATTACCATTTCGATCATTATTATTATCACTGTAGCTGAGCTGCATACCAAATGATGAGGCGTTGCTGTCGTATTTCATATTTTCACTGTAGAGCATAAAGATCCACTTTCTTCAATGACCCTGTTAATGCGAATGCGTCAGGAAGGAAAAAACACTTTGTGTGGCTACAAAAAAGTCCAGACCAAAATAAATGTACTCAAATTCACGTTGCCAGGCTGTTGTTTTATCTCCGTTTCAACGGATGCCTCTCTCCCATGTGTCCTTGAGCAGCACAGTCAAGAGCGGCCATCTTGTTCCAAGTGGAGAGAAGTTGTAAGGAAGGGCCACTACAACAGCTGTGTATTTATGTGTTGTTTTATATATTCTTCAGACGTAGTTTCCAAGCAGCGCTTGAGAAGGATTCTTTATAATTAATTTCTTTGAATGAAAATATATTTACGGTATATATAATATGTACTTTCAGTCCCTTTAAATTCTTATTTATCTTTCATTGTCCTTTATGCCATGAGATGTTTCCTCTTCTCCCATGGTAACTCATTTGGTTTCTTTCCTTCTTCAAACAACATGATCGTAGCCAGTAAGGTATGAAAAAAAAGTGAGAGTGAAACCTCTTTTGAAAAAAAACAACTGTTGTTGTTTTGTCTCCCTGCAAACTATTAGTGCGATACGTGTGTCCTGGATAGAAGACTGCTCTGATTTTGTTTTCTCTGTTCTGTTTTCCTGCTTCTTGGAAACCTAGGACGATACCATCCACCCAAACCATTGTTGTTCGGTGTCTCTGCCAAACACTAATCTGACAACACAGTCAAAAGCCAACATTTCACCTCCTTCCAAATATATACACTGAATGTGTCTGGATATATAAGAAGTGATCTGTAGAAAACCTAAAGCGAGTTACTGCACATGTGTGTCATTCATTCCACTCTGATTTTGGACGCAAACGGAGAGATCTTCCCTTGCTCTTGGACTGTGGCAAATACTATAGCTGGTTGCAGAGATAACTGGGTGATTCTGGTGTTTACATTGGGTGTGTGATTACAGGTGGTCAGATATTGTCCTCTCTCTCCTTCAGTCTTCCCATCTGCTTCACACAAAGCAGTGACTATGTGAAATTTCATCTTTGCTGGAACCTGTCCATAAGGACAGTAGGCTACAATCAGTCTCATATACTCATAACAAGTGCTTTCTCGGTCATGGTTTCTATCCAGCATCCCTTTCTCCTTACCTCTTAAATTCCACTCTCACTTTTACTCAGATTTGAGTCTCTTGCACATTTTCTTTAGAGCAGCTCTTAAAGAGCAGTGGCTCATTTTGGCCTTTCCCCATTAGGCCTTTCAGAGAACTGTGGAGACCCAACTGGGGCAAGGGCACAGGTGAGGGCAAGGTGCCAACTGCATTTGTTCCCCCACCAGTGGAGGGTTTGGAACAGGATAAGGATGTGTTCTGAGAGCAAGGCGAGGGGTTGTTGTTGTTGTTGATGAGGCCCACACCAGAACCTGTACCCATTCCCAGTCCCATCATGTTGTTATTGAAGTGATGGGTTTTGTAATAGTGGTTAAGGTGCTCTGATCGGGCCAGGTTCGGGAGGTTGACCATCTCTGGGTGGTGCAGCCGGAGGCTCTGGCCCCCTCCTATTCCACTACTCCCACTCTGTGCCACAGTGGAGCCTCCAGAGATGCCGCTGCCTCGACTACTGGCCCCGGCCCCGAGCTCATCCTCCACATTGATGATCTCGATGGCACGAGCAGGGCCGTGGTGTTTATGCAGCTGGTGCTGTTTCCTCAGCTTATAGAACACCACCAGCATCACCGCTGCCATGAAAGTAATGGCTACGAAGCAGCCAATGATGATCTTGGTGGTCTTCATCACATCATCTAGACCTGAGAAGCCTGGCTCAGTTATGGGCACAGTGAAGGTGGGTCTGGTGGCCCGGGGAGAGGCAGAAGAGCCAGCTGACAAAGAAGATGCAGTAGTAGAAACTCCCTCCAACCACAAGTGGCCTGAGTGAGTTGGACCAGGGTGAACACGGATGAAGGTCTCGTTGGTGGCGACCAGTGCAGAATCTTCATCCCCGGTGGTCTCCACTGTCTCCACAGTGACTGTTGTGAAGTATGTGTAATTGACACTGGCATCAGCAGCAGTGACATTGAGGACAGCAGTTGCTGTGGTATTGCCAGCAGCATTGGTGACCATGCAGGTGTACTGGCCTGTATCTCGAAGGGTGACATTTGTAAAGTTGAGTGTGCCGTCATGAAGAACCGATATCCGCACCCGGTAAGAGCCGTGGGTCATCAGCGTGCCATTGGGAGTGATCCAGTTGACAGACGTCATGGAGGTGCTTGTGCGACACTTCAGCTCAGCAGCCATACCTTCAGTGACATTGAGGTCTGTAGGTGGCTCCACAATTACGGGAGCAAAGCAGATGAAGTGCCTTTGGTCAAGTTCTCCAATGTACTTGCCCTTTAAGAATGGAGGAGCATGACAGCGGGCACAGCAGGTGGTGTTGCTAGGCACCGTCTCTTTCAGCCACCAACTAAGCCAAAGTACATCACAGTTGCAGACCCAGGGGTTGTGATTAAGGTGTACCCTCTCCAGCTGGTGAAGGGGTGTGAAGAGATCATGGGGCAAGGAGTGGAGGGAGTTATGGGAGAGGTTGAGCTCTTCCAGGTTTTTCAGGTCATCAAAGGCATTGCGCTCAATGACAGACACTTGTGAGTGCATGAGCCACAGCTTACGGAGAGACACTAAGCCCTGAAAGGAACCAGGTCGGATGATCTCCAGCCGGTTTCCTGACAGCTCCAACTCCTCCAAACGCACAAGGGCTGTCAGTTTAGGAATGTCCTTCAGTCCACACATGCCCAGGTTCAGGTACCGTAGATTGATGAGGCCCACGAAGGCTGCGTCAGAGATGAAGTTCAACTTCTTGAGCTCACCCAGGTCTAGGCGACGTAGCGAGGGCACACGATGGAAGGCATAGCCTGGCAGAGTCTCAATGGGGTTGTTGCGCAGCCACAGTTCCCGCAGTTTGCTGAGGTACTCAAAGGCATGTGATGGCACCAGTGTGAGGCGGTTGTCAAACAGCTCCAGTGTGTTGAGGTTGGGGAGGCCATTGAATGCTCCAATTTCAATCTGACGGATCTGATTCTTGGAGAGTTGAAGGATCTCCAGATGCCTCAAGTGCTTGAAAGTGTCAGACTTGATAACCTGGAGGTACAGAGAATGATACAGTCAATCTTAAAGTATGTTTACTTTATGAATAACTGAATGTTTGTAACATTATTAAACTGTTTATACAATAAAAATGCATATTAAAATACACAAACAATGCAAAAATATATTTTTTTTTATCTCCCTGCTTATAATGGTAAACACTGACCACTGTGATGGAAAGTGGATTCAAACTGACTCCAGGCCAGTTGAAAATTGGTGAACATTTGTTTAAAAACAACATGCATGACATGATGGACAGCGGGTCTCATTTGGTCCACTGAAAAACCAAAAATCCATAATCCTGACTTGTTAAAAATTGCACAGTTGTCTTTGTTTTGCACACTGTTGGGTGAGGGGTGAAATATGGCAAAAAAGGATTGACCACATTTTAATAGTATTTATTCACTTATTCAGCAAATGTGACACGTCTATAAGCACCTCCATAAACCTACCCATGTGTGTTTGTAACCCTGAGCTTATTTCAATGCAGGCTCCAGACAGCGTTCCACACTGTTGTTTCAGCGAGACTCATGGGACTTTCTTATTATCTCCAGTGTATTATCTCTGATAATACTCATTATCAATGTTGGACTATTCCCATGAAGTGTGACCACACACTGTATCATGTCATATTTCCAAGAAACCTTTACTTATTTCATTTTATAAATGATCAACTATAGCTGCTCTCAGACCTCTTAACATGTTGAAGAATGGGAGAACACAAATGTCAGCTCCCAAGGCAGATCTCCAAATACTGTGTGTGGCGGCCCATGTGAAAACACAGCAGGAGCATCTCTGGATAATCCACTCCCTGCGTGTGCCATCTATGTGCCACCCTCACCTGGAGGATCTGGACACTGTCCTGCTTTCATCCGACTCTGACACACTAGCTGCGTTTGTTATACATAGACAACAAGATGCAGAGATTGTCCAGAGGACTGGGACATTCTCCAAGTCTGAAAACAACTTAAAATAGACGTTTCACTGCAGGAAGACACAATCATGTAAAACATGGATGCCGAAGGCCCCGGACACCACGTACTGTCATCAATGTGGTCAGCCCAACTGGAACTCATTTGGCAAGAAGTCAAAAAAACAGACAGTAAGTGAATGTGACCAAAAGCCCTCTAAATCTCTGACTGTTTGAGATATGTGAAGCCAAACCCCTCTGTGAGACACACAGACACTCCTGGAGTCAGGCCATTGCCTCTTCTGTATGTAGAGCAGGGCTGAGGGGGTTAAGGCAAAGAGGGGATGGAGAAAGAGATGGGTTGGGATGTTAAGAGGGGGTGGAAGCTGTCAAGACTTTACTCTGAGGGTACTCAGTAAAGGGAAAAAATAAGCCAGAGAATCTAAGATGCCTTCAGGTGTTAGAGCATTTTTAGATTTTTAATCATTTTAAGTGGGGCTGCAGGATATGACAAACTGAATTGCAATTTTTAGGCTAAAAATGAAAACGCAACAAATATTGTCATCACATCTTTACTGTTTTCCTTTTCATATGAAACCCCACACGCAAAATCATGAGGTATGATGTCCAATTTACGCTCCATTACCACCGTATACCTTTTAATAAGATGTTTTCTCTGAGGAATAGGGGATATCAGGCTGTTCTGCCCAATGTACAGAGCAGTTTGACATGATTAGAGATGAACTAGACAATTTTAACAATGTCTGGGATACTCATTGCTTTCCATTAATGTAGTGGAAATGAATTTAAAAACACAAAAGAGCAAAACATTGTCAGCAACACGACGAGGAATCCAATTACTTCAAATGCTGCAGTAAAGAGTAAACTCGACTCGCTGTGTTTATAAATGTTGAGATGCCTGTGCTGCGTGTCGATGGTCTGTGGTTAAATGATCTTCCTTTGCAGCCGTAAAGCCACAAAACACTGTCGAGGGACTCCAGATAAACTGGTAATGCATACAAAAGGCAGTATTGTGTCATAGAAATATGCCTTGCTTTCAAATCATGAAATATTCCCTCAGTTCATTCGAAGCTTAAGTGCAATTTTTCTCCCATTATTGCTGCTTACTACTCGGTCTATTCTACAAACTTTCTAAGAGAAAACCTGCACTGCCTGCAAAGGCAACCATTCCTTATAAGTATGGACAAAAGTGTAAATAAATAAAAATGGTACATACATCATTATTAAAGACACATGAGCATAATGTCTCTGTGTGTACGTTTCTGCACTCCGAGGAAGAAACTCCTCAGTCTATCCTATGGGATTTGTCTCGTTTATCAATAACTATATAAATGGCCACACTTACAATAAATGAAATCAATAACTATATTAAGACGTGTCAAGAGGCCATGGGCTGGAAAGAGTGTGGAAATTAGACGCACTGGCATGTATAAGATGATGAAATGTGCGTGTTTTCTCTTGTGGGATTTATGTTGCGATGCACTTGTAAATAAAAATGAGACTGAACCATGACCTCCAGTCATTCAGCGCTGTTTGAGAAACAACCAGCAGTCGATAAGACCTTAAAATTAAATAATAGACAAGCGTTAAATTGCATGAGATGATGTGATTTACAGGAAAGAAAATGTTCATTTGAAATAAAAACTAATTGGACAATTACATGTCACCTCTGTGTAATTTGTGAATGCACTCGGCCACATG
Source organism: Solea senegalensis (assembly GCF_019176455.1). NCBI lineage: Eukaryota > Metazoa > Chordata > Actinopteri > Pleuronectiformes > Soleidae > Solea > Solea senegalensis. The sequence continues at coordinate 7,656,989 of NC_058038.1, forward strand.
TGACATGATGTGACATGATGTGACATGATGTGACATGATGTGACATGATGTGACATGATGTGACATGATGTGACATGATGTGGCCTAATGAGCGACTTCCCTCGGCCACGTATTTACCTGTATTGAATTTTCCTGCAGGTTGAGGTAACGTGTGTTGACTGATATGCTCTCGGGCACTTCCTCCAGGTTTTGCCTGGTGCAGATGACTCGGCTGGCCTGGTTGGAGCAGGTGCAGAAAGAGGGGCAGGGCGAGGCGGCTCCCACCAACTCCGGCCCAGGGAGGAGGAGCCGCAATAGCAGCTGGGCCAGTAAAAAGAGGAAGGGGGAAGGGCCGGAAAGGCAGGTCAGCGTGGCAATGCGCATGGCAACTGGGACATGACCCTGCTCTTTAATCTGGAGGTACAGGTGAGGTGACTCCACACTGGTGGATTTGCGAGAAAATGTTTACTTTCCCTTTATTCTCCAGGTGCAATTTGTACCCTCTAGTTCCACATCCTGTGAGAATTGTTTTGTCCTCCGTCAAATCTATGTGCTTTTTCCGCTACTTTTATCCCCGTACAGAAATATGCAGATGAACAGATGTTATTCCCTTTTTCCCCCCCCCGACGTGTCGTCTGGGAATTTGACGTTGACGTTGACGTTTTTTTGTGAAGTGAGAAGGACCCGGGAGTTACTGAGGAAAAAGAAAAAAGAGAGAGAGAGACAAAGCAGATATTAAAGCCAACATCGTGTTTTCACCAACAGACAACGCAACGTATAAATAATGCGCAGACATCTACAGTACAACTCATCATGGTACAGGCTGTCAGAAATTCAGTGCGAGGCATTAGAACTTCTTTGTCACTGCTCATATCAAATCCCACATAATCCCTGAGCAGACATTTTTGTCAGAAATCAAATCCATACACCCAGGACAGGTGGAAGCCAATTTCTGTAATTAACGGTTAAAGGTGGTGCAATGGAAATACAAAAACATGCAGTCTGAGGCAGTCTTTAAAGGGACTGAATTTAGCACGTACATGAATGAGTCAGAAACACACATGCGATGCATCGCAATCACACTCAACTGTGTGGAACCTTTTACAGACATGACATTTCTTGTGCCTTAAGGGTTTCCAGATTTGCTTATTTTGAACTGAACATGTTGCAGTCATTATCAATTAATTGCATTAATTTAATATATATGAAATAAGTCCTGCACATGGCTGAAACTTCTGGTAAATGTTGTTTGAATCACAGTCACTAGTGCGCACAGTCATCCACATTTATTACTTCAGTGCAATAACACATCCCAGAAATATTGGCAAATGCCCCTCAGAAGTGACATGAGGCTGATGTGAGCGGAGGAAGTGCTTATATTGTCGACAAGTTGACAATCAAACCCAAAATCAAGTTTTCTTCAAGTGCAAAAAGCATGTTTTTCTTAAAGAAAACAGTGTTTTACTCGGCTGTACACGATTAATGACTTGAGTTGTTGATTGATTAAGTGAATCAGCCAATCCTTTCAGTAACACTTTGATTTTAAACGGCAGGTGAGATGAATAATACAACACACAGGCGGCTGAACAAATTTCCTGCAAGGGATCGACATAAATAAAAATGATGACATTCAAAAGTCATGCAGTATTAACAGGTTTAATTTATAATCTGTAGAACAAAAGGTGAAAAGTGTGTGAATTACTGTGAATTAATACAAAACTATTAGTGTCAGCGAGAAGAAATAGACAGGAGCCGAGAGGAATGGGTTCAGAGATATTCCGCCTTTCAACGCTAGACAATAATTCTCTATTTTCCCGATGTGAAACAGCGGGTTTTTAAGGGAACCGCTGTTCTCCCTGTGCAAACACAGATAGGTCTAATAATCACTGTTAGGCTTCTTGCTCCTAACACCTTAAATTAAAAAAACTAACAGACACTTTGTGCAAGCAAGGCTTTATGAGACATGGGGTCTAACCATTAATAACACCAGCGGTGTGACATAGAGGCTTCCACTTATCTCAGCCACAGTCTCATTTGTTAATGCCTATTATAGCAATTAATAAGGCAACGGCATATTGACGTTTCAACATGCTACCTCCTTTAATTAAAGCCATGTTTATCAAGGCAAATCCCAGCCCTTAAAAACAATCCACGACTCTCTGCAGCAGCACAGACACAACGTTGTCTGCAAAAATGCTAATTCCTGTATATGCGTATAAGTACTGCATGCTCGAGAGGCTGGAGAATGGCGGTGAGTGGTGCAGTTAACGCTAACATGAGACCAGCTCGAGTCAGGCTCCACCAACCTGGAGAGGCACAGGGCGTTACTTCCCCTCTGCAGTTTGTTTAGACCAGAATAACCTTAAATAAGGGCATCCAGCAATCTCCACATGGTTATTAATGATGATGGTTGTAATGATGGGACTTTGACACGCCGAGCATTGCCACTTGGCACAGTAAGAAAGGAAGACGGGGTAAGAGGGATAGAGGCAGAGAATGAAAAGGAGAGAAGGATTATCAATCTGATAGATGACTGTATGGCTGCAGGCAGAGAAGGGAATTATCAACACTACAGTAATAGATGAATACTGAACAGCTGCAGAGAGCGGGCCGAAGAAAGAGAGAGAAAGAGAGGGAAGGAAAGAAAGAGATGGAGCTCGAGACAGATGGAAGGAAGGTTGAGTGAAAAGGATGATGAGGGATAAAGACCCAGAGAGAGGTTTAAATACTGGGAAGAGCAGAAAGGAGATCAGTAGAATGAAAAAAAAAGTGGAAGAGGGGGAAAAAAAAGGAAGGAAAGAAGAAGAGACACATTAATATTAATAATATCTCACTCTGAGAGAGAGAGAGAGGGAGAGAGAAGAAGAAGAAGAAGAAGGGAGGGAGCTCAATAGAGAGAGGAATATAAAATAGAGCGAGATGGAGGAGAATGACAACACAGAGACGCATAAAGCAGAGAGCAAAGGAGACAATACAAGGGGATGAATATGAAACAGGTGGATATACAGTACACTACAGAGAGAGACAGACAGACAGACAGACAGGTGTATCTCTAGAGAGCAGGATGAGGGGGAGGAGAGGTGGCATTAGCAGGGTGTGGGGTGAGATTGATCAATAATGCGTACACAGTATAGTTCAATGACATTAAAACACACACAAGGACGCTATGATAAACCCTATCAGCAGCAGCATCTCTGCTGAGACAGAGCAGGACACCGGTGGTGGCGAGACGGCGACCGCAAACAACTGCACCACTGATGCAACAGTCCTGCTGCATCTGAACCTCCGTCTCCATCCCAACACGCCGCGGTGCCACTGCGAGCAGAGAGAGAGAGGCACTCGTGTGTTATTTTTGGTTTTTAATCTCACCTTTACACGTGTTTTAATTTCCAGCCACTTTTTCTTTTGCTTTTCTTTTCCTTTTTTTTGTGTCTTATCAGCAAGAGCTAAGTTGCTGAGCTATTTCAAGCCGGCTGTGTCTGAGCAGAGTTGAAAAGGTACGGAAAAGAGGGGAGAGTCAGTGGAGGTTGAGGTTAAGATGGTCGCTCAGATGTTGGTCGGTCGGGTGGGTGGAGTTGGGAAAGAATGAGACTAGTTTGTGCTCGGCCTCACTGCTGTCACTACCCACATGATACAATCATCTCTACCTGTAATCCTCAGAATGAACTCTTTTGCAAACTTATTCCCCTCCTAAACCCCCCTCCCCCCATCCTTTCCTCCCTCATTTGCTTCACATCACCTTCCTCTATACTACTAGATGTTTCCTGGACATTCATCTCTCCCCCTTGTGTGGCTGTAGTCATGGGGTAGTAAGGTCTGACCTGCACTTTGATGAAAGATTAACCTGCTACATGCATATTAATCCTCAACCCCCCCCCCCCCACCCCACCAAATTGTCCTTCCACTGCAGCTTCCTTTGCCCCTTTTTGCTCTCTTCTCTCCTGCATTCAAATTTTAGCCAACAGAGTTACCATGGTTACCTATTCACCACAGTCTCCCACTCTGTCCAGCTGTATCCCACCAATTCCACATCCACCCCACTCCTCCTCCTCCTCCCCCCTCATTAGCACCCTATACACATTCATATACAAATGGCACAGAGCGAACATGAGTGTGAATGACATCAACACTTTAAAAAGCATTAAGCAGCATTACAGCCGGGCCGCAATGTTTTTTTTTACTTTAATTTGCTCAGAGTGTCGCTGCAGATGACAAACAACCATAAATCACAGAGTGGAAAGGTCAGGGTCAGTCTTTCCTGTGAGGGATGATGCAGTGGCAGATTAAAAGGTGAGCAAAATGACATTCTGTTGACTAAAAAGAAATTAAATGGACACAGAAGAAGAAAAAAAAAACTGAAAGGGCAGGTTTTAGCACCTTTTCGGCCCTCAGTCGGCTCCGTAATATGAGCTCCCGGCTTCCACGTGTGCGCTTCAGTCAAAACTGTTCTGAAGGCTGTGACATGAGAGGTTCCGTCCCTGTGGCCTTGTCCTTGCTCAGAGGAGCATGGCTTCATTGGAACGCCATCGCGACCAAGAAGAAGCAATCCCAGTTTAACGACATCGATTCAAAAACCCTGATCAATTTTTGATTGGCTGAAATTGAGCTGAGGACTGTTAAACTCTGCAGTAAACATTTCTATTCCAAACGTTTAATATTTAATGTCACTGAAAAGTAAACTTTGGACAACTGTCCTTTTCAATTGCTGAATGGACTTTTTTTTATATTAGTATATATTTGTGTTTTTCCCTCTTCGTTTGCGCCTACAAGCGTTTTCTGGCAACATCGCGCGTGAGGTTTTTTGTCGATACTTGACATTACAGCAACAACACAGTGATAATATAGTAATAGTTTGGTAATAATCTTGCAATGGGGAGGTAATACTATGGTAATACCATCTCAATTATGTGATCATTTAAAATACGTGTCGGACATAACATGATATGGTACATTTTCCTCTACTTAAATATACCTGGATAATACTAAAACACATGGGATTACTGTGTTACCTCCTAACTAATACCATTGTTATTACCAAGCTGGAAATGGCATTAGAAATAAGATGCTCGTACCATAAAATGACCTTATTAACATAATATTATTATGATCCTTTTTCCTAAAGATTCTTACAGACGTTCATTTGACTTTGAAAACCGTGACATTAAAACGTGCTGATGTTGAATTCTCTATGACAGTGAGCGTCACATCTGGATCGGTTTCAGTCGACTGCGTTATCAATGCATGTGCATGTGCAGTAGATTAAGCATCTGAAGAGTCTGCAGGAAAGACATATACAATAAAGAATGCAGAATTCCTGTTGGGTGTCGTGGATCGCAGCAACACTAACGGATTCGCACTGATAGGTTTTTCTGTGACCGTTCAACCAGTGGATTCTCGGAAACGGTTGCATTTCTTTTGCAAAAACGGCCAATAATCAACAGCTTCCATTGCAATCGTTCCCCATATTCCTCTGGAATTTTCTCTGGAGCTTCGCGGAGCAGCGCCAAAGTTAAATTAAACATTTCTCTCACACTGTTGGACAATATTACATATTCAGTATAATCTTTGCTCTATAAAATATTAAAAATCTAAGACAATTTCCGAGGCTGAACGAGTCCTAAACCTTTACATTATTCTACAGATAGAGTACCTGTAATTCAAGCGCACTTATTTGACATCTTTAGGATCCTGACAGGAATTTAAAACAACACTTTGTGCACCGAGCAATTCTCAGTTTCGCGGAATTAATTTTCCATGCTCGACTCCCCAGAGGCCCCGTAAGGGCCGCAGAGGTTGAAAGACCCCTAGCTTCATGTTTTTGATGGCGGCTGCAATGATGTAGCCTGCAAATTTCATTCCATAAAGATTTATGTCAGACTCTAAAGGTTGGGTAATTGAGTTTGGATAATTTTACCCTCCACTACATTTCTGCCTGTGACCACAGAGCCCATAATGTCAGGGGGAAGAATCGGGAGCACAGGATTTTGCTCTTTCGTCTGCCAGAAGCGAGTGATCATCAGCGGAATATATTGACCATGAAAGGACTGTGCAGTATGTGGTTAGATGGAAACTGATACCGGTGGAGAGACGAGCGGAACGCACACGCGCGCGCTGACATTTGAACAAGTGGCGAGTCAAACGGATGGTTGTGTTGTGCTTTTGTCTGCACGTCGGCATGGAGGCCCACACCACTACTGGCTTGGCACGCACCAAGACGGCAGCGCCTGCACCCGCGAGCTGACGAGGAAGCTGACGAGGTTTGGAATGAAGCCATGACCTTTGCCGATCACGCGTTAAAACAGCCGGGAAAATTACTCACTTAAACTCTGTTTCTTTAGACGAGAAGGAGATTTAAAATAATAACGTGAGAAACTGAGTTTCTCCCAAACAGCACATAACAAGTTTACCTACTGTGCCACAGCCGCCTCTCTTACAAGAGAGATGGCATGTTTCACGGCAGCTGATTATTCCGTCAATTTACCCAATTGACTTTTTTTGTTGGAATTCAGTTCGCACTGGTCCACGTCTGATATGATGAACAGAGCAATGTTTTTCCGATCAACGTCATCATTGATTAACACACGTGCTCTTGGCGCAGACTTGCATGCTCTGTGGTCAAAGGCTTCAACACCCAGAGAAATAAATAAAGTCCTGGCGGGTAAATTGGCTGCTTCGATCTTAACAGCATCAGGATGGGTTTTAACGGCCCGTGTAACAGTTCCCAATAAAAACAATTCAGAAACAATTTTGGAGAGTTTGTGGCGCACACGAGATCTCTGTAAACAGGGACAACCCTCGCGGTCTAACAGGGAGTTAGTGCGGCAGGATAATGACGAGGGCTGAAGTGAACACCTTCTGTGGATGTCTTCTCACAGACTGACAGAGTCTTGGCACCTTGAGGCATCGCTAGGGGGCAAGGTCTCAAGGGAAATGTCCAAGGAAGAATGGAGGATTGGTTCCCATCTTCCACCCTTGTATAGACAATTTTAGGTCTCGGGCACGGTTAAGGGCAGTAATCTGAGTGGTCAACGGACAAAAAGTGATCCAGGCGTTTAAAAATATCTGCCAATGATACATTTTAATTGAATGTGTCTTTTTCTTAACCACAACAATAAAGTTTCAAGACAGAAAAAGCACAGTCACTCGAGCTAAATGTGTCAATCGTAAAGTTAACCAGCTGACTCAGTAATCTGTATTCTACAGCAATATTAACCACTGCCACCATAGGCTACTGGTCATACCAAAACAAGTATAGTACAGCTGTAAAAGCCTTGAGTGTATTGAATTGAGCAATGGTGCGTTTTATTGCTAATGAATTCAACTTTTATTTGCAAGCGGAAGAATGTGTTATTTCTTCTGCTCAGTTTCACTTCTAAGCTCTGCAGCGCTGAGGGTAACTGCAGAGTCAGATGATAATTCTCTTTTGGCTCATCACTCCGAGCAGCACCTCTGTACAAGTAGTCATTTGTAAAAAAAAAAAAATTATCATTTTCATTTAAATACATTTGTTAAGTCCCTATCTATCACTGAACGAGGGGACACAATGATGTCTGAGCCTATAGCACACTGATAAAAGTGTTTAAATATTCATATGTTTGCAATTTTACCAACTGTCTGTGATGAGATTCATAAGAAAGGGGCTTTTGTTCGGTTGCCGCTTCGGATGAAAGAAATTTAATTAATAAGAGTCAACCAAAAATTGAAATTTCGCAGGGATGGAAAAGTGAGGCCACGCGGAGCTGTGAGATGAAGCGCTGCAGGCGACAGGCTGCAAAACTCCAACTTCTCTGCCAGGTAACCGACTCTTTTCACTGCAGACTCGTGTCATGTGCAGCTGTCATCGCTGCGCCACAATTCTATGACCTGGAGCAATAAACTGCACTTCCTGTTACCGATAGTTACTACAAATGTCAGCAAAACAACCAGGAAATGTTTAAGATTGGCGCTTTAAAATCTGCAAATTAGTGCCGTCATTTTTACAATCTTAATTTTTTAAGTAGGTAAGAGTAATTTAATTATGGCTCTATACTTCCACGATACAGTTTCAGTGCGACTCATCGTCACGGTCATCACAAATGCTTCAACGTCGTTTTATGCGATCACAGATTTGGTTTGAACTGAACTACGGCGGAAGGTGTTGTGATGCAGCTCGCCGCTTGTGATCACGTCGTTCTGCAGTGCTGTCGCTAAATACACCAGACTTCTCTGTTAAATACTGAGATTTTAGAAATGTCCTTGCTAAATGTTGGAGATCATGTTTTCAGGATCGTTTGAACTGATCTACAGTTCGGCATTGTTCGGTTTGAAAAAAACCTCCCTGGTGCTATTGCTAATGGAAAAGCAAAAAAAACAAAAGTCAAGCTGTGCCAGTACCGTGTAGTGGAAAAGCACCATTAGCAATTTTGCACACACACCAATTAGTGATGGTGAACTTGTCCTCTGCATTGAACCCAGGGACATCCCAGTCCTTGGCCCATCCCAAGATCGGACCAACGACCTTCCGGCTATAAGCCGGATTGCGTTCCTCTTGGCCATGCGCTGCCTAATTGCTTGCACGCAACATTCGACTATCTACTAGAAGCAGGCGTTTTTTCTAATGATGTAAAAATAGTGACAGATGGGACCACCAGACAAATGCCCAATTAATGAACTGGCCATCCATTTTCTGCACTGCTTATCCTTTGAAGGTCATGAGCTGGAGCCGATTCAAGCTGAGGCTGGGTGAGAAACAGGGCTCAGCCTGGTCAGGTTGGCTGCCAACCACAGGACCAAACCAAGACAAACAACCATTCACACACACAGGCACGCGAGAGTCTTCCATTCACCGCACCCCAATCTGCATGTCTTTGCACAGTGGACGCACGCATGAGACGACTGGCGGACAGCGCGCAGCGGCATTTGAACACAAAGAGCCCAAATCAAATCAGCCTCATCTCACCGTTAGCCTCACTGTGTCATTTTTAGAAGGGAATGTGACACAGCACAATCGAGTCGCTCTCTCACTGTCCCAGACAATCGGCAGACAAATTTAAGATATGATAAATCAGCGCTAATATGATTAGCCTCAGTGTCTGCTGGTTAACATAAAACAAACACTAAATTGTCACTTAGCAGGCGCTCCTCGCTCAACCTGCAATAACTTGTTTGTCCGTACAGTATACAGAGGCTAAAGTAAAGTATGTAATGTATTTAATGTGTTCCAGCATCCTTCCATAGGTCAGATTATAATCCTGCAATACAGACACAAGAACCCGGGCCATTCTAATCCCATCCAAACCTCCCACCGTCTGCCACTAACCATCATTCATTTTTTAGCCCAGTCTGATCCTCTAACCTCATTCAGCCCCGTCCTGGTCCCAGGGCAGTCCATCACACTTACAAAGCTTACACTCTTCACAGGCTCTTATAAACATTTAGAGCTTTTGACTAACTGCCAGGCAAAATTGACTTTGGGATAAAAGACCATGGGGCTTTTAAAAAAATGAAAAGGGAAATTCTACAACGGGACACGGAAGCTCTGATTTAATGAAAAAAAAAAGAAAAAAAAAGAAGCAGTTTTATCCTGCAGAAGCAGCCAAGTCACACACAGAGTTTTCTCTTTTTAATGGTCGGGATGGGGGTTGGAGTGCAGGGCTACCACGAAAGGTACTTGTGGATAGCTTTTATTCACAAGGGAAGTGGGGACATATTGTGCTGAATGAGAGAGAGGAAGCCCCCCACACTCCCTCACTTCCTTCCCTCTGACTCTTCTGCCGGCCTCCTCCTCTGTATCTGCTCTCCCACCCCAGAGCGCTGAAAGAAAGCTGGATGAGCATTGGCCTCGCTGATGAATGAAGCCCTGACGTCATTTGCCCACACACACACAAACACACTTGAAACAGTGTGACTAATAGTGTACTTATGTCCTTTGTGTTGCCGCAGATATAACCTGATTCATATCTGGCTCCCAGGGGAGGAGAAGCCCCCCCCGCCCCCAGGTTACTGAAATATCCAGACACGTTGGATGTTCTTACAGGTGAATCAATGAGGCTAGTCAATAACCTCCACTCAACAGGGATTTAAGGATGCACCTCTGTTATGCCAGTAGATTAAGGTGAATACAGCCTTATTGTTCTTTTTTGTTCCAAAGAAATATGGCTTCATATAGAATCATATTTGAGTCTGTCTATTGACTCAGTGTGTATTAGATAGTTGTATGTGGAGTAGCAAACGGTTGATTAATGTGGTCTCAAGTGTGATTCACTGTAATATCATTATCTCCAGGTTATGTTTGTGGCCATATTCCCTGGTCTGTTTGTTTGGCTTGAGCAGCATAACTCAAAAAGTGACAGATTAAAATTTTTATGTACGTTACGACCAAGGTGAGACATTCATATACTTGGCTAAGCGGATAAGGATTCAACCCTTTAACACAGAGTGTGTCACAGACGACACGTTTGCACAAGCACACTTTGCATTACTGTAATTACGCAACGGGTTGTGCTATCGGAAAAATTCGAATGGTTTCTGAAAGCAATAACATGTGGTTATTACGGTAATGTCAGTAGTGCTGTTGCAGGAAGCCGGAGAATCAGTGTCTTTGTCGCCGCCAGAGAGGAAAGAGTTGGAAAAACGTCTGTACGTAAATTTCCATTTTTGGACATTGAGAGAAAAAGTCAAACAAATGTTATAGTAAATGTGTTTTAACTGTTCAAATTTCAAATTGAACTTTTTTTTTTTACTTTGTGTTTCTTCATTTTAAATTGTTAATTCACTATTTTAACATGCAGTCATTTGTAAATAACTGCCAGATATTGAAAGTTATCCTGGGAAAAAAAATGGGCAAAAGCACTAAATGACAGGATATTCTCTGGTCCTTTTTTACTTTACATGTCATTTAGCAGATACTTTTATCTAAAGCGACTTACAAGGGAATTGAGTATAACCTGCCAGGGGAGGAGTTGCGACCATGAAGTCTTTTGCACACAGGGTACCGGTCTTAACCACTGAGCTACCCCCCCGTCACCTGCACACCCGTGTAAAGTTTGCTGACCAAAACTGAGACGAGGTGTATTTGTCAAATTTCAGCAGACAAAGAACAGATGACATCATTAAATGATAATCTACAACAATGACATCGACAGCTGTAGATGCAAATGTGTAGGTTGTTTTTTTTCCTGCATCCTACGGGTCTGTGATAAGATCATGGCAACAACTGACTCATGTTGCAAGAGTTGTGATGTGAGAGATGTGTTGCATCTTCCCAGACTTAAATGATTTCTCATGTCTGGTGATATAATATTCATTTGTGGTTTATTTTCATTTTAGCTGGAAGAGAATTTGAATAAAATCTTTTTTGAAATGTGGACTAAAATGTTGACATGTTTCTTTCCACTAGGCACCAGTTACACTACGAGACTAAAATGTTAGTGGTCAAAACAAAAATTTGTAAAAAACTGCTAAAAAAGAAAGTGACTACAGTGACTCCCCCCTTTTTTAGTAAAAGATGTTATAGAACATCCCAGTCTGTATTTATTTTCTTTTTTAACGTCTGAACAAATGTTTCAAATGTGTCATCCTCTGAAGGTTGATGTTAATCCGGGATTATATAATGGATGACAAGAGTATGATTATACTATGCTCATGGATATGTCCTCAAGTAAACCACCATCATCATCAAGTTAAGTTCCAAAAATGGTAAATGGTACACTACAGTTTTACCATTCACCCATTCACACCCAAGCTCACCCACAACCTTCGAGTTGAAAGATGACTCGCTCTACCACTGAGCCACCGGTTCCCAATTTAACTGCATACAGAACACAGGATAGAAATCTATATAACATAGATATTATATCATGCAAACCTGAAGGTCATTTAACCTTCTAATTGGATAATTAACTACTGTATGCATTAATATTATTATTATTATTATTATAATCAGACAAAAATGACTTGTTCAGATTGGGAATATGATTGCATGATGGGAATTGCAGCCTCACGTGTTGCTGTCGCTCTCAAAGTTGCCTTTGCTTATTGGAGTGAAATCTTAAAACGTACAAGTTCTTATTTTTTAGCAAACAGCCTGACGAGGTTCCATAAACTGGACCATTGCTGTTCCACAGCACTCATCCTTGTCAAGCAGGATATACGTATATATATATATATATACATATATACATATATATATATATATATATATATATATATATATATATATATACATATATATATATATACATATATATATATATATACATGTACTGCAGCCCCTCACTCGGCCTCCCACTCAAAATGTCCAAAGATGCTCTGTTGCTCTTGTGAGGACGCAGGATTCAGAGAGAGCCTCCGAATCCTCAGATTCAGGATTGCTCCTACAGAAGCAGGGACCTCCTCTGCGTCAGAGGGGGGTCAAGAGCTGCAGATTAAAAGTCGCTGTGTTCATCACTCTGCTAAAGTACCCCCATTAACAGACATTAAATCACCTACCACGTATGTTCAAATCCCTAACTGGGGGCCTCGCACCACTTATCATTACATGCTGGGATAAAAGTCTTTTTTCTGTGGTAGCATCTTCACTGTGCCCGCTCTCGACTTCAAATGAAATCCACTTATTACTGCCGTGGCCGGGTGCGGCAGCTGCACGATTTTGTGAACAATTAATCCGCATTTAAGGTTGTTAAGTGTGTTGATGCACTCAATTCCCGCACGCCGAGGTGGAATCCGGCATTCGGGAATGTCTCTCAGCCATTTAGGGAGCGAATGTAAACTGCACAAGTTTTCGGCTGCTGTAAAACATTTTGTGTTCCCGAGCCGAGTGTTTGCTGCTCGCAGCTATTTTGTTGAGGATGACACGGTTCAGCAATTCTGCGTTTCACACTGCCCTCACTTCCTTCTGTTGTTTCTCTTTTGCCGAGGAGAAAGCATGCGAGTGCGTGTGTGAGGTCAAACTGTGGCGTGTCAACCCTGACTCAGTGTGTGTGTGTGTGCTGGAATGAGCAACACAAACTAACACACTTCCTCTCAGATTATATTTCAAATCAAAGGAAATCAATAAAAAAATATTCCTGTTTATGGGGGATTTGTCTGAATGTCTTTAGCAATTCAAATTAATTTATGCAGCTCTCACTCTATTTTAAGAGTCATTTTCTCTATTGACTCTATTGATCTTTGCCTCTCAGGCAACAGAACAGGGAGCATTTACCAAAAGAGAAAAAACATCTTTAATTTTGGTAAATCTGGAGATGAGAGTTTGTTTTGCTTTCAATGACACTTCTTGGATTATTGATGCATTAAAGTAAGCTGGCTGTAACATTCACATCAGATTAGTGTCTTCTGGGTTGAATTTCTGCTGATTGTGGATGCGATGATAATGGTAATATTGGCATCTTTTATACCCCACCTATAATGGCCTTTAGGTTATCTGTAGGTTTGGTCAAATGCATAGATAAGACCACAGTTTGATTTGTTTATTCTCGATAACAACAATCAAAGTTTTGTGCAGTTACAAACAAATCGAAACAAAGTTTTCATTATTATTTAAAGTTAAAGTTCTACAAAAAGAAACATGCGCAGCCAACAAGGACATAAATCATAGAATATAAAAAACAGGACTGGTCCTTTAATTTGACTGGAGTACGCACATGTAAATCTGTGCAAGCAGGGGATTGTTGTTTTCAGTAATACAAAGCATGTACAAATACTTATATGCAAATCTTAAAAAATAAAATATGTTGTTTTGTTGCTGAGACTCTGAAGTAGCGAGCAGTAAGTGTCCTCCTCTGCATTTTTGTTTATTAATTTGTGCCTAGTGCAATGAGGGGATTTATAGTTTGCACTATTTTGGTGGTGCAGAGCCCCATAGTGTGCACTCTTTATTATTAGCCATGAATCTAACAGCTGGGGCTGGTGTGCTGCACATCCATATACCCACACCCTGCATCTCTTAGTGGAGTTAACAAAAAAAAGAAAAAAATGCTACGCAACTTTGTAGATAACAAAAAAAAACAAATTCTTAATATATCTGTGCACATCGTACATGAAATATGCTACAAACAACTGAGGGAAATCTACTAAAGGCCATTGCTTATAGTTTGAAAGTCATTAAAAAAGTGTCTTATTGTTAAAGACTCGAGTTACAAACACATGAAACTTAAACATATTCTTTGGGGATGTTAATGTGTTAGTTCAGGTTTTTTTGAAGTGTGATTGTTTGAGGTATTGACCCTGTGCTGACTTCCTCGTGGGACCAGGAACAAACCGAAGCCATTACACAAAGAAAGAGATTTAAGCTGCTTTCTCTTGCCGTTACACAGCCTTTGTCACTGGAAAATGAACGACTCACTCCCCACACCAAACTCCATAGAGAAAATCAGCGGTTTTACATCATAGCACATAGGAGTTGTTGATCCATACCCCCCCCCCATCAGTGAGCAAAAATGTGTTATAGTGACTTTGGTGTTTGAAATTCCTCATTCAGGTTTACCTGAGTTACACATTCTCACCAAACGCAGCAGCAGTAAACCAGCAACACTCGACGGAAACATGCTGGTTTTCTATATGGACACTGGTGCAGGAGAGTGAGTGGTTAACAAACATGTGTGCAAGATAAAGCCTTTAAATTTACAGTATATATATATATTTAGGAAAGTGTAGACTTAAGCATGAGCAGAATTCATTAGGTAGGAAGTTTGTTGTCCTTGTGCTCCTGTTGGCATCAGCAGTGCTGCAGTGGGGTACACAGTAAAGTCAGCGCTAAATATGTTTCAGTATCACACACAACCACACTTCAAAAACACATCAAATAAAATTAAAATAAATCACTATGGACTAGGTGAACAATCCCAGGCCTATCATCCTTTCTTTTCTCCATCATACTGCACCAATGTTTGTTTGTTTTAAAAGGTGGACTATTTTTGGAGAAATTTAAATGATCCCATCAAATATATGCTGCTGCTTAACCTTAAATACATTTGTAAAAAAGTAATTTGAGCAATGTCATTGCTTCGCTTCTCAAGGTCAAAGTCAAGGTCATCGAAACAGGACTCCGGCAATAGAAGTGTCGCCCCTCATTTTAGGCTCTTCAGAGAAAAATGAGAAGAAAACGCAAGAAATGTTGAGAACAACAGTATTTTAAATAAGAATTATGAAGAGATACGTTAAAATGAACAACTGCGTTGGTTAAACATAAGTAAAAGGGCAAAACTAGATTGGATAGTTATTATATGAAATAGTTTGTGAAAAGTGCATATAGGTGCAATACACAAGTGTGCAAAAAACAAAGGCAATGCAAAATAATCCACTGTGAAAAAGTGCGATCAAAAACAAAACTAAATCCCAGCGTCATATCTGTATCTGCTGCGTTATAACTCACTGCACAGACAAGTTAACGTTAGGCGACATTAAATAACATTAAAAACAAAAGTAGGTCACCATACAACAGTAGCCAAACACTGCAGTGTACGGATTTTGCAGTGTAGCAGCGGCTTGGTGCCTAATTAGGATTTCAGGAGAGGGAAAAAAGGGAAATAAACATTCAGACAGTGTGGTGCAACATGTGGGGCAGAGGTGGATACGCTTTAATTATGGTCCATCTGTCTGTGCATCTCCAGCTCCATGACTCTACACAACACCTTACACTTTTAGGAGTCGATTTTACAAACGAATGTATGAGCGTATGCATGTGTGAAACAAGCACTGCTCTTCTGGCCTCCATCCATTCAGGCCTCGCCCCAGCCTTTTCTATGAGTGACACACTGACTAATACGCAGACAGATAAACACTCACACTGACAAACACGATAAGGCTTCGCCCACGAAACACTGAGACACACTGACTGATGGACGTCTCCATGGAGACCAGTCACCAAGACTGACACAATGTCTCTCGCAGTCGAGTACCTCGCCCGACTGAAACGGTGAGGCAGAGGAGAGAAAAGAGAAGAAAAGGAAAGAGATAGAGAAGGAGAGATAAAGAGTGGAAACACACTGTGTTAGCATTAAGATGATTACAGAGCAGCGCTGAGATATCCCAGCGTATGCATGGATGCGGTGCAGAGCTGGTCTAGCGGGCCATGTGATTGTTTTCCTTGCCCTCCGATCTCCCCCTCTCATACCTCAGTCCCACCCCATCACTCACACCTCAACATCACCTTTCCTCGTTTACACTCCTCGTACAACCTCTCCATCCCTCCTTTTCCTCCTCCGCTTCTCCTCGCCCAATTCCCTTCGCCTCACCTAAGGCATGTTTACTTCCACACCTCACCTCCTCTGCTGAT
The DNA here is from genome assembly GCF_019176455.1 of Solea senegalensis. Classification (NCBI taxonomy): domain Eukaryota; kingdom Metazoa; phylum Chordata; class Actinopteri; order Pleuronectiformes; family Soleidae; genus Solea; species Solea senegalensis. The sequence continues at coordinate 7,673,223 of NC_058038.1, forward strand.
TTCTCCACCCTTCTCCTCTCTGCAGGTTCTTCTCTCCACCCCTCTCTCTCTCTCTCTCTCTATCTCTCTCCATTTCTCCCACGCTGTGCGAAATGGAAGCTCTCATAGAGACCTGAGGTTGCCATAGTAACCTGCCATAGTAACCACTCACCATCTTGCGTGTCTCCGTCTTGTTGACGGGGGCTTGAGGTGTCCGTGGCCCTGCTCTGCAGCTCTCAAAGCAGGGTGTCAGTTCAGTAAACCCTGCAGTGTGATGGAGAGTCTCTGTTTTTGCCTTAGTAAACTTCCGCAGTTGTGAGGAGGTCGGTGACAGATAACTGACTGATGACAACAGTAATCTGCAGGGCAGTTTGCTGTATTATTAGACAGAGGTCACCAGAGGTGCAAGGCAGGGAGGAAAATTGGCTATCAATTGCCCACGATGGGATGTTATGCCTTCCAACTTTCTCCATTTTAAAGAAAATGACCACATTAAGACTCACTGGGCTTTCAGTGTGGCATATTGTACACCCCACAATACCAATTAAATCTTTTTTTTTTTCTTTTTTTTAATAGTCCACACAGTGATATTTGAGTCTCACCACAGCATCACCCAATCCAATACCACCACAGAAAAGTGCAAGAGGGGCAAAATATATAAATAAACTAGTACAACTGAGTCAACATATATTGTGGAGAGTCCAGGGAGTTGGAGAACAAACAGTGAAAGCATGTACAGCTTCACATGAGAGTAATCGTCTCAACTACACTGCCAAATCTGCCATTTGTCACAAATGCGGGCTGTCGCTGCACTACCTACGTCCTCAGTGGCTCTTAGTGCTGGCGTCTCTCATCACCACCATCTCACTGTGCCATCAACACACTGCGCTCCACTGAAAATGTGACAATCTCCAATGAGATCCAAAAAAGGACGCAAGTCTGATACTTGTGCGACGGCGTGCCCCACGCTTCTCTCCAGGCATCTCATCGTGTGCCGTGGAAACCAAACCTGTCTGTGTCAGACGTGAATCACAGAGAGAGAGAAAAAAAAAACTGTTAAGCCTCGCACTTTGGTCATCAGGGTTATAGTTTCTATGTTTACGGCTTACATGCACCATCTGTTTTTGCTCTCTGTATCAATATGTATCAGTATTTTTACTGTCATGAGCAGCAGCATCACACTGCTATTGTGCATCCAGCCAGCAAATCCAGTCATTGAGGCAGACAGAGGAAAGGCCCCAGTCTCACTGCAATGCTGTACTGAGCTCTCATGCCGCCACTGACCCAAGTCAAACTCCCTCAAGACTTTGTGCTGAGACGCATCCAAGCTCAAAGGCTTTGGCCTCAAGGGGCGGCGGTCACTGAGGCCAGTGACCGCCTTCATTAACTACATCACATTCACGTAGTTATATTCACGAATATAACCACGTGATGATATTATCCCAACAGCATCCTGACTGATTTAGAGTGTGGAGTCACTGCATTGACACGTGAGCGAGGGGCCACTTTTGGACCATCTTCACTAACACATCATCTGACGTTTGGAAAAGCATTGATGTACAAGTCATGAGGAGGGAATGGGACGGATTGCTTTAGTCCATTCGCAGGTGTCCCTCTCGTGATGAGTCCTGATGAGAATATTCCTGGAGGGAAAATCTTCAACACCCGGGTCTGGACCAGAGACTCAAGCAAACCAATCACGGCTAATTATATCAACCCGGCCATCATAGGCAGCTTTGTATTTCTACTGTGGACGGGTCAGTGCTCATGCGTTGCCATCCCTCTTGTTACTGAGACTCAAATTGTCTCAAAAACAAAATCTCAGATCTCCGTCTCACAGTCCAAGCATGGCAGTTGCACATGTGTGTGACATGATCCCAGTGTCTCAGATCGTCATGCTGCATTATTAAAGGAGACAGCCGGAGGTTGTTCCCACAATTTTCAGCCCCCTTATGCTGATCAGCGACTCTCTCTCTTCAGCCTTCAACCTGTGTGCATCAGCAAGTTGTGCAGCCATCAATCAATGACACCCTCGCCCTATGAAGAGATCAGCGACCAGCTTGCCCTGATTAGTGCAGTTTTAGTGTCATCTATAATCTGCCTCTCTCTGCCACACATACAGAACCGAGCGTGTGCACACTGGCACACACGCGCGCATGCACGCTCACACAGACACCAAATTTAGGGCAACAGTTACACTCTTTGAATTCTAATGCTGCAGCAGAGACGTCCCCCAGAATTAATGCAGTCCTTTGTCCTCTTAGGTACAGTAGGGGACGAGGAAAGGCAAACGACACTAACCAGATTAAAAGCATGCTGGCGTCATTCGAAAGATGCACAAACCGTTGACATTGGACAACGTTTGGGGGTAATCATTCGTATGCTGGACTACCCCTCAGGCCCTTTCCCACCCCACGCGCTTGGTTTGGAAGGATCTGCTGCGGCTTCTCCAGACCTGCTCCAAAGACGGTGGACCAGTGGAAGGCTGAGCATTATCTCAAAGTCACACCTTCCCTCTAAGCCAGGTGTGCACGTGTAATTTACCATGTCCCCGTCAACCTGCTCGCTTGTTTTCATCAAGCTTGTCGGCCATGCATAAGTGGTGTGTCTCAGGAATTAAAGAGCATCCTGGCCTGATTCCTCAGATGAATGAAATCAATCAGCGAGTGCTTAATTTGAGACCCAGGAAGGATTTAGGACTTGGATTTGTAGGGCACATGCACCTATGTGTTAAAATTAACAGCTGACAGTTAAAATTAATGAGTTGACCACATTAAGTCACTGGGCTGCTGGAAAAGTAGAGGAAATACATAACTGTATTTATGTTTTCCCTCCTACAGGTGCAGGAGAATATAAAAGGTGGTTGTGGTGTAAAACAATATGTCCTGTGGTTGCATATTTCTCACATGCTGGAGTTCAAAAGATTGTGTCTTTCCTCATGTCTAACACAGTGATGAGCCTGCAGCACAAGGAGAACTGTCTGAAACTGGAGCTTGTGTTACAGGTAAAGAATCCATAGAGGGGGAATAAACTGAATAAAACATTCCACCTACATTAACTAATCCATGTTCACCTCTCCTTGTGAATTATGACAGTTCAGTTTTACTAACGCGCATATCAGGCGGAGAAGTGTCAGGACTTTGCACCTTCAGGACATAAAACAAAAATGACTCAACCTGAGTTCTGCTTTATTTCCAGGCATCTAATAATTCACCACAGTTTGCTTTCAAGTGTCTCTGCCCCCGAATTCCCAAGAAGGAAGCTTAAAAGGAGTTGGAGCCTTAAGACCACATCACAAATGTTAAATAAATACTTCCTTATTCCCCCTGAATTCTCAAATGGTTAGCTTTTAGCATCCTAACCCACTCTGAATCCATTTGACTTAAATTACTCATTGGTTTTAGGGAGAGGAACGAGGGCAAGCAGCAAAGTCTGGCACGACTCGAGTCCTGCCTTTAAATGTGACACCATGTGACAAGACTCTCATGAGACTGAGGCCTTGCTGCTGCATACTGTATATAGTTCATATACATATATATGTAGCTGAGAGAGAAGCCTCACATGGTCATTATATGGACATAAAGCTGCGGAATATGAGTGAATAAAATACAGGCGACATAAAACTATACCATCCTCTAAAAGTTTTACATTGGCTCTATTGATACGTCTACTGTATGTCATGAAGCAGTGGCTCATAAATGGTGTGTGTCATGCTCTTTCGCTTGACGGCTGAGCTACAGCGGTGTAGTAGTTTACAGGTGTAACAGGCATAAAACCTAATATGGGTGAATTCATTAAAACAAAAATCACAGATCATAAAATACAAGCAGGAAAAACAGAAGTGTTTCAAAAATGATGCTGTCCACTGTCAAGAGATGCCTAAAGGGTCTCCTCTAGTTTCTCTCCCTTCCAGTGTGTGTTAGTGGGGGCGGAGGTGGGCGCATTATTCCCCCCCCCCGTCAAATCCTGCCCCAGTGCCCCAATTCACCCTCCAACAGCCCATTAATATCTTATTTTCTTTCATAAAAGTCAGGCTATCATCCAGCTTGGTCCACACGCACGCGCACACACACACACACACAGGTGCAGCCGTTCATCTTTGGACTTCCATTCATTAGGACTGTCTGAACAAAGTGTAATCCCTCCTGACCGTAACCACAAACATGCAACCCTAACCTTAACCTAACCACAATGCATATCTTAGTCTTACTCTTAACCACTTCCTCTGCCTCATTAGGACCAGGTTTTGGTCCACATGAGGACCACTACTTGTCCTGAGTCTTAAAAGGTCTGTAATTATGCCAGGTCCTAAAGATGTAACAAATTCAACTACACACACACACACACACACACACACACGTGGTACCATGCAGCTATCTCCTCGCGCCAGTCTCGCTCCCGTTCGGATTCCTGTGAAACACCGCACATTAGCATTTTACTAAATCCTCTCATAACCGTGTCATTGTGTGCTGCAGATAGAGGCAGCAGATCTTCATTCATCGGTGCTAATCTATCTGCTCCTTGTTCCCAGCCTGAGGGGCCCCGAGCTCTGACTCACAGCTTAACCCACCGCGCGTAAAGCCGCAAGGTGGCTGCGCATTTTCCTCCAAATCTGGGGTCATCGGCGAGGGCCAGTGTGGCCAACGGAGCCCCGACACGAGTTAACACTGTAGCCTGCTCCCATTAGAGAGGTTCAAAGAAGTGTGTGTGTGTGTGTGTGCGTGCGTGCGTGTGTGTGTGTGTGTGTGCCAACCGGATCACACATTACCTCGCCAAGAGCGCGCGCGATTGTGTGTGCGCGCGTGTGCGCCTCTTATCGCAAAGGTTAGATTAACTTGTAGTGAACAAGAAACAGGGGAAACATCACTGAGAGGATGTAAGAAAAGTTTGAATCGAGCGTGTGAAAATCAGACAAGTGGAGATTCTCTAAGTTATTTACGTGGATTTTCATCACACACATGCGCGTCTCGTCATACATGTGAATCCTGTGTAGTGGACACACATACACATGCACACAGAACAATCAGTGAGGAGGCCTGGACCGGATCTCTCTCACGCACGTGCACGTGCGCATGTACACGCACCATATCAGGTCGTAAAGGAAAACAAATGTCATTCCATCGCATTAGTAGTTTTTCTGCGCAGGGAGCAAAACGCACAAACTGTCCAGACACACACACACACACACACAAGACACACGGCACAATGACAGCACATGTCACACGCACACACACACACACACACGGTGTGAATGTCATCGACACTTACCTTTTATTTGATGATGATGCGATTAAGTCCTGAATGTTTGTCTCAAACGCCTGGTGAGTAACTCCAGAGAGAGAGAAAACGCTCTCACCTTCCCTCAAACTGAAGCGTATTCCACTGCAGAGCCGCTGCCGCCGCCGAGGCTGTCTTCTCTCTCTCGCTCTCTCTCCCTCTCTCTCCCTCTCTCTCACATTGATTCACCCTTTCCAAGTGCTGCGCTGCCACCGCTGGTAATGAGAACTGTCTCAGAAATCTTCAGGTGGATGGAACCACTGCTGGTCTACGGCGAGGGGATGCTGATCTCCGCTGCTGCCGCTGCTGCCGCTGCTGCTGCTGCTCCTGCAACATTAAATATAGCATATTTCTATTTAGTCCCCCATCATTTGCATAAATATAAATGTATACATATATGTTCTCTTATTGTTATGCAAGAGGAAACACGCCACAGTGCCTCTACTGTTGCTCCCTGCACACACACCACAACACCCAGACAACCAATCATGCAGGTTTCTAAATATTATCAACCCAGGATGAGATGACAAGTATCACCTGTAAGTGTGCTCATCATCATCATCATCATCATCCCTTTAAAAATGATCATGTTTGAGCTCAGCTGCTGCATTTCCTTTCTGATGCTTTTTTATTTCATAACAGACTCTCTCTCACTCACTCACACACACACACGTCCATATGCTCATGTCTCAATAATATGATGATGGTGGTGTTTACAGCTTGTTACAAGGGACATTTACTGCTTATCCGGTTCCCTTGGCAACGCTCAAGAACACACACACACACACACACTCAGAGAGTGTTGAGCCCCACCTGTACAGCACTGGCTCATTGGATTTGTGTCCTGCCTGCCATCGCAGCTCCCGTCATATACACAGCATATGCAGCACGTATGCAGATGTATTGATCGTCACTGCTGTCAGGGAGGGAGGGGAGCGTGCGTGTGTCACACAATTACCATGACATAGAGAACTGGACGTTTTGTTGAAGTTAAGGGGAAAGAGTTTTCTCCCGGGATGAAGCGGTTAAGGTCGGGTTAAGGTTACAGGGTTGAGTTGTCAATCACACCAGCAGGACATTAACATGAGGATGCACTGGAGTGGGTGGGTGGCTGAGTGTGTCCATCACATTGCAGAGGGAACGAGGGAGGGGGCGGCTGGGAGAGCGATGGGTGAGAGTTGGGTCGGTGGGTGGGGGGTTGGGCGGGTGTTCAGATTGGTGATTACTGCCGGATTGATAACATTCTATATTGGGACTCGGAGGATCACTCACTTCCTTGCACCTCAGCCCCAGCACTGCATCACAAGCGTGTGTTCTCACACACGTCTCCCCTCCAGCTTTACTCTCTTTCTCGCACACACGTACAGAGAAGCACGATTCAGATGAGGAACAAGGTAATGACTGACCCCTACATATGTAGTCTGGGTGCAGCAACAGGTTTCTCATGTTAAACATGACACTGTTGCACACACACACACGTACACACAAACACACCACATAGCCTTGGCTGCCCTTTTCCACTTTATGCACAATATGTTGTCGCTCAGTTGACCCCCTCCACTCATCCACGCTCTGCAGTGAAGGGTCTAGCACTGTCCACAGATCGCCTGTCCCAGTCCTCTGTAATTCCAACAACAGCTCTCGCTCACTGCTTTTGCATTGCGTCGCTCCTTCCTCTCGCTCCTCTCTCCCCCCCTCCCCTGCTGCCTTCCTGCCTCCCTCCCTCTCTCTCTCTATTAAATTTCCAGTCACACAACAGTGCAGTGGATATCCCTCCCTCGCTCTAACTCTCACACTCTCTCCACCACCACATCCCTCTCTCCTCCTCTGGCACACATACCTCGGTATAGTCTGTGGAGGTGTTGTACTGGATCTCTCCCTATTGCTCGCCCCTAATATTGACTGTTCTCTGCCTCCTTTACTTTGAACGTCTCAATCTTGCTCACCCGTGATACAAGGCTGTTCTTTTTTAACCTCCAGTTATCACTCTACCACTTGCCTCATTACTGAAAAGAGCCCCCCTCTCTCATTTCCTCCTCTTCCTCCCAACCCACTCTGTTTGCATCTTTGTGCTGCAGTGTCTGCTCAGGCTATGGAGTATAACCTCCCCTCCCTCTCCTCCTCCTCCTCCTCCTCCTCTCTCCGGTGGGTGTGCAGGGCTCGCTCCATCAGGCCAGCCTTTAACTCATTGATTGAGTGGACACCACAGGCCGATAAATGAATAAAGATGGGAGCCACTGTGAGGATTAATGTGCCTCATATGAAGACAGAAAGCTTGTCATCTAGAATTTCTGCCTCTGCCCTGTGGATGAGGCTGCTCGTGTACGCTTTGCCCTGCGATGCTGTGCGTTGTGTTGTGCTGACATATCACTCGAGAGACACACAAGGCGCTCTCTTTGCCCCAGGTCACGCTCAGGTCCCAGAGCCTCGGCCGCAGTTGCCACCCCGGGGTGAAACCTCTGCCATTGACGCACTCTGTGCTGGAATGGCGTGGTGAGAGGAAGTGGGTTCAGATATGCCCAGAACACCTCTCCTGCCATGTCTGCCCACCCCGTTCCTTGCACTCTATCTCAACACTGAACTCTCCACAGCCTCTGAGGCCTTAACAGAGCCCTAATTTGCATCTGATGGTAAAACAGCATGCTACTGACTGCAGAGTTTACAAACTGTGTGATTCTAAACTGAACATTCAGGCGTCATGACTAGCAAAGGTAGACTACAAAGGTAGAACATTTGAAAACTTTGTCTTTGTACACAAGAGAAGAGCAAAGGTTCAGCAACTGAGAAACAAGAAGCTCTCTTAATCTCAAAGTCAACCAGGCTTAAATCTCCACCACTGAGTTTAATGCTCCCCCTTTAGAAACACTCCAGTCTGGCAACAACATCCATTTAGGGCCAATAGTGCCATTCTTCTCCACACTCACCCACACTAAATGGACCTCAACCCAACAGGCCCCTGAAGACAAATCCAGAGTTAGGTGTTACATGCTCCTCCACCACGAGGACCATCACAGCACGTCCACTCCCCGTGTGGCGAGGTTTAATAATAAGATCGTCTCTCCTGGCCCCTCCACTGCCCGCTCCTGTCATCACCTCCTCCAGCAGGGCCTAAAACAAACTCTGCCCCCAGGCCTATAAACCCCATTATGCTGAGCAGCACTTCTGCCACCAGGCTGTATAATCTTCATCTCGCGCCCATAGCCTCCTCTAACTGGCCTTTAAACTGGTCCACTGCCTTTTCTCAGGGCGACAACAGGGACAGACGACCAAAATGTCACACAATCAACACATAGCAGGGGCAATTTATATTCAGGCCACTGTTGCTCTGACCCAAACCACTTTGCAGTAAAGTGCAGTCCAAAAGCTCAGGCTCCCGTCGTATGTAAAGATGTGTTCAGAGACGTAGTGACCAAGGTTAAGTGCACTTAATGCATTTAGTTGCATTTTTAATTCAAATGTTAAAATAAATCTATACGAGACATGTTAAAGGAAATATGCCTTACAGGTGCTTCATTGAGACGTTAAATAAATTTAGCTGTAAGACTGCACGCTTGCATACATGTGATAAATAAATATTGCATAAATGTAAAGATTGTGTATGAGGAGCAGCGGGATTTATTTCTCGTCGGGGGATCCTTCACCAAAACATGTCAGGTCTTGTGCAGGTGGAATAAACATCCATCCATCGATACCGCTTTATGCTCCACATGAGGGTCAGGGAGCCATAGAGACAAACAACCACTCTCTCTCACAGCAGCAGAATGAGTGTCGCTGCAGTGCTTTCCCCTCTACACGTATGATGCCGCCAGGATTTAAGGGCAGGAATTTTCTAAACAATGAAAACTTTCTGTGCAGATATAGAGACAGAGGACGACGTTTACTTTGAAAAGTCTGTTAGATGTTGCTGGTGATTGTCAGATAGTAGCTATGTTAAATCACATGTCAAGAGCTCTGCATTGCTTGCAATTTTTAGGTCCTGGTGTATTTGTTACACTTGACCAAAAGACTTGCGCTCTCTCTGGGCGCACAAGGCCCAGACGGATTCTAATGTCTGTGTCCGATCAACAACTCATTATTTTTCATTTGAATGTTTTAAAATCCTCCTCAGAGTGGTAGCATTTTTATGCCACTCTTTCAGGGACTTTCAGCTCACCCTCAAAGGTCTGAAAAGACCTGACCTGTGTTCATCGACAGATGCTTGGTCGATCTGTTCCTTAAATCGCTTAAAGGTAGTGAAGCATGTTAATGTGGGTGATGACTCTGCACATTGGCCTCATGTTTACACACGGTGCAAACTGAACAGTCCCCACTGTCTTTCAGCCGACGTTCAAAACTGCTGCCCTGTGCCTAAATGCAAACATCAGTCAGAGTCTTCCTGTCTCTGCAGAGGAGCTGGATTCTCATTGGCGGGAAGACAAAGAAGAAAAAAAACACGTTTATCCACACTCTGCCTGAAGCCTCAGCGTCTATTGTCGGAGTTGAACAGAAACCGCTCCACACAGTGAAAGGTGACTGACCATCACAGGGTTTTGCACACATGATACAAGAGTAGAGTGGAGGTTGAGCTCAGTATTACACACTCAACTGCATCTGGAGATGGGGGGAGGGGGTGTACCAGGAGGAGGTGGAGGACATGAGTAGAAGTAGTTTATATAAATGCTTTAGATTCACGTTTTGTATGTTTGATTGTTACTGCGCAATACAAACTCTAAATTACTACATTCAAATAGTTTAGATTTCTTTAACATCACTTACAGCAATAAATCAATGCCACATAAATATTTATTCAATCCAGACTGTTCAGATGGGGTTTTATCACAATTGATTTGAAGTGATTTTAATTGTATGAAAGTTTTACATCAGGGGTGTCAAACATATGGCCCAGGGGCCAGAACCGGCCCGCCAGAGGGTCCAATTGGCCCACAGGATGAATTTGTTAAAATTTTAATCTAAACGTAATGTCAAATGCTCCAGATACCCGTGACTAAATGTTTGTGCCTTTATAGATCCAGTGTGCTGTGTAAATAGTAAATTTAAGCATGATATTGTTGAAATTGCACTTATATTTCTGAAGAAATTTCATGTTTTGTAAAATTTTCCTTCAGAAAAAACAAAAGGGGTACTTTTGTCCTGACTTTTGTCCTGACTGAGAGCTACATTAACACATGATAATGACTCATCTGGTGCTTTTATTACTGAACATGCTGCCATATACGAGGTCACTGTAGAGCTGCAACTAGTGCTATTTCATTACTGATTCATCTACAGATCTTTTTTTCTACGGCAATTATTCAGTTTATTTGTTTATAATTATACGATAAAGAGGAATCGATTTTTATTTTACATATACATATACAAATATATATATATACACACATTTATATATATATATATATATATATATATATATATACATATATATGGTTAGCAATATGAAGCAAAAAGAGAAAGTATAGTTTAACTATTGATGTTTTTTTAAATTATAGTAGTGGATATTTGCCAAATGGCCATGATAGTTTGAGGCCAGTTTTAGCTACAAATGAATTTTATTTAGCTCATCGAATAGACATTTCTTTCCTGTTAATAAAAGAGATACTGAAAAAGCTATGAGCTCAGGAGGCCGTTACTCGCGTGATAGTAAGAAGGGGACATAAAGATGGAGATTGAGAGAGTGAGAGTGAGAAGGGGAAAGATAAAGTGAAGCTGAACCCAGCTATGAGGGCCAGCCACTGATAAAGGGATGGGAGGAATGAACACCAGCCACTGAGGGACTAGTGTCTGTCTGTGTGAGTCAATGTGAAAGCAGGGCTGAGAAAAAGCCCAGAAACAAGAACCCACTGTCATGGTATCTTAGCAACCGTCTCTGTCTCCCAGGTGACAGGGACTGACATCACTTCCTGTTGGTAAGAGTGTGTATACACAGTGTCCAAGTGTGCGTGTATGTGAGGGGACTGCACAAACTGATACGTGAATGTCTCACGAGCACATGTGTGAGGGCTGAACGAAGTTCAGGTGCTTTTTCTCTTTTTCTCTCCCCATGAACGAAGGAGACTTGGCTCTGCAGTTTCTCCACACGTCACCACGCAGCATGGCGTTTTGTTTGGCGTTCTGGGTTTAACTCGCAGGCATGGCATGTGTGTGTGTGTGTGCGAGGGAGCATTTTCAAAAAGGGCACTGTTGGCATATATTGTATGTGGAGTCATGTGCACATGCGGTCAGCCTGACTGTATGATATGCCAGAGGAAACATGGCCAACTGATGCCATCTGGTAGGACTACTTGGCACAAGGGGGCTCTGTTTCCACAACATATTGGAGTAGTTAAAATTAACACTGTGACACTTTCTGGCAGAAAAAGACACAGAACAATCTATTATTGAGTCTATTTCAGTGTTTCTCACCTTAAGAATCCACGCTGCATTCACATACGAGGCGGCAGGACTGTGGAGGGAGACTGTGGCTGGATATCATAATCACAAAACACATAACATTATCACCTTGGTATCATGTCGACAGTCCATTAATCATAAAACACTTCTTCCATTATTTATTTTCCTTTTTAATCTACATTTTTTTTAACAAAAAAAGGGGGGCACAAAAATACAGCAAAAAGGAAAAAAAAAAAACTATATTTACTTAATAAAAAAAGTAAAAATGAAAGCAGCGTTGAGTCTCCAGAAGCGTCAGATAGTTGACCAGTTCCAGTGATTTGGCTCCAACCAGTATGTAGCATGGAGGATTAGCATGATGTCAGGTTTCACCATTAACATGAAAAACTAATGCACATCGTCTGCCCCTAATTAACTTCAGCTGCTCAGTCTCATAAAAAAAAACCACAGAAGATACTACTCATGATGTGTTCCTTAATTATGTCGACCATTCGCGGTAATAAAGCAACAGAGTGGATGTATGTGTCAGAAGTGGCAAATGGCTGCCAAGTGTTCACTGAAAGTCCTGTTTCTCGGTCCTCGACACTCAATCAGATAAGGTCCATGAGGATTTCATCCTCCATGACACTGGAGACTTGAGGCATCCCGGGCTGGGGCACGGCTCCTCTCTGACCTCCAGACATCATCACAGGACCTGCACACGGGGAGAGATGGAAGTGGTGTAAAGAGAAGAAACAAGATTTAGGAGAGGAGGGAGGTTTTTTTTATTTGTATTTTTTACAATTTTAGGAATAAAACTAAAGAGAAAAGGTCAAAGAGATCATTGTTATGACTCAGAGATTAAATGCCATTGCATTGGCTGTTAACTTAATTGTTAAACATTTTAGTTACTTAATTAGAAGGTAATTTAAAATTTGTAGCATGATTTAAAATCTAATGTACATCCTACATTAACATGCCGACTCAAGACTAGGACATTTAAATCAACCAAGACATTATAGATGTCTGTATTACTTTGACTGAAAAACCAAACCTGGGCCAAACTTAGTGAAAAAAGAGTTTGAGAAGATGAAGTATTAATAACCTGTCAAACCACTTAGAGGAGCCAATGACTGACAAGAGGCCCAAGAAAATCAATCTTCACTGTCACTAGTTGTTACTCGTCTTCAGTGCAGTTTGAATGTTACCATAGTCTGGCAACCACAAAGACCACCATAAATCTTCAGTGTCCAATTCTGGAGCTTCAAAATCAATATAATATATATTGTATGTAATAGAACTCCTGCAAACAATTCTTAAATCAATGTAAACCAAACCAATTGACAAATTGAAGCCAACTGGGACTAAACATTTAACTCAAGCAAGTTTTTAAATAAGTAAAATAAAATAAGAGCAATGACAGCACAAAAAGCTCTTTCATATTTAACTTTTGGGTGACTGACTTACCCTAACGCTCAGTGTTTTCATTTCCTTTCAGATTTATCGACCTTATTGCCCTTTAATAAGTGCTTTCTCAGCCATATTCTGCGATTTTACATTGACTTGAATTCATGTTTCACACACCCCTCCACATCTGTGGGGGTTCCTGCTGACCTGCCAACGGCTGCCTCCACTGGCTCTGCATTTGAGGCCCCCCTCCTGGTGCCGAGTGGACCAACTGCGGCCCTAAACCTTGGTGAGACATCATGCCTGGCATGTGAGACACCCCGCCCTGCTGCAAGAACACGGAGACGGAGGTGAGACGTGTTAACTCTGACAAAACTCATTTACCACATAGTCCTTCAGTCACACAATCATTTGTTGAATTCTTACCGGCTGCTGTTGACTGAGGAGAAGACTGCGTAGCTGTGGATTGGCTCCTGGGTTTGAGAGACGGAGTATGGGACCCTGTGGTGGGGCTTGTCCACCCTGTGCAACCTGGTTGGGTGGAGCCCCACTGACCGGAGGCTGTTGGTTTGCTGGTCCTGCTGCTCTCATTGTCATCTGAATGAGTGCCCGACAGTTACATCAACACAAAGTATGGTCAACTTACAGTTCTCTTCAATAATGTTACTTGACATGCCATGTGCTTGTACAGCGTCTTTGAGTGTCTATAAAAGCGCTATATAAATTTGATGTATTATCATCATTATTATTATTATCATTATTATTATTATTATTATTATTATGCTGCCCAAATACAGATTAATACATTCAGTGACGATACAGTGTTTAAGTTTGTTGCTTATGTTTGTAGCACAGAACATTTCCAAACAACTTAATCAACACTGATGCATGTGCAAAATCGTGCACATGACATTAACTTTCCAATCCAAATGTATTAATTTAATTATTTTAAAACATAAGAAAACACTAAGACCAACTTAAAACCAACAGAAACATTAAAATAATAAAAGCGTTGACATAGAGGAGACATGGATTAAAATAGGCAACTCTCATGCCGAGCCAAAAGGCAAGGAATAAAAGTGCGTTTTGAGAATTTGATTTAAAAACAGGCAGTGTGGTCTTTGACCTGTGAATCAACCAAAACCAGCACCAGAATATGTGTATTTAAGACTACTACTTAAATATGAATTTTGGCCACAGATATTCAACTATTTCACATTTAAATTACAGGTATTTGAATACAATTACAAAAAATCTATATGAAAAATGGGTGTTTACCAACTTATGGTTATTTTAGAGACACTAATGTGCACCAGCTTTTAAAAATATCATGTCCTCAGGAGAGATTCATGTCAACCATCATATCGCGACAAGAGCTGTGTGCTCCTGTTTTCAAAAGCCTGTCACCTCACAATCATGACAAACACTTTGAATTCAACAAGATACACAAACCTATGCATGCACATGTTCAGTTCATTGTTTGTGTCAGTGGCATGCTGCAAGAGGAGCGTTTAAGTAAACACATGCCCATAGAAAACGAGCCGTTCGCCCGCTTCATGACTGACACATACACCATTCAGCCAGGACATTAACACAGGTGACTGGTGACTTAATGTAGAGGCTGATTTGTGTATTTTTGACGAGCCATGAAGCGTAGACAATTATCTGAGACTAAAAACCAAGTTTAAATCCACATTACTTATCTTAGATAAATCAAAAACAAAATACAATACTGCATGTTATAATATAACGGAAGTAAAACAATGTTTCTATGTAAATCATCCTTATGTTTAGACACTGCACAAACAACACAGGTATAACACATGTGATCAGTTTGAATGTTATTTTCTGTCCATAAAAGAGACACTTTTTTTTTTGTTCTTCAACTATCACTCAAGACCAAAAGTGAGACTTTGATTATCAAAACTATTTCGGGCCACATGTATAAAAATTATAGTGGCCGCCCTAACGACAAGAGGCTACTGTGTGTCTCACCATGTTGTTCTGCCTCTGCTGCTCCTCCATCATAGAAACCTGACTAACAGGCATGCCCACCACCACAGACTGCACACAGGACAGATCAGAGTGGAAGAGGAGGAGGAAGAGAAGGAAGAGTGGTGAAGAGTGTGTGGGGATCACAGCCGAGGAGAGTGTTAGCAGTCAGACATGCAGAAATCAATGAGCACCAGTCGGGGGAAGTAACAACAGGCAGTGTAAGAGGGGAAACTGATGTGAAAACACAGGCAGACATGCCAGCACTGATATAGTTTACCTACCTGCTGCTGGACGTTGCCATGGGAGACAGGAATGGGACCAGACGGCCTGTTGAGGAAGTTCTGGTTCGGCGGGACCTGACTTGGTTGCATTGGACCTCCTGCACCACCCAGCTGCTGCATAGAAACATGACTTTAAAAACAGCAGGAAGTGCATTTCACATGGAAAACAGGAGAACTAACCACCTTTATTAACCAACTCGGTATGTATCCTCTTCTCAACTACTTCTTTGCCTCACCTCTATACTCATTAACATCTTTAAATGCCCAGCATGAACTCTTTTATTTCCCTGTGTTCAGAACAATATGTGGCTAAAGGTGACTGTGGTTAAACACAGTGCTCAAGCGCATCATGTCAAAGGAAAGGAGATTATCTCGGGTCAGAAGACCTGAACCATACAACCACAGCAAAATTACAGAAAATAAATGAAGCACGGATTCAACAGAGCAGATTTCCTACACAATCATTAATTAACCATGAATGCTTTGGAGTAATGGTGAAAAAGCTAAAATAGCATAAACATACAGACATGATATATTTGTCTGGAGTGCTCCAGAAAAACAACAGACATATTCATACTTCAGTATATAAGACTTGCCCATGACGTCTGCATTTGTCCAGTTGTAGATTGATCTGGTCCACTGTGGTTGTTTTTAAGTGCTTTACAAAAAAAATTGGATTGGACGGGACTGATCCGGCAGACACAGATGAGTGCATGTGCATGATTTCCGATGAGTTGCTGACAAAGTTAATTGTCGGTTACGTCACCACATGGATTTTTCACACTGTGGACCCGAACAACATCCTTTTCTTTTTTTTAATACGGAGTGAGACATATCTCTGCTGGGAGTCACATGTGCAGTGAACAGTGGGAGATGTCAGGTAAACATCAGAGTGGCATGGCTGCTGTAGACTACAGAACACTGGGAACAAATCTTTTTATTAAGGGTTTTAAAACATTTGTTTCTTGTTCATGATTCCTTGGATTACAGAAAAATGGATGCTTTATTTGTTTTATTTTTTTATATAAGCACTGTACCAGTCCTTGGATTAAAATTAAATAAAAAGAATTATTCAAGCATTTTATTATTTTTTTGTAGAGGTATCCTGAACAGCAGCAATGTTTATTCAAATGAATATTTTAGAATCAAGTATTTGTATTGTCTTTATTGTTAGTTAGCACATGCCCAAAACAACCTCAAGTTAAACTGAAAAAGTGGAAGCTAAAGAGCACCATCGAGAAATTGTGTGATTTATTATCCGATTATGGACTAATCCTAATATTCGATAATAGTCGTTAGTCGCAGTCCTATACGCCGCCGACTTCCTCCCCTTGTGAATCTTTGCCTTCGGGCTCAAGCAGGAATGTGGGTACTGAGGCCTCCTGTGCTTTTGCCGTTAGTGTGCTTCCATAGAACACTGTTCGGGTAAGCCCAGGAATGAGGTACTACAAAGATACACACTTAATGCGTTTCACTCAAACTGCTGATGCCTCATTTTAATATTTACATAACTGAGATTTATGTAAATGTAGTTTAGCAAAAGATTCTGTCCACTATCACTTGCAATAAAACAGCTTCAGGTGCATTTCCTTTGTGGACAGCAGGAAGATTTACACAGAGCGCCTCAATATTTTCCATACCCATTTTAAAAGCTGAACCAACAACTCTTTGACCAGCCCTTTTATCAAAATAAATTAATAAATTCTACAAATGTAATCTTGCTATTTCTGCACAAATGCACTGAATCCATAATCTGCAGTCACTGCCAACATATCTGTAGCATGTAATTGATATTTTCTATGTAAAGGACATTAAGAGCTTTGGGTTGAATCTGCATATCGACTTCTTTTGTCCGTGGTTGTGCAAACGAGAAGCAAATTCA
Source organism: Solea senegalensis (assembly GCF_019176455.1). NCBI lineage: Eukaryota > Metazoa > Chordata > Actinopteri > Pleuronectiformes > Soleidae > Solea > Solea senegalensis. Next base: position 7,690,410 of record NC_058038.1, read on the forward strand.
AAAATATAGAGCATGATGACGACAAGCCAGTGGAGATTTAATTTCAAGCACCTCCTGCTGAAGTGTTTGCTATTTTGGTTACCGTGGTTTTAAAACGAACTGGCGACTTATGATTAAAGCACTTAATCTTAAGTGTGAAAATGTGTGTACAAATCCATCCACACCCGAAGGTTTAAAAAATAAATAAAATACAAATAAAAGGTAAAGCAAGACAGAGGAACAAAAGTAACTCTGCAAACAAATTCTGGACACATGCCCGTAAACATGCAGACTCTAAAAACATAAATATACTATTTTCACATTGTTTATATAGTCTTGAGGGGGATAAGAAAACACAGAAATCACATACTATATCAGACCATTGACAGCAAAAATGGCAAAAATAATTTAACTGGCAGCAGCGCTCTCAAATTACCTGCAGTGTTTCACTGCTTCTCCTCTGAAGCACAAATTATTAACACCACCACCACACAGCCACGGGTTTGCACAGCTATCCTTTTAAGGACTCTCACTGACCTCCATGTATTTGGACAACGTTACCGAAGCGTTATCTCTTATCTTAACCAAACCACATTTTTACATCTTAGCCCTAAACGTAGCAGGTTCCTCAGAAATGAGCTTGTGTCTGATAGACACCAGGTTTTTCATCTAGTTAAATCCATACAGGACAACCAGGGATGATGTTTCTCACCAACAATAACAGTTGATTGTATTTATCTCTTGCCGTTAACCCATTCATACCTTGGTTTTAAAACCTATATCACCTTTCAAGCAAAACATTCTATTTTGTCTTTCTTCTAACAAACGAAATCACAATCTTATTGTTTTGAACAGAAAAGCCTCAACTCCAAGTCCTACAAGTGAAATATGAATTATGTTTAGATTGCTGTTGTGCTTCTACTATTAGCAATGCAGCACGGAATGTGTGGTTACACAAAAAGGTAGAAAAAAAACAACCTTCTCTACACTTCCATGTCCTCTGCTTTCTCTAAATGTCCTAATTCACTTAAACACAAAGTTACATATGGGGCTAATGCGTTTTTGCGAAGAAATAAAATTAGCAGGGTGAGTAAATAAGTGCTACTGCCGCTGATGAGAGCAGATTGCGACAAGAAAGTTAATTAACTCAACAACGGGCATCTTTTTTAAACTGAGGCATGCTGCTTCTCTGTGACTGGACGCTGCATTGCTTCACAGCGATGCAGAACCCCTCACCACTGGATGCTATAAGCTGGAGTGGAGTAGACAGCTAATCCAGAGGACACTATTTAAAATCTCTGAGGATAAGGATGAGCAGGGAGGGGAAGGGAAATTCCACTGCCATGAGGACGAGGCAGTAGTGTTTTTAACCTGTAATGAACTCTGGCTGGAAGGAGAGGCCACGTCTCTGTACGTCCCTATTATGTCTACACAGGAACAACTGTGACTGAATCGCGTCTCCTATACTATCTTATGTAATGTTAAAATCTGGAATGTGGGGCCATGCCGTGAACATCTCTGACCATATGAAATGTACTTTCTTATTCCAACAAGCCAAATCCTGAGGATTACTACATAACTTGGTAAGTGATTACCAGAATTACTACAGATTTATTATCTGTTGGACACTTGATAATAATCATTTTTGTGATTACGCCACCTTCACAGAACACAGAACATGTGAACATATGTCAAGTGCAAGACCTTCACTTAACATGAAGATAAGTTTCCCTTTATAGCTGAGATTGCCGAGTGCAACTAAAGGATTTTACTTATGTTTTGCTTTTTTTGCATGAGACCACGGTTATAGTCTCAAGAGAAAAAAAGAATATTAGTTGAAGTTGTGTCAGGTTCTTCTTTAAAAAAGAAAATTGTGCTCTGATGTATTACATAAACAATTTCCAAAAAGCAACGGATTCTGTATTTGGAAACAAATGTGACATAAAGAGCATTGGATGTATTATATCGACATACATTTCCCTCTCTTAAGTAGCGATTATGAGGTGGGTGTGCAGTGGTCAGCTAATGTTGCAGTTGCAGCTAATGCTAACCCCATTAGCCTCATCCAGAGTGAGAGACATTAGTAGCTGCTGTGAAGATACTGGGTCTACTAAATGAAATGTCAATAACAATGCACCTTTATGTCTTAAACAATGCACCTCAATTCCCTGGTGCTCCTCTATAATGCCCCCTCATTATCAGTTCCTTTTGTTCTCCACACTCCACATATACAAACCTTGCTCTCCTCCTCCTCCTATCACTACTCACCGCTCTGTGCTGCTGGACCTGTTTGTGGTTGGTGATGACTTGCCGGATTCCATTGACAAATCCACTCTGGTCATTGGGAATGAGGCCCATGAATATTCTCTTCTTGGACGAATAGAGCAGCATCAGCACCCGCACTTCACAGGGAGAAGTGGTGTGGGGGAAGTGGACGCAGCCGGCCTGTGGAGGGGTCACAGAGCAGACTGACCTTGACATGGGACTTTCACATGTTTATGGGATTGGGGTCTGGTTTGGGGACATAACCTACTCCCGAGCCCCTTTTCCCTCAATCAAACATATTGGTTTTATTAATTAAATGCAAATGGTATTAACTTCATTCCTACTGTGCTTTCTCTGGACCGTGAATCAAGTTCAGGCAAAGAGGCAGAGCTCAGCCACGGCTATTTCTCAGTGTTATTACCTTATTAACAATGCACCACACTGACAAAACTCCCCTTCTGGAACTGAATGAAAACTAAACAATTAAAGTTCATTTGTCTGTACTGATGGTAAAGCATGTTTCAAATCCTATCACCAAGCTGAATGTGACAAAATGTATACCCTGGAACCCCCTCTGGAGTCTCTACCACAATACTGCATCACAACTCCGCGTTCGACCCATCTACTGGACAGAAGGGGGAGCTGCACTCATTTGTTGCACATGAATTGATTGAGGCAAACTGAAAGATGTATACACACATTTGAGGTTGCGAGAGAGGTAGCATGCTTTGAAAACTTACAAATCCACTGGTCATGATGCGGTAAAGGCCTTTCAGTGACTCCAAGTCTTTGTTAGTGAAGAGAAACTGAACCATTCGAGAGTTTCTGAAGAGGTGGCCTAAGGTTGTCTACAAATGAACAAGAAAGAGAGGACTTAGTTATGCAGCATTCATAAACAAATGATTGTCAGCACATAATATATTCACACATTAAAACAAGCTCATAAAAAATTACACACCAGTAACTGCTGTGGAATCAGCTGCATGATGAGCTTCTGGGGCCACTGATCTGTATTTCTGTTCAGAAACAGAAATAGCATGGTAATTATTCATCACGTGTTTAAACTAATCCCTCCCCTATAGATCAGTTTCAGTCAACTGACAGTTACTCACAGATTTTCTCCTTGGTTGACGTGCACTTGACATGGTAGAGACCGCGTCAGTTTGGTGGCTGAATCCATTGAGGAGGCTTTAGGCTTCTGCAGAGAGAAGGTGCAGAATGACAAAATACACTCCAAAAGAACGAAGCGGTTCAACTCAAAGCAATATGAATTATAAGCGAAGAAAACTGCAAACCAACAAATCCTCTTTTTTTTATCTAGATTGTAGATTACAATACAGTGCAATTCATGTGTGAAGCTAAAAAATGGACACTTACACCCAGCTTCACCAGAAGCTCTTTAAAATGGGAGGAAGTCAATATAATCAACCGAAAAGGAACTTTATTTCTTTGAAGAACCAAAGACAAATGTACAAACTCATTGTCTGCCGGTCAGAGGAGTGAACCTGTGGAATATTTGCTCTGAAAATGTTAAAACACTAAACAGACTCACACAACTTGATAAGAATAATTTAATCTTGCAATAAATACTATACTGGAGTTAATGGATGTATGTCAGGCTGACAGTAATTGACAAATTCATGTTTCTTTTGTTGCTGAAATAACCAGGTTGTGTGATGATTTGATTTTGTAGGTAAGAGGTTAACAAGTGTTAGCTTCAGCCAATTCCCTTTCAACTTGTAATTTTTAAAGCATTTTATATATTTTTCATGTGATTTTGTATCTGTATTGTTTGTTGAATATGAATAAAAATAAATACAATTTATGAATTCATAAAGTACATATCTTGCACAATTTTTAGTGCTTTAAATTGTAAACTTTAACTGACGTCATAAATAGTTTAAGCACAAGGGCAACCAAAGAGACAAATTATGGATACATTAAATACTATGGTGCTTGGCAAAGAAAAGGAAGTTATAATTGCAAATTCTTCTTCTTCTGATAATTTCCGGCAGGCTGTACGCCGAGAGGTGTAACGCTGCCCTCCACAGTACAATCTCTTCGCATTCTTCTTACAGATGTATGAAAATGTAACAACAAATCCTGCATCTGAGATGCGTCACAGCGTCCAACATTAACATTTTGCCACGTTGAAGAAAAAAAAATGCTTGAAGTTTTTGACACTGCGTATTGGAAAGGTTGAACAGAGAAAAGGTTCATGTACAAGACCCCACCGCAACAAAGTCACAGCAAAAATGTATAACTCTATCATTTTCCTGTGGTCAATATTTTATGTTCTCGCAAGTAATTAAAGGGCAATTAGTGATTCTTAAGATTTCCCTATAAATACATCTTATAACTGCAGAGCTACTGCCAGATTATGGGGTACATTGGTTGGTGCTGGGATCTATTTGTACCCATTGCATTCCTGCCAAGAGTTGTGTTCACTGTTTTACAGGGCTTTTATAAGAAAAGCCTGTTATTTTAAATGTAGAGGTGTGAGGCAAACATAAGCGTGTGTGCAACTTCGCTTCTATTTTCTGGTCTCGAGACCATAGAAGGTTTTTTTTGGTTGATACATTACAATATATGTAGTTTTGCAGGATTAAGAGCTACTCTATAATCTATAATCCCCAAACACTATCACTGATTAAAACATTGTCAATGTGATCTCTCAACTCCTTCAAAAGTGTACAGGATATCAAGGTGCGTCCAACTCCTGGTGACAGCAGTAGATAATGTTACTGTTTACATTGAATCTGGCCATGACATTTAATATTTGCTGAGGAGAGACATGCAGATTATCAATGTTGAAATGTTGAAAATTAAATAAAAAAAAAAAAGGAACAGCCCTCGAAGCATGTCAATGCAACAAACCCACTGGGAAAACTGCCCTGCGCTGTTCAACTATGGAGCATCAATAAGTGATCAATGATCAATCAGTCATGTATGAGTCCAGACGATGGTTGTCCTTGTGCGGTCTATTACAAACGCATTATGCTAAGCCTTCTCTTCAGACACACTTGCTACAGCAACAGTGAAAGACAGCAGTGAAATCAACAGTCCTGTTTCCACAGAACCACCTTAAATTGGTTGCACCATATTTTAGACAGCAAAAGCTCTCCAGAATGAGCAGGTTGAAATTCAGCCAAACAGAATGCACCATATTGATAACACTGTAGTCAGAACAAGCTCCAGCCAAATGAGTTGGCATTCGTGGTTGGCTTTGTGAGAGTTTTTCTATTTAATAAATCCAACAACCACTTCTTTAAATAAATATCCGTGTCTATAATGCAATTCTCTGCAACATTTTAATTAGTCCAAAGAAGAATCAGCAATTAAAACCTGATGAGTTAACTGGAGAGGACACGGCAGTTTAAGAGCAATGTTGCATGCCCCTAATCTTTTCACTCTAGTTGCTTGTGACTGTATATTTACATAGACAATATGTAAGAGTCGCCTGAGCTTCGTGCTCTTAAATACTTTTGACAAACAGAAAAGAGAAGAAGAGAGTACAGTTGACAGAGGAGATTGATCAGTGAGTGTGTCACCAAACACAAACACTTGAAGGACTCATGACTGTCGCATGAAACCCATTAACATCCATTTTCCTGGCTCAGCACTGCAGCTGTAAACTACATTGATCTGACCTTGAGTTTAGCCAATGGACATGTGCAATTAATCACAGTGTATAATAATCAATGACAAAAGGGCAATTAATCCATACCTTTTACTGTGTAGTCATGCTGTCTGTCTACTACATGCACATTTACAGCTGGGACAGAAAGCCAGTAAAGTTAATTAAAAGAATAGTTTTAAGAAATATTCACCTTACTGCCAAGAGTTGAAAGAACACATAAATGCTACACACTTAGATGTGTGGTCACTGTAAACAAAGCAGCTGTTTAGCAGCTGGTTATAGTCTTAAAATGGTGTGAAGGAACAAAATCCAATTTTGTTAATATTAATTAACACATGTCCTCTGGTTTCTTATTTTGTGTTTGCCAACATAGACTTACACAATATATATTAGACAGTATATTTGCAACTGGATGGAATTTCTGTACAAGATAACCAATATTGATTCATAAAAGCCCAATTATTGCATTAATTATTGCATTTGCAGCTTTTTTAAAGCACTAAATGTTGTGTTGACAGCATAACATTAATATGAGAGCTACAGAAGTACTTCTTTTCAGACACACAAACATGGCAAGGCAAGCCATTTCTTCTTATTCATTAATGTGGACTACTTGAAATTCAAATGTCATTACTGTTAGTAAGGACTCTAATTAAATCTATAATGATCAAAAAAGAAAAAGACCTCCTAACATAACATTTATTGCTTTCTTTTCAGCTTTCCTGACATTTCCCCTCAAAAAAGGACTTAAAATCTGATTTTTCTGTGGTTTTACCTCTTGCCACTCCAGAACGCCAGTCCATGCAACTATCTTATTGGCAATGTTTTGCTGCTGTCCAATTGGATTTGCATTGCTTTGAGGTCCAGAAACACCAGGCTGTTGAATACAATGAAGAGGAGGTGGTTACATGTAGTCTACATATGCTGTTTAAGGCAGACAAGTACAGTTTTCAAATCATAGGATGAACACAGATTAAATGAGGTTTCCCGTTGTGTTAATAATACTATACATGTCATTCTGTAGAGCAAACTAAACAAGAACATTATTTAATATTAGAAAGCTAATTTCTGCTACTGGGAGATAAATAATGAACCAATATGAAAACAGTAGCTGTATCACTGTGATGTTGGAGGGAAATTGGGGACATTTTGATCTGATAGTAGCATTAATGTTTAAAATTCACTAGTTTGATATGAGACTTCAGACAATGAATTAGTCTGCAAACTCCCCGCTACGCTGCTGGTGATACAGCAGCAGCACAGATGAGCAAAGTCTTAGTTGTGCGGTTCCAGACAAGAGCAGGGCCACTAACATTTGATCGTTCATTCATTCATTCACGGACTGATTTTTTACACCGGTCTTCAACTGAGTGCTATGAGCAGGTTAAACTCCACAGAATGCCAACATGTTCACAATTAAACACAATGAAATCAATTCAAGACAGGCTTCAACAAAGATTTCAAGATACATGTCTCACACTGTCTATTCGTAAGGACCCACGTAGAAATCACTGACAATTTCAATCTACTTCTGTTACAGCATTTAGTGTGCACAGTCAACAGCTCAGGGGAGTAGATAAGCAATGAGTGCAGCTACATCTGCTAGGATTAAGTAAATGATGGTGATGGTAGCAATTGGTATGAAGACATAATAAACTATTAGGTTACAGATTATTTCTGGTGTCCATTAATAATCAGCACAGCAAGTTTATATGTAGGTGTCTATTTTAATATGTGTTAATATAATTCAACCTTAATCCAACAGAACCTTAATCCAGTTTGGGTTTCCGACAGCAGTCTGTGCTTACGAAATTAACCTTACTGTCTTTTTAGAACAAATTCCAACATTATGCCGTTATTCCTCCACAGTGCCTCAGCAAGTAAACAAAGAGAGAAAGTGGCATAAAAGTGTTTAAAGTTGACATAGCCAGTACTCGGCTAAACGGAGTGACTACAACAGCTTATGGGTATGTGACTGTTATTCCATTATTTGAAACAATCTCACGTTTAAAAAGGAACAAATAGTGTAATACCACCACAAGCATGCATGTCCCGTGTGTTTATCTGAACATATGTCCTTCATTATGGATTACTGTTTTAACTTGCTGATTAAATGTGGCGTCTTTTTCATGGAGGAAACTGAGAACATGGATTTGATATTTTCTTTGAAGTACTGCTGAAATAAGGTTGTGGAAAGAGCACATAGGACAGTTATGTATGCGTTTGTGCATGAACAAAGTGTCATGCTGGGTATAAGTCTTATATATGTATTTTTGGAGAATCTGGTGACCACACACACACACACACACACTCAATGTTTTCAATTGGGATTGTAACTGTTCATTTTCATCTATCATCTATGACTTTGGTGGTGTTACATAACTAAGTGCAGGGCATGATTTTAAAAAAACAATGTGAAATGGCCTTTAGTGTATTGAAATGTATTGGTTTTGCAAATTGATTATTGTCAGAACTTACCATGTTGGGCTGCACTGAAGGCACTGTGGGCTGATTGGCTGTGGTCTGCTGCTGAGGCGGCTGCTGTGGCTGCTGATTGGGTGGAGGCTGTCCTGGGGGTGGGACTGGCTGCTGCTGGTTGGGAGCACCTTGTTGCTGCATCATAGGCTGCGTTGCTGTGGTAACTGTTGATATGCTTGGCTGACTGAGCTTTACTCCAGGGACTGATGGGATATTTGGCTGACTGGCGAATGGGGGACCTTGATTGACCATTCCTGGGACTAGAGGGGGAGTGAGAGAATCCGACAAATATCAGAACAGATGCCACATTTGAAAACAAAACTAATACCAAGAGACACTATGAGCTACTGTGCCCAAAAACAATGCATTCTGGTTGTGCAATTATTTTTGTAATACTTTGAATTTTAACTAATCCAAAGATCCAATTATCAGAATTATCAGAAGTCAATCTAGGTGAGTCCAACATGGGAAAAAAACAACAATACAATAACACAACTTGTTTTGGTCTAAGTTTTGCTGTTAAAAATACAGACACCACCACAGTAAACACAGACACTGCAAATAAAACCTTGGCTAACGTAAACTGTTCACAGATGCCCACAGAGACCAGTGGTAACTCACAGCGATTCTTCTGGACGTTGGCTGCCTCCACGGCCATCTGTGCAGCCACCTGAGCAGCAGTCATGGGGGCCGTATTCTGTGAGCAAGCAGATGAAAAGGAAGACAATACAGGGTAAAACACTGTATCCATAAATACTATTTAAAGCAGGCGGTAAGAATTAGTCTCCAGGTAGCCTTATGCTGTATGGCTTCTTGCACATTACCTGATATGGGTGGGCTGGATTAATGGGTGGAGTGGGCTGTGAAGGTACAATGAGAGGCTGCGATGGGACAGGCAATGACTGAGGGAGGACAGGTTTGAGCGGCCCAGAGGAAACTGGAAACAACAGAAGATGTTTAGATTTTTTTTTTACACAGTTCACAAACGTCAACAACAAAACAATGGTACTCCATTATAGGAGAAGAAGAAAAAATTATCAAGACTCATGAAAAAGTGTAGGAGTAATCAATGAGCATACCTCAAAAATGTTTTATTTAACTAATAACTGTTGAAACGAATACAAAGTTAAGACTGACATTACATGATAAACTGTATAATCTTGACTTGTGTGACATTTTTTATATCAGCAGGATTTAACACATGTGAAATTAGCCTCTAAAATACTCCAACTAAATAATAGGAATTTATTTAAAAATAATCTGGAAAACATAGAAGAGCCTGCAGCCAATAAGTGTTACAGTGATGCAGTGAAAACATGATAAAAGGGCAATTTAGTAGCTTCACTGAGAAACACATACAACAGAATGAGATTAACAACATTAATACTAGCTTTACTTTTGTCATTTTCAGCCTAAAGAACACAGAGAAAAGGATCAGAAAAAGCAGACCCATCAAGGGGATTTGGAGATAAAAAGCTAACCACAATATGGACAATAAAAAAATGTGTTTACTATTATGCATAGTGTTACAGATACAACTGTTCAATGTTTCAAAAATATTCCCTATCATTTTAATTTACATTTGCAGCCCTCTTAAAAGATAACAAATAATCTCACCAGCATCACATAAATTAAAACAAAAAATGTAGCTTGCATCGACTGTCTATTCAAGTTCAATCTGATGTGGACAGACAAACTTCACAACCAGCAGACACACAGCACTGACAACCCAGTGTCTACTTATAATGTTGTGATGTTTTGGTAACCTATTAGCAAGAATTTTAGCTTACATTCAGATTGGACAAAAACAGTTGCAATTTGATGAAACGTTCTTCACCAGCTTGTTACTAATGGAATTAATGTCAAATGTTGGAGAATGGCATAAAGTTGAAGATAATAAATACTGCCAACACTTCCCTTCCAATTAAAAGCAGTCTATTTAAATAACTGGACACAGGACACAAAGGCTGCCTACACAATAAAAGAACAGTTTCTCACCAGGAAGTGAAATGCCTCTGACTAGGACCATGTGAAAGGGGTCCTGACTGTAGTCGGGATGGGGTTCAACTACTCCCCCTACAGATGCCCGTTCAAACAAAGACCTCAGAGCCGGCAGTTTTCGAGGAGCAACCACTGAGAAGTGAATCCCTTTCTACAAAAAAAAAAACAAAAAACAGAAGAGACATTATATTTTATGAAACACAATAATGCTGCTTTTTCTCAAACAGAGTAGATACCATAATATAATAGTTATACTTATAAACTTGAAAAAACACAGTAATGACAGTTTGCTATTCAAGTGCATTACAGAGAAAATATCATTTATAACTCACATCTCTGATGATTTTGACCAAGTTGTCAGCTGTGCAGCCAGTGTAGCTCACACTCTCCACAGCAGGAAGCAGATATGGAGGAGAGTTGCACAACAGAACACACACTTTGTGAGTTTGACCTCTGTCAGTGGCAGAAAAAAGAAAAGTGAGACTGTTAATACTGCTCATGCCCTTAACGTATGTACTGTAGTAACTGTTAACATATACAGTAACTTATTATTTGTGTTGTTTTCTGGAATTTCATGAAATAATTTGGAGGATATTGCGACACATAAACCGAGCGTGGATTTACTGGTCACTTTATTAGGAAAGCATCAGGGGATCTGAGATAAAGATAAAACACACTGGTTTCATCACTCAGTTATAGACTTTGCCATTTGAGAAAAGCTAAAGAGCAGACTACAGATCTGTTCAAATGAGACATGCAACATATCAACATCAAACACTGGTAAAAACCTGTCATTAAGTCATCCCACTGATTCTGTGCTTTGTTAGCAAATGCAGTTGTCAGGTAACAAGGTGTTTACATGATCATGCACACAGGTTTCATTGATTTATTAAGACCAAACAGGACAGATAGCCAGGGTGTAATAAGCTTAATGTTACATGCTTTTCACAGGTGGAACAGTAACATGTCCCCTTCATCAGTGAGCAGTGTGCAACAAAAAATGCCTTACATTTGCTCCCTCATCTTCTTAAAGTCATCAAAGAGCTGCAAGGCCACAGAGAGCCCCTCCGCAATTAGACTACAGCTTTCTGCTCCACCTCCCATGAACCTGTGTAGGACAACAGATTTTAGTATCTAAAAATTCAGATGTACATCTTAAAATTATTTTTAAAAAATCAATATTAAATCAGATATGCATAGCAGTTATAAATTAAATATTTTATATCAGCTTACTGGATGTTGTCTATCCAGGAGACAAACTCAAAGGCAGAGCTGGTTGGTGCATGGCACTGGACATATGACTCAGGAGCACAGTCCACTGTATTGAACACCACAAGACCATATTGTGTCCCTCCATACTGTCCAAAAAAACCACAATAAAGACTATGTTAGCAATATTAACAAAAGCGTTAAATGTGAAAATCTGAAATTACACTGTGAAAATTTGATAAAAAAGTAAGGTGGAAACACTCACATCTCCACCAAAATCTGTTTCTGCTGGGGGGCCTCCATTGAAGCATCTTTTGGGAATAAAATTAGACTTAAACAAAGGCATTCAGACATGACTAAATAAGGTGTGTGACAGTAAAGCCATTGTATCCTTACTCGATAGCTGGAAGTATGTAATTTTTCCTTAGAGATTCAAAGTAGGGTCCAAGGTTTGCCGTCCCTTCGATGACAAACACCACATCAGCCACCTGGTTGTTCCCAGGTTTAGTGGATGGCTCCATTAGTGATGAACCTGCCACCATGGAACTGGACACAGGGATGGGACAGGCTGTTAAATGTGATATCACGACACTGACACATCTATTAATCCTCTCTGTTTCCTAACTGTGAAGAAAAAAGCAGCAGCATTTAAATTTTACACTGTTGATTTATATTGATTACAGGGGCAAAATGCTAGGATAAAGCCAAGTGACCTCCCGATTTAGAGAACATTATACATGATCAATAGTAATAATAAAAATAATACTAATGACAATAACAATGATAACAATAATAATAATAATAATAACAATAATAAAACACTTTATTTATATCACACTTTTCTTAACAAATGTGAAAAAGTGATTAACAGTTCTATCAAGTCTAATAAAATATTACAAGGTGTCTTGCCTCTTAAGGCAAAGAAAGAAAGAAGACCAACAGTTCATACAATGAGAAAGCCAGACTCAAAGATGTGCAGCCATCTGCTTCAGCCAGTTGGAAAATAGGGGACAGACAAGAGGTGGGGGAACAGAAAGGGGAGAGAAAAAAAGAGAGGAGTAACACTGAGACACCAAATCAACAATCGAACAACACATGACAGTCAGTCAGTCAGTCATCATCTACCACTTTATCCTCCACCAGAGGGTCGCGGGGGGTGCTGTGCCAATCTCAGCTACATCGGGCGATAGGCGGGGTACACCCTGGACAGTTCGCCAGTCCATCGCAGGGCCACACACAGATAGAAACAAACAAACATTCACTCTCACACTCACTCCTACGGTCAATTTAGACTGTCCAATTTACCTATTCCCCACATTGCATGTTTTTGGACTGTGGGAGGAAGCCGGAGAACCCGGAGAGAACCCACGCACACACAGGGAGAACATGCAAACTCCATGCAGAAAGGCCCTTGTTCCAACCGGGGCTCGAACCCGGGTCTTCTCGCTGCAAGGCGAGAGTGCTAACCACTACAACACCATGTGGCCCTGAACAACACAACAAGTAAGTTCAAATAAAAATAAATAAAATAGAAGGAAAGGGAAAGAACAAGAGGAAGAGGGAACATGAACCAACAGCAAAAGAACACTTGTCTTCACTACTGCCACATAAAAAAAAGCATAACCGGTGTTGCAATATGACCTCATCTTGTTCCTGCTATATGTAATAGACAGACCTCAGTAATGAGTCACTTACAATATAAAAGCCAAAAGGTTAGTGAGTGATTAATTAAGCCCAGGTCAATAAACTGTTTTCAAAACAAAATCACAACTTGAAACAGGCAATTGGGAGATACAGTACCAGAGAGATACAGAACAGATCACCAAATCTTTGCTCGACACTTTATTTAAGTAATGCATATTGGAAGTAATTGACATATAATATATAATTGTGTGGTAAAGTCCCATCATGTATTGAGCCTATTGGATTGGCAGTGTGTATCTTAAGCATGGCTTTCATCTTTTCTAACAAACAAACAAAATACAATAGCAGACATTGGCAGAAGGAAATTTGCAATTTGATACTTTTTCCGAATCGTTCAGCTCTAAATGAGTTCAAATTGTGTATGGGAATTTGCGTTTGTTTATCTTCAAATCTACTATGCGAGCACTGGGGCTAGCACGCTAACATGCCGTGGCCCGTCCGAGCAGATGAAACAAACGATTCTGCTCTGAATAATTATGTCAGTCGGTTCCCTTATCCTTGAGGAAACACATAAAGGAAACCAAACGAAGCAGCAGCGCTTCCACAAAAGCGAAACTGCACAGAGATGCAACGTTTGCTAGGCAGGTAAACATCAATACGCGACTGACAATAAGGGTAAAAATGAGCTTTCGCTGCTGAGCTACCACTCAGCTAAACATTACAGGGACTGACCTGATGGTGTGCGGCTGCTAGTGAAGTCGCGGAACCTGGGATACAAAACAATAACGAAAAAACAGCTCGGATCGACAAAGACTTAGACTAGCATGAGCATACGCATTTTGTGTTGTAGTTTTGACGGAAGTGACAAAACGACACGCCTACAAAATAAAGGCCATATCCCGTTTCCTTTTCCTTCCCCGTACAGACAGGGACAAGACAAGAGTGCTGCCCCCACCAGGACAGCAGGGAACAGGACAGCAAATCAGTCAGTCAGGATACTGACGAGAATATTTCTTCGGGTGGAAAACGTTTCACAAACTTACACAAACCATAACCTACATACTGAGAAAAAGTAGTCACAGTCTGTCCTCTGTACTTTTTGTGTAATGTTGCTCACAAATGGACAGACAAACAAACCTCATTAGGGGTAAATGTATATCTCATGTTACTGTTGTGGCAATTTTAATACACACACACACATTTGTGCTTCATTCATAGTGAGGACCCTCATAGACATAATGCATTCCCCTAGCCCCTTACCCTAACCTTAACCATCACAACTAAGTGCCTAACCCTGACCCTAACCCCCAAACCCCCAAACCCAGGTCTTAATCCCCCAAAAGCCCTTCAAAGATATGAGGACCAGCCAAAATGTCCTCTCTTTCACATATCGTCCTCACTCTGTATGGTTTATACGTTATACTCACAAAGCCACAAATATAAGAACACACACGTATTTATATGTTTTTATATAACAATCGAAGTTGCTAAAGCTATTAAATGTTGTTTGGATGATATGCAGCGATTGGATTTTTCTGTCTGTTCATCATCATACACTTTCTGTAAGGCACATGGACCCCAGAAGATCATGCTGAAGGGCACAGATCTGACCCATATGCCACAATTTACGTTTCACAGCATTCTCTTGTAAGGGCATGCAGCAATCAAGGAATTAGTCCAAATCACTTAAGCTCATGGTTTTGATGTCCTTAAATATGCAGTTTTAAATGAGATGGCTATTTATTCTTATGTATATCCAGTAAATCTGTTTTAGTTTGGTGGTAGTTTCTTTTTCAAAGATATGCACAAAGTAGATTCCAGCATTGAATAATGCTAGGAGGCATAAGGTCATTACTCAGTATTATCTTGATTTATACATTGAAATGTCTCTGTTACGTGCTCCACCAACAAAATTAGTCACTAGAAAGGTCATCTGTTATCGTATCTGCTTTAAGTCAATCTCATGTCTATCCTGAGGAAGACAGGGCAGAGGGCCAACAGGAAAGGGTAGAACCGGGAAATCTTTTCAGAATCTGACTGACTAAACGTTATTAATACACAATTAATCACTGACTTTTGTTAACCGAAATTAAAAAAACATAATCAGTTTTGCTCGGCTTAAAATACATGATGCTGACGCCTAGAGGAGAGAAAACCATAGAGATGTTCCTGGGAGCATTATTGATGCTGTTACAAGACCTGCTGAATACCCACCAGCGTCTGCTCAGTTTTGACCTTGACTATGTTTCTTGCATAGAAAACAGGACAGTGCATGAAACATCTGCCTATATGGACCAGTATATTCTGCACAACTTGTGGAGACCTCGATTTCCTGGAAATACACATTTAAATGGGTCTATTTGTTCAAAATAATAGTGCAAATATGACTCATGAGAGGAACTGACAGATCCAAGGATGAAATATGACAAACCTTTTACTTTTACTGTACTGTGATATTCCCTGTAATGGATAACAAAGGACAGTTTTGTGTTTGAAACACATTCCGAGCAAGAACACCAGAAATGTCCAACTGCTGTTGAGCCTTATCTCCAGGAGATGTCAGCAAATACCTAGAGTAGGACAGCAGCAGGCTCGTGCTCTTTATCACAGAGACAAGGTTACATATTGTGAGTTAAAGGGCCTTGCTCTCTTTAAGAGCCAGAAAGCCTGAGGATGGATTTGTCTTTAGTATGTAGACTATGTATTATCAGTAGACGGAGTAAAATCGTGCAAAGGAAAAGCTTCACAGCCCTTTCCTCGCAAAGCATTTCATCCAACCTGCCTTATAATATGATCTAAATGAGGATAAAACCTCCAATAACCTTAACTGGCTTGTAGCTTTTGTATCCTATATACTCTGAGCTTTCCTCTACAACTCAACCACAGAACCTTAGTGCTGATAACAGGGGCGTAATTACTACAGCAGCTATCAGCATGCTAACCTGCTGTCAGATCAGTGCAACACACCAGCGCCTAACCTGTCGTTGTAACACACTGTTTCTCTGGGTCCAACAATAGCATCAACTCCCCTGTGGTAATGCCAGCAAATCTGCTCTGCATAGCAAAGCGTTTCAAAGCTCATCAACCCTCCCACAGAGACGATGCTACATGTCAATTTAACCCAAATTCTACTAACAGCAAGAAGCTGTGGGCTCAAACAGCTTTTCCATGTGCGTGTCAATAAGCAGAACCTCTTCGGGTGACCTAATAGAGGAAGGATTTATGCTCAAAGCTAACCCCCACACATCTACTTTGACGGAGCAATGTGGCCAAATTAAACCGACAGCATGTCTCATGAATGTTTGTGCAAGTGTGTATGTGTGACTATGCCTTCGTGGGCAACCTTTCACTTTGCAACTGTGATGCTTTGTGCTGCTCGGAGGAATATGTGTCTCGCTGCTTTGAACTTCAACACAACCACACACAAACTGTCAGTAGTTGCCAAGCAATTACAGAGAGCCTGCATTCCACATCTCCTTTTTGGAAAAGTACAAATATTTTCTTTATTTCATTTTGTTAAATATGAATGATGGATATAGCTGGTGCCTGATGTCTGCGTGGTCCAGGTGGTGTGGGGAAGACAATCAGTCTCCTGACCGTGGTGCCTAGCTGGGATGCTGAGGTCCAGATGGTCTGCTCACAACAGGTAATCACAGCCAGCATGCTGAGACACTGACATCCACACAAATGGTTAACCAGAACTACCCACAGCATTTGGAATGCAATGATAGTAACCTCCCCTGCCAGTCTCTGGGGTTTTTTCTATTGAGTCTGGCACTGGTGTTGTGCACTTCAGGTAGTGAGTAATGAACAGAGCTTAACTATGGATTTTTTTTTTGCCTCCATTTCTTAAAAGGCTGGGTTCTCTAATTTATTATGTAAAGAATAACTCAAATTCTTCACTTGCTACCACACAGTAAGTGTCACAGGGTGTTTCACAGAAGTCACTGTTTGTAAGGTGAACACTATTAAGTTCTTCCTTGAAAGCAATTTATAGAGAAGGTCAGATTCCAAGGCCCAGCTCCCATATTAATACTGTTCCCCCTGCAAAGGCAAGTACTTTAATACTACATACTGACTTGCATGCATCAAATTCATTATTTTGAAAGGTTTGGGGTATTATTTATAGAGATGGAATAAAAATGTTCAAAGGTGTGTGTGTGGCATAGTAAGGCGGTTCATATAGAAGTCACTTACTTTTCTGAAAACTTTGGTCACATCATCATTATTATTATTATTTTGCTTTTTTTTCTTCGGTCAAAAAACCTTATAATACCTAAGTAAAGCTGCTGTATTTATCTTTAATGATGTGATGGATTTCATTATGATTATGTACTGTATAATAATGAGATATAGTAGCAATAAGAGCCAAGGCCTTGCTGTCAGCTGACTTTAAATAAATCCCTTCAGCGTGATACAAACAGCTCTATATTGCACCCTCCCTTAGTCTCACACTCACTACCCCTCCCTCCATTTTTGCTTCTTTCAGCTCACTGAACTGAGTGAAATGTCTTTCAGACTAAATGATTTTTTTTTCATGGTGGGAAAGTTGCCATGGAGACAACATCGCCCCATCCTCCTCCCAGTTTTCTCTCAACAGTCAAGAGCATTAAAGCTATGCTAACTGGTACTCTGTCATGTGGGTGTGTGCATGTGATCACTGTGTGTGTGTGTGTGTGCTCGTGTTTCCCTCTTCTTGAACTGTTAGCACCGTCAGTATGCTGCAGGTGCCCCATGATGAGTGTGTCTATATACAGAGCTCTCCTCCTCCACTGCCTGTCTCCACGTCGACACACATTCTGCATGCAGCCATCGCCTCGTCTCTCCAGGTTTTCCCATTCGTGTCCTCCTCCTCCACCTCCTCACTGGCATTCTCCCGTTCTTCATCCTCCTTCATTTGTTTAATCCTCTCCTACTCCTCCTTCCCTGTCATCCCCCTGCACATCTGAGCTCGGTCTTCCTCCTCTCACTGCTTTCTGCTGAAGATTGCTACCAGGCCTCTTCCCATGAATGGGAGATAATAGCCACATGACAAATAATCATAATGAGAGTGTTTTAAAAATAAAGGGGGAGACGAAACAGAGGCAGGGAGGGGGAGAGATGGAGAAAAGTACACAGAGCAGGGGTCCATGCTCCATTTTGCATTTAGGCAAAACGCGGCCACAATAAAGAATTCATGACAAAGTGGCTGAATAATTATACGCGACTTAATGCACAGCAGAAAGTCAGAGAGCTGGGTGATAAAACAAAAAGTTCAGACTGCTTCTGTCCAGGTGAGCCAAATATAGACACAGATGTTCATCTGAAATATCCAGAGCTTTGCATTTTATATATAGCACACTGCTTAGCTTGTGTGATAGTGCTTTCTCTAGCTTCCCTTCCTCCAGAGCCACTGGATTAAAGGAAGTCAAAAACACAAGGCTGGATTATACATATCCTTTATTTCCTTTATCATTGCTTCAGTCATACTGTTACACATTCACCAACATCCTGCATCCTGATACAGCTGTCCCGACTGAAACAATCTCCCCCGACTAAACCCCCCATTCAAATTCTCAGCATAAACCAATAAAAAAGTAAACCTCTTGAATAAATTATATATAAAAAACAACAGAAAATCAAAACGAATACCAATTTGAGAAAGATAAATACAGCATAAAACAATGTTATTTCATCATTGTTGTTTTTGACCACATAGATAAACAAATGCGAGGTCTCCACTTAGTTGTCATTAGTAGTATTAGTATCAAGTTCATTGTCAGATTTTGCTTAAAGCATCTCTTATATAATTTTTCATTGTATCAAGTTGACATCATTCATGTTAATATAAGCATGCAAACATGTTTCCCCATGACCATTCAGAACTGCACTAACATGAGAAGACAGTGAGAGGAGGAGAGTTGAGGAGGGAGGGGGGGCACAGAGGAAAGAAAGAAAGAAAGAAAGAAAGAAGAGCAGAGGAGCAGGGGATGGTAGAACAAAATAGAGTGAGAGATGAGCAGAAGCAAGGATAAAGACAGAGACAAAAATGGAGGGAGATGGGGGACAGACAGAGGGAGGAGGAGAGTGAGGGAAAGTGCTGGTTCCACTATGAGTTCTGTAATCTATCACCAGGCTGTAACACAAGGGCTAAATAGGATAGACACAAGCAGAGAGAGAGGGAGGGAGAGCGAGATGGTGGCTGGGAAAGAGAGAGAGAATTATGGGTCCTTGCGACCAATGGATCAATACCATATCTACTTATACAAGCTGATCAATAACACCCCAGGTGACAAACCACATCGAGTACTGGCCGGGTATTATGCGGGTCGTGTTCACCTTCCAAATACCTGTTTAAGCACACCAGTAAATCTCACTGCAGTTCCATGATCCAAAGGTAAAAGAAAAAAGAAATAAACAAAGTGGATCCCTCCCCTAAAGCAAACACACACACACACAGACGTCTGTGATAAAAGTGTGTGTTGTTGTGTCAAACAATGAGAGGCAAATGGCAACGACAGCAATACTGTAGTAGCTGTAGTGAGGTGTTGTACCGTTTGTTTGCTGAGGTTACAGTAGTAGCAGTGACAGACACGGCTTTATAGGTCTGTATCTGATTACATAGGAAGTGTAGAAGTTCCACGACGCACCTATTCTCTCACAACACCTCCTCCCTGTTGTCTTGCTTAAAGGGGATCTAAATTTGTCATGATCCGTAGGCCGTAACAAATGAGCCTCAGATTTTTTTTTTCTTTCTTTCTTTTATAAGCATTCCCTTCTGGTAAATTGAATCAAAACACACCCAACAATTTAATTTTCAACAACTGTGCCATCTGCTTTTTTTTTTCCCTCCTCGCACATACAGTACACAAATTACTGAAAGAAGTACACGATCAACACAGTTACTTACATCAGGCAAAGGGTTAGAGAGGAAAGGAGGGTAGAATGATTGGCAGCTGATTTCAGAGACGACATAGACAATACAAACTAATGTCTATGAAAGACAAGTTTCCCCACCTAGTGCAATGAGGCATGTAAAGTACACACACATACATACATACACCCAAAACGTACTCTCACACACACTCGTGGACACACAAAAATGGTTTCTTGTAAAGACATGGGACACGTTTGGCGCCGAGACAAGCATTTCAGTCCCTGAATGCCGCGGGGGGGGGAGTGAGGGACGTGAAGACAGAAAAAGGACGAGGGAGGCGGTGAGCACAGTAACGTGTCACGCACACTGTCACAGAGACACACACAGACACGCGCACCCACACACACACACACACACAGACACGCACAAATACAAAACAAACACTCACAAACACACTAATAAAAGCAACACAGGTGTGTGTGTTCTTCTTAAGTCTTGTCAGGGAAAGTATGTGGAGATTTTTGAAGAAACGTTTCTCGGTCGAAGGTGAGCGATGGTGTCGTGAGAGAAGGAAACAATAAGTCCCGGAATGGTAGAAAAATAAAATAGAGTGGTGATATCTCTCCCTGGTATACGTCCTCCAGCGAGTACACTCCAATCTGATGCTGGTCCAGTCCTAAACACAGGCTGTGCTTTTCAACCCGTCTCGTCCTATTTTAGGAAAAATGTGCCACTTTGGCCAGAAAGCTGGGGGCAAACAAACAGTCCGTGTCTCTCTTTAGCTTATACATCTCATCATTGGTGGACAGTATAAAAAAAAAAATAATGGCATGAATAAAATCCTTTCCTGATGGTTACAATTATACACAAAAGACACATCATTCAAAAGAATAAAATCTGATACAGACGAGCACCATGAGGACTGGGACTAAAAGCATGACGTATTGGGACACATTTTTAAGGTTGTGTTACATGCTTAGACCAATGAGTCTGTTCTCATTTTTTTGCTCCTCTGACATCAATAAAGACCACTGGATGCTTCGTTGTCATTCCTCTGGGGAAAATAAGCGAGATAAGTCCAAAACCAGATTGTGAGGAGCCTGGGAAAGGCGTCCAAAATGGCCGGGAGAATCCTCCATGGATGCTGTGTCTGTTCTATACAGGAAAAAAAAAAGTGCTTTCCAGTACAGTATGGCATATGCTGGACACACGGTGATTTTCTTCTTTTCTAGTCGGTACAAGGGCATGAACCTTTGGTCCTGGTTGACATGATGATTCTATGACGGCTGTCTATTTTTCCTTTTTTTTTGTTTTCAAGAGAGAAAAATGTGTCACGTCACACTCCTGCTAGATGAGATTCTACACTAAATCTGAAACACACATGAACTACGCACATACTGTAATCTTGTGTGTGTGTGTGTGTGTGTGTGTGTGTGTCCCGTGTAGCCTGTTGCTCGACGCGTCGACCGTGTTCGATGTTGTTGTTTTTCCCGGGCCAGATAAAGACAGCGCAGGACGTGGAGGATTCATTAGCAGGAGCAAAACAGCGAGTAGCAGTTGGACACTAGCAGTGTCTCTGTGTCTCTCTTTCTTTGATGGAGAGAATTATTCACAGATGAGAGGGAAGAAAGGAAAGTCTGGAGCTGGAGAGACGGTAATGACCTGAAAGAAGAGGGAGTGAGGGAGAGGAGGCAGATTAAGCAAGAGAGACAGTGCTGGGGAATATATAAACAGTATGCAGCAACCGTATGTTTGGGGGGAGGAGGAGGGGGGAGGGATTACGTAACCTACAATATCTAGATTATACAGATGCGTTTTTGCCTTGAGCTCCCACATCTGACAGCTCCACAGCCTCCACTTTATCACACACTCACAGTCAGGTCGTGCTTTTAAAGGCTCCACCAGTTTTCTCGTGTCAGTCTGATGTGAGCTTCACTTTAAGGGTCTGACACGCTGCTGACTGGATCATGTGTCTTCACAAAAAAAAGAAATCAAAAATAATCAGGAGAGACTCACAGTTTTTAATCGGAGTGAGGACTGTCCACAACGATGTGTGGCTTCGGGGAGGATGTTGCAGCACTCTTCGACACAAATGTACCAATTGCTTTTTCCTGCAGGGAAAGAGGACATTTTATGAATGATGCAGTGTCGTAGATGAATTACCCAACAGAGTATAACCTAATTCATTTTTTCTCTCCACGTAACATCCTATTCTGCGTGGTCAGTGTTAGTGGCTTTAAAAATTAATTACATTTAGTTGACCTTAAAATAACTATACATTATTGCATATTGTATATTATCTGTGCACATGCTGCATGCTTCACCCAGCGATTCCACTGAATGCCTGTGTTCTATTTTTTTGCGGGACAGGACGACAAACACCACATTACAACATTAAAAGCATTATTTTCAGAATAAAAGCCCCCATATTGTAATCATCGTTTTGTCTCCATTATTT
Source organism: Solea senegalensis (assembly GCF_019176455.1). NCBI lineage: Eukaryota > Metazoa > Chordata > Actinopteri > Pleuronectiformes > Soleidae > Solea > Solea senegalensis. Next base: position 7,712,940 of record NC_058038.1, read on the forward strand.
TACTTTTGTTGTTTTAATGGATTTAATGATTATATACATTTTACGGTTAACAATGATGATGTTTACATGAATACAATGTATTAATCTATACTGGAATATGTTTATATATATATAAATATATATATAGCCCTCTATTGTACTACTCTCAATAGCACTACTGCTATTATTCAAGTAAGTTCTTGCTTACTATCAACCTCATTTGATAAAATCAAGTTGCCTATGATGTACTGCACCAGCCTATATATGGAATATAAAATGCAGTATGTGGTATGAGATCATATGTGTGATAAACACACCACACACACACAAACAAGCCCACATTATAATACGCTCATTACCTCCACAAGCTGATGCCAGTGCTCGATTGGCTTACGTGGATTGGCCAGCATGGATGCCCAGTGCTCTCTTCCTGGCCCGTCAGCCTCGCTTCCTACACGACACATCCCTATAACCTCGTTATGACCAATACTATCAGGAATAGAAGCACGAGATAGACAGAGGAAGCCAGAGCACAGAGTCGGAAAGGGAGGGTTTTGAGAGGGGGAGAGAGAGAGAGAGCAAATAAAAAAGCAGAGAGAGGGGGAAGAGAGACAGGGCTTGTAATAAACAGGCATAGAGAGTCTCATTTATCAACCTTGGGTATTGAGATTGGGATATTGAATAGCAGTTCACAAATACACAAGACATCGTGTAGAAGCTTGATGTCAGGGGGGTGGGGGGGGGGGTGGGCAACAAGGACAAATATCACAAAAGCACACACACCTATGGAAGTGCCAAATGGAGGGCAGCCTAAATAACAGGGAGGTGGTTGCATCTGTACACAAACACATCAACCAGCCAAGTGTTGCTGTGAGTGGCAGACAGAGAAAGGCTGGTGGTGGGTCTGCTTCCCTCGTACACCATTAGCATAAGTCATGCTTATTCATGGTGGTGCACGTCCACCGCCAATGTGACTCATGAGGCAGCCATCATTTTGTTCAACACAGGCCGCGACGCCGTCAACGTCTTGACGACCACGCTGCCACAGCAGACATTATGCTGCATGTGCAAACACACACGCATTCAATAAGGAGCACACTTCACAGCAATGATCAGTTTCATTTTCAAGTCCCCAGAGCATGCAACCATGTAATAACAGCACCGCTCGCTCACCAGTCGTAGTCCATCACTGCAATGATGATGGATACGCTTTCTATATTTTCATTGGGAATGTCAAACACCAGCGCCTCGTTGTACGTGGGGTTCAGTGTGTTTTTCTTAATGGAAGTCTTCCTCTTTTTTAACCTTCGCCCGTCACAGACCAGGGAGGCCTTCACGTACGGGTCTGAAGGACAATCCCAGAGAGAGAGAGATAGTTAGAAAGATGGAAAAGAAAAAGAGGAGTCGTGTGTGAAAAAAAAAGAAGAGATGGGAGATGGAATCGGAAACAGAGCATAGAAAATATTTCAAGGAAGAAAACCAGAGGCAGGAAGCACAGAGAATAAGATAAGAGGGAGGGGGAATCCCACAGAAACATGATCACAGTTATCTGTGCCTGCAACATAAAAGGTATGAAAATCAAGTCACCTTGACAAAGCTGGATTAGGAGCACAAAAGGAGAAAAGCAGCACCCGCACAGGTCGAATCACTTCTGTTAAACATTCAACATGTGCAGCTCAGTCACAGCAGCCAGAGGTAACACACACACACACACACACACACACACACACGCGGCCATCACTCAGTTTTTAAGCATCTTTCAGCTGCGTGCAATTATCCTGGGATCACTGATGGTCGTTATCATTTTGGGATCTCATTTAATCTGAGAAAACACTGCTGTCGCAAGTGTCAATACTTTAAAAGACGGGTAAGTAAAGAATAAAACATTTTCAGTATTTACTGAAATAAACGTCTAAAAACGACTGTTGTTTGTCCCGTTTCTGCAGACTCACAGTCATTTGGAGTCACACCTGCAGCTACTTCTGCTTACAACAAAAATATGCAGAAGAAAACTTAAAGTGAATGTCACATGTGCGACTAATGAACTTTGCAGCTTGGGGTAGTAAATTCATAATGTATAAACTCCCCCAGATTCTCGCACAGAATGATCAATCTTGTAATTCTCAGCTCCTTCCAGGATTCACGTCGCACAGATTTATATTAATTTACTTTCCCCCATTTCCTTAACATGCTTTATGTTCCCTTACTCCGGTGACTGATTTATTAGGTTTTGGGAAATCACACTGTAATCGAATAATAATTAGAATGAATGCAAAGTTTTCCAGGAAAACAGGTTTTGTAATTGTAAAGAACCCAATGCAATGTGCTGGATTGTATCTTTGTGTCTTTTACACACGAACATACTATAAATCAGAATAAGATATAAGCCTAAGAGAAGACTGGAAAACAACATGCATCATTCACCGACAGCTTTCATAAGATACGGCGTTAAAACCATTTTTTTGTCACGCTTTCCTTTTAAATGAGTTTTCCAGTCGAGCTGCCTGCTGAAGGTCATTTTGCAGCATGACATGCGAGAGCTTGTTAATCTTTTACCTGAGAAGCCGGTCAGGTCCATGGCTTTGAGGTTGGTGGCCTTGATGATTGTAGCAGTGAGCCTGCCAGCGGTGGGCAGGTAACACAGCGAGAAATTAAGCTCCCCGAGATCGGCCTTCTCCTGTGGATCACCCCGCACGCACACACACACACACACACACACACACACAGTGAGTGAGTGAGTGAGTGAGTGAGTGAGTGAGGGTTGAGAAAAGGAGCAGGGACACTGTGATCTCACATACACACATGGCGTCAGAAACCGAGAGAGAAAGTGAAAATCGCTAATAGGCAGACGCCAATGGCTTTTGGATGATTGTCTGTTGCCTGAAAAGAGCTACTGTACAGACTGTGACTGATGACGGACAACAGCAGGCGTCCTAATGTGGACAGGCAGAGTGTTTAGACCGAGGGACGGAGCCATCACTGTAAATGAATCATATGTCAATCTGTCAAAGACCCCCCGAGTGAAGGAAAGTGTTAAGTAGAGCTGACGATTCTCCAGGCTTTTTATGTCACTGCCTGCACTCCCGTCTACTGATCCTCTCACAGCCTGTGGTCTCAGTGGCACCACGGTAATGACACCGGTGATATTCAGGTCACACTGCAGCCTGATGACTCCTCAGAGGCTCTGAGCCTCACTAATCAATACCTCCCAAAGCGAAGCGGTGAAATACACTGAGACGCTGATATTTAAACTTATTTAATAAATGAATCGCCACTGCCAAAAACATTTGAAGACTTTGCTCTATCTAATTTGCTAATAGCCTTCTATGAATATTTCATATAAATCTCCTTGGACACAGTTTGATATAAAGTTTGAATGTGGCCAACAGTTCCTTTCCAGTAATCCGTCTGAGCTGGTTTTTCACTTTACCAGACTCGGAATTCATCTATACTGCAGGCAGTTTCTAGTCTGTGCCATTTATGTGCATCCTCTCTGCACACGATGTGACTGTACATCCACAATCTTCAGGCGACAAACAACAACTTGTAGTTTCCTAAATTCCCAGTTTATGTTTTGCTCAATGAAAATCAAGACATTTTTGAATGTACTGAGGGAAAATAAACGGGGTGGAGTGGCTCAGTGGTTAAGACCGGTACCCTGTTTGCGAAAGACATCATGGTCGCAATGGTTGCAAGTTCGACTCCACCCCTGGCTGATTGTACTCAATTCCATTGTAAGTCGCTTTGGATAAAAGCGTCTGCTAAATGACATGTAATGTAATGTAAACCAATCCGAGCCACCTATTTTGACATATTTATATCGTCCAATTAAAGAGGCTGAATTCGACAAAGATGACAACACCAATACTAAACAGTTAAGTGTATTTCTAACCTAAAATCGTGCTTTTGAAAGTGCACAAAAATGTTAGAAATGGAACTCAAACAACAGCTTCAAAACAAAAATCATGTTAGTGTTTTCAAGAATGCAGTTGTGGATCAAATTGAAGATAATAATTTTGATCCAGAATTTTGGAACCCATGCGTGATTTGCTCGATTCAAGGTTCCATTTCTCACAGCCTCAGTCCGCTCATTTGCGACTGCTGCTGCCAGCGTCGCCTTAAACCTCGTTTAAATGAGATCTAATCTAATCTAATCTAGTGTGGGCCTCTCCTTACCGCAGTGCCCTCTACGATGTCCCTCCAGACAGGTTTGTCCCCACTGCCCTCGCTGAAGTCCAGCAGGTTGTCCACCACTACCTGGCCGATCAAGTCATGTCTGGAGAAGCGGTCGAAGTCGTACACAGAGAAATGCAGCTTCCTGGAATGTAGCTCATTCAGCGGTACGCCGAACTGAAATGTCTCATTGAAGATTGGGTTTAAGGTCTTTCTGTGAACCTGAGACGGGAGACAGAGTGAGAATTTATTACATTTTGACGTTTCATAAGACACATATACGTCTTTCAACAGGAAGGCTTGAGGCACAACATCAACAACTCACTGTAATAAATTGCCTCTAAAAAGTGATGGATTTTACAAACACTAGGGATGAGCTGATACGATACTCTGCATCAGTCCGATACTTGCAAAATCTCTGGATGGGATATCAACCAGATTAGACTGTAAAATCCAATAGAATCCAAAAATAGCTTCACTATGCACACGCTGTAACAATGAAAATAAAGATCAGCAACAGCAACAGTCATGTTGTGACGCTGTTTATTTCTTCTAAACACAACTGTGTCTTTCTTGAAGTACAGTCACTGAATAGTTTTTCATGACTGCAGAGTGAACGTCTTATCGGGAGCAGGGCCGGCGTTTTTGAGTGAAAAAAAAACAAAACATATTTTGTCTCTATCTCCTCAACCAAACAAACAGTGTGTGGACGCGTCGTCACAAACACAGAAAGTGCTGGATTTTCAAAGCGTGTCATGTAGCTTTGGACTGGGACTCAAATATAGCTATCGGCGTGAAGGTCTCATCCGTGGAAACCACACTTATCTGAGGAGCACAGAGTGGAGCTGCAGTCGGTCAAAATGTGTTTCTGGTAAAGCTCCCAAAGCTGTGAATTTGAAATGTTTTGGTGGTGAATCTTTAACCTCATATTTGAGTCGCTGTTCTGTTCGTGTTTTCTGTTTTTCTGCTCCTGCAAACCGCAGTGTTGAACACAAACGGGCATCATTTCCTGTCTTTAATCGTCACACAGCAGCAAACACAGCTTTTGATTATCCTGTAGGATAAATCCCATTATTACACGTGAACATCATGAAAATGACTCATCTATGTCCTTTGAAAAAGAAAACATGTCAAGACACAGACTATTCCAGAGGGTTTGATTTATAGTGACACCACATTAACTAAAATGCCCTTGGGCAATAAAATTAACCTCCATCACACCAGCTGACCTTGTTCCTCAGCCAGAGGGAGAAAAGTAAATTTCACCTGTTCAGGTGGGATGACAGATTAAATCGAACCTGCCGAAATGAAATAGAGACCATTAAACTAAATTTAAAATCCAATATTTTGCTCCCAGACATTTACAAGTTCTTTCTAGAAAATGCTTCCTATAGGAAAGTGTTTTTATTCGAAACTCCAGCTCAATGCTGCATTTTCTGTCTCGACTGATCATTTTAAATCAGCCAGATGAAAGCGGCTGTGGTGGCTACAACTTCCTACAAATCACGTTTGAACACATTTTGTACTATTTGCTGCTTTACTGGTTGGATTAAGATGCCATGAAATAATCTGGTATGAATGTGGTCACGCAAAATAAAGACTGTGTGATCAATAGAGTTGTGACACAGTTTTTGTCACTCTGGCTTATTAGCACTTGATGATTACACGTTAGCTCTGGATTAAAGAGGGACTGATGGAGAAGCGGTGCTTTTAGAAACGGCAAACACAAAAGGTTTAACATCTTAATGGAGGTAAAGTCTATTTCTCGTCTCTTTCTCGGGATGAATAAGAGCATGAAAAGTACGGGTGCTGTAACAGTTCCATTATAATAAGGACACGACTGAAGTTAAACAATCGCGCGCACTCTAAAAAAAAAAAGCGGGGCAATGTCATGCAAATGAGTGTAGCATTCATGCTTTTCAATGGCTTTTGTGGTACACAGGATTCAGTCACACAAAGAGGCTAAACCAAAAGGGAGACATTTCAGACCCCCATTATTACTGAAACCCTTTGGATCTACAGTAAATTCTGATCCATTTCAGCTTCAGGATTTATCCACGTTTTATTCTCACACTGTACAAAACCACAAGTTATATTTATGGATATACAACAGAGCACTACAACTCATATTTTTGAGGTGCCTTGAGCTTCTCCACGGAAAATAAATTTGAAGAGAGCTTCTTTTTTTCTCTCTCTCTCTCTTTCGTTGAGGACTAAGGGTCTATTTCTCGGTACAGAACATGTCAAAATGTACTCAAATATTGACTCAACTGTCCTCAAACACCAGAATAATACACAGGAGTTTAGTATCAGTGCCCTGTAATAGTCGGAAGCACATTATCTTGAATAAATTATGCTCCAGATTATATTTGATCACCCGAGTGAGACTGTAACGATTCCCCGGGAGGAGACTGGATCATCAGAGCAGGAAGAAACAAGCAGGAGGGAAAACAGCAAGTCACAGATGATGACACTTTTTCTTTGTTGTTTTGTTTTCACTACCTTTAAGTTTAGAATAGTGTGAAGATAGTACACATGTGACGCACCTTGGTCTGGAATTTCTTCTTCCTGTCTGGCAGTAGGTAGATCTTGACATAAGGATCAGAGAAACCGTTGGCGTCCTTTGCTGGCAGGTCCAAAGCTTTCAGTATCTTCACCACCAACTGCTCCGTACTAACACACAAATACACAAACAGGAGAAAAAAAACAATATATTAGACGAGTAATGTGCTCATAAAAGGGGAGAGGTGGGGGGGTGCATAAATTTAGACAAATACTCAACCCAGACAGGATCAACCCACACTTACAAACACCTGTGCAGGCCACACATGCACATCACAGCGTGGGTGGTGCTGTGTGTGTGTGTGTGTGTGTGTGTGTGTGTGATTGTGCGTCATCCCTGCAGCTTTATCATGCATGCACCGTGTTCAACATGAGCACACATGTACGTTTAGTGAGAGGGAGTCAGGTCGAGGCTGAGCTCATTAATAATGTTTAAACAGCTAATAAAGAGGTGTTTATTGGTATGAATGGAGAGGACAAAGATGATTATCTGACTAATCAATCAACAGGTTTTTTTAATGGCAAAATAGCTGTGGGGGTTTGGACTGATCATCATGAGCAATTAATCAATAACATAACAAGATTTATTTCACTAATAATCATGGTTAGCACCGGGTTCGCGACCCAGTCGGAGCCAGGATCTTTCTGCAGTTTGCATGGGTTCTGGGTTCGTCTGTTTGTCCCTATGTGACCCTGTGATGGACTGATGTATGTCAGCTGAGACTGAGTATGTACAATTTGATCAATACTGCACTGAGCCTCTACAGCAGTGGTTGACAACCTGGGGGTCAGGAACCCCACAAGGGCCAGCACCTTCCGGGAGTGGGAAATAAAGTAAAGCATGTTCACAAGTGTGTAAACTCAACATCAAAGTTTAAAACACAAGTAACTGAATTCACTTTTGTTTGAGAAAATGGCAAAATGCAGTTGCAACACACCAATGAATCTCTGGACTATTTAACTGATTATCATTGACTGTCTGGACCTTGAAATGTCTTTTACTTTGTAATTATATAAGATGAAAAACCTTTTCTGAAACATTTCAGTGCTGCTTATTTTATGTGCCAGAAGGTGGATTTGGGTTTCCTGGGGGGTGGGGTCTCATACTTAATGTGCTCTTTCATTGACAAGAAACATTACATAAACACTACACCTGAACTGTACTTCCTGGGACACATTTTTGGCATAGGATAAAAATAAAGGAACAAAAAGGCTGACTTGCCCTTAAAGCAACAAAGCGAGCACATATGCACGTGTAAGCACTGCAGCAGAACTCTGAGTCTTTTTCTGTCACGCACACACACGTAAATGTACACCTGAGCGATCGGACACACACACACACGCACACATCCACATGACGGCCCCCTCCACAGTTACGCCTGCATCTCACGCACAGTTTATTATGTATTTAATCACCAGATGAAGATGAAGACGGCTCGGAGGCCTTTAATCAGACCTCGTTAGACTTGTGTCTCACTGTGTTAACCCGAGTGTCAGCACTTCATCAGGGGCTTTTGGAGAGCCGCGTGAACTTGAGCCGCGTGGGGGCGGAGGAAGGATCAGCGGGGGCCAGACAGAAACAGTGACCCCGCTTGTAACATCTGCTGCCTGTGTGCACGAGTCACAAATAAGATGCTTGTTGACAATACAGCCGTGGCCAATCGCAGGACTCGTTTACCTCTGCGTCACATCTAATTAAGTCAATTAGACAAACATGGCCACTCTGCAATCAGAGCAAATCAGGGAGGTGATACACAGAGCAAACTGCAACAGGAAATTACAGTTACAGCCGAGCCAGATAAATATTTGAACTAAAAAACCCTGACCAATTTAATTATGTATCTAATGATCATTTAATCCAGTATAATTTTGTGACATGCTGGTGGTAGACTACTGCCACCAGTTCACAGATCTACATAAATGGGAATGACAGGAAGATGTCTCATTAAAAGAAGGAAAAAGAACTCCACCTATTTCTGATGATTATGCATTTTCCTGCATTAGTTACTTCTTTTTTCCCCCCACACAATTGCAGAGACATGCTGCACAGGACATCTATTATTGCTCGAGCACAGAGCAGAATTCACAGCCTCATTCCTGGTAGACAATGCCCGAAAGCCACCGTGCAATTCCCACGGTGGAAATGTGTCAGCTTTTAATGGGATCGTCAATAGAAATGCCTTTCCCAGAGGATCTGAGGAAGATTGACATTGTTGTTCTGACTGCTGCTCCCAACAGCAGGGGTTTCACACATTAACATGTTCTTCTTATCACCAGTCCAAGCGCCAACACACCTCCACGTGTATCTTGCCCTACACACATAAGCACGCAGTTGCCATGCAGCTTCATCTGTACTAAGCGTTCTTCTTTTCCCTCTCCCTCCGTCCTACACTGCTCTCACTGAAACACTTTCCCTCCAGTGTAATGACAGGCGACTACAGCACGACATAAATTATCCTGTGGCTTTATAAATGGGGAGAGAGAGAGAGAGAGAGAGAAAGACACATGAATAGTTTTCATCATTACCCTCCCTACCAATACAACCCTCCTGCTAATTCTCCGTGTCTGTGACTCCGGCTATAACACAGTCTGCTGTTATTATGTGTTGACAGGGGCTGCTGTTTAAAGTGGCCGGTAATAAATAATTCATGACTGAAACGGCCTCGCGCTGCCTTTCTTTTCTGACCATCAGCACTTTCGCCCGTTGTAATGTTTCTACATGTCAGGGCCGAGCAGGAGCGGCGAGCTGCCAGCTGAGCCACAGACAGTGAGCTGCACGCTCTTCCCCACAACACACACACACACACACACACACACACACACAGCAGCCCCTCATTTACGCTACACACATTCATATCCTCACCGTCTCTCACAGCATGACACCGTCCAATTACTTATGCGGACCAAATTCTCCAGCACAGAATATTTAATGGAGAATTGTCAAAAAGAAGTCACATCGTAAAGACAATGCTGCGTCACTTATATTTCTTCTATGTTCATTAATACAGACGTTGAGCTACACCTTGTTTATTTGTTTGCTGAGTCCAATGCCCAATGGCACAAAAATCCACTTTTGTGTTGTGTCTACTGAGGAGGATAAACAAAAATGGAAGCGCCCGCCCTCTGTTCTTCACCATGAAGAAACTCGGGCATCAGAGAGAGTTTTGCAGCCGTCTAACTCACAGCGTTTGAAGAACTGCGATCAAAGTGGGGCAAAAAAAACCGAAAAAACAGTCATATCAACATTCAGCGGAGACGTGCAAACGTGCAGCAGTTCCATCCACAGCTGGATTCATGAGACGGTGCTCAGGTCCCATTTCCAGGTTTACCGACTTGGTGCAGTGCTCTGCCATCACTGTGCCCACAAAATCCTGGACTCATTTTTTTTCATTTTATTTATTCATTTATGTATTTTTCAGGGTGAAGCTGGCTCTGTGATAGAATGGTGAAGGTACATAAAAAAAAAAAGCATAGGTAGACACCGTCTCTCAAGGTGAATTTTGGCACAAAGCATCTAATCACCGAGCTTCAAACTCTGCAGCTCAGTGAATCATGGTTTTAATTTCGGTTTCATCTGTTTTCATTTGTGGGTGAATGTGTCAAGTTAATGCCGTGTTTTCCTCTCAGCTTTTACATTTGCTACTTCTTAGATTTAAGCGTCTGACTAGATTCTACACCCTGGTCAATACTCTGTTGTGTTGTGTAATATGGTTTAAAGGGAACCAAGCATCATTGGTATGAACTAGTATGTCCTGCTCTCTCAGCCCTGCAGCACAAAATGGCTGTAGACTCCAGAGCATCATGCTATGTAGTCACCATTGTTCAATGTCAGTCCAAGTCGACAACAATTCTTCATTTACTTTCTGTGGCGAGTGTTGGGGTCTTAAATATGCGATGAAAAATGATTTTGAGGATCCAGCACCGCACAGAAAAGCAGATTTGTTCTAACAAAGAAAACTTTATTTTTTTTGGTGTGCAGTTTTGCAGACAGCAAGTCAACGGGGGCTTCACACACAGACACTGGTGCAGCATCTTTAGCCTAACCTGGCGGTAATGTACTGGCCTCAAACTTTATATCTACAAAATGTTTCTGGAAATGATTTATTAATGTTGCAATGCAACAGTTTCACAGAGCGAGAGTCAGGTGATGTGGTGGTGGCGGCTTACTTGAAGGCATAGCGCAGGAGGAAGCTGATCTTGCCGCAGGTGTCGCCCTGTTTGCCTTCGCCTTGGTCGCCCTTGGGTCTGTAGAGCTCCGGTTTTATCTGCCCAATACAGGTCACCTGCTCTTTCTCCTCACCGTGGAAATCAGGACTGGAGAGCTGGTGAGTCATAGGCTTGGGCCTAAACAAAGAAATAAGAGCTCAAAGGGTGAATATTAAATGAAAAGCACACACACACACACACTGCTGTCCAGCAGCTTAATCAGAGATACTGTGAGGGGTAAAACCATCAAAACAAGTTTATCACTTGTTTATAGTGCAGTTGTTAAAAAGTAGACACCCTTTTTACATCTGCGTGCATTGTAGTGCAATCAAATGAAGGCAGAATGTTGCTTCATAATGTGCTGCATGAACCACAGAGAATTATTATCTGACGCTCAGCCTCATAAAAGACATGCTGTTCAAGACCAAAGGTCGAAGCCATTTTATTTTTTTATTCAAAATTATTTTTCCTTTTTACAGAAACCAAAATTCTTCATTAGAGGGAACAAAGATTAAAGTAGCGTCCTCTAATTAGCACAAAACAACATTTATTCAGGTAATGTCCTTGTGTACTTTTCAATCAAGCTCTTCTCAGTAATTATAAAGAGTTTTTATTCACGCAACTGTAAAATAATCCATACACATGTGAGCATACACGTCCAGTTTACTGACCGAGGGGTGACCTGCTGCTGGGAATGAGCGTTGGGCAGGTCTTTTGGGGGTTGGGCTCCACCCTCTGTGTTGGGCACGTCTGGAGACGTCTGACTCAGCTTCAGAGTTCCTACCAGAGGATGAAAATGGACAAAACCACTTCTTTAGTTAGTGCTGCTGTGGAGTGACGCGTTGCAGTGGCTCTGACAGCGAAAGCGAGGTGTCTTTTCTGAAAGCCGGAGCCGCTCAATGATTGATCTCATTGATTGAATTAGAGTGATTTAACAGCAGAGACAAGGGAAGAAATGACCAGACATATTTACAGCGGCAGAACATGAGCCAGCATCAAAGGGATACAACCCAACTGCAATAAAGACAGCGGGCAAATATTTGACGGTGAGTGATGATGAACAAACTGCATCGGCGCTGACAGCCAGCATAAATACAACAACAACAAACTAAACGCTAAAACATTTAATTGTTTATTGTGAAAGTCATTGTCCGGGTTGGTGTTGACTTTAAGTGGCTGAGTCAAACTATGCCAATGTCATAAAGTCTTGTTTTATGTGTTTGTTTAAAGGCTGCGACTAATTATTTAATTGATAATTGCAGGTGAAAAACATTCATAAAACTTGCAATATAATCATATATTGTTGAGGTTTTTTTTTATGATCATTGCATCATTGTTTGGGCAACAAACTTTAATAAACCTGAATGATGAAGGTGGATATTTAGCATAAGATGAGGCAGATGTCCTTAGTTCGCTGAGTCCAATGCAAAGCTAAAAACAAATTCAATAAATAATAAAATATTATGAGATGGCCAGTGCACCTTAAAGGAGATTATACGTCAATCTGTGTGTTTCTAACATGCAATATGGTGCCAAACTGTTGTAATGCATTGTGTTTTCAATTAGATTTTTTTTTCTGCATTTTACTTTGGTAAAACTGAGCGTCTGTAGCTGAACTGAGAGGGAAAACCCATTTATATGTTCACTAATGGTCAGCATCCATCACACTGCTGCAACACAGATAAATTATTTTTACTGTATGAAGGTAAATGTATTAATTCTGTACCGTGAGTATATAAAACAGAGAAATGAACGGCCAAGGCATTACATTACTCTCACAGTCACACGGGGGTACCAACAGTGTCCTGTGTTGCTCTTCTCACCAGCGTTGTTGGGGTAGGAATCCATGTCCAGGTATGAATGCTCCTGGGTCTCATTCGGCCCCCCGACCACAACTCCAACCTCCCCTCTCTCCAGCCCTACCAGGTCAGAGAAGTGGGGGTGATGCTGGCCCTGCTGACCCAGGGTGGGGTAGAGCGAGGATGAGGAGTGGCCCTCCTTCCTCTGCAGCAGCGGGGGTAAGAGCGACGAGCCCCCTGCGCCTCCGAGGTTTCCAACACCGGCGGTTCCAGGCAGCAGCCCCGACGTCAGACTCAAGCCTCCGCCCTCCTTGTCCCGCCATGGCAGCCAGCAGAGCTTCCACGAGACGAAGAGGGAGACGGAGAGGAGGACGATGCCACAGAATGTCACAATAACAGACAGCAGACTGACAGAGATCTCTACAGGCCAGGAGAGAAGGTAAAGGAGAGAAGACACAGAGGCACTTTAATTTCATTATTACAGTTTTGACAGAGGCTACATTCATTACCTGGACTAAAATCTGATTTTCGGGACTTTCTGGACACCGCAATCTGATCATGGATTCCAATTTTCAAAGCAGATTCGTGTCCGATTTGATCAGCATGTAGATCTGCAACATGTTTGAACGGTCATATCAAAATCTGCAGGGTTTTTTGTACGTACGCATGTGCTGAGCGTGGCAATGCGGCAAAATCAAATAATGGAGGAGAGTCTCATCCTCTAGGACTAAATCTCACCCACAAATTCACTGTGACAGCTTCCATTTCTAGATTTCACCTATGCTGGGCCAATAAAGGTATACTGTGTCTCATTGTATCACATATATATATATCAACACTACAGCACATCATAATCAGGAGTTAAATGTTGGCAAGCAAGTCCAGCTGCCCTACAGCTAACTCCTGAAGATGACTATGACCTGGAAAAAACTGAGAAACTCCACAGACAGAGTCATGACAGTGTCAAATCTCAAAGAAATCTAAAAAGTACAACCCACATGACCTCTTGATCACAATGAAGGATAAAGGCAGTTGATCACCACAGCCAATAAGATTCATGGCCTCTGAAACAAGATTCTTGGCAATCCACCCAGCTGGATCAAAGTAGTGTACGAATCAACCAGCCGACAGAAATACAATGCCACCCATAGTGCCACGCTGTTAGAGTAGTGTCCTGCCTTTACACGTTTATTGTAAGATAAATAGTCTATCAATCCATATACATATAACCCCTTTACACACACACACCATCATCACCACAATATCTACAAACCACACACCACGGAGCAGGAGGGGGCACCTGCAGACGGTATTAACTGATAGGCAGCCATCGCCTAAGCGTTCATAGTACATCCCTTATTTAAATCCTATTCTTAAACTGGGGCAAACACCAGGAAGAGATGAGGTGAAGTGGGTGGGGTGGGATGGGTAAGATAAAAAGGAAAAAATCTATATATAAATAAATAAAAAACACCAATGTCTTCCTGCATTTCCTTCTAATCATGAGATTTTGTATTCCGTGACGGCTCAAGGATTGCGTCTTGGGGGGTGTGGGGCCTGGGGATGTAAGGGTGGGGATGTGGTTGCTTGAAAGGGGGTGGAGTGTGACTCATGCCAATGAAAAAAAAAAGTGGAGGCTACAGAATAAAAAAGAAAATGTGCTGTTTCAGCACCAGACTGCTGGACAGTTCCAGCAACAGCCTGTGTCAAAAGAGGCAGAAATGAAAGCAGCAGTCAACAGCTGGGGGAGCGACTGCAGCTTTCTTGGGGGATTTATAAGGACACGTGTTGCAGCCTGTGATACGGTGAATTCATTATGAATTCATACATTCATAAATACTACAAATATTCTGTAAATCCTTATAGATACTTGAATAGTGTCAGACCACCAATTGACTACAGGTCCCAGAATATGAATATTCATATTTTATGATTAGCTGAAGAATCTTCATGATGCTGTGTGCAGATATTTGTGTATACTTGCACAGTATAGCTGAGATTCTTCCCTGTCACCATCTTGGACCGCATCCAAACTGGAGCCACTAATTAACAATTCTTCTGCGGGCAGGCCAATCATTGCCTTAGTGTAGAACAGCATTTTCATCACACAGAGGATGTTCTCTTCACCCACCACTCACCACTACAGTAGTCCCACATAAATGCCTCCTTTTCTTTCACCCCTTTTAGCTCAATTTACTCCAGTTTAGTGTCTCTATGGGATTTACAAAACATAGACAATTCATTCAGAGAACGGGGAGGAAAAGATGTTTTATGTGTAACAGGAGGAAAAAAATGAAAACAGCAGTCAATCCCCCAGCCAGAGGAACGTCCTCTGGAATTTGTTTCTCTTCCATCTCCGTCCACTCCTCCCTCACTTTCTGTTTCTGCCTCTACATAAAATTCCCTCAAACACCCCTCACTCCTGGCTGTCATCTCCTCTCCCATGCTGTCTGGCTCTGCATGTTCTGACTTTATTCTTCTCCTCAGCAACTGTCTCTTTGTTTGTCACCCCTACCTCTCTTCATCCCTCCTCCTTTGCCTCTCGCTCCCTTGCTCTCTCTCTTCCTCATGCTCTTGTGTGAATTATTCATCAGTCTGTGTATGTCATTAATCAGCACTTGTTCAAAAGATATGATTGGGGGATGGGTGAGGGGACATCGATCTGTCGCGGTGGAGGACAAGAAAGGGTGGGAAGTGAGCAACAAGAGAGGGAAACGGGGAGAAAAGGGGAAGCGAGAGCGAAGACAGTAAGTGATGATGGAGTTCGTGAGAGTGGAGGAGGGAAACGCGTTGGAGTAAGAGAGGAGAGGAAAAGAGGGCAAAGCAATGTAAGACCAAGTAGAAGTATAATCAGAGGGAAGAAAAGGACAGCAGTGATGAAACGTAATGGGGGTGAAAGAAACACATGACCCAAACCACAGAATCACCAGCGGCGCTGAGATAAACAGAGGGAGAGAGGGCTGAAAACAGATTGATGCGCATGTCTCGTACAGACATGCATCTGACTGGGTTTATTCCCCCCGTCCACGTGAGGTGGAAGAAAAAAGGGGATGAGAACGGATCGAGTCAATGCATCTACCACAGCGTGTGAGATAGACTTGACAGTGATGGAGAGTGAAACATAAAGGGGGGGTGGTTTAAGGCTGAGAGAGGTTAATGTATTGATCTGGAGAGGTAAAACAAAGCGAGGCAGAGGAGTAGGTTGTGTGTCATTGGCAGATCAGGGTGCACTGATAAGATGTGGCTGTGATCAAACGTGCAGAGCGACTGTCAGAGGCCAAACCACTCTCCTCAATTTGTCTCTCTTTAGGGCACTTGCTGTGGCTTCCCAGGCACTGATCCTGCCAAAGATCCATCACTAATCCACAAAGCATAAGAAAATGAATCAGCAGGGGGTAGGTGGGTGGGTTGGAAACCTCTGAAGTGCACTGTGAAGTGGGACTGAGACTCCCTGTCAATCAGCGACTGATGCAAGCCCACTGGGAGTCGTACATCGCTCCACATCAAACACATCTCTGCTGCTTACACAAGCCATCCGTTGACAGCTTACGGTGGTCTTGCTTCTCAGAGGGCTTGGAGACTTCCGTCAGCAAACACTGAGGAGTCACAGCTAGTGAGTGAAGGGGGGGGGGCAACGCCTGCAACCATGGTGTGCCATTTCTTCACACAGTCATCCAAATCTCCAGAGGCAACAAGCAGCCAATCCAGGCTAATCTACACTGAGCCAGAGATATCCATGCTAATCTGCATAACAGTACATTGCTTTTCTAAATTATTCAATTGAGAAAAAAAAAAAACACACACAATACTCTGCACACACCTCAGTACAGCATGATCCATCTGCTCCGTTTGGTAGATAAGAGAAATATATATATATATGTGTGTGTTATCTAGCTACAAGATAACTATCTACTAGAATCTAGATATAGAGACTCTTTTGGGGATCGTAAAAGAAATGGGATTGACTTGTACTGTTGCCATTTCAATCTAACAGATGAATATTTCATGGTTTGTTGTTCAGAGTGCACAGTACCCTCACCATCTTTAAACATGAGCGTTCCTCATAACATTACCCTTTCCATACCTGAAAGTCTAACACACATTTGTACTGTTGTGCGTAACCACCAGAGATGCCGGTGATACTGAAAATGTTATGCCGTTTGGTTTTTTTTGAGTTGTGTTTCCATGACAGAATCACCAAACATGAATGTCAAAGCCAGACTATCATCGGAAACAGAGAACAGTTCAGAGTAGGTGATTCTCTAAATCTTTCCGGGATCAAAGATTCACTTACTCACCTTCTGCAGGCTTGAAAGGCGTTCACGGTTTCCTCTTTAACAGAGAGAGTTCTTCAGTGGCAGTGTTTGACAAACTCCAATGGTTGTTTTAACGCTCGCACTGACATGACTCACGCTGACCACAGCTGTGTGGTCTGGGTGAAGTAGGAAGTTAGTAACCTTTGTAAGCCACTTCCTCTGTCTGCCAGCGATGCAACTCCCTGCATCATTTCATTTTGCAAGCGTTAGCATAGCCATTAGCCGTGAATCTTTGTGGCGAACCTTACTTTTAACGACTTGGGACAGTGTTCAGTACTTTTTATTTCATCAGTCGCATCGAATGAAAAAATTGATTAAGAGAGAGAGAGACTGAGGTAAAAGATACAAAAATAATAGCCAGTGTAAAATTGTCACTGAGCTCCATGAAACCCCCCCCTCCCCCCGTCTCAGACTTGTTTAATTTTGCGGTGCTTTGGTGGCATCACAATTCATGCATCGCTGAGTTCCCACTAATGCCAATCACAGCTGAAGCCGATAAAAACCCACTTGCACTGCAGTCATTTGACCCAGGAGTCATTATTGATCAAAAAGCTGTTAATACATGAGTTTAAACCAGTGGAAAAGTGGTGTATAAGGGATGAGGTTATCTTTTTGGGTGGAGTGTTACTCGGGGGCAGAAGACGGCAGATTGCTATCTTACAAACCACTGAACTCAGTTTCAGACACGCACAGACATCATCAAAGTGATACATCAGTCGAAGCGTCAGGTGCGTTGTGCCGAGTTACCTGGGTCCAGCTGTCTGTTGCGTCCTCTCAGCAGGTAGCTGAACTCCAGGCAGCTTTTGCTCTGGCTGTAACCTCTTTGGGAGTTGAAGCACAGCTCCTCCACCAACATCAGCGCCTTCTTACACAGGTCTTCATCCCAGTCCCCCGACATCCTCCAATCTGCATCGCACTCTCACCAGCAGCCAGCCAATGATGACACAGCCCTCGCCCGCCCTCACCTAGCGGACGGCACTCGGGTAAGTAGAGTCTTGGCTCGTCCACCTTTTACAAGGTGTGACCTGAGAAGAGGGAGGCAGGGGCGGCTGTAGGCGGAACACGAGGGGCTCTGAGGGGTGTCTCGGTCCGGATCACCAAGACCAGACTGATGTGCTCATGTGTAACTGAGCGACACCCACGCCCCTCTCACTTTCCCTGGAAAGGATAAAAGGAAGAAAAAGTGGCAATGTTAGGATGAGGACGTAGAAGAGGACAAATAGATTTTTTGGCACATCGGTCACTTTTCCCATTACGGTTGGAACATTGATGCCAAAACTGCCAGTGTGTCCCTGATAGATCACTGGCTTCAGAGTTACATAATATTACTTAAGCATGCACACCACAAAGAGATAGATACGTCAAAGGGAGATGATCTTGTAACACACAGACACAACTACACGTGACGTCTGATGCACGATAAAGTCAATCAGACGCCTGCTGACATTCCACATCCAAAAAAATGGAAAAAATCCATTTAGTTACCTGTCACACTCCAAATATAAAAGATTCGAGGGTTATCTTGAATAAGAGGGCATTACTTCAGGCAAACCAGAAATTAATTTTAATTTACCTCTTTACAACGTGGCAGGGATTGGTGCTTGGACAAAAAAGAAAATCCACTATGATTGCATGGCTGGAAGAACCAAACCAGCAAATTAATGAGCTTTAAATTGGCCCTTGAGGTACAGCTGAAGTGTTCTGAATCAAACAGAATTTAAAACAAGTTTTAAACTGTGCAGCGTTTACAGAGTTGGATGTTGATTCTTACCGGGTTCAGTTTTATGAACAACATTTGTCATGTTACAGAAATCTATGTTCCACAGTTTTGAATTAAGAATTAAGAGCTATTTTGGGATGTAAAGAATACAATTTGCATATACAGTATTAAACCCATTACACTTAAGTCCCATTTCCACCAAGTACAGTTTGGTGCAGTACAATTTGCGTAAACTTGTGAAGCCCTAGATTTGTCAACTAGGGCTGCAACGATTATTCAATGAATCAAATATTAGTCTAAAATTAATCGCCAACTATTTTGATCATTGATTATTCCATTTTAGTGTTTTTTTTTAGTACAAGCTTTGTGATTTTTCAGCTTCTTAACTGTGAATATTTTCTGGTTTCATTAAGAAATCATTAAAACTGGCTTGTGGACATCTGAGAACATCATCGTTAGGATTGGGGATTATTTTATGGACCAAACAAATACTAAATAAACTAATTGAGACAGATCAATCGATGATGAAAAGAATCCTTAGTTGCGGCACTATTGTCAACAGACAATTGTCACGTCCAGGCAACTGTAAAAAAAAAGGACAAAACAGCAGGGATTTTGTGTGAAGCCTGCAGCTTTCTGTGAAACAAAGCTTGTCTTCTTTGTGTGATAAACAGCCACAGGCCAAGAAGAAAGAACACGAAATGCTGGATGTCCTCCACTGTTACCTTTTGTTTACTGTGTCGCATTCTTTTTCTTCATGGACTTTTTTTTGGCAGACTTACACCGTGTCGCGCCGGTATGACGTCACGCTACTTGCTGATTCAGCTATCGCCATTCAGCCAAAACACCCTGCAGTGGAAACTCAAAGCCAGATCAGGGTTTACCTTTCCAAACTGAACTGCACTGTGCCACTTGGTGAAAACAAGGCTTTAGTTCCTCATTTATATTCACAGGTTCTAAGTAAAAGCCCCAGTTTTCACTCTCTCATACTTCTCGATCTACTGTATGTTTGAATAGTGCCAGATGATTCAGTGATGATTCATACCTAATTGCACAGGACCGTACTGTCACTGATCTCCTGGGCATACAGTGGTGATTTTGATGTCTAAAACTGACCAGTGGGTCAATCATCTTGAAAGTTAATGTATTACTTCCAAGCAAAACACGATACTGTAATTACAGACTCATTTTCATAATTAGAAGTTCCTTTGTTGAGCCTCCAAAACACACATATTAGGGAGACCACAAACAGAGTGAGAGAAAGAGAGAGAGAGGAGCTCTTTTCTCAATGTGAAATGTGCTCATGGGAAACACAATCCAAAAATGGTAGGATTAGAATAACAACAACATCAACAGGTCTTCTGGTTTAACAAAACAACTCAAAACATTATGGATTGAAGTCCATATGTTGCTCTACTTTATATTTACTATATTGTTGATCTATTGTACCAAAGTAAGAAAAAAAGTCATCGAGCCCAGGTTTGTGAATCTGCAAACCACAGCAGAAGCCCTCGACATCTGAAGTTTCCTTTGCAAATATACTTGGCAGATTAAAGGGGATTTGTGCATGCATAACCTTTAGCTTGTTATTTTCCTAAAGTTTCCAAGACCGCGAAACAGTAACCTGCAGAGAAGCGGAGGTTCGGGAGCTGAGTTGAGTTCTTAGTCATGTAGCTCCGACAGGAAATAGAGGAACACACAGGTTTCTGTGGTCTGTCCAACACATCAGTGTGGATCGGAGGTCACTTTCAGAATTGAGAGACTCTTATTTTAAAGCGCTCCACCATCACCTGCAAAAAAACAAAAAAATAATAATAAAAAGGGGCTACATGTAAGAAACTAATGATTCAATGATAACAATGGTGAGGCCATTTTCATTTATGGACCATTTACAGTGTTTTTGGTCTGTTTGGTCACCCACCCAATAAAACTGATCATTGCGTCTACTTTCCTTTTTAATCTCTGCCTGTTGCTGACACATGACAATTCATCAATATTTATAAAATGAATGAATAAATAAATGAATAAAACGAGACAGAGGGACAGTTTTCTATGTGCATGAACCAGGTGTAACAGTGGGAATATGTGCAGCTCTGTGTTTACTTGTTTTGGAAACTTTGGTAACCACACTGTTGGTCACTGTTGTACATATTTTACATTTATAGCAATTAAGATACACAGGGACAAACGCACCAGACAAAGACTAAACATCAGATTAATGAATAACCACCTGTAATAAGTCTAGCTGCTATAACTGTGTGTGTGTGTGTGATCCAAGAGAAACTAGACCTCTTTACATATTGTCTTTATTTTTGAACTCATTCTGTCAGAATAAAAGCAGGTCAATGCCCAAAACTCTACTTTCTCACAGTCTGTGAGGCACCAGGGACTCAGACTGAGGAGAATATATGCAAAAGTGTGTCTAATAATATCAAATGGATGCAAAAAAACAGGTATTGAATATGCCATGTCAAAGTCTTGTGCAGGCTCCTTGTCTGATTCGAAAATAAATCACTTCCAAAACAATGGCCGCGGTGAGAGGTCAGTTGACTTTTCCACCGGGATGTTTCCGCCCTTGTGGAGCGAAGGACTTATTTCTCAAGCATGGTGCCTTGTTGGACAGGGGAAGGACTATTGATCATTTGATGTATGTTGTTCTGTGAAATGTCAGTGTCAGTCTTTGTGCATTGAGTGGTACCTCCCTTGAAATGCCCTCCTTATGTGTCCATCTATCTTCCAGCCATCCATCAATCACCACATTAGGCAAAGACATATTTCACACTAAACAAGATCCGAAACAAAAAAAATATTCCCACTCCCTTTTAAGTTTTCTCCCTTTCCTGTCAGAAACACACTCTTCTGCTCTTGTTCTTGCTCTGTTTCTTTTGAGAAACTGATAGTCACACCAGGATTTTGTGTCAGTCCAAGGAGAACTCAGACAATCCGGTCTTCTTATCTGTCCATCACTGCACATCCTTTTGCAGAATTTGGTCCTAAAATAGCGAATCAAAACACCATCCACTCTTGTACCCCCTCCCCCCTCCACTCTCTCCAATTAAGATAGTAAATCAGTCTGAGTGTTTCCAACCCTAAAACCCAGGATATCTCAATCTGAAGAATGGCTGTCTGGCACAAAACTGGCCACCTCAAATGCCAGCAAGAGCATCGGAAGGGAGGAAGGGGAAATAAAGAAATGGAGGAGTGAGAGAGAATGAGCAAATGAGAGGCAAGAGGGAGATGGGGGGGGTCACTGACTATAAGCTGAAGGTGAGACAGATAAAGAGGAAGAGAAAGAAATTAAAGCACAGATTGGCAAAAAAAAGAAAAAGTGGACGCTGGTGGCCAGGGTGACACAGCAACAATGGTAATCAAGGGTTTGAGGAGGCAATTCACTACCAGTAAAAATATTTACAGGGTCAACGTGTTTATTGGCGGATAAATATGTCTTCTGGCACATGTCAACAAATCTTTCCACTCAGACGTCATACCCAGAAACACACAATACAACTCGAGCAACACTAAACCTCCCACAGATGCTCCATTGACTGCTGTTGTGCCTGGGATCAATACTCCCGGGGAACAAATACGCCACAACAAGACCAGTCGACCAGTAAGGTCACAGTCCGATTGGCCAGATGAGACAGGACTGCATGCAAGGTCAGAGTCTAATCACACTTCGGAGGGGAGAAAAAAACATGGAGCTTCAGCATATGCAGGTCCTGACAAAAGTCTGTGCTCAATTACAGAAACTGGTTTTCAGATCATGAGCTAAATCTGGGTGAAAAAAAGGCTCCAGAAACACAGAAAACAAGGACCAGACACCCAAGGGACATACACTCAAACTCACAGATATACCAGCCAGGGAGATAATGCAAGTTCAAGCCTGCACAGGTGTCCTTGAGCAAGACAGCTCGCCTCTGGCTCGCCCCTCTTGCTAATTACTTAAGATAAGTGCATCAGCGAGATGTCTTATTTTTAATGGCTCTGTCCAGCCGTTACATCCTCAATCTAGTTTATCGGCGATAAAGCAGATGAGGCGTTCACGTGTGTTCTCCCTTATAATGAAGGGATCGTTCTTGTATTTGCACAGAACAGAGAGATTTGAGTGCACGGAGAACACCGAAAAACAAAATCCCCAAAAATCCAATTCAAATTGAAGTTACACTTCTGCGGTTACGCATCCAGAATGAAAGAGAAAAAGACCAACTCCACACAGAGCTCCCGTTTTTTTTGTTTGCGGTACACACCAATGAATATTTATCTAATATGGAATGCACAACCTCTTTTCTTTTCTTTGTTCATTTATATACAACCTGTATTTTACTGGGAATCAAACCGAGTTTAAATTCTCTTTTACAAGTGAGACATAGAGAAAAGAGAGGGTCAGTTAGCGGCATCATTTTTGATTAGTTGTATCAGATTTCTCACATTCTTGCCTTTACAGCAGGAAGACCCGGGTTTGGTCGGAACAAGGGTCTTTCTGCATGGAGTTTGCATGTTCTCCCCGCGAGTGCGTGGGTTTTCTCCCACAGTCAAAAAACATGCAGATTTGAGAATTAGGTAAATTGGACACTCTTAATTGATGTACCCCACATTTTGCCCTATGTCAGCTGGGATTGGCACCAGCGTCCCCCACGACACTCATGTGGAGGATAAACTGGTAGATGGATGTATCAGATTTCTTAACGTTATTTACTTATTTGGCTTGGGAACACCTTTAAACCAGAATTCCTGCTTCACTTCCGCAAGTCAGTGAACAAAAATCCTCGAGCAGAGTGACGGTGAATATAATAAAAAAAAACCTGAGGGCAGGTTTTTCACTGACAAGTCTCATTTTAGAGCGTGTGCCTGAAATCTGCATGTGGAATCTGTAGCTGAGGGATGATTCACACACCTCAGCTGGGTTTGGCAATTACGGTGATAAGCCATTTGAAATGCTTCTGTCTGCTTGATGAGACGTAGAAAGAGACACTCAAATGCTTAGCACAACATTGTGATCTGCTGGAACACTGCATCGTCAATTCAACGTGTAGTCTATGAATATTTAACATTCATTTTTTTGTGACTGAACTATAGACTAAGACTGTAAAAGGGACATATGGTGTGAGTGGAACGGTTCAGTTCAGTGTGGTATAGTATCTATTTTTTTGTGTTTCCATTAGGAATAGTACCAAAGTAACCGGCCCCAACCGTTCCATTTTTCCGTACCCTTCCCTTGGGGCACCAGAGTAATGTTACGGTACAGTACGGATGGAGACCCACGACAGTCAGCTGATTGGGCGACAGAAAAGTGTTTCTTCAACGCCGGCAGTCTATTCTCATACAACGCTTGACATCTGGTTGAGACATGACACAATGAGAATACATTAAATGGTGACTGCAGTTGTGCAAAGATTCAACAATTGTATTCCTGAGGATATCACTTGGTATCAAGTGCAAGTTTCGGGTCTTCTTCAGAAGAACATGATATGTGATACAGTACAGCACATATGAATGGAACACCAGTGTGATTGACAGCTGGTATTGTCAAATAGGAGCAGAGTTGCAGGTCCCATCTTTGAAATTCTGGTTGCAAAATGATCCTGGAGGCTTCAAAACCTAAGTAAAGATTATTATGGGTGACATCACCACCCGTCGCCACTTGGATTGAACATAATGTTTCGGTAGACAATCCATTAGACATTCCTAATAGGATGTTTTTCTCACTCAACCTGCTTTAAAGTCCTCTTATCTGCTGCCATGCTGTTTCTTTTGTTTTCATTAGTACCTAGAAGTCATCTTTAATTAAACCTCTCATCCTTGTTTTGCATGTTTGTTATTGTTTTTGTTTTTGTTTTTTGGGGGGTGGTTATGGTCTGTAAATTTACTTTAAGTGTTAAAGTGAATTTCACACTTCTCGTGTCTGCTCTTTCAGTTTTTTTCCTCATAGTTGTGCCTTTTAAAAGCACACCATTTCCCGAATGCTATGCTCCACAGGCTGCCGACGTGGCCCCGCGACCCGCTCCTCTCTGTTCCGGGACTTTGATGCTGTCTGCTCTGCTGTACCCTGCTGAGCCGCATCATGTCGCGCGTACCACTTTGAATCGATGCACTTGTACACTCAGATCATCCGCCATTTGTGAGAACAATCCCTCATTCGTGGAGGTCATGACCTCGCTCCACCAGAGATGACATACCCTGCTTTTTTTGTTGTTTTGCATCACTTCCTTCCGAGGCCACGGCGATTGTTGGCCTGACACAATGCTATCATCGCTCTCTGCTTGTTCATCTGTGACGGATTGATGCACAGTGGTAAACAAATAGCGCTACTTCAACCCATCTTTCTGGTCACTACAGTGGGCCAGTACACTTTCTCCAGGACAGAGACAGCGCTGTATGGAGCCAAGATTGAATGTTGGGATATTAATGTCTATTGACTAGAGGTAATAGCTTTGCTGGGCGTCTGCCTTGAGGTTGTTCCAATTTAGCTAGTCTTATAATAGTTCCTGGACATCCTTTAAGCGAATAAATAACATGAGGTGGGGGGAGAGCGGGCGATGATATCTGTTTAAGGCCGTATATCTCTGTAAACATGCAATTCAACACCCGCTCACAGTCAGGCAAAAAACTGTCTCCTTTCATCTCAACCTATATCTGTCTCACATTCACACATATCAAAGGCTGCTGCTCAGCCTCTCACAGCTTCCCATCTCACCGGGCCTGCGAGAATCTAAATTATCTATAACATGAGACAGGAAATAGAAAGCAAGTGGCCAGCCAGGAACCATGAGATGCTGGTCCCACTCTGCAGATCCTCTGCCTGCAGAGTGGGACCTATTTACAGATAGGGAGTGTAAGGCAACACACATACAGAGAGAGAGGGAGCGAGAGAGAGGGAGAGAGAGAACCAGCCGCCCTCGCTTCATTTTTCACCTACTGCTAAGAGTCGGTGGGTTCGTGTGTGTTTTTTTTGGACCACCTGCATAAATAAGGCTCTCTGTTGTGGGAAGCTACGCCGGAGTGGCGTGGGATAGGGTGGGGTGGATGGGGCTGACCGTGTGGGTGGAAGGGGGGAATTACGCACGTCTTACGCACGTCAACCTGACTCCTGCGTGCTCGTGCGCGCACCCCCCACTATCTATTCGGCTTCTAATCTAAACGCGTTTGCGTGGCAGGGGGAAAAAAAATAAAAAGTTAAATCATGATTATCAGTGAGCATGGCTGCCATTGGTACACTTTGAACACAGACACGAGCCTGCTGTCTGTACTACATGACATCCGACACAGCCTCACACAGAAACTGCCTCCTCACCACATGCATCCTCATAGCTGAATGTGCCCGAAACATTGTGGAATGCAAAGATGCCGGAGCTCGGGGGGTGATGCACAAATTATATACATTAAATATTCATGGAAAACAGACACATGCCGCCGGATTTAGGGCAAATACAGCAGAGCTCAGTGTGGGATGGATGCGGGATCAAAGGAGGCGCGATGCGAATAACGCAGATGCCGCCGACGTGAACGCTACAGGAGGAGAGTAACAAAAGGAACATCTTACCTTGGCGTTGCAGAAACTGCTGCCTCCCTCTCAGTCCAGTTTCCTATTTACGCTGCTTTAGTCAGATGCGACGCCTGTAAAGGAGCATTCCGCTCTCGCTCTCTCTCCCTCTCTCTCTCAACCGGGAATGCAGACTGAGAGGGAGAAATGAACAATATGATATCTCTCCCCTCCCCTCTTCTCCCTCCTGTTTCCTGTGTTCTTCTCTTATATTTTCCCCCTCCTTGTGTTTTTTTCCCTTCCCTCTCTTTCACTATCCCCTCTCTCTCTCTCTCTCGCTCTCTCTCTCTTTCGCTCCCTCCTCTATTTTTCCTCCCTGTGCTCTGAATACTAATAGTCTGAGTCTCCTCTCACTGCCTCTACAGCCTGGCCAGTGCTAAAGACATACTGATGTGTGTGTGTGTGTGTGTGTGTGTGTAGTGGTCCTCATAGGGACCCAGTTCCACTGAGGCAGAACTTTATTTCTAATGCTCTAGTTAAAGTTAGGATAATGATATGAATTAGGGTTAGGTTATGTTTAGGTTTAATGCTTCGGTTAGGTCGTCCAAATGCGTTCAAGTCAACGGAGAGTCCTTACATGAATAGCAGCACAAACCTCTGTGTGTGTGTGTGGTGATGGTGATGGTGTGGACGGTAATGGCCACCTTGGCCAGGGATGGGTAGATGGGTGGGTGTGTTAGAACGGCCCAAGTTGGTGTTCGGTCTTATTAGAGCATTGATTTGATAATTATACTCTTGTAGTTGCCCCTGGAGAGTTGATGCTGCTGTTGGGAGCGGGTGGGTTGTTTCAGGGAGTCACATTTACTTCTTTTTACAGTGGCATCCCAGGGATGTAAGGTAAAAAAGGAGGAGGGGGGAGGAGGAGAAAGAGTAAAGGAGGACATGCTGCTTGGATGTCAGACAGTAAGATGGAATACAGAGCCAAGGGTGTTTGGGTCTGAGCCAACAGAGGACATGGATCTTACCCTGTTTGTACCGATAATAGCCCATGCATACACGTGTGTTTGTGTGTTTGTAGCTTGGAAACCTGCAGGTGTACAGAGGCCATTATCTAGTTAAAGTGAGACACAGTCTTATTGGAGTCATGATTACATTATGATATTCCTGCAGGCCGCATATAAGCAGAGGAGGGACATAAAAATGTTTCTCTGTTTTATGGTAACATCACCAGCAGGATAATGAGGACCCTCCCCAGTCAGTCAGCGGTAGGTTTGGACATTACATAGAAGTTGTTCTTTTTAACAGCCTATATTCACTTCAACGAGATGCCGTATCACCACCCACCATCTTGCACCTTTCACTTTCCCCTTTTCTTCCCAGCAAAGTGTTGCCTAATGCCCGTACAGGCCATCGCGGGTGCTGCAATACCCAGTGAAAGAAGCTCCTCATCAAACAACCAGAGGCACAACTGAGTAAAAGGTACAAATGCAGAGGGGAGCCATCACAAAACAATCAAGCTGGCTGATAAATGGTCCATGCTGTTAGCCCCTCTGTGTGAAACATTGTTGTTGTTGTTGTTGTTGTTGTTGTTGTTTTTCAGGGCCTTGAATTACTAACCAGATAGAGCTGCAGCTGCAGCCTTCTGAGGTTTGATACTGTATGTGGCCTTTGAAGCATGTCTGCCTGCCCTTCACACTTACTCTTCAAGGCAAATGCTCCGAAAATATCTTTAAAAACGTATTTACCGTACTGATTCCCGCAGTGCACCGCTCGCAAGCATCATTAGACTTGTTGTGCCATCTTGGTCTGATTCAAAAATGGGTGTGGCCACGGTGTTTTTTATCGACCTGGAGAAGGTCAAAGGTCTCACAGGGAATTACTCAGACGCACTAACCAACAAACATTCAAATGCAGTAACATACCTGTCATATATGTTTGTTTGTAGTCCTGTCTACTATTTTCAAATCAAATCAATTTGACTCAGTATTAATAAAATGTTGTTTCATGTGACCCCCAGGTGCTCACAATGTAACGCAAACAAATAATCACAGACACACACCATCAAGAAAGAACACAAATAGAAACAGATAATCACAGGCACTTGGCTGCTTTGTTAATGAGTACAATCTAATAAGCTTTAAAAAGGCATCCCTCAAGGCACCCCTCTGGGTCCCTCTCCGACAAAATGAGAAAAACTGCAATTCAATTACGGTAAAATGCGTTGATATCCAGACGTCAAATTAGGAATTACATTCATTTACAATAATCTTATCAGATCTATCACCAAAGATAAGCATATGGTCTGTGGCCTAATTAGGCAGTAATTCAGTTAAAAACATAAGAAGCCCATATCAGTGGGCAAGTCATCGCTCTGCTCCCTCTCAACACTCTCATTCAGTATGTTGCTGTTGCCATGATAAATACACATGGTGACCAGTGTGTGCTTTGGATTTGTGCTTCCTGTAATATGTACAGTATAGCTGATGTTCTCAGGATCACCAATCACTGGTGGTGATTTGTTACTGTCACTGCAGATATTTCTCCTTAACACTACTCTAGGTCCTGATGTTTCACTGCACAGAAAAATAAGTCGTTGGTCATGTTTCGGGGGAAACCAGGAAGCTTGACATCATTCATTTTAGTCAGACTTAAAGTCCTTCGACTGTGAGTTTTGTTGTCACGATATAGAGGCAGCCACCTTCATATTTAAAGACAGCAGACTGATGAATTAATCATCCCCACAGAATGAGCACAAAAACCTAATGTGGCACGCAACACAGACAGATCTTATTTGAAACATTGGTATGGGAATACCATATTATTATACACATATACTCTCCTGATATACAGTAGCAGCGAATTCAAATTAAATCTCACTGTCTTCTTCATTGCTATGGAAAAAATGGATGGCAAATGAAAGAATGAACACAATACACTGTTTTGAATTGGCTGACACATGAGAGTAAACAGTCACCTCTGTTAGCTGTCACAGCAGAGCATGGACAGAGAGAGTCTGAGGCACACAACAGAGGTGGACAGGGAAACAAACCAAGGGAGGAGAAGAGGAGAGGAGAGGAGAGGAGAGGAGATTTAAACAGATAAACTTGAGAGGGGAGAACTAAAAGCTCAGCTGGGCAACTACTGTTAGCCCAGAGAACTACTTTCCTTGAAAATAATCTCCAACATGTACACTATCGCTTTCATATGTGG
The DNA here is from genome assembly GCF_019176455.1 of Solea senegalensis. Lineage (NCBI taxonomy): Eukaryota > Metazoa > Chordata > Actinopteri > Pleuronectiformes > Soleidae > Solea > Solea senegalensis. The sequence goes on from NC_058038.1 coordinate 7,742,385, forward strand.
CAGAGTAACCACTCTGTGTTACACACATAAGCATTGTGAGTCCATGACAAGAAAGCAATCCAAGCAATGTTTTCAGAAGTGAATTCTACTGTTCAGAAAACGCAGCCATTTAGCTTTAGTTTGATGGGATAAATGCTTCTTGTCTCCCACCCACTCCCTCAGTCAGAGCCCATTTTCAGATGAAGGAAGAGGCCGATTAAAAACACAATCAAAATATGTGCTGGACCTTTAAGTTATTGTCACTCACAACATGTAAGAACAGTTAACAGTAAAACAGCGCCTAAGGAAAGATTTATCATCACACTGAGTGTAAGTAGTTTTAGCTGTCAACTAATAAAAGCAGGATTCAACAATGCATCTGACAAATGACATTAAATATTTTTACTTTAATTAAATATTTAGGGAACTCAACTATTAGAGCCTGAACTTTTCACCAAATCTCCGAGGATGCGCGTGGTTGTTGTTCAGCCGAGTATACTGGCATTTGTGAAACCCTGCAGGATATTATAATGGTACACTGTTGTCAACTAACACATCTATAATTCTTACAGAGAGGCCTTTCCCTTTAGCTTGATGTCCACAATGTGAATGTTTTGTTTCCCTGGTTCATTCTTGAATTATAGCTCTTCTCTGCTGGCTCATTGTTGATTCAGAGTATTATTTCCTTTAGGGAGAATCCTGCCACACAGATCCTTAACTGCTCAATTTGACACCTGTTGTTATCTGAAGCAGGGAAATTATAATGAATAATGAATCATTGCTCAGAAAGGTTAAGCCAGGGTAACTTCCTGAATCCAGACATTAGATTGTGTCTCCACAACCACCAGTTGTACTAAATGGGATGAATAAAAGCTGCAGTGTGTGCATTTTTGAGATTTTTTTTCTTCTAGATGTTATTTTGCCTCCATTTGTCTTTCTGAACTTCAATAATGTAACACTATTTGAATGCATCCTCAAGCTGAAAACATGCTCTGTCATGTAAATACTCTCACTTGCACAGTGTTGCTGTTGCCTCTGTCTGCCTTCATATAAACAAGTCACTTCCTGTGTGCAGTGAGGGAAAGTTGCCGGGTCACATGGGATGGAAACACTTTTACACTGAGAAACACAGAGTGTCTTGTGTGAAGTTTGGTTCAGTCATACAGAAAAAAATAAGCTTTTCTTTCATTACCTCGACATGTTTAGACCACTTCCTGTGGTCTTCCTCAGAAGAGTCATGTGATGTTACATGTGATGTGTCTTGCATCCTGTTCTATACAGGTTTGCCAGCCAGCAGAGGATGACTACGCCCCCTGCTGTACTGTTGAGGACAGCATCCCAGCTGTGGGACAGGATGTAAGATCCTTCAGCACCGTTGATGGTTCTCGGGGACCGTTTCCAGAGCTCGATGTCCTCCCTGCTCCAGCGGTGGTTTTTGTTACTGTCAGAGTGGATGACTTCGGCCTTTTCCTCGTCCATGATGTGATTTTCTGCTTTTTCTTTTCTTTTTCTTTTATTGACCATGTCTGTTCTTCCTGGCAAGACACGTCACGTGTAACATTGTAACACAGTATGAACCTTTTTGGACTAACTTGACAATGGTTTGAATCTAGCGGACATTTGTTTACGTTTGTTTGTTTGTTTGTACCTCATCAGTTCTTCAATGTCCTCACATTCTGAGCATTTACCATCAACAAGAATCAGGTTCTGCGTCTCTCACAAGTCTCTCACACACTGAGATCAGTTACATTTTCAGTTACTAACAAGAGAAAGGCACCTTTGGTTGTTTCCTTTGCTTTGTGGAATAGCACTGAAGGCCTCGTCTGTGGTCGTCCTCTGGCGCTGCTTACATGGACCACCGCTATCAATAGAGGCCCATTGAGACTGACTGCAAGACAATCAATCCGCTCATTGGGAAGAGTTCCACACTGTTCTGCTGCATCCGCTCTTATCTTTAAATCAGCCGTGTTTCCAAACTCTATGACTCTCAACAGAAGACGAGGGGGGTTGTCCCTCTTGGCAAGGCAAGAAAAAGGAGAGAGACACAGACATCATTTTTTAAAGTAGTGTTTGTCTGTATGCTCTGTCTTGTCTTGCCAAAGGGGACAGGCAGTCAAAGCTGCCCATAGCTCACCAAGTTTTACTTTCTCAGCAGGACCAGAAAAAAATAAAAAAATAAATAAAATACAATGGAACATTGGTTGGATTAAGCTTCTGCGCGACAGAATTATGTGTCAAAACATGAGATTAAGCTGCTGTTCAACAAAGCATGAAAGGTAAATCAAAGTATATTACGGATTTTTTTTTTTATCTCTGGATATAGAGGTGATGATATCATCTTGAATCAGATTAGCGCTGTCTCTGTTTGTTTCAGCCAAGCTTCTGCACACTCCTCTCATGAGTGAAACGGCTTCTGTTGCATGGAGCACAGAACATGCTGTTTTACTGGATCTGTCACGTGGAGACTCATTTCACTGCAACAATTGTTAAAACACTGTCAGGATCAGCGCTACCCGAGCGACTTGAAGACTCCAATCACTTGCTATTTTCGTGATTACTATAATTACACAGCAGGTAATGTATTACAGAACTTACACAATACTTCCCCCTGCTCAATACCTTAGGAGGGATTTATTGACGACTCAGTGACTGCACACAGCATCCTGAAAAGTTGCAGAAATTGGTTCTACCTTCTCACCTCCAAAAACAGGCCACTCCTGAGAGTGTACATGCACTAAAATCTGCAACATGGGACAAATACAGAAAGATGTTTTTAATGAACCTATTTCGTACCTCAACCACATTCAGGACCAGTGTGCCAATTAAACTAAATGTTGACCTTCTATTTAATGTAATCAGTGAATTGAAATCGTTATCCCAAGGTCAATGAATGTAAATGTGCTCATCTGAAGATGCTGTATGCAACCTCCAACTCAAAAGAATACGTGGTCAATAATAGAAATTATGCAAACGGATTGCAAACTCAGCCACATAGTTCAACAGTAAATGAGCACAAAGGAGACGCCTAATTTATGAAATAAAAAACATGCGTTCCGAGAGTTTACTTGACGGACTTCACATCAAGTGTAAATGAGGTTGTTGTTGCTTTCATGTAAAGTTTGAAACCCGACTGCAAAAATAAGTGTCGTTTGCATCACACGTCGTCAGAAATTCCACGTCTCATGTGATTATAAAGCTTCTGTATGCTTTTTTTTTTGCACTTCCTTTCCAAAAGTCTTCTCTGATCATTCTCAACCTCATCATGATCAGTTGTTACCATGACAACTCTCTCATAGGACCAATCGCCCACCTCTCTCTCTCTCTCTCTCTCTCTCTTCCTCTGTGTGTTTTTCTCAAGCTGTCTCTCTGCCTTTTTTTCTATTGCTCTTCCATTTTTTGTCATGACACCCCCTCACCCATCAGCCACTGCCACCACCTACTTTAATTTTTCATTAGAGGATGCCATTTGTTCTTTTTCACAACTTTGGTTGATTCCTTCTTTCTTTCTTTCTTTCTTTGTGGAGGATGGCACGGTCACAGCAGGCGGACAGAGAACCCCCCTCCGCTAACTCAGCGTGGGCAGTCCAGTTTCTCAGCCAGGCTCACATGGTGTTTTCTGATCTCCTTGCCCTTCTCCTGGACAGGTCCCATATGCTGATATGTTAGGGTCAAACACAGTGGCTAAAATCCAGAAGCTGCTACTACTGAGGTCAACGGGAGCTACGGTGTGGAGGGAATAAATGCTGGTACTGTAACACCCAACCGTTTCCTTCGTTGGCTGGTACATTTTCTTTTTGAAATCTTGTTGAAATCTGTTGCCCTTGTGGATTTTCAAGTACGCTGTGTGCTGGGTGCTGTGAAAAAAAGTAAATGCCAGGTGAACACTATTGTTTTACCTTGTTTTTGGATATGGCATAGCAAGTTAGTCACGCAAACCCAATCCTGGTGGCATAGCGAGTAACATATTGTTGATATAATCAGTTGAACGTCTCTGTTAGTTTAAATCACAAGACTGAAGAGAAATCACTTGTACTGATGATCACATCATCGCTGAAGGACTGGAGGACGAACACTTTGAAGACAGCAAGTCTTCCAAGAACCCACTCACTGTGGAGCAAACGTTAGCAACAAGCTGGTGAACACCGTGGAGCATTTAGCAGTTAAAGAGCCAGATGTTTCCCTCTGGAGTTAATGAGGACCAGGAACAGAGCTAAGTGGTGTTGGGTGTGAACAGGTAGTGTACGGTAGATTTTAAGAGCCTTTTCACGGAAAACAGCTGAAAATGTCTGACTCAAAACAGTAAACTTTATAGACCATGCGGCAAAACAATAAAGCTGAGGGGAGCGGCACATTCAGGTTATAACTGCAGGTTCATCAGGATTCCTCCTTTGCTTACTTAGTGGGATTGCTTGTTCTGAGGTGGCCAGTTTTTCTTCTTCTTTTTCTTAATCGAAAGTTTTATGTCCGTGAACTAGTTCCACAGATTTCAAAAAGAAACATTAACATTTCAAAATGTTGAGCTCAATAAAATATTTCATAATTTCCATTTTCATTCAGACTTCAAAATTCAGCTCAAATACTGTTTTTCAGGTCATTCAGAATTTTGCAATATTTTCTTAGTTGAAATATTCTACTGTTTTCTTTCAAATTGAAATGAACGTTTAAGCTTCATTCAAACGTCACAACGTTCACAAAAGGAGTCACTTTCATCCCTCATTCAGCTCTTTCATTAATGACCATCACAGATTTGCCACAACTACAGTTCAAAATGCAGGACATTTTCAGCCTGTTTCAGAATTTTACATTGGTGTGTATTGTGTGGAAGGTCCAGAGTGGATGACATCACACGAGTGACAGACAAATGGCTCTAGTGTCATACAACATGACTGTCAAAGCACGGTGACCAGCTTCTCCATAGAGTGCAATTTAAACAAACTTTTCCCACCATAGATTAAAAAAATCCCCAATTTTAAAACAATTTTCTTCACAAAACCAGTATCAGAGTCTTCAGGCAAACTTTGCGACACTCGCGCTGAATACACATTTTTAGCAAGTTTAGCAAGTTTGGAAGGTCCATCCGTGGTACTGTGTGCGTATTATGAATGGACCTGCTCTGTATCTCAAGAGGTGCCATTGCTATAGCAACCACTGCCTGCAAGTGCCACACATCTGGATCAGATCAGCAGATTAGGCTGCACACAGGTAAACACACAGTGACAGACGGCAGAAGTTTCCTTCTCTAGTTCTCTTTATTATTGGGACTATTACTTCTTTAACGCCTGACTTGCATTGTTAAGATTCTGTTTTCTGTGCCTTTCTTACTTATGATTTTAATGTTTGGTCATTTCTCGTGTTGTATCGCCAACATTTGTCATGTCTCATCTGTCCTGTCTCTTTGTGCTACAGTAGCCAGGAGACTAATCTAATCATTTAGGAGCCTGCTCTTGTGTAGTAAATAATTTTCTTGGCATATCGCTTGGTTTGTGAGTGAGTGTGCGTGTTTGTTTGTTGTTTTGAATATTTTATATTCCATCGCACACTGATTTCTCACCACAGTCCTCCACAGGAGAGCAACAGCAGCCCCAGCCCCGGCCCTAGTTTTAGTTTTTTGTTTTTTTTGTCCTCCAGTGACACACTATGCTCTATATTTCATGTCACTCTGACTAAACTGCTCTGCTGTCCACTTTAAAGCTTGATGCACTCCTTGTGTATGGATTTGGCAGCCATGCCAGCAATGCACTTTGCCTTGAGAGAGAAATTAAACCCCCAAGGTTTTTCTCTGATAGATTAAATAGGGAGGGGAGCTGAGAGGGCCGGGCTCCTGGGAGGGGCATTACCCAAATATAGAGAACCTGCCAAATGCCAACAGGGTGTGGGCGAGGAGGTTGGCCTCTCTGCTGTGTGTCTCTGTACATGTGGGTGTGTGTTGGCATGCATCACAATGATCTCTACGATGTGGGTTAAACAATATATGTGCTCATTCTTGTTTGTGTGTGTTTATGTTGATCGTGTGCACATTATCACTCACAAGACAAAGACAGTGAATCGTCACCGAAGAGATCAGAGTCAGACGATCTTCAAACATGGACAGAAAAGTAATAAAATAAGCGTTAGTTCAAGGTGCTCTATGCAAGCGGCTTATTATAAAATGACCATGATCTGACATCAGACACTAAGCATGAAATACTCGGGTCACTAATAGCAACAGTGCAGACAGTTAATTTTTCATTTGTGGCCACAAACTCGGTTTATGGTGTTGTTTGGTGCTTTGGTCTGTCGGCCTCTTTCCACCCAATAACTCAGTAACACTCATCGTGTCTAAGTGCAGCGTCTTGTTTATGTATTTGGGAAAATCTGGCAACCACAACTTGCAATGTTTTCAGTTGGGACTGGAGTAACTATTGTAAACACTAAAGGTTGCTGTTGTGCCTATTTTACATAATGTCACCTTTATCTACCACAAAGAGAAAGCCATCCATCCTGTATCCTCCACATGAGGATCGCTGGTGCCAATCCCAGCTGACATAGGGCAAAAGGTGGACAGGTCGCCATCACAGGGCCTGAGAAATACATAGTGTGCAGATTAGTGTGCACTCAGTGAGTGATTTATTGGGATTTAACATGAAAATACAAATGCATTTTTCATTTTATTTGGCATTAAACATTGTCCTCTCTGTCTTTCGGATGCTTTCACATTCAGGGTGAGTAAAGTGACAAACAAACGTGCAACGTGCAGGGAGGAACCAGGACGACTCGGAAAGGGAATTACAGACACAGCGCAGAGCCAGAGGAAGGTTTTGTTTGCTATGTCTCACATGTTTGGTTACTCAAGCTAATGAGCAGCAATTAGACAGCAGCCAATTAACTCTGGCCATCAGACTGAGACTGAGGGAAATGGAAAGAAGGAGAGGAACAAGGAAGTGAGTGAGGAGAGACAGGAGCTGAAGACAAGGGGGGGGAGTAGATGGGTAAATGACCTGGGAATCACAAGTGCTCTTATCTGTCAGAGATGTTCATGTGTGCGTTTGTATGCAAATGAGCTCTGTGTGTGTGTGTTACCCCTTCAGGACCTTTTCTAGCATATACTCTATACACATGGTTAGGCCCAGTATAGTCTTCATGGAGACCAAAACCTGATCCTATTTCTGAGAAACTGGTTGGTGGGTTTTGGTTTGGGTTTGGCATTAACTGGTTATGGTTAACAGGGAGGGATAAAGCTTTTTTTAACTTGTTCAAATGAATGAAAGTCAATTCAGGGAAGAAGAGCTGTGCAAACATGTGTGAGTGTGTGTGTAGTCCAGGTATTACTCATGGTACTCATGGTATTACTCTGTTTACACTGCAGTCAAATTGTGGGAACAGACATTGTCTTCAAAAAGTAAGTCCCCATGACATAAATGAACACATTGTGAATGATTACAAGTGGAGACATGTTGTTTGGTTCGGATTAGGATTAGGGTATTGTTAAGGTTAGAGTTGGGGTTAGGGTTAGGCTAGTAGTCGTTATAGTTAAGTAATGCCCCAGGAAATAAATGTAAGTCAGTGTAATGTCCTCTGAAATCATGGAAACCAGGCTGTGTGCGTGTGTGTGTGTGTGTATGTATATGTGTGTGTTCCAGCAGGGGAAGCTGTGTAGGCTCATGTCACAGAAGTGCTCTACATGACCATCTGGCTCTCACTGTCAGATTGAATGCCGAACTTACATTAACTCTCTCGCTGCTAGCATCAGCATCTCCTGTACATGCCCCGCAAGATACACACACTCACACTCACAACACACACACACACACACAATCCACACGTGACTCACATTGTTGACCTGTGTCATTACACCAACCGTATTCCGATAGGACCCTTCAGACATTTTCGGAGCACAGAATCAGAGATATAAATGATTAATGATACATTGATGGAGATGCTGTGTGTTTCTGAATCTCCTCTGGCAGGTTGTTCGCTGACCACACTTTATATCTGCCTCTGGCTGCAGATAAGAAAGCAAATGGTTAATTTCTCATTCTGACTGCTGATGCAGTCTTCCAGCTGAACCCCTTGGAGGGTCTCTCTCTCCCTCTCTCTCCCTCTCTCTCTCTTCCTCACACACATACACTCGTACAAAAAGCTCTCTTCTGTAGTGCTTGCCATTCTTCTGACTAGCCCGCTGCCCCTCTTTAATTAGGCTAATTGAAATGCGAGAATAACCATTTTCTTGATTGCTCATTATTTTTGGGCAGTTTAAGATAAAAAGCTTGCTTACACATGCCGGTGCCAAGAGAGGCCGGGATACATCTCTCCCCTGATGACTCTGTTGTCTTGTGCAGAACCAGGGCCCACGTCTGCACATGGCCTCACATCTACCTGCTCACTGTGCCCTTTTCTGCTCTTGTGACTTCTTGCACCTTTGGCATTCTAACAGCAACCTTACCTCTGCCCCCACCTGCCAGTGGCCATAGTGTTGTTTAACCAAGAAAGCCAAGTGGGATTTTCCAGAGGTCTTTGAGACCAATGGTGAGAGAGGGTTTGTGCTTCAGTGCACTTGGCAGGTCTACAGGTGACCGGATGGCTTTTCCTGTGTCCGTGGCCGCTCTGTAAGCCCCCGAGCGTAAGCCCGCTGCTGGCCTTTAGCTGTGACAGGAGCCTTCCCAGGGCAGCCTGAGCTTATGGAGAGCAAGAGGCAGAGAGACATGGAAAAGCAGCAAGTGAGAGAGTGAGCGAGAGAGAGAGGGAGAAAGAGATTTAAGGCAGAAAGAGAAAAAGACCACAGCACATCTGGTACAGGGAACTGAGGGTGTGTGTGTGTGTGTGTGTGTGCATGTCTTAAATAGGCTGTGTGGACCAGTTGTCAAACAAACCTATCGTTGTGAGGACATTGTGGCTGCTCCACACGACTTTAACTGGCTTTTTGAGGATTAAGACCTGGTTTTAGGGTTAGGGTTAAGGTTAGGGTAAGGGGTTAGGGAATGTATGGATGTGTGTGTGTACATGTCTCTAGGAGAGGCAGTGAGGACCAGGTTTCATGCAAACCTATCCTTGTGAGGACATTTTGGCCGGTCCTCACAACTTTAAAGGGATTCATGAGGGTTAAGACTTGGTTTTAGGATTAGATTTGGGTTCAGGTTAGGTTAAGGGTTCGGGTTAGGCATCTAGTTATGATGGTTAAAATGAGATTAAGGGGCTTATAGGGATAAGGGATGTCTGAGTGTCCACACAAATAATGCAGCGCCAACGTCTGTCTGTGTGTGTGTGTGTGTGTGTGAGTGAGACAGCCTGAGAAAATGTTCATATGTTTTGTTTCTCCTTGACAAGGAGGTGAGTCATTCCCAGAACACACTCATGCACACACACACACACACACACACACAGTTCTAGTCTAGTCTGCATGGGGGCAGGTCACATGCTCGTCATTACCCTACAGACGCGGCTGCAGCAGTTTGCAGTAATATTCGCCTCATGATGTTTCTTCAAACATTTATCATATGTACACATTATACGCATATGGAGTCATTTGCCTTGGAGGAGCTGTGTGATTTCCTCATTAACTTCTCCAAACGTAATGAGTCATTGAACCGAGTTCTGTGCCTCTGTTAATTATGGCCCCCGTTTCGACGGCGCTCTCCATGGCAACCTTAAGTTCTGCCTGTCACCGCATGAGAGATGAGGGAATAAAGACGTTTTCCCGTTATGCTGTCAAACCAGTGTGAACCGATGCATTTCTCCCTCACATGCGTTCTGAGGGCTGGGCTTGCTGTTCCGTCAGCACCCTCTGCTGGACATTTCAATCTCACGCCTGTTCTCGTCAGTATCAGGATTCAGAACATGTAGCCTTGACCTCAGCAGTGACGGAGCAGCATCAGCATGAACATGAACATGACAACAAGGTCTTGTGCGGTGATTAATGCTGGGACCTTGATGACATCAGAGTGGCATTAGAGTGAATACTGTAGTTTAATTATCATGCAAATGAGCTGCTTCTATAGTCATTACTTCTGTGTGTGTTACAGTTTAAAGTGATGTGTAAAGTTGCTTTGGGGCAGCCTGCACTTTGCTCTGAAAGTATTGATGTGAAGTCAAAGTCAAAATGAATGTTAGCTGAGAAGGCCTGGGGTTAAAGAAGCTGAGTAAAGTCCCTTTCTTTCATTATTGCTGTTTATTTGTTGCCTTTTAAGACAACAGCAGCCTTTTCCTGTAATGAGACAGAAGACACACAGGTCCACTTCCTCCCATTGTGAGTCTGTGGTGAAGCTGCACATGAAAAGTATGTGTTCATCATCATGATTTTGTTGCAATAAGTAATAATGAGGGACATGTCAATCTTGAAAGGCTCCTCTCCCAAATACAAAGAAATACTCTTTTTGAAGAGTAGTGCGTGCACACTCGCTCTGGACGGCAATGCATTTAATGATCTTTTTCTTAAAGGGTTCTGTGGAGCAAAGCCAAGATAATATACAGTCGACACCTTAACAGAGCTGGCAGAACACTCCACTGTGGGAAACAAACACTCAGGTCATGGACTCGGTTTGTCATCCCTCATAAATGTACTCCTCTGCTTGTTGAAAACAAGATGAAGGATGACTCTTGACAAAGTGACTTTTTCCCTCACTTGCCAGTGGAACACTGCCTGTGGCCTTTGTGCCACTTTCTTCCACCCAAGTGCATTTTGAGGTGTCGTGAGAGGTTTATTCATAGGTGAAAACCTTTTGATGGATTGTTGTGGTTGAAACGGCCTCTTTATTTCTCACAAGGCGCGGCTATCACTCAGTGTAAGTGAAGCGATCTCTGAGAGGACGTGTTGTCCTTTCTTTTGCACATTTAATTCTATGTGGGGGGGGGAAGTAGCACTCATTGTCTACTGCTTTATCTTTCGCACGAGGAGGAGTCAATTAGTCATGGGACAATATACAGTATTAAAAACACTTACGATAAATGAAGCGCGGACAGTATCTTTTATCATGAAATCACGAGTCCTGTAGTCACAGCTGTGATTTGATCCAGTGACCTTCTTGCTGGGAGGCAACAATGTTAGCCACTCACATATTTGCAAGAATATGATTGTAATACACTTCTCTTTAACTGAGTTGTTTTATATGATTTGTATACAGCACTGTGCAAAAGTCGTGCGGCACAACGAGCTTTGATGTTTTTATGTCTGGGATCACTGATTGCAATAATGGGACTAAAAGCTGGTCTTTTATATAAGCAAGCTGTCAGTGTTGCTAATATATTAATCTGGAGTAATAAACTTTAAGTTACATTAATAAGAATTCCACTCCAGTTTTAAGAGCCAGGGTCGTGCTATAAATTTGTTCCAATAAAGTGATTTGTTTTTCAATAATTCTACATTTATGGTCATTACAGCCTGACCATACAGAATACAACAACTCGAACTGCACAGTTATCTGATATGAGAACCTGGTGGAGACTGAATGCAGAGCTGAAAGAGAGTACATTTTGATATGGTTTGATATCAACGTCTTTTCAGAGTGCAGAGTGGCACGAACAAGCTAGACGAACAAGCTATCATCTAACTAATCCACTGTCTGTCAAAATCCTTGATGAAATACCATCACAGGCTCAACAGAGGCTTTGTGATTCACAAGCAAACTGTCATGAGGTGAGCAAATTCCTTCCACTGTGACATCATCATCCCCTTCATCCCCATTTACCGCTGTGGAAACAGCAGTGAATTCCTGTACACTGCTTGTGTGTAGACTGTAGCATGTGTGTGAGGAGAATGTAAATGTGAGGATACCGAGATTTATCATTGCACTCATTCATCGCGACTGCAGGCTGCTCTGCATGGCTGCTTTTGTGGCGGCATCGTCGAGTGACGTGGACGCAGCTCCACTGACACGAACACAAGGGCTTAAAGTGACTGTTGTGTGCGTGTGCATACAGTGTGCATACAGTGTGCGTGTCACCTCTATACATATAAATATCCAGAGGCAGAACATGATGACACAGTGATCCAACAAGTCACTCTTTGTCTCTTTCAAATAAACACGCACGTACGTTGTCATTCTTTCCACCACAAATGCAATAATCCTAATTCCATAACGGTGCTACACTTTAGAAATTGTATTTTCTGAAGACAAACACAAGACGATTTGCTACAAAGTGTTTCTTGTGGGCATATGCATAGTTTTTAACATGACAAACACATACAAGGATACAGAAGAAGGTGAAGGGCAAAGGCAGATCCAGCAGATTCTTACTTTGGTAAAGCAACAGATGATTAGATATAACACACACACACACACAGACAGACACACGGACAGGAAAACTATTTGTTCCCCAGTTTGTATCTTTAAGGAACAGCCTGACGAGGAGAGAAATGTGCCTGTTTGTTGTCACACTGGGAAACTGATGAAAACTAGTTTCTTTTGTTAGCCCCAAAAAATAAGGAGTAGTCCTTAGGGGCCACCACTCATCTTTATTTACTCATTCAACAGACGTTGGAGTCATGTTTCTTGTTACCTGAAAAATATAAGTCAAACATGCTTTATCTCTTTTATTTCTGTGTCTTCTTTATCTGCTTAATTGTCCCCTTTGTTCACTCACTGTGCCACGTCTTTTTGTTTGTTGCTAAGAATGAAGTGCACAGAGGCATTTTTAGAGCTTCTTAATGAAATCAGCCGCCTGCTACAGACGACATCAAGGCCACGAGAGCAGTGGGAGTGAGGCTAAATAACAGCTGCGGGGCAGGAAATCCAAAACAATGCATTGACATATGCAATCAGGCTCCACCGAGCTGAAAGTAACCACAGAGGTGAGTGATAACTCTTTACTTGCCTCTCTGTGATCACCCCCCACCACCACCCCCTTCACCCCTTTCACATACACGTAGTCAAGTAATTCATAATTGATGAGAACCAACGACAAACGACAACAGCATTTGATGAGTTCCTGGAATGTCTGTTGATGCTGTTTGGGACTCAGTGACCCCCTCCCCTGCACTGGACACACAGAGATAATGTTGATCGTTTTTCTTTTTTTTTTACTGAGACAGCAAATAAACACATTCCTCTACATTTCAAGTCTGTTCCTACAGAAACACAGGCCATTAAGCTGCATCCATCATGCTCACTCGCCTCGCCTCAGATTAATTATGATCACAGCATCACTTTCTTCATATGCTGTGAGGCCTTTTTGTGAGAATCTTAATAGAAATATGATGAGGTGCAAAAAAAAAAAGAATAATAAAAACGGCTAAAGTAGCAGTCCTGTAATGTAATTTCAGCACCATAATGGTTAGTTATAATGTACCTTAAAAACCCAGCATATGTAACGTAACATGCTTTTATACTAAAGCATTGCTTAATCATTATGGCTTCAATACAAGTGGTCGATGCACACTGTATATATTAAGATATTTGTCAGCATCCTTCAATAGATTTCACAACCTGGGCACCGTGTGAGCAAATCTCTCTAAGCTGAAATATCCACCTGTGACGTGTGGTCACCTCCTAACAGACCACGTCTTTGACTAACAGCTGCCAGGTGGCTTTATTTTTCTGACATGTGTCCAGGACTGTGACTTCCACAGTGAAATAAACCATGTGATGTTTCATTCTCGGTGCACACGTGACAAATTTACACCACCTCCACGTAGTTGGCTGGGTAAAGCCCCTCCCACCCGCCGTCCTTCATGCCCCGACACCAGCCCTGATCGTCCTCATCCTCGACCTTCAGAAACTCCTCACCTGCAGTGACAAACACACATTTCATAATCTTTTTTTCTTGTTTTAAATAAGAGCTGCAAACAATACATATGTATATATATCCACTCTGCAAAACTCAATTATTTTTTGGTATGTACTGAATTTACCAGTGTCAAAACTGTGCATTTCAACCAACTGCAGACAAAGATATTCAGTTTCTTGTCAACAGAAAACCAGCAGATGCCATTTGAGAAGAAAAGACTTCTTTAAAAATATAAGTGAACTGCTGGACTGCAGGTGAAGCTCTGCAAAACATCAGAGACCTTTTCAATATACTGTGTTGTGCGGCTGCAATCAGAATGAGCTATTTTTAGACTATTTATAATTCTTTTTTACATTGTTTTATTAGAAGATAACTAAATACAGGAAACATGTATTAAGTACTGAAATAACTTCTTATTTTTTAAGGGGAAAACAGCATCTATAGGCTAAAGTGTATAAATGTGACATCCCTTTAACATTAAAACAATCTGACCCTATTACACCAGTTTTATTCACGATGTGCTTGATGGAAAGCATGAAAACACCTTTCAGTAACATAATTCCATTCAAAATACCAAAAATCACTAAATTCAGCCGTATAACAAAGTTAGATTTTATGCACCGTTTTACAAATGATTGACAAACAATACTAATCTATACACACCAGTACATTCCACAGGTCTGACGTCGTGTTTACCTGCTTTAAAGGACAGCTCATCCGTCTCCTGGCCAACGTAATCATACAGAGCTCTGACTCTCACGCCTCCGATCATCGCACTGACACGAAGAAAAAAGACAGACAGGACGTCACATGAGTGAGACAAACATACACACGTGTCATCTGTCTTTCTTCTTCACACAAACTCACCTCTTCTCTAGTGTTCCTTTCTTTTCCACATCCTTTTTCCCTTTTTTGTTCTTCTTATCAGGGATCCAATCCTATTGAAATAAAATGGACACTAAATGTTTAAATGCAGCCCAAAAATAAGACACTTCACAACAGAAAATGGTGCAAACGACAAACCTGGAAGTGAGGCCAGTCTGTGGGCATTCCAGGCCCGTGGGTGTTTTTCCACCAGCGAAGGTCCTCTTGCTCATCGATGGCCATCAGTGTGTTGTGCAGCTCATTGTACACAGCTAACGCACTACGCGGGCAGGAGACATTCAAAACTGTATTTTAACCCTTTAACCATTTCAACTTTTAAAAAAGAACGGTGAACTTTTGGACAAAGTAGCTGGGAGACGTTAGTGACTTCTCTTGTGGGGTAAATATCCTGACAGGTTTATGCTGGGCATAATAAACACGTCACGCAGGGATGAGCAGTGTATTAGGTGACAGCTGGGTGATTAATGGTATGGCATACATTTCTCTAATGATCATACTGTAATAAAGCATTTTCAGTTCATGATGACAAGAGTATTGTTCGAGTATATTCTCAGCAAAACAAATTGCCCCTCTGAGATATGTTACTGTATTCCACTCCTCTTCTCTACAAGCCTCTAATTCAGTCCCATGCTTGCTGTTTGTACAGCATCCACCCTAACAATTAAACAGTTTAATAAAAGCAGATATTTGCTGTAATTAACCCAACATGGTTCCTGTAGATTTGATAAAATAATTAAACCGCTGTCTTGCTTTTACTTCCTTTATCAGAATCGAAAGGAGTCGGTGAGAAACGCTGTGATAATCTGTGGAGAAAATGGCTTTTAATTAGCACTAAATTCACTCCAGCTATTGATTCTAACACACTCGGCTCTAAAGACACAGCAAGGCACGAGGCAAGGAAACCACACATTTAAATTTGGTTCCAGTCGCTTAACTTCAAACACCAATCTTCACCTCATCAGCAGAGACAGCGTCTTAAGGATCCCGTGGCCGCGTGTCTCACCTCTCATTGTTGGTGATGTCCAGATGTGTGTGGATGGAGAGGAAGGCCTGTTTGAGGAAGACGATCCTTTTCCGCTCCTCCTCCTGGGACTGGTCAAAGATGGACTCCATCTCCTCCATGTAGCGAGGAGCATAGCGGTTCACCTCCTCTAGGACTTTCTCGTAGCGGGAACGAACCTGCGACACAGTAAAATATCATTAATACTAGATATGGACAGTATTGTTAAAAATGTTGTGTACTCACTGGCTGGTATACCCTAATTTAGCCCAATACAACAACCTTAAATATTCTTTATCTACAGAGATGGAAAATATTCACTTCATAATTAAATTCATCATTTTATAAACAATTCAAGCACATTGACTTTGGTGCATGTTTTTCTTTAGACATTTTCAAAGTACGGAGCCAGAGAGATGACATCTGGGGAAAACAATTAATAAATCGCATGATCCCAGACTCCGCAGCAAAGACGATTATCATTGCATCTTTAAAACCTGAATGGTTTCACAGTTTTGATCTTCTATGCTTCTAGATTCAGTGTTTACAAACTGATTTTGGGACCCACTCTCTAAAAACATGCTTCAGAGTGCTTCTACTGGTCAAAAAGCACAACGGACACCATTTACAGAACAAACTGGTACCTTCTCAGCCTCCTGTTGAGCGATCTCTCGCTCCTCCTGGATCTTCTTTTGTTTGTCGATGGAGATGTCTGGGTTTCCCTGAGCGTGTGCATCTCGCTCCCTGGCTATGTGCTCTTTACGGCTCACCTTATGGTACGCCCTCCTGGCTTTATCCAACTGAAGAGGAACCACAATGTCCAAATGTTATTATATCACCAGCAAACCTGTGCAATCCTTGTATAACTCCTAGAATAAACTCATCCTTAAATAGCAATGTATTAAGTCCATTTGGTCTAAATATAGATTCTTCTTCTCCTCCTCCTTCAGTGCGCTCAAATAAAGCAAATATTTAATGGGCTCATTGTCTTTGTTTTGTTTTACTCCACATCTAAAACTATACAGCAGAAAACTGTGAAGACAGACCTTCTTAAGGCGCTTGGCCCATGGTTTCTGAGCACGTGCAAAGCCTGTCTCGGTGTCCTGAGACTCCTTGAATCCTCCAAATAACTTCTTGTGGAAAGTGTCCTTCTGCCAGGTCCTGACCTTGTCTCCGTCCTCTGACACCAGTGAGCGGCAGATGGAGGCGTGTAAGGAAGCCAGCCGGTCAGCAGAGGACAAAAAACACTGCCAGGCCTTCAGAAGAGAGCCGTACAGAGGAGCTGATGGAGGGAGAGGATACGTTTGTATTTTTTAACTTTGCAAATATTTATCTTCTCTTATCACAACACATACACATGTATGGACAAAGGTATTTGAATTCAAGTGTTTCAATCAGGCTTCGGTTTAGGCCTCTTGTCGCCAATGAAGGACAATCTTCACACTTCTGCATACCGAGACATATTGGACAATGCTATGGTTCTAACTTTGTGGCAAAAACTATTAAGACATGATTTGATGAGGTTGGTGTGGATGAACCCATAAAGGCACCTTTAGGATGAACTGGAACAGAGATTGCGAGCCAGGCCTTCTCGTCCACCATCAGTGCCATGACCTCATCGATGCTCTACAGAATGAATGGGCACAGATTCCCATAAAAACACTTCAAAATCTTCAGGAAAGGCTTCCTAGAAAGCGTGGAGGCTGTTGTAGTTGCAAAAGGGTGACCAAATACTTTTGTCCATATAGTGTATGTTTAATCCTCACTTATGTCGTCATCATGGCGTCGACATAAGTACCTGAGGTGGCGGTTACTGTACTTACTGGAGTCCACCACCGGCTTCCATTTGTTGCTCCATTCACTAAGTTGCTGTGCGTACTGCCTCTCCACCCGAGCTCTCTCTTGAAAACATGCCACTATGTCATTACAGGCCTGGAAAGCGTCTTCTGTCCGCTTCACCGTGCGCTGATAGTTCCCAGGCTGCCAGGACACAAAGAGAGAGAGGGAGAGGTGTGAGGTCTCCTGTTCACACCAGATAAACAGCAGGAGGAGGAAGGCGAGAGGACGTTTAAAACTCAAAGTAAAAGAAAATGTGTGAGAGTGTGTTTAAAATAGTGTTCGATACAGACTTCTTTGTGGATGCACCATTGCAAATTAAAAGACAGTGAAGGCTACACACAGCTGCTCACAGTTCATTTCTGGCAGAGTAGAAACAGCATCTGCAACATTAACCGATTTAGCACAAGAAACTAAAAATATAACGTTTTCCAGTCAGCTCTTGATTTCACTCTTGTACTATCTTACACTCAATTTACTACTGTTACTACTACGACTATCATCTCATCATCTCTGCTTCTAATAGTATTTTATACTAAGTGCCATTCTTTTAAGGAGATGGAGTCAACATTGAAAGCGTAGCTTAGCATATACAGTACATACAAAATAATAAGTTGCCTTTAACTGTTCCTGTTTTTAAATCTCTTTTAAAGGCACATTTGTTTTCATTAGCTTTCACCACAACGTGAGTTGAGCTTTTGTTCGTCTTGTTTTACTAATTCATGTTTGTGTTGTTTTATGGTATGTTTATATGTCTACTTTGTCAACAACTCTGTTGTTTTAAATGTGCTTCAGAAATAAAGTTGGATTGGATTTTACAGGCCATCCATTGTACGACCAAGTACATCTGAAGCAGCAAAGACTCATCTTTATGCTAAGCAAACAGGCTACAACTACATGTTATTTCTAAAAGGTTGACCCAGCCCAGCTCCATGTGTCCTGGTAAGTTGTGCCAGTTAGCAAGTAAGCACAAAACCATGAGCTGGAATAAACCTGCTCCATATTAATATCCGTTTCATCTTGTACAACTATAATTTCTACGTCGACAAAAAGAGAAGCTACAGTTTTAACAGTCACCGCTGCAGCTCAGTTTGTCATAACAAGGTCTAGCTTGCATCCTCATCTGTGACACTGCTGTAGCCGCCTTAAGGTCAACCCCCACGTGCCACACGTGACACTTTACTGGCACTGAGTTTCCTGTGGTGAAGTGCGACGGCGGTGGCAGTAGTGTGGGGTGTGGTGAGTGGACATGAGGACAAGGCCCTGACCATAAAAAAGCCAGATGGAGGACAGGAGGGCAGCGACGGCAAGATCCTGAGTGTAATAGCATATCTGAAGCAAGTGTGTTGTTTGTGGATGTGGAATCTGGAAATCTCTCTGCAATTTTCCTGGCAGCCGCCGTCCGCTCCTACTCAGCACTCACTCCTACTCTCTTCTTCACTTTCTGTCAAACCTCTTGTTCATTAGTCTCTGACATATTCACACAGCTGCTGGTTGAATGAACCTGAGGCCGGCACATGTTGTCATGTTGTGTTAAATCACCTGAGGTAATGCACTTATTGTAAATACTACAAAATGACTTTTATATCACGGGCGACATTTTCCCTTCTCCAACACATTAGCTGTGGAGCTCCAGTTACTGCATGTTGGCTCGTTGGGATGGTTTAGGATCTCTACATAAACACCAGCTGTAATGTCACTCGTTACACCCACACGTTGTATGTCCACTTCATAATCCATGCTTTGACTGTTGGCATACACTAAATAATTACACAGTGCTTGGCGGTGCATTTTTATTCCCCAGAGTAACATCAACTGTCCTTTCACATGCACAGACCACAGATCTTTGCGATTTTACTTACAACTGAAGGGCATTTGTATCCGGTGGAACTCTTAATTAGTGGATAATGAAATGAAAGTGCACCGTAAAGGTCAGTCACTTAAGTCTTTATATGTGGAAAGAAGATAGTGAATGCTGGCGGCACTTAGGCCAAATTAGCAGGTTTTCAGCCACAAATGAATTCAATGTATTCCTTTTCTGACCTTTCTGTAAAGCATCCAGCTACATACTGTATGCATCATTTAAGGTAGTTGACATTTGTATTTGCTTAGGATTTAACACTTGTATGCATAAGCTAAGTGTCACTCATGCTAAGGTGGTTTAAAGTAAAACATGGAGCAAAGGTGAAACCGTAAAGCCCAGTGTGTCGTTGTAAGTTGTATGTATATATGCAAACAGTCATTTACGAGAATCAAAAAAAGGTTTCATTTTACAGAAAATCTAAATCGACTGGGGGTGCTTCTCATCCGTGCCGCCCCCTGCTCCTCCTTTTCTCCTTTCTTTCGGCCTCTGTTGTGGTTTTCACTGAATCTCCTCAGTCCTCGTCTGAGAGTTAAATGGAAACAGCTGAGGAATCCACTTTGAGGCCAGAAGCAACGCTGCAAAGACTCAGTGGGCCAATCTCTGAGGCAGATGCTAATCTGCTACCAGAAAATCTAGTAAAAATGTGTCGTCAAAGAAAATGGCCAACGGGCCTCTGCTGAAAAGTCCCATTTCCCGAGTGTACCTGAATATAACGCCGCGTTAGTCCTCAGAACCATGAGTTGAACGTCTTTTATTTTATTATTTCTCGTGCCATTAAACTGGGACATTTTCAGGATCAGGCAGCTTTTTTATCAGTTTTCCATATAAAACATTGTGAGTGAGCTTGTGTTAATCAGGAACGATGGGAACTGTGGTGAGACTGTAGCACGTTTTTTTCCCCCCATGTTATACAACATGTTCCTCTGTCTTTGTTCTTGTTTTGCACATAAAATTCTAATAGTCTAGGCCAGTGTTTCCCAAATGTTTTATTTGAGGAAAGACGACAAACTACTGCGACCAGGTTCACAATATAAATGATTCACGAAAAGAGCAAATTTCCTGTATGATATTACATTTCTGACTATTCTTAACTGCTATTCCTACCACAGCTAATATTATTTTGAAGAGGTAAAGCAGGTTTTTCTAAAAGACCTATGTTTAATGAATGAATCACTTCATCTTATACTTTAATAAATCTCAAGTAAGACTCTGGAAAAAAAAAAAGTTTTATTTATTTACCAGTGGGTCCAGATCCAGTGTTAGTATGTGTAAATAAGAAAACTAGAAAAGGATAGTAACTAGTAGCAGAACTAGTAGTTGACATTACAGTGAGATGCAATTGTGCTTTAAATATGGTTTTAGACACCATTTTATGAGACACTGTGCGGCACTAAACAACACATTCAAAGGTGTCCCCATAGAAATGTTTGTCTTAATAGATGCAGATAAAGCTTCCTGCAGAATAAAAACACAATGATGCTCTGTAACAGCAGCTAACACTATCCATTCAGTCCATCTGTCGGAGCTGCATATACATATACATCCA
This sequence comes from Solea senegalensis, assembly GCF_019176455.1. NCBI lineage: Eukaryota > Metazoa > Chordata > Actinopteri > Pleuronectiformes > Soleidae > Solea > Solea senegalensis. The sequence continues at coordinate 7,763,193 of NC_058038.1, forward strand.
CACGCGTCCTCTACAGCAGCGTCATTGGTAGCATCACGACAAACAAAAGAGCTAAACTTTGCAGTATAATGACAGACAGGAAAAAAGCCTGGAAACAAATGCAGCACAACAGGAGGCTGCCAAAATTACAGGAGGGGGAGAGATGAAAGTTGGGCGGCACATCGAGGCCAACGGGAGACGAAGCCCGCATTAAAGCGGTGGCACACTCAAATGAGACACTTGGGCACTTTGGATGTCGGAGGTGTTTACAGCTTTAAAACATGATGGCTAAAGTGATCCAGTGTGTTTGGTACTGCCGCTGAAGACAGGAACTGGAGATTTATGGGGCACAATAAGTGTATATGAGTTTGGTCTTGTGCTGTTAGTGTCATCCATCCTGTGTTATCATGCTCAGTAAAATCTCAATGAGCAGCCGGCATTTATTGGATGTTGGCTTCACTTTTCTGTACACGTTTGTTGAGCTTGGTTGTGGTTTGTCTGCTGTTTACACATGAAATGAATCTTGTTCAACATGGTGGTGGATAACCTGTTTTCTGGCACAGCAGCCAGCAGCAAGAAATAAATACCAAGTTGTGTGGTATAAGCAAAAACCACACGTTCAACATCCCAAGAGATGTCATCCTCGTGCAGAGTTCTTAGTAAAACAACGGCAAACAATCAAACACTTAATGAGCCGAAGACAATGTCAAAAACCTTCTCTGAGTGCAGTTAAGCCCGAGTGAGGGAATCCAGCGTGCACATTAGTCATGATTCACTTTTTTAAAAAAAGCACGGCCTTGTTTACACTGATGTGTAGCCTGAGCGACTAAACTGTGAAGTCTGTTTTGACTGGAAGGTCACAGAGACTGGAGCGGTGGAGGCAGAAGCTTTATCTCGTCTATCTCACATCTCTCTCTCTCTCTCTCTCTCTCTCTCTCTCCCCCCCAAAAAGAATTCAGAGCGATAAGTTGACAAGGACAGACACGATGTGTTGCTACACATAATGCAGCAGAACACGCGTTCTTACCATCCAGAAGCTGCGATTGCTGGCATCTTCGGGGCTGGAGTCTGCTGACAGCGTCGACATCCTGTTCTCTGCGTGAGACAGTAAAGAAAAAGTTTATGACTTTAACACTGGAAATAAGTGACTATTATTATGAGAGTTCTGCTCTTACACTATTTATTTATTTAAACCTGCTTTAGATATTACCATTCTTCTTTTGTCTGAACTCCATTTTGAAGCTTCCACGACTGAACACACCAACCTTTATAGACCTGGTTTAGACGTGTGGGCTTTGTAGATACAGTATGCACAGAAACGTCACCAAAGGAAGGTTTTGACAGCTTCCAACATTTGCTTTTACGATCCTGCCACTTGTTCTTACTTAGGGAACAAATACACGATAGACTCACATCACGCGGTTGATCAGTGTAACATAAATACCCAAGAATAACATTCAGAGCCAAATCACAACCAAAAATCCTTCTGCATGGGAATCCGTGACGAGTCACACGTCCATAACAGGAAGCCACTTCCTCTATAAGTCCCAGAGGGTTTATTTAGTCAGACATATCCCACAGTCCTGTCAGGTCAACTCAACATCGTTCATTAATCTAATGGAAAAAAACACACACAGAACAATCTTATGTAGAGTCTGTGAATGTTTTTGACTCTTGGCTATTTAAATGATGTGTAATCTTACAGTGGGTCTTATCATCTGTTTAATCTGTGTTCATGTATGTACACAGTGATGTGATATGTTATAAATAAAGCACAAACACTTCAGGTTTCTAACTATTTAAAAAATAAATAAATAAATATGTGATGAGAAAAGCTCAGTATTCCCTGAGATAAATGTGCTGTTGTCTACACTTGGATTTATAGTGATGCGTTTCAGTGAGTGCATCATTTCGTGGAGGCTTTGTGAAGCCATTAAAAGAGGAAGGTGACGTGCTCAATAAATTTGAAACCAGGAGGTGTACAGTAAACCGAGGCAGCATCAGCCAGGAAGGCCTGTCCTGTCCTGTGCAGCATGAGCACGCTTTGAAACATGAGCGATCCTAAAATTAACAGGGGCTAAAGGTCAACACGCATCCTATAATTCACACTTCATTTCTTCCCGTGCCGGTGTCCCCCTCTCTCCCCCTCTCTCCCCCTCTCTCTGCTCTTATTATTGCAAAAAAAGACACACCTGCACACTTGTTCAACAAGCAGCAGACACGCGCTCACATGGTACGAGGTCACAGTCACAGCATGCATCTGTGACCACGATGGCGCTCACTCAGTTCCACTCAGACTAAAAAAAGTCAACTTTTCCAGTCAAATATTTGAGCACACAGCAGTTTTGGGCTCTGACCTCCGTCGAGACAAAGCCCCCATGTCTTGTCTGTTTCTTCCTCCCTGCAGCCATTTCTCCTCATGCTCCTGTTTAACACACAATTAGATTCAATGATTTTTCTCCCTGCATATCCTGCAGTTCATGGGGCATCACATGCCTCCACTCCACCCCACCTCGCCGGAATCTTCTTCAGTTTTTCCTTCTGCTGTTGTGTCTCTGAAACTGAAGCGTCTGAAGATTACACAACATCCAGATTCACAGGAGGTCACAAAAATAATGAATCACCCCCCCACCCCCTTTAACCCTTGACCTAAACTTCCTGTCCCGTTGCTGACTGGGGTGTAACTGTGAAAGAGTTTTCACAGTGGGGGTTGAGCTGTCTCCAGTGTTTCCAGCCTTATTAAGAACACTGATTTTTTGATCTAAATGAAAGAGTTTGCTTGTAAATTAATCCTCTGGATTAGCCGCGGTCCATTGCACAACCTCTTAAATATGATTGCATGCTCTTTATAAGCAAGCGAAAGTATTCTCTACGGGATTGAAAACTGTTGACCACATGAGCCTTTTTAAAATACGATTTCACAGCTTTAATGTTCTCTAAAAATGTCTTTGAGCTTCAGGTGTTGAAAGAAAGTGCTCCAATGACATTGCGTACGACTGAACTGCCTGGTAAGAACGACAGAATTCACACTGTACAACTCACCACCAACAAGCACAGATTTAACTCCACCATGGGTCCTCCAGACTTTTTATGATCTCCTGTATGTCAGACAGGAAATTTGTTCCCCCGGCTTAAAAAAAAGAAAAGAAGTAATCCTGCAACTTGCATTAAACCAGACCTTTTAAAACTCTGAATTCACCCTTAAGAGAGAAAGAAAAAAAGAACTATGACCAGCTAAAGCTGTAGCTCATTTGGGTTAAGGGAGCCCATCTGGAGCTTCCAGCCAACCAAACTCTTTCACCCCTCGACTCTGCTCATTCCCTGGCACGGTCACTCACTCCTCCCCCTGTCCCCGTTTCATCTGTCACACATAACTCAACACACGCACACATGACAGAGAGGAAATATATAGTAACAAATGAAGACAGAACGCAGAAATAGGAGCTCAATCACTCCATCCGATCTCTGTGAAATGCAACCATCGAGGCAGCCAAGAAGGCAGCCTAATGACTTCTTACCTCTAGTGTAGTTGGGGCCTCTCTCTCTACTCAACACCCTTTTCCCTCTTTGGTTTGGTTAAAACTCCCTCTGCAATCAAATCTTTGTGTAGACTTGCAGTCTGCTTTTCCCTCCTGACTTCTTTGTACTCCTCTTCGCTCTCTCAAAACTTTGATTTTTCCACTCGTTTCTAAACAGCAATGCTCCTGCTCTTCCCCTTTCTTTGGCCCACTGTTTGTGTCAGATGAGTTGGCTTCTTTTTTTTTTCTTCTCCTTCTCCTCCTCCCTCACAGCCTCCCTCCCTCCCACTCTCTCTCCCCTCTCTCTCTTACTGTCTCCCTCTCTTTAAAACAGCTGCAGGAAACTTAGTCTCTTGTTCATTGTGCTTCACCACTTGTTGGAAACCGTCTCTGGTGTCTCTGCGTTCATTCACCTCCCTCAGAGCAGCGTTAACAACGCAGACCACACTGTGTTGTTTTATGCGTGTGTGTGTGTGTATGTGTTTGGAGGTAAACAATAACTGAGTCACCCAAGCGGAGCCTGCATGTGAATGTGTGTGTACGGTTTAATAGGCCCATTAGCTTTGTTTTACTATTTTACAAAGAGGCTCAGAGCAGCATGACCAGATAAGGGGAACTCCATCCCTCCATGCTTGTCTTCAAACCCATTTTCCGTCCCCACAACATTCCCCCCGGGACAGTTTGGTACGTCTGCCTCCACAGCTGGAGGAAATATCCGGTGTGGGTATATATATACACATATATATACATATATATATATATATATGGTGTGTGTGGATGTGTGTGTGTGTGTGTGTACAGTCAGTGCTGCTTTGAAGTAAGAGGCCCCCCCGAAGAACAGTTGCTCAAACACACCACACTGTACCCGGCGCTTGGTGACATAATACTTTATGCTATGCTGAACTTGTGCAACTTTTGTCATGTCCGAACATGCCATGTAAATAATGCTACGCCCCAGCTGCAGCCTGCACTCAGAAAATAACAATCCTGTGTTGGTAATCCTGTAATCAAACGTTGGAAGGACGGTAGACGGATATCATGGCAACGCTGGGAGATCCTGTCATTAAAATGATAACTAAAAAATGTAATAAAGTGGGAAAAGGTCTCTGTTATATGTTAAACTTGCATTAGTAAGTTAGATCACAAAAATATAAATAGATCACAAAATGTTTCAGTAAATCACCAAAGGAACTGGAACAGAATGGAACGATTGGTTGGTGCTTACCTTTGTGCTTCATAATGATGATGTTTACAGTTTTCCTACAGGTTTTCAGACATGATGTCAGTATCAGTGCAGCTGTACACACCAGGCTCACTTCACTTGGCTTCAAGCAGCTTGTGTTCTATGTTTTCTGAAAGTGGAGTTTGGATGAAGGGAGGGACATAAAAAATGACAGACACAGTCTTTAAGTTAAGGTTAAAGAAAATACTGTTTCAGTGAAGGAACATTGTTGCTCTGATCTGTCAATTATGATATTTTCTTACCCGGACCACAAGTGGCCCCACAATAGTGTTTGGAGAAAAAGCATTTTTAATATATTAAAGAAATCTAGATCTCTATAGGTATATCGTTCAATATCTAAATAGTGTTACGTTTAAGTTATTTTGTTTTATCTTTGGTTTTAAATTGTGTTTGTCATTAAACTGGTTTACTTGTTTGATTTAAGTTCAGTATCACCACAATTAATACAACTAAAATTAATGCAATTTATGGTGTTATCAATAATAGTAAAGCACTAGTAGTGGTGGAAGAGGGAACCTAAATCAAATTCACTTTAGGGCCCCATAAAGGCTTGGGCCGGCACTGCGCATAACTTTCAGCAAAGAGAATTTAAACTTCCACTCCGACCCAGTAGGCGGCGGTAGTATATAATAGGCGAGCTGATGTTCAGGAGAAGAAGAGGAAGCGCCTACAGCTGCAGTTACTGGTTGGTTCGGTCATTGCAGCCTCTGCTACACGTTCTGATACCAGCTCAACATGGCTGCTACAAATGGTAAGATCATTTTATAACTTCAGTTCATGACAAATGAAAAGTATGTACAATCATATCAGTAGAGTGTTGGTCGTAAGAACTGGTTAAACTAATACAAGCGCCGCTCCCGCCGAGTGAACGGGCTATTGTAACGTACACTGTGCTACTGTTTTATAAACATACTGTACATTTAACTTTCCGTCTATTGACAATTTCACATAACTACTGCGTAACCAGAGTATATTTTGATAGTTAGCCATTTTTCGGTTGTGTGTGTGCGCTGAATGAAACATGGTGACGCAAAGCTACGACTCGTAACACGTGGTCACATACGGGACTCCCGTTGTCTGATTTTTGCAATGTGGTTAATACAAAAATATAAAATGTTATAACCAGGTTTGGTTGGTGCGATTGATTTTCGTCTGAACTCGTATGAACCAATATTATCTGCTGATGGTTTTGAGTAACAGCAACTTTCAAGGCCTGTCTCCACGTGGGAAGCCTTACGACCCATTAGCACGAACGCCTACATTATAATGATCTTTTTTTTTTAGAGTGAAACAATTTGTGTATGAGAATCTTTAACTGTGTGTATTTTAGTTGCTTCTCTCCCCTGATGACCTGCACTGGGCTCTGAGTTTATGTGGAGATAAAGTGCACCTTTGGCCCTGACAAGCCAGAGTTTCTGAGGAGACTATTCTCTAACGCTGGGAGGAAGGTTTTAGTTTTTGGTAGATCATAACTTAACATGTGCTCTATGTATTTTGTCATTTCAGGTCACTTCAAGTCACCACCACCACCTCAGAATCGGAAATGTGTGTTTAAGAAAGGTATGTTATATGTAGAGGTCAACCCATGTGGGTTTGTCTATGGCCAGTTCTTAGAGATGTGGACAGACAATTATTAAAATTTAACTTTCTGATAACAGTGTAATTATACAACCAAAAACATAATTAAATGGGTTAAAATAAATTCAGTACCTCAAACAATTGCTCTGCTAACTGAAGACAGCCAGAATTGTCGTACTGAACTGTGACCACTGGGTGGCAGTGAACACTCACAATTTGAACCAAATTGATCTATACAAGAGCGTAGTTAAGTACAGAGCTGTGAATTCAGAAATAAGGGCTGGTTTAAATTAAGGATTATTGGAGTTCTTGCTGTGTCATATTGTTGAGGACATTGCTCTAGATATTATGTGTAACTTCTGCTACTGTAAGTGATTTTTCTTTTTTTTCTTTATGGCCTTGACAAATAGATCAGATACTTAACCTACTGTGAGTACATTTCTGCTATTGGTGTGGATTTTAACTGCTTCTCTCCCCTGATGACCTGCACTGGGCTCTGAGTTAATGTGGAGATAAAGTGCATCTTTGGCCCTGACAAGCCAACGTTTCTGAGGAGAATCTTAACTAATGATGGTCAAGTGTGACAATCATTGCAACACATTAACATTTGCTCTTATTCTTTCAGGTCTTGCAAAGGAAGTGACTCCTACAGTGCCTTGAATCAAGGTGTGTATCCTACTGCATCTGTGTAGTTTGGTAGCAGATTCTCTGAATGCTCATCTCTTGTGATGTATTGCACTGGGCTCAGAAATGCAGTGTTGATAGAAGTGCAGCTCTGCCCTTGACAAGGCCGAGTCTGAACAGATGATTGCCAAAATGCTTGGTGTATGATTATACCAGCAAGTTGTTTGCCTCACTACTGTGTGTTTGTTTTTTTCAGGTGCTGGTCCTGACATCATGCAATCCTTGTTCAGAAGATGATCAGCAAACCCTCCACAAAGGGGGTTAGCCACAGATGATCAGTGAAAGGGCAAAGTGAGCCGTCGAGCAGTGGAAAGATGGCTTTCAGGGAGAAGTGTGGTTAGGTAAACCCTACTCCTCAGAGAGTGGTCTCAGGCTGGAGTTGACCTCAAGAGCCACGGCACACAGATGTCTACAGGAGATGGATCACAACTACTGCTTCCTGCTGTGATGCAGTTCCTGATCCAGAGACCAATATTAGATGCATCTTTTCAGAGTCAAAGAGGAACAAGACCGGAGACACTGATACAGGCTGCTCACCTCTGTGCTACACTACATTGATGCAGTAGTTTGTGTCTAAGGAGCCTCATATTCAGTAAATGAAGGAACTTTTTGTTTATGTACTAATTAAGATTTTTAACAATCTTTGGAAATATGAACTTTTGTATGTAATGTAACAACGTTTGAAACATTAAAGTCTTTTTAGCTTTCAGTTCAAAGCAAGTGTCAATGTTTTTTGTGTTATTGTTAAAACACGGTGGCCTCTCTAGAGCTGACCCAGTTCATGATATAAATATCATTCTGGGGTAATGGAAAAACAGTCCATTAAACCAGTTGATTGTACACTAGTGTAATTATTTCATCAGATAACTAATCTTATTTTGATGTCAAATAAAACGACTTAATAAGGTAAACCTGAAATTGTTTTTCTATTTTCAGGTTTAAATATACAATTCTGCACAAATATAACTTAATTGGTGTACTTACACAATTTCTGGTCTGCATCATGGTTACCAAATTATTTATGCCATTGATATAATATTAATATAACACAAACATTGGGTATGACAAGTGGCTGGCAAATAAATAACCAGAAACCTTTTGATAGACTCGGAATAAATTCACAGAAGCCACATTTTCAAATACTATTGTCATCACTGGACACTGAAGTTAAGATTGTTTAAAATGGAGTTACAGTAAATTCAAATCTTTGGCAGTTTTTTGTCCCAATTCAGACACAAAAAAGCAATTTTACAGTACAGAGGACATTGTTTTTTTCAATAACAATGTCCCACATTGAAATTTTCTTCCGTCAATTTCCCTGCACCTTACAACACTAGATACACAGGATTGATTTTATCCTGTTATTGTGCTATTGTCCAAGTAATTTTAACCATTACCAAAGTATTGTTCTGTGGCACAGTGAGGAGCAGAGAAGGATATAGAAGATATGTGAGCAGCCACTAGAGAACCAGCAAGTCTTGTAAACAAAGAGAACTATTTCTTTCTAAAAAAAATTAGTGCTTTTCGTTTAGAGTGGAGGCTTCATACATACATGAACCCTAGCCCTCAAGTTACATTCTAAATCAACTCTTAAATCTATTTGGGGGGCAAGAACAGTGGAGAAACAATTGTTAACTCCAGAAATCACAATACATGAATTACAACTTTGTTTCTTTATCTTTATTATAATTCTAACAATTTATTATCTCTTAAAACATTTGAAATTCATATATGATTATATGAATGTATGTATATGCATATAACATATACATATATATTTATATATATATATATATATATTCTGTAAATTATCTTTCATCTGTTCATATTCTTGTTTTTTTAAAAGATCTCTTAAAGGAAAGGAAATGCTTTCTATAAAGTTGGACCGATTTCTTATGATTTCTTCTTTTTCTGTCACTCTCGATCAAAACTATTGAGTGCAATGAAAGAATTAGACACACGTCTCCAGTTTCTCACCAGTCACCTAAACGAGAACATCAGCCAGAGGTGATTTCATTAAGTCTTTTCCAGAGATATTAATCTGCCCTATTTGAATTAGCAGACCTTTTTTTTTTAGATACCTGATGGAAAACAAGCAAAATCGTGGCTGAGGCTTTAGTTTGAACAGGAAGCCACGTTCTGCTTGTTTTATTCTCTCAGACACATCGTCCCCTTTTTTGGACTGATCCACTGAGGGGAAATGTGTGAAGTCGAGTCTGCTAATGGAAACGGGTCATTACATTAAATGCTGGTAGTTAATGAAGAGCTGTGAGCATACTGGCACATGTCAGCGACTTCAGAAGGTGCTTTGTACAAACAAGAGGATGCAAATAGAGTGGAGCTGTTAATAGAGTCAGGTCATTAACAGTGGAAGAGGGCAGATGTGGAGTAAAGGTCGAACTGTATAGAAAGCAGAGCAGTTAAATAAATACACTTTACCTTCTCATGTTAAACATTATTTGGAAGACAGAGATTCTTTAGAACTTTTGAGACTTTTTTTTTTCTTTTTAAACATCTTAAACCATAATTAGATGACCATTATTTTCATCGTCCTTATTGCTATTTCCCTTGCATTCAAATATAATCTTTCTTTAACCACCAGCAAAGAAAACCAAAAAAAAATCCTCTTTAAACCATTGTCCATTCACATATATAGCGTATGTGTGTGTGTGTGTGTGTGTTCATGTGCACTTTGAGTGACGTGATCTATGAAAAGCTGTTTATCTTCTTGCAAAAAAATAGACCGCAGGGCCAAGGGGCAGGTGTGAACCTCCGTGTCCATTTCCCAGATGTAAAATGCACGTTCGATATGTGTCCAAGGACTTGAAAGCAGCAGGAGAGGTGAAGCGTTGTTCAAGGTAGAGAGGTCATGAAAGAGCCCTTATATTTGATCTCAGCAACAGTGAGAAAAGCAGGATTGAGGATATAATGAGATGCAAATGTATCCACGAAAGCTGACGGGGAAAACCAATAAATGGTTCTCCGAGCACAGAAAGACATTTTTTATAAGTGACCAATGAAGAGGAGGAGGCTATATTCTCTAGGATTACTAAAATAAATCAATTATTAGGAAGTGTTTTGAATAAAGAGATAAAACATTTTCACTTATGTGTCTTGGGCATCCCCAGAGTAACAGTTGCTACATGTTTAGCATCTGCATAATACTAAGTAGGTTTTAAACAGAGTGAGAAAATCATGTTTTAGGCCTTAAAGATCAACATGTCATTTAAAAAAAAAAAAAGTATCTTCACAGGCCGACGACAGCAAGAAGAAAAGGAAGTGATAAGAAATGTGCTTCACATTAAGTTGCAATGCTTCTCGTCACATAGATAGAAGCAATGTTAGGGGCACAGTGCCCCAAATAATTATGCATCTCTCGTTTAAAAAGAAAAAAAACCTCCATATACATTTTCTATTTAAATATATAACCAACACGATTTGTTTCGCGGCACAGTCAGAACCAGGGAGACTCTCTGAAGCTGCAATAACAGTAAGGACGATGAGAGTAATGATGTAGAGTAACAATAAATCTCTTCATATTCAGTATTCCAGTGTTCCCATTCCCATTTAAAAATTGTAAGAACAATCATAGTATTAAAATTCGATATAAGTGTTACCCTCAGGTCCCCATTGGCCAGGTGGCTGCTTGTGTCCTCCTGGATTTCGTGGAGAGAGGGGGAGAGAGAGAGGAGGGCACGCAGAAGGAGCAGGGGGGATTGAGTGGAAAAGAGCAAGAAAATGGCAGTTTTTCCTCTTCCCCTCCCCGCTCCTGTCCAGTCTCCCTCGCTCAGGTCTGAATGGGTGCACAGCAGTTGCCAGTTTTCCTGGTAAATAAAATCCTCTGGTAGATTTCCACTTCACGTTGTCCCAACTGAAAGCACCGTCTATCTCCTTTAATACAGCTCGGATCCAAACGTATATTATTGTGTCTATATATATGGTGTCCCATGAACTCGTAACACAAACACAGGTGAGTGCTTGTGTGTGTGTGTATGTGTGAATCTACATGTTGGTGGATACATGCAGCATGTTTAGTAGCAACGTGTGTGTGTGTGTGTGTGTGTGTGTGTGTGTGTGTGTGTCAGTGTTTCTTTTTTTTTTTTTATGTTGTTGGTCTGGGCACTTATTTTTGCTACAAATTTGTGATACAGTGACCAGTCTGTATATATGTTATTATAAGACTTAGGATGATAAAGAGCGATAGAGAAACACACTAACAACAGAGTCCTACCAGACCAGTGGTGAGGTAAAAACAAGACCGAGCCTATCGCAGCCACTCAAACAGCGACCTCAGCCTGAAACAAGAGCACAATGATACACAACTTAACTACACGCGTCCTCACCACCTCCAAAAACACGGGGAAGCTGTCATGGTATTCTGCCTCGAATCATTTTGTGTCCACCACACACACACAGACGCACACAGACACACACAGACGCACACAGACACACACAGACACACACAGACACACACAGACACGGCCTCATTCCCGCAGACAATCATTCTCATTCGCCCTCAAACACTCATCATCCTCTATGATCTTCAGACTCTTAAAAAGTAGCATCCACTCGGCGGGGAGGGACTTCTAATTGATTGCACTCTAAATGTTCTTGATGGGTTTCACTCTTAAGATTTTAAACTGTTGTCTGATGGGGGTAAGATGACTTTTCAACAAGATGGCTTTACAGCAAGGGACACCTTTATCTAAAACTGGTCATGGCCAAAAAGAAAAGAAAGAAGAACAACATAAAAACTAAGTGGCTTCTCTTTGTTCCTCCAGGTTTTGGTATAATCTCTGTTCCTTCCATGTATGAACTGCTGCAGCCACAGTGTCTCCATAAGCTTTGTTTGGATGAATGGGTGTTTTTGTTTGTTGATTGTGACCGTGCATGCATGTGGGGAAGTGTCGGGGTGTAAATCAGCCTGCCACAACCAGGGAGCGCCAGCCGGTTTATTTATGGATCATCAGCCCTTTTTTTTTTTTTCCATCCCTGTGTTTCCATCTCCCTTCGGGAACTGACTCCCCCTTTTCTTGCTCTCTGTGTGAAATCTGTTCCTCTCTCATTTTTCGTGTGAATCCACCATGGACAGCAGCAGTTGTGTCTTCCTCCCTCATTGCCTCCGATCCCTCCTTCCTTTCTCTTTCAATCTCTGCATTTGCAACCTCAGCTCTGGCTCACGTCATCTCTCCTCCTCTCACTCTGTCCATCCCGAGGTGAGAGAACAGAAATAGGAAATGGGCTGCTGGACAGCCTGAGGAAAGAAGAACAAACAACCATTGCCTCAATATAGATCTGTAATCCCACATGTCCCGCACATGATATAAGGAAACAAATATGAACAAGTCAAAAATGCAGCACTACATCAAAGTCTTCATCAGATTCTTGTGATTCTCCTTTTCTGGGTGTGGTTATTGTGGATTCTGTTTTAGTGTCCACTCCAGCAGTTGCATTTGTGGACAACAGAAAGACCCTACATATAAATATGCTACATCCACATGGGCTTGTTAGCCTCCCCAGTCATATATTCATGACCTGTTGAAGTTTTCCTGAAAGCTCCAAGTTCAGGATGTCTTGTACAAAGTTCCACTTAAGTAACAAGCTGCATAAGAGTGGCAAAAAGTAGGTCAAGGAAGGAGACTCACTGAATTGAGGTCTTTTTTTTTGGGCTTAAAAGGACAGAGGACAGAGATGAGACCACGGATATTATTGATCTGTCATCTCCAAAGTAGAGAGCACTTTGAGCTGCCAAATGATTCTGAACTAGCTCCTCTTCCCTTGGACTCGTCAGTAACTTGTTGTTTACATCTTTGTTTGCACAATAGCTTAGTGGAATTAACTCTCACAGCTGCTGCTGTCGCGGTGTCACATACGGGCTCAACTGCGACAACTGTTGGTGCTTAAGTATGGCATATTGGAACTTTAAACTTAAACCTTCTGGTGCAACAGTGACTTTTCCCATCAGGTGACTTTACTCGCTCTGTATAAAACATCACTGATTTATGTCAAGATATGATCAACATTCTTTTCACTGTGAGGTTTTGTCATGATCTCCTGTGGCTTTGGCAGCTGCAGAGCAGTGAAGAAATAATGCTGTGACAGGCCCCAGATTCTACACTTAATTACTATAATTTCCATTAGCATCAGTGTCATGCTCGTAGTATGTTTCAAATTATGAAAGTGGATGCAAATCAGATTCAGCCATTAGAAGTATGTATGTGTCATCAATACATACAGTACATGCTTCATTTGTATTTCATCCCAGTAATTAAAGCAATGCAACGCAAATGAAAACATATATGATTCATTTTTGTAACTCATACCAGTAGATGGCATGGTTACAGTTGTATTCTATTGTAATGTAAATAAATGTTGAGTTTTGTCCACACAAGTACAGGTAAAATAGATGATATGTTCATCTGCATTGGTTAAAAGAACTGTGAAAAGGTATAAACACATAAACTTAAATGAAGTGTTGAACTGTGCAGCCATACCTATCAATTATGTTCCTCAGTGCCCGTTCTATGTTCATGCGATGACCCACTCGTGTCACTCCCAAGTCCAGATAATCATCCTTGGTTAGAGAGGGCAGGTGGGTGCCGTCGATCTCGTTGTCCAAGAAGCGCTCTCTGTGCTCGCCCAGGTTCAGGTATCCTAGCCAGTCTGCAACGTCATACTTGGTCCAGTAGGGCAGCGGCTTGGAGGCAAATGGCTTTGTTGGGGAAGGGGGCGGTAGATGGGGGTAACTCAGGCAGGTAGGTGGAGGGAGAGGATGCAGGGGTGGAGACGAGGTCCCGGACAGGAAATGTGTCGGTGAGAGGGATCGTGAAACAACCAGAGTGGAGTTTGGAGGTGGAGGGGCACCAGAGGGGGCAAACAGGGGAGGAGATGGCGAGAAATAAGGATCACCTAGAGGGTTCCCAGGTGATGGAGGAGTAATTGAACCTTGAAGGTCATACATGGCACTGTATAGGGGCGAGGTGGGGAGTAGTGGAAGGGAGGATGGACGTGGTGGGCCCAGTTTGGGCCTCTCTGATGGGGAGATGAGGGGGCTTGGTGCTCGCCTGCGCTGGAGCATGTGTGATTCTGCTTTACGGGACTCACGACTAGGAATGAACTTGAATTCTAGGGCTTTGGTCCGGTAGACAGGTCTGTGTTTGGGGGAGGTGGGGTAAGGGGAATAAGTCGGGGATAGTGGCGAATGGCAACGTGGAGGCTGCGGGGCAGCTTGGGGCTGTGGGGACGGGGATCGTCCCCAGTTGGGATACTGGGAAACAGGCGTGGGGGATGGGGACAGTGATGGCTGTGATAACGAGATTGGAGATGGGGACAGGGATCGAGCTGAAGGCGGGCTCAGAGCCGAGACTGAATCTTCTGAAAATCTGTAAACAGAGGGTGAGAAAGAGAAGTTGTTATATAAGAAATGCACGACAGAAACCACAACACAACAAGATGTAAAATATGCACGCACACCAAGGAAAACATTGCACAGCTATTGCTTGGACCTCTGGATTAAAATAATTTTAAACAATCTATTTAAGATTGTGTAGTTTAACACAGTTGCCTCTGCTTTCCTATGGACTCACAACAGGCTGTAAAGTGAAGCAGATATTAAAGGTTTACTTTCTTCCATAAAGAAAACTGATGCGGAAGCGGCACTATTACCTGTTTCTGCTTCTGAGAGAAACACATGGAAAAAGCCAGAGAAATAAAACAGGTTTACATAGTGTAGACACAACACATGACATAAGCAGACAGTACAGAGGGTTTTTTTCTCACAAAAAAGTTCCAATGTTAATCATGGGGGGATGGAGTCACAAATGACAGACACACACGAGGAACACAGTTAGAAAAAGACAATGCTGTGTATCAACAACTACAAATACAGTGGTTCATGTTGTGACATTAAAAAGCCAAAACCTAGACCATACCTATGTCTGCTCAGTGTTCTCTGGCTGCTCCAGCTGTCCTTGGTTCTTTGTTGCAGTTTGCTGCTCAGCTCATTAATGATGCTGGGCTTCATACTGGATGCAGGTGGGTAAATCTTCTTCCCCTCTAAAAGTGTCCCGGACTGGCCGCCTCCATCACTGCTCATCTGACCCTCACCCCAGTGAGGCTTTATCTCAGGAGTGCGTGGCCGGTCAAAGTACGGTGAAGTGGATCGTACCATAGACTGCACGTCCCTCATCCCATATCCATCATGGCCACTTTCATCCTCCAGCACTCCCTCCTCGACCTCGTCGTCCGTCTGCTCATCTCTTCGTCTGTGGGAGTGGAAGGATGGAGGAGCAGTACTGGTCTGTCTGTGTAACTCCCCAGCGCGACCTCCGTCTCTGAACCTGTTGGCTTTGGGGTAGGTGGAGGCTGCTGCTGTAGCATTCTGCATCTCAAATGTTTGTCCGTCCAAGTAACTCATGTAAGAGTCTAGAAAATCTCCTCCCCTCTCCGATTCCCCCACCCCGCTTCCCCCTGCCATACGTCCTCTGTCCAGCCTGTCACGCACACCAGCTCCACTGTGAGCTAGGATGCTATCCAGGTGGTGGTCACTGCTGCTGCGGCTATCCAGCTCCTCAATCCCAGAATCTACTACTGTCTCCTGGGACTCCCCTTTCTTGGTAGCAGGGGGAGTCCGGTGGTGCTCCCCTGTCCTTCGACTGCCTATGATGGCGGTGGAGGATGTCGTATGTGTGGTATGTGTTCGCTCCTGGTAGAGCTGAGTGGAGGTGCTTGTTGTGGTGGCAGCAGTGGTGGTTGTAGTGGCACAGCTAGTGGTCATGGCATGGGAGGCAGTGCTCCTATGAGGAGTAGAGGTGGCAGCAGTGGAGTAGTGCGCTGGGGGACCACGGTAGGCTGGGGGAGGCGCAACTGTGTGCAGGGGGGGAGTGGGAGAAGAGCGCCCAGGGGTGTGAGTGCTGTTGTAAAGGTGGTGGGAGTGGGACATGGAGAAGGGTCTGTGGTAGGATCCAGATGGAGGTGGTGGTGAAACTGACGGGGGAGCAGAAGGTCCCGCTACAGAGGTGGGCTGCAGAGTAGATGGTGAAGGAGGGGGCAGGGGATTGGGTGATGTTTGGGAAGGGGAAGGAGCTGACTGAGTCAGGTTAGCCACCTCACTATCATAAGATGTGAGGCTGGAGGCGGTGGAGTCCCCTGCCTGGGGTGAGGGCAGGGGTGTATGAGCAGGAAACCCGCTGGCAAATAGTTCTTTTGAGGGGGTGGCGGGGGTGGTGGGGGCGGAGGCGTGTGGTGGTGGAGGGGGTGGTGCCTGTTGTTGGCGGAAGTTGAGGCTGTTAGGGCGAATCCCGTGCTGTGAGTACCCTGAAATTCCCCTGTCAAAGCTGTTGGCAAACTCCAGTGGAGGAGGAAGAGGGTCTGCGTAGACAAACTCATCATCTGCATCAACAGAGGGGGCAGGGGGAGGAAGAACCATCAGGCCAGTGCTCCCAGTAGTTTTCAATGTCTGCTGAGCACTGGTAGGTGGAGGAGAGGGAGGGGTGAGGGACAAGATATAGGCATCAGTTTGACTTTCCATCCTGAGAAATGACGGCCTGCGAGGCTCCTGAGACTGTGTCCCCTGCTGGGCAGAGCTATCAGCAGCTGCTGCATTTGCAGCAGCCTGTTCTGCCCTCCTCATGTAACCCTCTCTCTCTTTGTCTCTCTCTCTTTCTCTCGACAGCTCCCTCTCCCGCTCTCTCGACCTCTCCCGCTCCCTCTCCTTGTAAGATGGTTGATACGGCTGAGACTGGTAGTGGTGCGTGTGGACTGTTTTATCCTCAGAGAATCGAACTCTGAGCCCCTCGCGAGCCCCTCCTCCTTCCCGCTCCCTCTCACCTCCACTGCCCTCCTCACCCCACGCACTGCTACCAACCCCTCTGAGGATTCTGGGTGAAGGTGGGCGACCAACTGTGGGTGTAGTGGCAGCCAGAGAGGATGAAGTAACCAGGTAAGAGGAGCTGGAGGACTGAGCGACAGATGACACTGGCTGAGAGGTGACAGCAGATGAAGGAAACACCACACTCGACATCTGGCGGGTAAAGTGGTGCTCTACTCCCCTTCTGTACCTGCTGTCATCTCTCAGAGCACGCTCTCTGGCAGCAAGGGCAAGGCCTAATGGTGATGAGGGGTCAAGTGCCTTGCCTGTTAGCGGGTGAATAAATGTGGTGCTAGAAGAGGGTGCTGACTGCCTGCCTGCTGCTGTGTACAAGTCAGTGGGAACAGACTTGGGCTGATAGTCCGGAGCAGGTGTGGAGTACTCAGGTAGACCAAAGGCTGGAGGCATACTTCGGGTGTGATGGATAAAAGTGTCCCCAGAGAACATGCCCTCGTCAATTGACTTGGATGGGCGCAGCCGTGTGGATGAACCGTCGGCCTGTATGCTAACCTGTTGCTGTGACACCTGAGTCCTACTTAATCCCACCCCGTCACTTACTCCCCCAAGACTCACATCCTCCTCAGCAGACATAAACATGGAGGCACTCTTCCTGCGGGCCTCGTGAAATCGTTCTCTGTCTCGGCGAGCTGCTCCAACAATGGCAGCCCCAAACTGACTGGTAAAGTCCAGGTTATCCTGGGCTCGCATAGAAGGCAAGGATGGGGGTGGTGGTGCTGGGATGGAAGGTGGGGCTGGGGGTTGAGGAGCAGGAGTGGAGGGAGGAGGACCATGAGGTGTTTTTGTTTCATCTGTCTCCCCTGATGCAGGAGCATCAGCCTCCACACTGCTGCCCTGGCTGCTGCGTCCACTGCTGCTGGTTGAAGGAGCCTTGACAATTATGGTGGGGATGGGGATGGAACTTTTCTCCACCGAGCCTTTGCCCCCCAGTGTGCCTTGGCCCAAACGCAGGTCCTCTACCTTAGATTGCTTCACCAGGGGGCCCTTGCCTCTCCGGGCTCCTCCTTTAGGACCTCCTGCTCCAGCCCCACCTGCACTGCGGTCTGTTCGCTGGGGTTGACTCTGGGTAGTCTGTTGTTGCTGGGGTATTACTGTGGCAATACTAGAAGGGGGAACAGCAGTGCTGTAGCCTCTCCTAAGACCCGCTGCCTTTGCCCCTCCACCAACTCCTATACCAGCTCCAAGAGGCTCCCCAGTATAGGCAACCTTTCGCGAAGCAGTCCTGCTTTGAGCAGTGTGGGCAGCAGCATGTGCATATGAGGTTGTGTGATCCACCGCTCCAATACCAGGGCCAGTGGCAGGACCACCCGCCCTCTCCCTGCCTCCATGGGTGAAGTGCACTGACTGGGAGAAGGGCTGGTAGTGCGCAGAGGTGGATGTGGACTGGGACACAGAGACAGAGGGCTGCTGAGATGACTTGGCTCTCCAACCGAGGGGCGGCGCAGAGGAGAATGGAGGGTCCGGTGGAGCAGTGGTGGGAGGTGGGGGGATATCATCTGGACCGGGCACCGACAGACTGCGTGCAAACTTCATGGCTGGAGGATGCAGGAACTGTTTCTCCTCCTCGGGAACCCCTGTAGTACAACAATCAGACATGGAGAAAAACGCAGGTTTGAAACATGGCCACGTCTGTCCACGTACAGAACGTACAGATGGAGAAGAAAGAGAATAAGAGGATGATGAACAAGGAAACAAGAGTAGAGAGGAAATTAAGCCAGAAAAAGTCATCTTTGAGACTGTCTGTATAAATCTGCCTGCCCATCTCCCTGCCACAGAGTCTGTCCTCAGTTCTTATGTCTGTTAGTATGTAGCCTACATTAGTTAGAGAAAGAGTTAATAAAGCTTCTGTAAAGCAACACACCAGAAAACAAGCCATCTGAATAAAATAGAAAGATTAGTGGCACTTTTGTTGATAACAAACATTAGTAGGGTTAGTATAAGACAAACAGATACCTTACTTCGACAGTGCACATATGATACGCATACATCTACAGCTACAGACATAAAGCGCACACATTTGTTGGCCACAGAGAAGACATTGTTGGCCATGGACAAACAGGTCAGCACAGTGTTGACCACTACTGTTTCAGAGGACAGACAGACAGGTGGACAGAGGGCCAGAAAAAACAGACAGCCTCACCGATGGATTTCTGCCGCAGCATACCATGCGGTGGAACGTGACCTGAGGTGTACTGTCCACGGTCGTAGCCGAGTCCCAAACCAGATGACATCACCCCCACCCCGGACTGATCCCCGTAATTTGCCTGAAATAGTAAAAAAAAAAAAAAGTGACAAAGAGATCAGAGAACAGAAACAATGAGCTGAAAGGGACTAAAGGTCACAGTTTGGTGTTAAGTACAACTGATTAAATGTCGATGCCATAAATAAGATTCAATGCTAAGGTTCAAATAAGTCTAGAATAAAACACACACAATATATGATCACCGTTAGATGTGACAAGTTGTTGCTGCAAACATTAGCATCATGTTAGAACTGTGAACTCTGCATCCTCAGTTTACAGTACAAGTTGGAAACTGCCTATATCTAATAAATCTGAAAGGGGGCATAATGTCTGTGCACAGAAGCGTATCAAGTGTGATGCCAGACCATAGTTATCGCAGGAATACACATATATTAACTCAGGACTCATTAATTGCAGCATGTTTCTCCATACGCACCTCATTGCCATAGAAACTTCGTCCTCTGTCTCTTTTTGGCCCCTGTCCCCGAGTCCCTGGCGCCTCATTGGTGCTGATTGTCTGCTGAGCTGCTGCAAGAATTTCATCTAGTTTATCTGAGAGGAAAAAAATTAGGAGAGAAAGCGACAGGAAGAGGGAGAAAGAGAGAGACAAAGGGACATCCAACAATGAAACAGAAAAATGGACAGCAACAACGTGACAAAAAGAAACAAAACTGTGTGGAAAGCGACAATCGATGAGGGTGGATGAGACCAAAAGGCAGAGATCCACTAAAGAAACACGAGGTGCCTTACTCAAAGCCATCTGATAGACCGTCCTCTTCTTCTCTGTAACTTGTGAAGATTCGAATTCTGAAGGAAAAGAAACAGAGAGTGAGGAAAGTGGCCCACTGTAGACAGATGTACTGTAAATACAATGCCTACAGCAACAGTGTACCAGAGCATACCTGATTTTTTTTTCCAAGGGGTAGCAGCTGGAAGGAGGACAAAAGGAGACTTAAGTTTTGGCAGGAGTGAAAGTGCGATACAGAGTTGTTACACTGAATACTAATCATAATCCCTTGAGCCTGACAAACTGAGTCACCCCACCAGGCTTTTCGATCTTTGATGTAAAAAGAACGTACATCGTGCCCACGCTTTAAAGACAAGCGAAGCATGCACACTGGCGATACAGTAAATATGCTGCACACACACACACACTCACGCACACGCGCACACGCACACACAAATGTGGAATTAGACTCCCACCTCGCTCCACTGTTAAATGATTACGATGCCATCCATGATGAAGTGTGGACAGAGGAGACAAAGAAACACAGAGTTAGTGGTTAAACCAGTGAACAGTGAAAGGACAAGTCCATAAGGGAGTAAGGAGTGGAAACCGAAGGTGACCCTTGAGTGTGTTCATCCACTGGTGTGAGTGTGTGTCTGTGTTTGCTGAACAGCATTGGCTGCCATATTCATGCTCAAGCCACTGTATTTATTAAGCTTAATTGAACAGAGGTTAAATCTTAATGTTTGACGGCTAAATGAGCCGTGAAGGTGTTTGGTAAATTGTGTTTATTTTAAGTGCAGAAATACTTACTGAGCCACACTTTTGTGAAAACACATGTACAAACTCGTGTAAACCGTGAAATCTGTCATCTTAAATTCACTGCACAATCGTTTCCATTTGCATGCCCTTGTTATCTTGCGGCATGACTTCTAGGTGAACTGGGACACTGCACCAATCACAGAGGTGAGATAGTTTAACAGGCGTCACAGCTAAATGAATTCTAATGCATTTGAATAAGCATATGGCCGTGGCTGACATGGCTTCGTCACACATTGTGCTCCTCTCACCTTGATCCAGAAGGAGGCATAAGCAAAGACGACCTCAGTAATAAGGCTCCTGACTACAAATGAAGCCGCCGCTGCACGAGAAAACTTGAGATTTCAATTGATAAATTCACTTTCCTTTTCAGGACTGAGAGTTCAACTCTCACCCTAATATTTATGTTTTAAAAAGAATCTTATAACAATATATTAGCCGTTAAATATTTCGATTTTGTAGATGTACAAACGGCTACAGAAATATTTAAATATATTCGGTGAAGCTGGTATCTGCCTCAGGGACTTGTGGCACTTTTAACACATGTATGCATGTAATGCTCAGCACTGTGGAATGATGATTATCAGATAACCAGTTGTCTCATTATGTAGATCCTCTGGTGATGTAAACTCTAAAATCCTCAGCACCTGCTGGAGTGAATCTGTGAGTCATAAAAAAAGACTTTGGCGTGTCCAGTATCACTGAATATACAGGAAGAGCACAGAGTGTGTGATGAGCACTGGATTATGTGTTTCAGTGGGGAGGTGGGTTCAGATTTCAGGAAGCTGGTACCTGGTGTTTCAGACTGGGTGCTCATGCTTTGTGCTGGTCAGGTGAGGGCACGCCACACAGATAAGGGAGGTGAGGGAGGAGATGGGGAGTAGGGATGAAGCAAAGGCCTGATCGATGTCTGACTGTCGACTGTCTCGACTGATTGTTTCGTGAGAGAAAAAGTACTGAAACTGCCCCAGCAGCCCCACATGTCACTTGGTACTCATACATCACCAACCATGCTTAGAACCAGAGAGCAGCGACAGGTACAGCAGCAGCAAGCATCAGAAATGTTTAGAAGATAAAACCCAGTCATCTATAAAACACTGGCCGACATTATGATCTGCAAATGGGGGCGTTGGCCCTCAACATGCACTCTCCTCCCACTGTTTTGCCTCAAATAGAGATGGCATAAACATAGCCACACAAAATGCTGTTCCCATAGCAACCATACCCAGAACAAAGTTGTCTTTTTTTTGTCTAAGAAAATTACTCATCTCAATAATTTTAACCTGGGTGTGATTTCTTCCAAGTGAATCAGGGGCGGTTTCAACAAAGGATACGGACAAAACAGGGACACATTTTGCAACTTAAGATACATTAAGATCCTGATGTTTATGGCACCTGGAAACTCTTATCATTCCCCTGCAGCGGTTACCCTGGAAACAAATGTGTGAGTGTGTGTTGAGCAGTGGTAGGCTGCTCTGTGGATGCTGGGGTTAAAGCTGAGGGTGGGCCGGGGAGCAGTGGTGGGGTCCAGAGGGAGTAAGAGGGAGGATAGGCGGGCAGTGAGAGGGGGATCACAGGGTGGATGGCGACACTTTTTCTGGGTGGGGTTACCTGTAGTGTGGGTGCTGGAAGTGACAGTGTGGAACCTCTGAAAGAACAGTGAAATGCATTGAGAGCGTCATCCATGGCGGAGGCCAATCTTGAATATACTATATCCCTCACTACTTTCTTGCAGTCTAAATTTAGCCCGAGCTCAACTCCCCGTCTCACTTTCAGCATCCTTAACAACCCCTAGCACTGTGGTTTCACACTGTTTCTATCATTCTTTATCACCTCCATCTATTTCTACTCACTAACCTTTTTTCTCCTCTTCAGCTTTATGGCTCTCACCTTCATCTGCTCACTCTTTGCCATCCACCCTCCCCCTTGTCAGAAAAAAAGTTGATCTAAGCCTGTTTCTCACCCATCTCCTCCAGTTCTGAAGTCATGGATTTGGATCGCAGGGCGATGGCCGGCGTGTTGAGCCTCTTACTCTGCTGGGGAACTGGAGAGGAGGAACAGGAGGAACAGACAGCGTGCAGCAGTGGTCAGTCGAGCTGTTCAGGATCAAGGCTCAGTTACAGCTGCCATTCAACAACACCTCCTCCCTCAGGTGTAGGAGACGGACTTACTTTTCTTTCTCGAACCATCCTCCATGTCAGGGTTGCGGGTGACCATGACAACCTTGACCATGAGGCTGTTTCCACCTTGCCTGATCATGTTGACGACCTGCCGGTGACCAACTTTAACCACGTTCTGACCGTTGACCTGTAACAGAGATGCAAAGTGACGACAGAGGCTGTGATCCGCTCTGTTTTTACCACCTTAAAACAATGGAAACTTCTGAAACAATGACACACACACATCACCCACAGCATGTTTTCCTGCTTTTTAGATTCTTTGACTCCCTAGTCTTTCTATTGTGTGATTTCTTTTTGAGTGTCGATTTATTTGACCTAGTTTGTCAATCCTTTTCTGTGTGGGGTAGATGCTGCTGCTTCCAGTCATCAAAGTGCTCCTGTGGCTGCTTGCAAGCCAAATTTACTCGAGGACAATAGTAAATAACACTGAATAATTTCAAGGAAAGTGAGGTCATGAGCTCTTCAGACAGTCCTGTAAGTATTACGGAAACCTGGGAGTGATTTCAATTACACTCTGATGATGCAGTGGTAAATCGTGGCAGTACCTCTATCAGGAAATCCCCCATCCTGAGACCGGCTCGCCAGGCCACACCTCCCTCATCCACTGACTCCAGGTACTGCAGGGCAGGAAAGGCCGGAGTGGGAGTGAACTCCTCAATAGGAGTCTGAGCTGGAGACACACCATGAATATATGGCAGGAGAGGGTGCATTAGTAACGCACATAAGACAGTATGCCATGTATTAATCCATATTTAAAGGAGTGTGACTGCATGGCAGGGGGTTTGCTTTGTATTTTCTTACCTTTGGCTCCTCTCAGCACAAAGCCAAACCCCTCACTGTCTTTTTTCTGCAGAAGTACAGTCTTTTCTTTGATTATGTAGTCACTTGAACAGACGAGACAGAGGAGGCACAGAGAGAGAAAGAGAGAGAGAGATTTTTAAGTGACAGGAGAACATGTGCTGTACATCCCTGCAGGAATGCATCCACCCTTATTGGAGAGGATGGGTGGATGATTAGGAAACAATAAATTCTGTTGTTGTCAACTTCTTCGTTCTGCCACTACTCCTCTCTGTCCCCCTCTGATGACATCACACCCAATTCAAGCTTGTGCTGAAGGTAATGTAACATTTTATTAGACTGAAACTAGGATGAACGGATGGATGGAGGAGACACCTGTATAGATAGATAGAGAGAGAGATGAATGGATGGAGAGAAAAAACTGAAGATAATGAGCATGGCTATGGTAGATACACTATATATTACTTTTTAAAAAATAATAATGCAAATAAGTGTCCCACGTTCAAAACCAATAAAGGCTTCACTGATTTGATGACAATTAACTTCTAAAATGGAGACAATAAACTCTATACTTCTACAAATGAAGTATTATCAGTCAAAGACCGGCCACAATACAAATGTGATCCCTGCGGTATACAGTCGTAACATAAAACTTGTTACTGTTAATAACGTGTGATTAATTTGTTGTACGTTTTTAACAATGAGTCCAGAGCCAGTTTCTACCAGAACCTCAGTAAGAGATGCTATAGATGCCTTATACAGCACGATGCCAAGGCTGGTTGCCTCAGCAACCACGAGAACTGGACGCATCAGGGACACTTGCTTGGTAGGTCCACACCAGAGCCAGTAATGTAATGGTGCGCCATTCGTCACTGACAGCAGAGAACTGTGTGCTCACAGGTGGAGCCCAGACTATATTACTACAGTGTGTATTCTAGTCTGTGCTGTGGCACAAATGAGAATTATGTATGTGAAAAGTGGTGGAAAAGTACAAATACACAAGAAAACCTTGAGAAAAACCTATTTTTAACTAACTAATTAATTCACTTCATTGTTAAAACAATGGATCCAAATCTTTTTGACATGTGAACACTTTACAGAGAGTAGTTTTTAATCAATCGATGCCCCCCATATCCAATAATAAGGATTACACAAAAGTCAATTTCAATTTTCCTTTTCCTCTCCCGTGGGACAGATCCCCAAAGATCGACTGGACTAAACAACAGAACTGCACATTGCACAAGCTATATCAAACTGCAATAATGAAAGGTTTTAAGTCATGGTCTAATGATGTTATGTTTAACAGTACAACAGCAGCAACACGAACAGCATGAGTACTGTTAGTGTTGATAAATGCTGTGTGATTCTGAACACTTCAACATGATATGGACAAAATTGGTGGTTTTTACACCGTTGCATTGATACTTTTTTATGTAAAGCTCATTTATGCAACTGCACAAGACAGAGGAACACGATATTTAACGGCAGTTTTTACACACTTTTAATGAAATCATGATTTTTCTAAAAGCAAATATAACACTAGTCAAATTCAAGATGATGTGTCTTATGTCAATAACAATAGACTTTTGATGGCATGGACAGAAGAGTTATTATGCTACAAACTCTTGGTAACTTCTGCAGATACCGACTGCAGAGCATCTCTGCATCGTTGGCTGACAGCTTACAGGAAACAGTCGGGCTGGCTGATTGAAAAGTAGGAAGAGATTGTGCATATAATCAAATGTGTCTCTCTGTTGTAGTTTGGTTTGTCTTCGTTTTCTGTCTCTTTGTGGTTGCGTTTGTGTCTTTATACTTGTTTTGTTTCACAGTGTGATTGCTAGACTTTTACATTTCTGGCCCAGTCTGTTCCGTCCACTAACATGAGATAATCACACACTTCCCACATGGACACTTAACTACTTTTACCAATTGAGGGAACAGCACCACCTCCACCAGACTTGTGTTATGTTATGAATGAAAAGCCCGTCAAAAACAATCAGTCAGTGGGTGAGTCACAGAAGTATACATGTTATGACAGCTGTAACATGCTGATAAAAACCCACCGTGCAACAAAACACTTCCAGCCCACTCCGTCTGTTCATTCTTCCCTCTTCAGGGGCTTTTATTTTTTTCCCCCCACTTTTCCATCCTCATGGCCGCACCTACTCCACACATTTATCAATATCAGCTCTCTCTCTCCTCCACTTCTTCAAACTCTAATCACTCATTCATTGTTTTATCTAATCACATTTTCCTCATGAACTTTTTCATCCAGTCCACCGAGTGCATCGCACTCTCCACAGACTCTGATTTCCCCACTGCCTCTGCCAAGGCTCCGTCTCTTTGTTATTCTCATTCTGTCCATTTCTGCTGCTCAGCCCAGATCTCAAACACTCTGAGGTGTCAAGTGGACAAATGAACATACAGAATACTAACAAATATTATGGCAGGAGTGAGCGGTGGACATAGATATATAGATTACTCTTTTGTGTCTCGGAGTCTCCTCTCATCATGTGACCGTTTTCTGAGTGACACGAGTAACGAACTGTAGCCCATTAATGTCCCATTAAAAACTGTGTGCCTTTCTCCATGAAATGAGCATTTCAATAGTTAACCTGAATCCATTTAAAACCTAGACCTGCTCTTTGACAAAAAACTGTTGGATCCATATTAGTAAAATCAGAACATACACTCACACACACAGTTCACCCTGCAGGGCTGCTCAGTCCCTGCAGGCAAAATAAGCAACAGGTCACTAGAGTTCATTCATTTATCGAGCTGAATGAAAATCCAGCTTGTGACAAGGCAATAAACATCAGTTCAGGACCATCAGAAGCACCAACAACAAATCATATTTTTACACTCTTCACCGTCAGGCCTCACTTTTATGATCAGTAGTACAGCACATGCTGTCAGAAGGTTTCCTGTGCGATGGTACAACATGAACACGTCAAAAATTACCCTTGAAGAGCTCTTACATTTATCACTGGGGGAAAATAATACGGTCTGAAGTAATGGGCTTGATTTTTTTTTTCTGGTTACTTTAGACTAATGGTGCCTCATCATAACTGGCTGTTAGGAAGTGCTGTTAATCCATCAGCATCATGAAGCATTGAGAGGTAAAAGCACAGTGTTACAATGTTAGAATGATGAGGGCCGCAGCATAAATGCATGATCAAAACACATAACCGGAGCAGAATGACAATCGCCAGGTGATTTTCAGTGTGAACAAAGTGTTCTACAAAGTGTTTTCTTTTCATAAAACTTGTGTGTTTCAGAGCTGCTGTTGTCCATGCCATATACTCACTCCCCCTATCTGTTTGCATCCCATCCAACCAGCACGAACTGCTAACTCAGGCTCTGCCAGTCTTCACAGATAACATCAACTTAGAGTTTGACACTAGCGCTGTCCCACTTCAGTGGCTGGATCCTATTAAGTCCAAATTTCAACACCGGATACAAAAGGGGATAATGATGCTCCTCCACGTACAGCTGGGAATAGAATGCAGCCTGCTCACAACCAGTGTACCATCACGGACACTCACTCGTCCCCAAATCCAGTTAGAGCACTCAGTTTGTCCTTTGTAAAACCAGGGAATGTCACATGACACGGTCATATATGTATTCAGACCAGTCAGTGACTTATAAAGTCCGACATGAATGCATCACTCCTGTAAGCAGCTGGTTAACACTGAGTTAACCATCAATGAACACAAGCCAGTTTATTGCTTGTGATGTATTTCGCCTGTTTTCTGACAGTTTGTGGGAAATTTATCATCACAAACTGGCACAAGTTTTTTTGTTTTCTGTGAGGCTCCGGCTTTGTGCACTGCATCCTTCAGAAGAGCCTGTGAACTGGAACACAGCGATACTGTCACACAGTGTTGCTTCCCTTTAAGTATCCGCAGCCCAGCACAGTCTCAGTGACAAGTGACTGAGTTGGTCAACCCAGCAGCACAGTGTACAATGCGACTCATACTACGCATGTGAGTAGTGAATGATTCTGCTTTGGTCAAGTAGGTGTCCACTGAGGTGTCAGAGGAAATCTGTAACCTGTCATGCATTCTGCATTGTTACAACTCCCTTTCCCATACACTGTTTCTGTTCTATTGGCAGAGTCTTTCTCTCTCCCCCCCACACACACAACACACAGGTAAACATACAGAAATGTGACACACATCACCGGGTGTGTATACATGCAACTAACCAGCAAAACAGAGGAGGACAAATTTGCCATTTGCTTGCCAGATCATTCTGTTTGGATCAAGCAAAGCATAATCACTATCCACACACACACACGCATGCACGCACACACACACATGCAGGCACACACACTGACATGGTCATGCATGCACACAAACAAACATGTAATCAATCTGCACATCAGAAATAACAAGAAGCATCACTTCTGCCAGTGCAGCATTGCTGGAGGACATTCGATCTCAGAGCGATACAAGGCAGAGAGACAAGAAAGCGCCCCACACACACACACACACACACACACACACACACACACACACACACACACACACACACACACACACACACACACACACGCACACACGTACATACCATCAAACACAGAACGGCTGCACTGCTCATACAGCTGGGGTGTGCAGCAGCAGAGCAGCAGCAGAGCAGCAGAAGCTCCCGTCCGTCTTCACTCACACACACACACACACACATACATCACACACACACATAAATTGACACTGACTCAAACTCATCCATCTGCAAGCATGCGCTGCAACATCTGTCAGTCTATGTAATCGATCCTGTCCTGCCATCCATGGTGTCCACAAGCATGCATCCCTCCCTCCACCACCACCCCCATCTCCCCTGGCAACTAAGGGAGAGAGGGAGGGAGGGGAGTATTAAAAGCCATGGCAGGTACCTGTAAATGAACCAGACGCTCCTATTCACAGGGCCGAGCGACGGCCAGGAAGAAGAGAGGGAGAGGGAGAGGGAGCGATCCTCTTCGCCGCATGCCCCCATCGCCATTTCCTCCCCTCCCTCTCCTCCTCCTCCTTCTCCTGCTCCTTCTCCTTCTCGTCTCCCAGCCAGACGGCAGCAAGCACAAGCCGCGGAGGAGGAGGAGGAGGACGAGGAGAAGAGGAGGAAGAGGACGAGGAGAGAGAGATGGAAGAAGGGAAAGGGAGAGGGCCGAGCTCTCCCAGCCCCTTCATACTTAAGACAGAGAGGAGGAATGGCAGAGAGAGTGTGAGAGAGAGAGAGGGAGAGAGAGAGGGGGTGAGAGAGAGAGAGAGAGAGAGAGAGAGAGAGATGGAGATGGTTTTCTGTGACTGCGACACAGAGAAAGGGAGAGAGAAGAGGAGCAGGGAGAGAGGGATGAGGTGGCTTAAATGGAGAGAGAGAAATTGGGTAATTTGGGGAGCGAGAGAGAGAGAGAGAGAAAGAGGTGACAGGGTTTCCTTGAAGGGGGATTCATGCACATGCACACACACACACGGTCCAAACATTTGTGCATTTATGCAGTCAACTCACACTCCTTTTCCCCTTCACCCATTCATCTCCTCACTTCACCACTTCACCTATAGTTTACACTGTATACGTGTAGTATTGACTGTGTAAATCAATCACTGTCATGATTTTCATTCATAAAAATGGCAGATAAATCTCGATACGGTAAACAAGAATGATTTATTCAACGGGGAATGGTCGGAAGCTCTTAAAGTTTGTAAGTATAACGATAACAATAACAACAATAATGTAATGATGAGTTCTTAATCTTATTATGAAGATGTAATATTACATTGATTTGCTCTCATTTGTACATGGAAACATCAGCTGCATCTGGAGTCTCTGCTGCTGCTGGTTTTCTCCAGCTGTGATTGACCCCGCGTGTCTTTAAAAACACACTTCACTAATCTCACCCACCCAACCCAACCTTTTCCTCCCTTTACTTCTAACCTCTAACAAGCACACACATAACACCCCCCCACACACACACACACATTCCATCTACACACAAGCTGTAAACAAAGCATGAATGAGAGGATAGACCAAGCAAAAGGGGGGTGGGGGGGAGAGAGAGGAGGAGACGCATCGACGCAGACAGGAAGAGGCGAGCGGACAGAGAAACAGCTGGTGGATAAGTGGCGGAAGGAGGAAGAGGAGAGTGAAAGAGAGAGGAGAGGGACAGATTCTCTCGAAAAGGCACTCACATCATCTCTAATTCAAAGCCTCCATGCACGATTGTCGAAGTAGTCCTGCGTCCTTCCTTCTAGGTTCCTCCGTCTCCCCCACTCTCTCCTTCTCTCTCTCTCTCTTCCTCCCCACTCTTTCTTCCTCCTGCCTCTCTCCTGTACTTATGGACGATCACAACTCTTGTCCCCTCTCCTCCCTCTTCTCTGCCTTTTTGTTTCTGTCCCTGCATGTCAGGTTATACCGCTGTGATCTGCGAGTACAGTATGTCAGTGTGTGTGTGTGTGTGTGTGTGTGTGTGTGTGTGTGTGTGTGTGTGTGCAAGCATGTGTGATCAGGGGAGAGAGAGGGGTCATTGTGTGTGTGAGAGAGAGAGAGAGAGAGAGAGAGAGAGAGAGAGAGAAAGTGAAAGATGTATGAGTTATGTTACATACTGTATTGCACAAGCAAGACGCGATGCATGCGTCTGACAAGAAACAAACCACTACAGCAGTGGTACTACAGCTCTACTGCTCTGCCACTCTCCCTCCAAAACCGCACGATCGCTCGTCCTTATTTGACCCACTGTTGGCCCAAAAATGGTCTCCTGTGGGCTGCCAGAGGAGCAGCAGCATGTACAGATTGTGTTGAGTTGCTTAATGCATCTGTGGCAAGGGCAGAGAGAGCAGATGAACCATCCGTTCATAGCATCTTCTTATTCATAATCTGGTTTTATAATCTGGTACAATGCTAAACGTCCAGAAAAAAATGCGGGTAAAACTGAAGCTGACATGTTTAAATGTTGTTGAAAATTTTTTTTTTTAATTTTCTTCCAATTCTTATTTCTTTTGCTGCAGTGTGTGGAGCCCACAGTAACCAATGAGTCCATCAAGCCCACGGACCATGACTATGCGCTGTATGTCTGTCCTAATAAAGTGTCCTTTGAACTGCAGGACAACAACTGACAATAAAGTTGTATTGTATCGTATTTAGGAAGCATTGGGGTTGAATTTTTAGGAATTTCAATTGACCTTTAGATTAGCTTTAGGAACTTTAGCTTAGAAAAGGTGGATCGTAATATTATCCTTCTGTATTATACAGAAGGCAAAAACAGCCAGAGGCAGTGATAGAGAAAGAAGGGATGACATTAAGTTGAAGGGTGGATAAACATACAATATATCAAGTTAAAACAGTTCAGCCTGCAGACTGACAGGTTTCACTTGATCACACCTCTTTATACTATTGTTTGTCCTGTGCTGGGGTGAGGATCCATGAGTGGTAGGAAGATGACTCTGTCCATGAGAGACAAACCAATATTTTTGGGCTAATGTGAGACATTTATCAAAGAGATCAGGGTGAAGTCCTTATAACATGTGACAACAAGCG
Source organism: Solea senegalensis (assembly GCF_019176455.1). NCBI lineage: Eukaryota > Metazoa > Chordata > Actinopteri > Pleuronectiformes > Soleidae > Solea > Solea senegalensis. Next base: position 7,794,377 of record NC_058038.1, read on the forward strand.
AGAAGTCTTCATTAACAATGCTGCAGCATTACTTGTATGGGAACTAGCAGAGTATATCTTCATTGAAAGACCAGATATTTATCCATGATGTAATGTTTTTGCTTTCATCCTATCTGGCTTTGGTAACTGTGATAGTCAGCAACAACAGACAGTCGGTTAATCCGATCCCCTGTCAAGTATTCCAATTTGAAAGAGGCTGCATTTTCCACAAAGCCTTCCCAGATGGTTCTTTAAAAAAAAAAACATGTGATGCACCAGGAAGTACAGCTGCTCATCTGCAAAAAAGACATAACCTCACTTTAAGAGAGACACCAGGTTTCCTGTGAGAACAATACTCTTGTCACCTTGATTAATATTTCGTTTTATTTGATTTTCCTTTTTCTTATCATTTCTTATCCGGGCTAATATCCGATTCAATTACAGCCACAGTTTAGCAAGAACATCTACATCTACAGCAGCTAAAAAAAAAACTCAGAAACACTACAATTTTATACACATTAACCATCTTGGAAATAATTCAACAGAGTATGTTTTCCATGGGTTTGAAGTCTGCTTAGGTTATTGGACTCAGTTGATGTTAAATGGTGTAACCATGGTAATAGCAGTGCTGAGAGATATAAAAAGTGAAGGTTATATTGATGCCATATTGTCTGTTATGCATTGAGATGTGCAGCTCAGAATCAGAGAAGTACAGATTTGCTTGCAGTGACTCTTCATTATTAAGCTAAAAGTTGCTAAAGATGCCCAGGGTTTTTAAGAATTTAGTCATGAAAAGCAAACACAATTTTAGACCTTGCTGACACTACATTAGAAGCCAAACAATATCACTGGGAGTCACTGTTAACCTCTGCTGCAACATGTTAATTTTATTTATTTAAGAGACAAAATTGTTGGGCAAAAGGAAAGGAAAGACCTATCGGTTATCAGCCCAAACACTCCCAATATATCGGCATATCGGATATAGGCAAAAAGTCCAACATCGTGCATCCCTACTAGATATATATATGTATATATATATATATATATATATATGTTTATTTTATAGCCTTCAAAATTAATTACGGTCTTACTTTGGAATACGGAATGAAGCACTAACGAACAAAAACCCAAATCATCTTCTGCATTTCTTCTTTCACCTATGATCCTTCATCCCCTCATCTCCCTTTAGAGTGCCCTTCAGCTTCTGACCTCCAGATGGAGACACCACAGGGGAGGGAGGGTGATAGGAAGAAAATTAAAAAGTACAGGGGGGCTAGCAAAGCAGCGATGAATCGAGAGCGAGGGAGGGATGCAGAGATGGTCAAGAGATGTAGCCGAGTATAGAGGGATGAAAGGAGGGATAGGTGAGATATTACATGAAGAGATAAAGGCTGCGAAAGTAGGCCCATGTGAGGGCGGCTCTGAGTCAGCTTTGCCTGTTTAGCCAAACACACAGTCTTGGGCTCCGTGTTTGCTGCAGTACACATGGATTTAATTAACTATGTGAGTGTAGAGTTTGCATGACTGAGTGTGCATGCATGAAAATGTTGATGAAAAGCGTGTTAATAATACATGATTCCATGAAAGAGAAACACTGGTCAATGTGGGGACGAAGAGAAAATAAATCATTATAAAATGAAAGGCTTAACAGAGGAAAATGAGGAATTCTGAAGAACGATGATGACTGATAAACGAGGGAAAGAGAGAGGCAGAGATGTCATATGAATAATACATGTGATTGACAAAGGCTTTATTTCTATGTAAATAATTCACTCTTTGCTCAGCTCAACTCCTGGACGCTAAAATGAGTTAAAGGAATGAAGTCACAAACTCAAAGTCAATCAACACAGGAGAGTCTTAGCACTTTGTTTTCTGGGTCAACGTTCACAATAATTAAAAAAAATATGAAGATTTTCCAATGATGCTTCTCATGTGTGCTGAAGAGAGAAATGTAGCTGAGCTGTGCACGACAAAATGCTGATTAAGTGGCAACTGGTCAGGACGTTACGCCTTAGAATCTGAACTCTTGCTTTAAAGCCTTGAGATTCACAATTCGACTGGCACCATGTGGAGGTTTTGCAACTGGAAAATCACAGACGTCCCGTAATCACACTGGCGTCTACTCATATGTGCTGTGCTTTATCGTCTATGGTCCTATATACGGGAACGTAAACGACAAAACTGACATCATGCTCAGTTGAAGAAGACCATAAACTAGAGCATGAAACCATGAACTCTCAAGGTAAATATTTACTGACTTTAGAAGTCAAGTCAACGGTCATGTTCCCAAAGAGAGAGATCTTTTTTCAACCAATGGAGTCGCCCCCTGATGGCAATTTAGTTTATTCTTACTTCCTGTTTGACATCACTGAGCAAACTCCAACTACTTTTTATACATATATTTATATACGATCTATGATTAAGACACAGTAGGTGGATGTCTATGTGATATTCTGTCGTTTCTGTAGGCATTCTGATATTTTAATGTTATTGTACGTATATGATGTGGTTAATCCCATGGCAAAAGTGATACATGTGCAGTCAGATAGGGTGGGCATAAAGGGCAGTAATGATCATCTGATGAGATCATCATACTGAACACAAAGACATTTCAGACTTACTCATCATGGTATGAAGGCACTTCTGACATCACTGACACAAGTTCACCCCACCTACAGGCTCTGCACTTGAGGACCAAAAGGCCAAACGCACAAAGGAAGCAATATATTCTAAAACAATTCCCATGTGACAACAAATTTGCCTGTTTGCTCATGTTACATTCAGCGAAAACAATGAGTCAAAACATAGTTGATCAACCTCTGCCTTTAACCATGTAGCAGCTGCTACACCTAAGGCAGAGAATCCTCACACAACGTCGTCCTCCCGCATGAATCACCCACAACACATCAAACACACTGGTGATGGCTGAAGTGCCCACTGGAACCTATGAATGAGTTTGTTGGCTTGCAAACAATTCTGCTGCCATGTGCTGCAGGTTGAGAACTATGAAGTATAGAAAATGTTCACTCACTCACTCTCAGCTTCTACTGCTTTATCCTCCACATGAGGGTTTCTGGTGCCAATCCCAGCTGACACTGGGTGCGAAAGGCGGGTTACACCCTGGACAGGTCAACCGTCCAGAGCCACATGACAAACAATCATCCACTCCGTGTCCAATGTGCCTAATCCCCAAATCTGCATGTTTCTGGACGGTAGCAGGGAACCGGAGAACCCGGAGAAAACCCACGCAGACACGAGGAGAACATGCAAACTTCATGCAGAAAGGTCCCTGTTCTCACCGGGTCGTGAACCCGGGTCTTCTTGCTGCAAAGGCAAGAGTGCTTGTAGAAGAGGTTGTTACATTGAATTCTGTGAGACGAGTTACATCGCGCTACCATACCGTATGTGTCGTACTTCAACATCTAATTTACAAAATTGACATCACGTTCTGTTGAAAACTGTTTACTTACTCACAGACATCCATTCAAATAGAGTTTGTTTTGCAACCAGGAGAGTCGCCCCCTGTCGCTACTTCCTCATTTTCAAAACTGCAAGACACAGTCTATGCACACTACCAGGCAAAGTACGGAAACCCCATCAGTTCCTCCATTAACACTGCACGTGTAGCAATGATGACAAAAGTGCTCAACAAGGTCTTGGTGTTCACCACAAACACCTCTTTGGGATCAGTCTGGTCTGGTGTCACCTTACCCTGAATGAACCATGCCAATTGACATGTGAGCAAGCAGCGGCAATTACTCTCAGACCATGTTCACACCACACACTGCGTCTTTGGATGAAACTGGTGCTGAATTACAGCAGAGAAAAGGCTCTTACCTGGGAGCATCGAAACTGTCATAGGATCCCACTGTGTAATGGCGGAACAGCCTTTTTGCTCGTTCCCCACGGCTCTCTGAAAAAAAAAAAATAAAAAAAATAATATATATATACGTATATATATCACAGCAGCATCAGCACAATGGTACTAGAATATAGTAAAATTCATAAACCTTACTACTGTCAGTGAAAACCAGGGGTGTCCAAACATTTTTTAAGGGGCCAAATTTGATAATTTGAAGATTCCCAGGGGCCAGTGGTCCCTTCAGACATTTTGTTTAACAATAAAAGTTACATACAAATGTACTGTTTTATAATAACCTTATTTTCATTGTCACAATTATAATTGTTAAGTGGCAATGTAACTAAATCTAAGCCACGCAGGGAGTAAAGGAATGGAAAAAAATAAACAAAAAAAAACAAATCTGCCTTTCTTTCACATCGGGAATCAGATGACAGTAATATAAAGAACAGGTACATGACACCAACAGCTACAGGTAAATCTTATTCAAATGTTTAATACAATAAATGCACTGTTTTATAACAGTTTTGCAGTTGGTGAACACATGCATCTGTTCGTCACTGCTGGGATGCTGCAAACCCTGGACTTTGGTTTCCAGGGCGCAACTCCTTACCAGCTGAGCTAATGGTGTTTAAAATGTGTGTGTGTGTGTGTGTGTGTGTGTGTGATCATATGTAGAAAAATGCCAAAATTCCGGGGCTGATTTTCCATCCCAGTCCATCCCTAACCATAAATAATACATTATAAAGCTGAACCACAGCTGCAGGCTGCATAAAATCTGATCCGGGCCAGACTTTGGACACGTCTGGTGTAAACCCATCATCTTTGATCACAGGAACTGCAACATACAAGCTTTGCTGTTTTTATGTACGTCAAACTCTGTGATGACCGGCATTTGGATTGGGAGGATGTGGACCTTGGTCTTATATTCCTATATACAAGCTGTCAATGATTTTAACTCATACATGTGTATTAATATTCAGGTCTTGAATAGACCTTTTTCACGGCAGATATCTTTCAACATGAAATAGTAGAAACAAACACAGGTTTTACCAGCAACATTAATAAGGGTTTCACTCCAGTTTTAAGAGAGTCAGGGTTGTGCTTTTATTCAAGTGTAAGAGTAAGTCACACCAAATCCTTGACAATATAACCTGTAGAAGCTGTGTGTTTGTTTGTTACATTAAAACTGTATAATAAAGTGATAGAGAAATGATTATAATGTATGGTCAATATAGTGTTGCTAAAACAATAAATATAAGACTTGTGTACTGTGCTATATAGAGAAAGCTATAATGAATACTACAGAAGTGTATATACAAACTCAGCATACTGCCTTATAGGGACAAAAATCAAGTCCTCATAATGTAAATTACTACATTTTAAGACATGTTTAAGACATGTTTTAAAGTTAGGTTAAGGATCGGATTTGGCCAGTAGTAATTATGGCTAAGGTTAGAGTAAGTCTCCAGGAAATCAATGTAAGTCAATGCAATGTCAACTGAAGTCCTGGAAACCAGTGTCTGTGTGTGTATTTATAGTTGTTACCCCTAGAGGTCAGGTATTAACTGTGACTTTGTCAGGACCAGTAGTCATCACCAATCCTGGTCCTAATGAGGCAGAACCTAATTTCTGAGGAACTGTTTCAATTTAGGGCTAAGATTTGAATTGTGGTTATGGTCAGGGTAAGGGATAAGGCTTTGTTAAGGCTGTCCAAATGAATGTAGTGTCCTAAGGGGAATAGCTGAGCAAACCTGTGTGTGTGTGTGTAAAGATGGTGGTGATCACCTGATCGTGCGTCTTGGCTCCGATGCATCACTTCCTCCACACAGTCGGAGGGGAACCAGCCTGTGCGACCTCTGACCGTCCCCTCCCAGTAGCCGCCCTCACCAACACTCAACACTAGAGGGGAGTGGAGAGACAAGCATGTCAGGGGGAAAAAGCAAACGCACACGCTAAGATACACACAAACACACACACTTACTCACTCACTCACTCAGACAGACGTACAACAGTTAAATGAATACACCAAAAAGGACAATATCATTATACACAGACGGAGAATAAATAATGCAGACACACGCACAATGACATGCAAACCTCCTACATACTCACCAAGACATACATACCTGGCGACACCTTAGACTCACTCACAAACACACACATATTCATACCTGCAGACATTGAATACAGACATATATAGAGACCTTACACTCATTAAGGAAATGACATTTGAAGACAGGACTGGACACTGATCTGACACCATGTAAAAACACTTGACACAAGAATATCTTTGATCTGATTAAAACAGTCATTTCGGGAAATGCACTCATTTCATACTTGTGACTTTCATGCCTGTTACGGGTGAAATTATTTACCATAATCACCATCTGTTCAACTCTGCAACAAAGTGGATTTCCTAAACATTTCTCTTCTTCCATGTGTATGTTTTAGTATCAAGCTTTTTTTACTAACAACTTTCCATATCATGCTTTTTTAAAAATCTGATTTCCTGATGTGGTTTTCTGGTCTGAAAGTGTCCCAAAAGACTGAATCTGGCCACTGTCATCAGCCACATGCTCACGTAACCTGTAGAGAAGCTGTTACCACATCTTAAAAGGACAGTGATTTACTTTAGTCAGGTGAGGAGGAATAAAACATCAATGGGGTGTGGAATGGTAACTTGATATTTTCCACTATTTCCCCACTTAAATCTAAAGTATTTCTCACCTGTGAAACTGTCAAACCCCATGCAGTCAACAGTTGATATATTATGCGATAAGGAATAATTTGTGTGTGTAAAGTGTGTAGTTGTCAAAACGGTCTGGCTGTGTCATGCGGCCATTCATTTAATTTACACAATCCCTTTACAGGGGATACTTATTGATAATTTGTAACTCCCATAAAAGACAAAATGCAGTTTTATGCCCCAGCACGCAGCCAAACAGTAGTACACCTACACAGATTATTGTGATATTGAAACACGTCATAATTTCACCTTTGACCCTGTCTCCTTTATTGAAGCTGATCTCTCGCTCTCCTTGTGCCGAGTGGGCTCGAGTAGCTACAAAGCTTCGTCCTGGGACGGCGCTGTAGAGGCGTCTGCGCTGACCAGCTGTTTGTATGGTGGTGCTGGTGGGGGCAGGCCTGGGTGGGAGGAGCCAAGCGGTCAAGAAGACGATATAACATGAATAGGAAACATGATAACAAAATAAAATGCTCCTTCAAACTACATTCATCTACTGTATTACTCATAATTCACCGGTTGAGGTGAAGCTACATTGAACTTACTTCATACACGATTAGGCGGAGAAGTCGATATTATGTATTATATTATATTTATGTATTTATATATATTTTTTTTTCAACTGATCAAATGCTTGTAAAATGATCTGCAAAGTAATGAGGCAACACAACATAACTGTCAGATATATAAAGTGGCATAAAAATTAAAGTACATAGAAGTAGTCAAGTGCCTGTAAATTATACTTCTTTTTTTAACCACTAGGGAATATTTTGTGACTCTGTAGTAAAATTCTTTACATTTCAGTAAAGTTTCTACTTTAACACAAACATGGCTAACCTAAAACCAGGTTTTACAGAATAAAATGAGCTGAAAAACATTCAAACACCAAACACTGAACCATTTTTACAGTTCTTGACTTTAAATCATATTTAAAGTCCTGTACACATAGAATATTTTCATTATAACTATTCAACACGTCATCATCATCGTCGTCGGGCAGCACCTGCAGCCTCCACCACTCACCCCTGTCTCCGACTCTGCCTGCTCCGGTCCTCCTTGTCTCCAATTCTCCCCCGGGACGGGGAACGCGTCCTCGCTCCTCTGGGACTGCTGGCGCTTCGCAGGGTGCCAGTATGTTTATAGCCCTGACAGAGAAACAGAGTTACAGATATTCATATGTTACCGTCTTAAAGTTTATAAATCTAAGTGTGCAAGAGTGAGGATAAAGGAATAAGGATAAGAATGAGGAGAACTTTGAACTGTGATAAAACACTTCAAATTTAAAACTGTGATCAAGACATGTGAACTGTCACTTCTTCCCAGTGGCCATGTCATCATCGCCTTTGATTAACATTTATACCCATCTGATTGTGTGAGAAAACAATGTGCATTAAACATGATTAATACAATAAAATGCATTCACTCAAGTGATGAAGTTTGTGTCACAGTCACCATGAATAGATATAAATAAGACCAAAAAGAAGCCTGTGACTACAATATTTAGTGAAAAAGCAAGAAACAAGCAGTGTTGCAGTGCTTCATGTTTAATAAATAAAATTGGGTAACACTTTTGATTAGGGAATACATATTCACCATTAATTAGTTGCTTATTAGCACTTACTACAAATAAGCAATAATTCTGAGGTTAGTTAATGGCTTACTGGTTGTATAATAAGGCCATGCAGAATAAGTCATTAATAAGTACTAATAATGACTCATTAAGAGCCAATATGTTACTAATTTGCATGCTTATAAGCACCTAATTAATGGTGAATGTGTGTTCTCTAATCTAAAGTGTTACCTAAAATGGTAAAACGTAAGAACATTTTATATCAGAAAACTTTTCATACTTAAGTACAGTAAATGTCTTATACTTTAGGACTTTTACTCAAGTATCCCTTTCAGGTACTTTATACAAGACTGCCTGTAGGTCTTCATTCAGAAGTACAAAGTCTAATGAGATAAAAAAAAAAAAAGCTCCAGAATGGACCCACAAACATGGACACACCTGCACAGAGACGATGTTGGTCCCCGGGGCGTTGGGCACTGCCATCCAGTCTGGCAGATTCATGCTGCTGTCGCTGTTGGCCCGCAGGAAGGGATGAGGGTGGGGTATCGTCAGGGTGCGGGTGCTCTCTCGCCTCTGAGGAGCATATTTTGGAGACTCCACAAAGGGAACTTGAAGGCAAAGGTGGGATGAGACAGAGAGAGACAGTGTTATTTTTCCACACCACTGTGAGTGCTCTCATCATATTTCTTTATAATGTTATCCAAACTTTCCATGTGTGTCTTTTTTTATAGCTCGGTTAACTCAACCGGAACATAACGGAGTGTCAAACAGACCATGACGACTTACCCACATCTGTATCTCTGTGGTTTTTAATAATTTCTCCCAGCTCAAAATGGCCGGACATGACAGCCACCTGACAAAAAAAACACACATATTCACATTCAGTTACATAGCAAATGAATACACTAAATGTAAAAAGATGAAGATGAATTATTTTTTTAGGAACAAGAATATGACTGTAGCCTGTTTAGATTCTTTCTTCAGTATATTATTTCTATCTAAATGATGATGTTCTCAAATGTCTTGTTTTGTCCACAAATCAAAATTATTCAGTTTAAATTATTTCTTTGTCATATGAAAATATTCACATTTAAATCAGAAAATCTGTTTTAATTCTTTATAAAACACAGATCAGAATTGTTTCAGCCCTATTTATATTATATAGAATTATGGAAAGTCTGAGTCAAAGCCGAACAGATGTCCAGTTTTCTTTAAAAAGGAAAATAATGTAACATATTTAACATCTTTTTCATTTCTGCACAAATGCTTTTATTATGCAGGTCAGTGCACAATGTTTTCTTCCTGTTGCTCTCTTGTTTTCTCGCTCTGTCTTTAAAACACACATTCACTCTCTCACACACACACGCACATGCATGCACACGCACATGCATGCACACGCACACGCACACACACACACACACACACACACACACACACACACACACACACACACACACACACACACACACACACACACACACACACACACACACACACACACACACACACACACACACACACACACACACACACACACACACACACACACACACACACACACACACACACACACACACACACACACACACACACACACAAACAGGACGGTCTCAGCTGGCTTCTTCTGCACTAACAGAGATAATACAGATTAAGGGGTCACAAGCGCTCATGCCACCTGGGACTTGCGTGTGCATAGCAGCACAGTAATGGTTTAAAGTGAAATCAGGCCCTGGCTCTTTCTGCAACATTAACTTAATAAAACACTAAAGCATGCGTCCACCGACACACGTAATTACTCAGTCAGGAACACAACCATTACCTGGAACGGGGTCTGCCCACTGTTATTCTTTGTGTCTTTATTTGCTCCCCTGTAGAGCAGAATTCGTGCACAGCTTTCCTGCAACAGACACCATTATTACAGTAATGTACATTGTTTTCTTCTTAGGGCAGACATGTCATTTTTCATTTGGCTTTAAAGAGTATGCTGCCTCAGTGCCACAGTGTTACAGTGTGTGAACATTTGGGGTAAATACGTAGGTGAAGAGGTTGGAGCTGCTGGTGTATTTACACATGGCTTTGATAGGTTTTAAACCTCTTTATTCTGTATGTTGTAACATGTTCTACAGCAAAATCTCATCTCTTGTGTATACCTTGTTGTATAGAGCACAGATGTGCAAGGCAGTGTTTCCAGAGGCATTCTGGGAGGAAGAGTCTGCCCCATAGAAAAGGAGGTGCTCCAGATGCTGCGAGTTGCCGTTCTGACAAGCCTGATGATCGGAGACAGTAAAACAGAGACGACACAAGTGAGGCGAAATAATGACATTATGATCATCATGGTTAGAATCGTTATTATAACATGGAGACACACAGGAACATTTTCCAGCATCATACGCTGGATGTTTACGCATTTCATTGGAGTCAAGGAAATGTGTGACTTAATACATATTTTAAAACCTTTATATAAGTCCAATGCATTTGTGCACTACTCAAACAAAGGGATTTATGTTTTGTGTCCCAGCTGTGAGATAAGACAGACTCTAAGATTCACCGCTGATCCTGACATGACTAATTTTAACGTAAACTGTTTCAATATCCTTCCTTTATAAACTCAAACTCTGTAACAATACTTAAATGTTCTAATTTTCTTGTTTTATTTGATTTGACAGTTGTCCAGTCATTTTTATTAACATATGTGCAGATGAAGGTTTTTTTTTCTTAATTCTTCTAATCTAATTACACTGGATGTCATGGCCACATTACATGCTCATTTCTGACTGACTGGATGATCTACACGGATTCAAATGCACATCACTGAATGTGATGCTCATTTATCAGATCCCACTCCCTGTCCTTATGTGTCAATCTGTCACTAGTTTCCTCAGATTATGAACAAAACAGATCACACTGACATGTCGACATGTCATTTGTGTCAAAACACTGGTTTTGTTCATTGTTTCCATTGTTGACTGCTGCGGTGAGATAGTTAGATAGAGTCCTCTTTTGGTTGTATTTAGCTTTAAAAAGCATCTTCAAGAAACATTTGGTTTTATGTTGCTTTTCACTGTCAAGCCGGGTCATAATAGTGTGATAATAAACGTCTCGGTGTAAGGAGATAAAAGCATCAGAGGACAGTACAGTGTTCACCTAAGTGGGCTGAGCTGATTACATCAGTGTCTGTAAGAAAATAAAGAAAATCTCTTGAGTTCAAATCAGTGGCTTTTTCACTTCAGGGCCTCAGGCAAGAGGGTGTCATTTTTTATATATAGTAGGGTACAGTAGTTTTATAAAACATGCGGTTTGGTGAATCAAAATCAGTTTTAAACACCACCAAACGCACACCGAGAGTATGACGAGAAACAATGAATGAAAGGAGTGATGAACAGACAGAGGTGGATGAAGTGTGTCTGAGATGAGATGACTGATACCTTTATTATTGTTGTTGTTCTTTCTCCCGGACTCACCACTCCACGTCACAGCTGCAGGATGAGTGGATGAAAGGATGAGAGATGCAGTGTTTCATGGCATGAGTGGTTTGACATAAGCAGACACTGGAACACAGATGTACACTGATACATTACAAACGACTACGGAGCAGAAACTAAAATCAAAAACAAAAAACAGAGGAAGGAAATCCTGCATCTGTTCCTTTAACTTCCATAATGACAACTCATTTACAAACAAGTTACCTCAATTTCTTGCTTTTGGCTTGAATTAAATGTATAGAGAGTAGATGGAGATAATCTGTTACTTAATTTAACACAAAACATGACAAAAATCCTGATGATGACAATCTATGGCATAAAAAGGCAACATTCAGCCCCAAAGATGGACCTGGCCCATGGACCAACTACGTCCTTCAGACCAAAAAATTATTAAAAGACATTTTTATGAATCTTTTTCAAATAACTGCTGGTGGTGACCCAGTGTTTCATTTCTTACTGCTGCGCCTTCATATTAAAAGGTTTGTTTGAAGCAAACTAGGAGGCGCTTGATCTCCTGCTCTCTGTTTTCATCTCCGTGGTGGCTCTTTTTATGAAGGCTCTTCTCATATAATCTGCTCTCTTTGTTACAGGTTATGCCTCATTGTAGCTTCTTTAAATTTAAAATGGTAAATGTTATGCACTTTGCATGATACATGTGGGTGAAATAAGAATTAAAGATCCAGTGGAGATTAAAATTAAAAATGTGTGACCTTTCAAAAGCCTGTGCTGAGCAGTGACATACTGTAAATATTCAATGTTGCCTATGTTATAGAAATGAAAATGGCAACATATTAATGGGTCAAAGCACCGTATATATTATACCTACTTATCTATGTAAATGTACTCAGGAACAAAAAAACAATAACAGAGATAAACAAATGGACACAAACACGCACACACACCTGATGCGTCTCGTCCCAGCCATTCTCGTCCCTGATGCCCAGCTTGGCGTGGTGATACAGCAGTGTTTCGCAGCAGGAGGTGTCGCCCCCTGTCAGCACAGTGTGGTATAGCGGTGTCAGCCCTCGCCGGTCCTTGTAGTCTGGAGACGCGCTCAGAGACAGCAGGACCTGCAAGTGCCGGTACAGACTCAGGTGCATGCGGGTCTTTCTCAAAGATGATGGTCTTAATATTGTTTGGTAAATTTAATGAATAAATTAAAATTCAATGAGTCAAAAAAACAGGAGAGAAACAAATGTTTTCCTACATCAGAAATGTAATATAAGCAGCTGGTTCTCTCATTTAATTAAAGGTATAATCTGTAACAGATTTACTAGCAGAAAAGGATATATTGCCTATAAGTATCTATGGTTTGTGCAAAAATTTCAAAATGTTTATGTGCCGTGCATCACAGAATATCTTGTGCCATATTTCTACAGCAGCCCTTCTAGACAAAGTGTGCATTTTGAGGCGGAAGGCCACAGCTCGCTAAGTGTTGTAGTGTGTAGTTCCCTGACATGTGCAGGAAAAGAGGGGGATGAGTGGAGGAGTCTGGAGTTCGTCACGATCTGCAGTCTCACCATTGGATGCCACTAATTCTTACACATTCAACCTTTTAAGAATGGATATAATCCAAAGAAACCTATGTGTGGATTGTTGAGTGAGAGTCTCCTGACTCTGTCATCAGTCTATTTACTGACAAGGCCACACAAATGACAATAATACTTAATCAGCTCTATCCATGGCTCATATCCATCTCACACACTCTGGTGTTGGCTGCTTGTTAATCTCAGTGATTTGTGATGGTGAGATTAAAGGAACAATGGTAACATGTGTGAATGTTTACCAGCAGGGCCGTATGGCGGTGGCCTCGAACAGCTTTGTGTAGCGGCGTGAGTCCGTCTTTGGCGCGAAAGTCAATGTGAGCCCCTCCCTCCACGAGGACCCGGATGGACTCACCTCCACCTGGTTCACACTGTACTGCCAGGGACAGAGGAGTCTCTGGAGGACGTGAGCAAACAGAAACACAGTGGCATCATTTCACAGTCACAGCTGGATAGTCTGCTCCTTGTATGGTTTTCTAGTGAAACGCAGAATGATATAATAATAATGTACATATATATAAATAATAAGTGGTTGGTCTGTACTGAAACCTCCACATCAATCATTATAGGTTTAAAAAGAGATAGTTTTGTATCAAGTGCAGGATTTTGTAAAATAATCTGTTAGAAGTTAAAGTTTTACATTAAAAAGGAAATTTTGTGCTGCTGTTCTTAAAAATATTAACATTTACCAGATTTCATATTAGCTCAGAGGAAATAAAAGGGTGTGGAGCTGTGTTCCAGCTGCACAGATTAATTAAAATGATGTCACTTTTTGAACTTTTGACTAATAAATAAATGTATTTTCTTGTTTTAATTATAAGGGTATTTGTTTTAGAAATCACATGCTGACAGGTAACATAAGTACCTAGGGTAGAGGCAAAATAAGCTTTAAGACACCTTTTCAGTCTATTCCTTTGGTGCAGAATGCTGCTATTTCATTTGCATGAATGTGTGCTTAATATGTCAACACAAATGTGCCTGCATTTATTTGTGAATACCTGTGACCAAAACAAACTAAGTAACTAAAAAAAATTAAAAACAAAGATTTTTAATTCTCCAGAATTCATTGAATGTGTCACAGCACACAGGACATATATAGACTCCCATACAAATCCCATTGCTACTGATTCAGTAATATTGTTCCATCACATCGTTCCAGTTCCGGATAAGACAAAAAGGCTTCAGTCAGATCCAGTGGCTCGCTGACAGCAATTAGAAAGTAGTAGGTCTGTGCGCTAAACGCTTCGTGCTAAACGTGTGCTTCACTCCCATGATGACAAGCTGTGTTTATGTTTTGACACTTTGCTCCCAGAGTGTCTGCAGTGACACAGAACAGAACACCCCAAACTGTAACCGAACCATCTGCTGTGGCCCCCTCGGCATCAACGGAATCTGAGAAAAGCCACCAATAATGAGCACAGCACTGGCTGAGATCCCTGACACAGTGACAGTGAGTGCGAGGCCAACATGCTGCTGAGCTGAGGGCAAAACATGGAGCGGGAGGGAGGGAGGGCTTTGTGGATTGCGGGGAGTATAAAGGTCGAGTTTGCACAGCAGAGGAGCGGAGTCTCAAATACACATTTACACTGTATGTTTGGTGTCACTCTTGTCTGACATGGCACCATCGGGAAACAGGACAGCTCAATAAACCAATGGAGAGTCAGTGCGTGTACTATATGGGTCAGAGTCTGTCAACCCAGATAATTTGTTTCCATTTGTTTATTTCAAGTTGCACATGTGTGGTGGCTTGTTTTTCTCTTGGGTTTAAACCCCAGCGTTTTTATTTTGTATGGTAGTTTGATCTACCACGTTCTGATTAATTGAGTAAAATCCGATAACGCGACACAAAGTTAGCATTGTCTCGGGCTCTGCTGCATGTCTTACCGCCGGTGTCACTGTCCTGAAAGTTTGGATCGAGGCCCTTGTCTAAGAACTTGACCATCTTGTCCACAGCACTGGTTTGGATGTAATCCATGAATTTCTTCAGGCTGGCCTACATGTGAGGAGAGAAGAGTGCTGCTTTATTGCAGACAAACTGAACCTGAGAAATAAGGGGAAAAAAAACACTGTACAAGTACAGTATCATGTACTGTACATTACAGTCAGTACAGTCAACCTCACATGTGAATGTGTGAATGAAAACTATGCATACATAAATGCATATCATAACATATATGAATATTATCTTCAAACCTTTGTGTGCAGTTTGGCCAGCTGCTTCTCATCCAGATTGGTCTGTTTGTACACCCTGGTCTTGTATCGAAACTAAGAGAAAGACAAAACAGACGCAGAACGGAAACAAAGAGTTAATCCTAACACAGGCGCGCCTTTGTCCTAAATTCTCTTAGCTTTTGGCCTAGATCCACAAAATGGGGCCTGCAGATTTATTTCACACAGAAGCTTTATCTGGTTTGCTTCACAACCCTGCCCTTTAACTTCACTAATGACAAAAATGTGTGTGTCTGTGTGTGTGTGTGTGTGTGTGTGTGTGTGTGGGGGGGCGGGGGGGTATGGTGTGGTTTTAAAAGCAGTTTAAAGGCAGTGTACAGCCTCTACTGAGCTGTAATGTACCATGAAAAGAGGGTGACAGAATATGTTGCCATGAGAACCTGAACACCCATTTTGAAGCCTCAAAACTGAAGTTCAGAGGTGGGCCACATGGTTGCGTAGTGGCGAGCACTGTTGCCTTATAACAAGAAGGAGTTTGTGCTGAGTTTGCATGTTTTTCCTGTGTGCACGTGTGTTTTCCACAGGTACTTCATTTGGACACTCTTAATTGGCAGAGCCATCACCTGCAACCAGGCTCCTTTTGGACAATATCAGCTATAATTCACATAGAGCTTGAGACCCTTGACTTCACAGAAATAGTTTTTACTGATGTTACACTGGATTCTGTATATCATGCTGTAATAAATGCTGGTTCATGCACTCACTTTTGTATTGTGTATGAATCTGTAGGTTGGTGTCTTTTAACCAGACGAGGAAAATGTTGCTTTTTACTATCAATGCCTTGTCCACCAGGTCTACAGCTTGACTTTTCCTAAATGTTCCTAGAATGAAGTCAGAATCTGGTAAAACTGCTTTCTCCTTCTATGCTTCTATTCTATGAATGAGCTGCAAAAACATACTTTCACTACAGACACTGCCTTCTGTAAACACCTTCAAAGGCGTTTTATGGACGGTCATGAAAGAAACATGTTGTTTTAAATCGACTTTTTGAGAGGTTCAGATTAAGGATCTTGTTGGTATGGCCTGTGCACTTTACTTTATTATGTCTGTCTCCTTTAACTATTTCCCCTTAGCTTGTATATTCTGCAGTGAGTTTTATATCTGAAATATTTTTTGTCTCTGTAACTATTTGTACTATTATCCCTGGAAGAAGAGGTTCTTGTATCTCAATACTTCCATTCTTTCTGCAACCAGCAGAGTGGCCCCCTAGTTATTCAGTATATTCTTATTTCATGGTCTAAGAAGTGTTTTATATCACCTCGCTGGACAAATGAATGAAGTTTCCGTGTGATTCAAACATTACAATGAAACATTTGTAATGTCCCTCAAACAACATTTACATTTTAAACTTCTTGAGCAGGAAGTCATCCTGCAGCTCTCCTTCAAACTGGTGCATGCATGAATAATGGCAGAAATCTTGAGGAAATTCAGGCCACATCACTTCTGTCGAACAACTGTGTCAGGAAAGACTGAAAATAGTACCTCCAAATATGGCACCCCTTTCTCAAAGGACTGTGGGTACTCTTTGAGCAGCCTCTCCTCTTCCAAGAACTTGGCATCATGGCCGTCGGTGGCCGGCTGGAACAGACCATAGTTGAGGACGTCTCGCAAAGACTCAGTGAGGGAGCACAGCACCTGCTGCTTCGCCTTCCACACCGTGGCATCTGGGTTAAACCGCAAACACTTCTGCAGGACGAAGAGGCAGACATGAGCTCAGCTTTCAGCTTCAAGGAAATAAAAAATGATTTTTACTTCAATCAATAAACAGCTTAGAATGTGAACCGCCTTTTTTTTCAAATGTGGTGTCTGGAAGAAGCTGCATGTGCTTTGAATTCTGTGTGATACATTAAAAATGTTTACTTATTAAAAGTACTAACTTTTATTGACTGATGAAATCAATTAATGGCCAGCACAAAAATAACACATTGATGAACGTGTTGCTACTAAAAATGAGACAGTAAGAGTGACAGTGCTGTCAAAGAACACGTGTTAATTACACCCGTAAGCAACAGTATGCAAGTTCTGACCTGTGTGTCCTCAACAGACGGAAGCATCTTAATCTGCATAAATGAACCTTCAGTTCAACTCTGATCACATGATTATTTTACCCATGACATTTTATGTGGCTTCTCTTTCACTGTGCGTCAAAAGTTCCTTTGTTTTGTCTTCAGTTTGTGTTAAAGTGAAGAAAAAGTGTCATCAGTGGGTTTAATCCGTTCTGCTGAAAGGCGAATAAGGATTCATAACTGAATCAATTAACCATGCACAACGATTCTGGTTAACACCTCCAGAGTAACGCATTTACAATTATGTCAAACTCTGACCACAGATCTTTGTGGTGCACATTTGTTGGAGTTTGTGGCGCCGCCTATGGGTCAGAATGAAAACCTCTGAGATTTATGATGATCAGACACATTACAAGACGATGCTGTGATCACAAAGTGCCCACTGTAAAATTGCATTTGTTGTGTATTGACCAATCTTGCTCATTAAATTATACAAATGTTCTATTCATTATGGAGGGACTGGCTTGTATCGCACAAACGACTTGCCATGTTTATTTCAAACAGTTGTATATGTTCCACGGGGTGAACGTCATCTCATCTCACGATGTACACATACCTAACTGTAGCTGTTGATGACAATAAAGAAACTTTGACGTTTAATGATAAATAAACATAAATCAAAGTTTTTTTAATGAGGCAAAAATCTTTTCTAATTTCTTAGATCATTAATCTACCGGCACGTATAACCTTAGCTATATTTTTTGTCCCCTTGGCAAGTCCCAGACTGTGGTACTGTGTGTGAGTGTGACAGTGGACACTCTCTGGACAGACTGCAGTAAATGGAGGATGTGCCATCTTTTAGCCAGCAGGGGGAGACAACACCAGAGTAAAAAAAGAAAGATAAAAAAGAGGGTGATTCCCGGTGGCCTGTGATATCAGCCAGGATATTAATGGGGGTTTGGTGCAGCTTTAAGTGTTTCTGATGGGGTCATGAATGCCCGGATTCATAGGGACGCAGAGGCAGAGCCAGCAAAGTGGAGCATAACTCACCACACAGATGGCTGACATAAGGTATTTGGCACTGTGCTCTCTCTCTCTCTCTCTCTGTGTCTAAAGTGGAGTTGGGATGTTCTCTGACCTTGAGGCGGCAGCAGCAGCAGCAGCAGCAGCCTCACAACTGGCCCAGCAGCAGGGAATCCTCCCTCTCACTGCATTAATGCACACACTCTTCCTACTAACCCAGAATATTCACTCTGTGATTGTTATTCATTTAATCTCTTGTGTGTCTCTGTGTGTGTGTGTGTGTGTGTGTGTGTGTGTGTGTGTGTGTGTGTGTGTGTGTGTGCGCTCCACACAGATACAGATAAAACCCTGCACGAGCGTTTTGTGCAGAGGAGTAACATTACATTCTCCTTTTTTTTTCCTTTTCTTTTTTTTTTTAATTCAGTGTCTCCATTCGTGCACAGCCAACCCAGTCACCATGGCAACCAAGTTCATTAGTGGAGCAAGCTGCTTGTTGCCATAGAGACATCCCTGTGTTCCCTAGGAGATGGGGTACTGGGAGGGTGTGCGAGTGCTTGTGTGTGTGAGTCCAAGTGTGCTTTTCTTTCCGTGTGTGTGTGTGTGTTATACAGCAGCGTAGAGGGAAATGTTGAAGATTATAAGTATGAAAGTGAAAGAGGATAAAGAGGTGTGCATGTTTTTATTTGATTAGCTTTCACACTGACATGCAAATGTGCGTACACACACACACACACACACACACACACACACACACACACACTAATGCACAGCCAAGCCGACAACATGCATTTACAGTCACATCAAAGGATGTAAGTAAGAACTCGAAATACAGTCACAGCAGAAGCGAATGAGGGTTAAGGGTTGAGTTTCCATGCTGCAGCAGCATCTACAGTCAGACTGCATTATTAAACACTGATGACTATCATACAAATTCTGTTTAGAGATGGAGTGGAGAGTTTACTGAGGCGGCCATGCAGCGTATTGATCATTTACCTCCAGGAATATGACTGATCCCCCAGATTCAAATTGGCCAATTAGGTGCTCATCACGGATTTATCATTCTGATCAGGAAGTCTTAATAAATGCAACCCTTTTTTCAGTGAGCAGATCGTCACCATGACAGATACTGGATCCTGCAGTGGTTCAACCACACTAACTGTGGGCTAGTGTAATGTTCAGTGGCAGAATATGAAGACACCCATGTCATTAGTCTTTTTTTTCCCTGCTGATTATACTCATCCTGCTTAAATTCTGTCTAATCCTCTTTCCCTATGTCACGTATGAAATCTATAAATACTCATTTACAGCTCAGTATTTCAGTCACTCTTTACTTGAGAGGAACACAGTTTGCTTTTTGTCTGTCAGAAGTGACACATATATTTACTGCACTGCATGATTCCACACAAATCCCTTGGTTTGAAGTATTTATCTTTTTATCTTCTACAGTGCACCCTTAGGTTCTCTTCATTCAAGTTCTTGACTCACTTTGACAGAACATTTTTAACAAAGACATTTCAAATAAATGAACTAGCTCAAGCTGCAGTATCTCATATGCTGAAGTTTTTATGGCATGTAGTTGCCCGACAGGTAAGTGACTTGGTGTAACATGTCATGTCATTGTCATGCGAGTATATTGTGATGATTTCCTGGAAGGATTTTGCTTTATATTCTTAGACTGAATGAAGATATTATTTTATACTTTTAAATAACGTATAACTTTCATGGATGGTTTTTTTTTCAGTTTCAGGTTAAAATCTATAGGCAGCATTACACTCTTCACTTTCTCTGGTGGTTTTATTCCTTTTATGCAGACCAAATAAATGTGTCTTGTCTCATAAAGCTGTGATCACACTTTCCCACTCGCACACGCCCACTCACTTTGTCCATGCTGCTCTTTATCTTCCTCTGCCCATCTCTACCTTGCTCTCACTCCTCCTTCCTGCTCTCACTCCATTCCCGCTGTAGCGGCTCTGTCACTTATCTATGCAGAAAGCAGAGTCTCTGTCTCCGTCTCTGTCCGTCTGGCCTTTCTCTGCAGGCCGAGTGCACGGGGACGAGGAGCCTTTAATGAGATCTGTGGGGAAATAACCCCCTTAGCCAAACACACACAGTCACAGACTCTGGAGTCGACCATGTCGCCATTTAAGTCAACTTCTGTCCATATCTCTCTCTCTTTAGTGCAGTTCATATGAGAAGCAAATTAATTTGCCTCCATTGCCTCCATCATCTCTCTCTCTCTCTCATTCTCTGGTGCAACCCTCCCTCCTTTCATACTCTCATACTCCCCACTCTCAATCCCTCTGTTAAACTTTGGGGCTCACCCTTTCATTGACATACATACAACCTTTACACAGCTGCAAACAGGCAGGATGGAAAGTTTGTCTTGCACGCTGAGTCCTTCACAGATCCTAACAAGGCCCTGGAACATAAAAGTGTGTGTGTGTGTTGTCTGGATTTCAGCGTGTAAATGTGTGCAAGGCTCAGGAGCGGCTGCGTATATAGTATTTCAGAGTTTGCACTAGTTCAGCTCAAAGTAAAAACTAATTTGCTCCATGCTGCTTAATGCGCTCAGCGCCAAAATGCCAACCTGACTGCGTGTGTGCATGTCTGACAATGTAATAAACCTGCAAACAAAAGTGCCTCGACGTGCCTGCTGTGACGACATCACATCAGCATCTTGTGACACACTGATCGCGCCTGTCGCTGTGCACATAAATGACTTAGTGGACTGTTTCCTTCCTCACCAACCACCGGTGTCAGAGCAAGGATCAGTGCACAGACAGCATCACGGCCCACAATCATAACACACCCAGGGGTTTTACACTGATCACTGTCACCAGTGATGGAAACATGTACACGGATACTTTATTTAAGCACAAATGACAAATCTACATTTACTGCATTTACTCAAGAAATCAAATAAATGAGTACGGTGACAGAATAGACAGACAGAACAGAAAGGAAAGGATAAACAGAACAGACAGACGGACTGGACAGAAAGGACAGAAATATAGAAAGGACAGGTAAACAGACTGGACAGACAGAAAGACAGAACAAACAGACAGACAAAAAATGTCAGTAAAATATCTCCAAATAACTAAAATATAAAATATTAGAATCATACTTGGTTACTTTCCAACACTGAAGATCACAGTGTGTGGTTTGCAAGTCTTTGTACCTGCAAATCACTAAACTGAATAATTAATTAATAAATAATTGAATAATTAATTAATACATCATTATTAATACGTTGTCGCACCATAGGTCAAACCTAGTGTGTGAGTGAACTGCGTGTTTCTAATGTGTGAAACTGCGACCCACCTAAATGTGTGTGTGCATATATACATGATATATACAATGGTCAAGATAGGGTTGGAGTCTGAGAGAAGAAACCTGACCTTCAGGAGATGAAAAAAAATGGGACGAGACATAAATTCCTTTGTTCAAAACATTTTTAAATAAATAAATACAGAGAACCTTGGTCTGCTCATCACTTTTCTCTCCAACAAGAGGTTATAGAAATAAGTCCAACTAAAATTCTCCTTGAACAGCTAAAGACTCTGACTCTGAACGCTCGGTGGAAATGTCACACGAGTAACAAACACCAACCATTTGACAAAGTTCAAAGGAAATTGGCACGTTAGCACAAAATAATGTAATGTGATCCAAAAAAATTAAGAAAACTCATGTGTGACACAAATGAAGGCACATAATGGCACAAGGAACAACGGGAAAAGCTGAATTTATGCATTTAATCTTGCATGAGTGTGATTTAATTGTACTGTAAAATATAATTTTAGCCAATATGAACACTATAATAGGCTTTGCTTGCTGTGGCCTGGTTCCCCAGTTCATATTGACCTTTACAATTGCATCCCAAAGTTAATCTGAGGTTAATGAGGATGTCTTTGAAAGTTACAGCCTTCACTTTTCCTTTTGCTTTTCCCTTCTTTCAACTGGAAACTGGTTTTGCAGCAAAACACTGCAAAGACAACAATTATATTGGACTAATATTAAGTCCTGAACAGGTTCTGGCACATACTGTAAGTGCAGCAAATGTAGCTCCCCATCATGTACATTTGAGTTATCATTAAGTTATGATCATCATTGTTATTATTATTATTATTATTATTATTATTATTAGTGTTATTATTATTATTATTATAATTATTATTATTATAATAGCCTTAGTCTGGCTAAAACTGGACTTTTTAAACGTGTTAGTCCGACTGAAGAAGTTGAAGAAGAAGAAGAAGATACACAGAAAAATAAACAGTGACCAATAAGTTCATGGATGGTAGGTTTGGAATAATTTAGATTTTAAGGAAAGTATAAACTTATACAAACATTCTTAGTATAAGAATGTAATAATACATATTATTATTATCATTATTATTATAGAACTGATCACACTTAAGCATGCCACAGCTGCCCTAAACTCATTGTTTGTGTTTCTGTTCTGGTTAATACACCAGTATGTAATCACTCTTTAACCGAAACGATTTGTTTTAATGCTAAAATATTTTCAAATTCAGTGTTGCACAAAAAAAAAAAACTAAGAAGAAATAGTTAAAGCACATTATTATTTCTTGATTAAGTATAAAAAGGTTAATTCAGTGTGTTAGGTGGTCTAAAAAAATCACTGTATATATAAATAATAAAATAGAATAAAATATATAAATAATAATAAAAAGAATATAAATGACTGTATCAAGGTACATCTGTAATCATTCAGCTTTACAATAAATGATTTCAGAGCTGCACAACATAGCTCTGTCACGGGTAGCTCTGTGCATATGGATCCTCCGCGTCACTGTATGCGAGAGAACTCCGTCGTCACGACAAAAACCCTCGTCCGTCAATTCATAACATTTGCATTTGTGCGCTACAGTCACTCCCTCATCTCGTTACAGAGCAATTAACGAGCAATTAGAGTTTATTGAGGGTGAATTAGCCGACATGTAGAACAGACCTAATGTGCTGGGAGAGTAACGGGATATTACCCAACACTGGCGAGCGAAGGAGTTTGAGAGGACGAGAAGAGGCCGCGAGAGTGATTTATTCTGAAAGTGCAGGGTGCAAACCAGAGAAGGGCGAGGTTGATTCAGGACAGGATGAGCGAGAGAGACAGACAGAAATATGCCAGAGTGGTATCAGGATATAACTCTCGAGACCTTGAAGAGCAACATGTGTCAATATGCACCGAGTGAGAGCAACTCAGCCATAAATTGCTTCTCTGAGTGCAAAGAAAATAGAACGTATGAACACAATCTTAAGATGCTGCACAGTCAGACGTCGTGTCGAATCATTACTACATGTTGTGAGTGTCATCAGTGTCATCCTCATCTGAAGAGTATGATTAGAATGCGCCTGTCAATCTCGAGTCTATAAATAGAGGCACAGCGTCTTCACCCGAGAACATGGAACATTTGTGAGACTTTGTAAGCATTCAAACGCAGCGTGGAGATATTTAACTAGTTTAGTTTAAAGCATAAACACAGTTTAAAAGAGAAAGGTACATCTTTGAAGGCTTTTATTCTGACAGAAGTTAATCATTTACTTTATAAAGTGAGTAAGAGGAATTAACACTGTGTTCATTCTTACTGTGCTCAAGGTACATTTCTTCAATTAGTTTGGCTCATTTTTGTTAAAATTAGCCACAGTATTTAGGATTTATGTTGGGATTTTAACTGTACTGTGTTGTAAATTTGTTATTCACCCGGACAAGGGTCAATTTGAGTAACAAACTGCTTCATTTAAATCACATTATTCTGTCTCCTTTATTTCATCTACATCTATCTCTTACTCACGTACCTTCCATCCTCTTCAATTAGTTTCGAGCTCTATCTTCATTAACCTGTTTTTCCCCTTACTTTTCTTTTTCCCATCTTTCATCACTTGTCTCTCAGTTGATGTTTATGTTTTGTGCTTCTGTCAAACCATCCCTGAGGTTTTAACCCCTTTCCCACCTTTCTGCAACTGAAGTTTGATGCTGTTTTGTTAGAATAAATAAAGAAGCAGTGAATTATATATGGCTGGATTGAAAACCACTGAATCAAGTACACACACACACACAGCTGAAAACAGCCATGCATAGATCAATAATAAATCACACAGCAGCAAAGGGGAGTTACAAGCTCTGAGTGAGGCATTTATCGTGCAACTGGGATGGAGGTAAATATAATATATGTGCATGCATATACAGGCACACAACAAATACATTTCATACCATTTGCAGTTTTTTTCCTGCTAATGATTTATCAAGCCGACGTATCACAGACTCATGGATCACTTATTAGAAATGAGAAAAGAGGGGAGACGGCTAATGTCTGCAGAGCTCTGCCTCATCTCTGTCACATCCAAAAGCAGTCAGTCAGATTTCTGGCAAAGATGCACACACTCTTCTCCTTCCTTCTCTCACTCTCTATCTCTCTCTCTCTCTCTGTTTCTCTTCTCTGCAGCCCTGATCCTCTGCTCCTGATGATCCACTTACATCAGTACGTTGAGTTACAACTCAAAAGATCACTCACGACGAGTAAAAAGTAAAAAGAGATGGTGGCTACAGCGACTGACCAAATCCAGTGAGAACAGAAGCTATAAACCGTGTTCACATGTCCGTATGGTTCATGTGTTGGAAAAAGTACCAATAACTCAAAAAACCATCAACTTACAACATAATGTAACTCTTTCTGTAACTATTGCATTTCTCAGAGCCACATACAGCAAATCCTTCCTGGCAGGTGCAATAAGACTTCAAACATGAGCTCTCACTGACACAGAACACTATGAACGTTCGTCTACAATAAACGCTACATAACTCTGCACCAATTCACCTTCATAACACGGCACAAACTGCTCACTTGCCTCATGTATTATATGCCCTGTACTGACTGGATTATTCAAAGTTGTTATTCCATGTTCTCTGCTGTATTTTAATGTTTTATTTCCTTATTTGTTGTATTTTTTGTATAGCCATGTACTATATTTCTTCATCCACCTTCTACTGCTTTATCCTCCATATGAGGGTTGAGGGTTGAGGGTTGTGTCACACCTAATCTCCCATTTGCCTAATGGCCAAATCTGCATGTTTTTGGGACTGTTGGAGGAAACTGGAGAACACGGAGAACCCAGGAAGAACATAAAAACTTGTTCCTGATATCAAATAGATGAAAGTTCAGATTCAGAGTCATTGCTCCCACTGTGTGTGACCACATGCCACCGTGCAACTCATCGCAGCAAAATACAAAACAGGCAGATGTGGATGTTTGACGATCAGATCTGTTGCTGCAGGTGAGTCAGGGCGGTCACACTTTGATACTTTGAGTAAGAAAAAAGTTACATCCATGAGAGTTTGGGACCATAAAGGGTTGTTCTTTTTGTCTCCTGGAAGAAATTTAAATGTGTCATTTGAAGGAAAAGAGACAGCAGCAGATGCATCGTCAACATTACATGTTGACAAAGATGGTGGATCTTTCTTCTTAAAACCACGTCACACTGAGTGTTCCATCGCACCATATTTATATGCTCTTTGCGACACAGAACTAGAAGCTCTTTTCTCTTCACTTCAGTCTCTCTCAAAATAATTTGTAAAATCTAATTCCTGGGCTCTGTCCCTCACTGTCCTGCTCTTTTCCCTCAGCAGCTGGGTCACCTTGAAAGTCTCGCTCAGCCTCTCAGAACAGTCACTTTGCTGATGAGCAGTTGCGTTCCTCTCAGTTTCCCGCTCGTCAGGCAGTGGAAGAGTGAGAGAGTAAGAGAGGCGGAGAGAGAGAGAGTGTGTCGTTGATGTAATCAGTCAAATCCTCTGAGATTTGTAGTGTTTCTGGAGCACAGCATTTTGCAG
Source organism: Solea senegalensis (assembly GCF_019176455.1). NCBI lineage: Eukaryota > Metazoa > Chordata > Actinopteri > Pleuronectiformes > Soleidae > Solea > Solea senegalensis. The sequence goes on from NC_058038.1 coordinate 7,820,658, forward strand.
GGTTTGACTGAAGTGACCACACATACTTGTGGACAGATGATGAGATGATTAATGCGCCCCAGGACTCGGGCGGCACACGTGGCTCCTGCCCACCTGACATCACTCTTCCACGTCTGACAGCATTCGTGTGGTGATATTTTTCGTGCAGTGACACAAGTGAAGGTTAAAGCGTCTCCTTCAGTGTTTTAATGTCTGACTAAGACTTTTAGCACCGTTTTAAAAAAAGAGGTAATTTTTGTTGTAAAAATCCAGCATGTCATATTTTATTCATGCAGGGACGTGCATTCATTTGAAGGTAATTGCTCCAAGTTAGCTAGTAGCTTATTAGTTGGGAATGCTGATTCAGCATTTCTACTGGTTTCCTGTTTTCTTCATTATTAATTTGCATTTAACATGTAGACAAAGAAATTAAATAAAAAAGAAAATAATTAAATATATATACATATATATCTATCTATATCTATATCTATATATATATATAGATATATATATATAGATATAGATATATATAGCGACAGGTTGATTTTATTATATATTTGCACAGTCTCCGTTTTTAGTTTTCATGGTAAGCGAACCAGTGCTCATTTTGTCCTTATTCTAAACTTCCTGTGTCAGACATTAATAAATGTTCACCAGAATGTTAAAAATCCTCATTTAAGAAAGAAGTAACTCATGCTAGTTGATGCACGTGTGCAATATTTTATGATATAGTAACACAAATCTTGTAGTGCGTGAGTGTAAATATCTATAGTTTATAGAAGAATTATTTAAATTATTGCAGTTATACTAAATGTAAGCCGTTCAAACTCAGAGGAAAGTGGGACAATAGACTTTCTATAACAATGGACATGGCCCAGACATAACACAAGTAGCAATCAGCCACCAGGGGGTGACTGCACTGGTTGCAAGAAGAAATCCGTTTGAATGAAAATCTCTGAAGGAAAATTAGACTGAGTCTCACTTTGTTTAATAAAATTAAGATTTCACCTTTTCTTCAATAAACCATAATGTCAGTTTTGGAAATAATTTTCCCATTTAGTGGAAACAAGTCACGAAATCACAGCACATATGAGTGGACATGACAGTGTGGCTGACAGCTGGCATCATCCAGTAGGAGCCAGGTTTCAGGTGACATCTGTAAAAACTGTCATGGCTTCATTTTGTACCCGGGACACTTTCATACACAGTCTTTGAATGTGTTTGAGCCTTTTATGTTTGTGTTTTGTCCAAGTTTTGTGTTTGTGTGTGTAAATAAAGCACTGACCGTTTGCTTAATGTCTGGGATCCCAATGCGAAACACCATCATGGCGATGTGAGCGTCCTCAGGTGGCACGGAGCCGGAGCCGCGCTCCTTCGGCCTCCTCTGCTGCTGCTGCTGTATCTGATTGGTCTGCTGTTGGTGTGTGGCTCCAGGGTTAGAGGAATAAGGGTTCGCAGTCTGACCAGGATTCCCTGTCCGGACCTGTCTGTCCCCGCTGGGCCGCGTGGACATTTTGCCCGACTGCCTGTGACCTTCACCTCTGCCCCCCCTGGACAGGCCTCCTCGCCTGACCTCCTCCACCATCTCCTCCTCGTCGTCTTCCTCCTCCCCTTCCAGCTCACCGTTCTCCTCCTCCTCCCCGTCCTCATCACGCTCATCTTCTTCCATTTCCTCCTCCTCTTCCTCCTCCTCCTCCTCCTCGTCCTCTGCCCCTGGATAGAGATGGCGATTGTTTCCCAGCATCCTTTGTTGCTCCTCGTCGCTGGACAGGGGGCTGAATGGCATCGTCATGGCGACAGAGAGGGGAGCACCAGTGACAACACCATCATTCCCAGAGAGTCACTGCAAGAGTGGAGAAGACGGGATCAGGACAGAGACAAAGAAAAACTACACGACACAAGATGTTTTGTTACTCAAACATTTCACAATTTTAAATGTACAGTAGAACAAATGATTTCTACTGTTTTAGTCAACTATTATACTAGAACAAGTTTTTCTGAATCCGCTCTGTTTTTGAATAAAAAAATTACAGACTCTGAAACCAAAATCTCTCATAACTTCATCATGAAACAGTCTTGCACTCAAACACTCAGCATTACTTCCCCTGTTGTTACTTGTTATGTAAATCGTAGTCTCTTCCACCACTCTTTACTGTGTGATGTAACAATCCTACAATCATATGTGGCTAAGTAACACGCTACTACATATCACTGCCACCGACTGACCTCGCCCGGATAAAAAAATAAAGAGTGAATAAACACTGGTTAACCCTCAGCCTCTGCATGATGAGGTACTGCTCACAGCTCATGCATAAATGAACACACTTGTGGCTTTCCCCCCCGACTTTCACCAGACATTCAGACATTCTGCTCTCACACTCTTAAGGACTGGCCTGCAGATAAGTGAAGCCTCAGACTCGTAAAGCACATCAGCGTTTGACGGAGAGGATTAGAGCAAATTATTTTATATTTCACTAAAATATGCTCCTGAGAAAAGTAACACTGTGACATGTATCCAGTCCAATCTAATCCAACTTTATTTATAAAGCACTTTTAAAAACCACCATCCAACAGCTGGAACAAAGTGCTGTACTTTAGAGATAAATAATACAAATTAAATATAAAAAAAACATAAGACCTGATAGACCTAAGAACGAACAATAAAACATACAATAAAACAATGTATAAAGTATAAAACCACGAATGAAACAGTAAAAAAAAGATAAAAACCAATATATATATAAACAGAAGTAGAGATTTTCTTTGAGCAGAAGATTTAAATATAAATATAAAAGTATAAGTTATTGAGAACATAACAAGAAGGTCCTTCACAGTATGTTCAAATGTGCATAGTGCAGAGATGGCCAATGCAGCGTTTACAGGAAGTGTATCCATAAACCTGTATATACATATACATATATATATATATATATATATATATATATATATATATGTAAATCACACACGCTGTATCTGCTAAAAACTCATGTCATCAATTTTAAATATTACATTTTCAAATAACCACTTAACTATAACAATTGTCTTTGTGCTAACTCTCATTTTTAAAGAAAAAATCAATTGAACTAAATATCATAAAATGGTTATTATTTTATTTTTTTAAAGTGAGGATAAAATGAAATGTCAGTTTTTACTATTTCAGATGCTTGAAGCTGTGTGTGCGGAAAAAAAAAGAACATGTGTCCATCCCTGCACAGCAGATTATGAATCAATGCACATCTGCAATTCAGACACTCCCAATGGATAACTGCTCTTCATGTGATAAACTGTACACTCTTGACATTGCCCCAGAGGAAGCCAAGAGAAGCCACTTCAGAGGAACACACTGACACAGCGCTGTGTTCAAGCACAGGCTGAGCAGGATAACAGATCTGCCCCTGGCGGCTCCTGCACTTGGCTCTCTGCATTGTTTCAGGATTTTCAGCACCACTACACTCTGGACAGCTCCACACAGAAAGCAAACAAACTGGCTGTGCAGTTAAAAAAAAAGGTTCATTACTTTTGTTCTGTGACCTCACAGAAAAACACAAAACCAACGGTGTTATATTCTTCCTCAAGTGTAGGTGTTACGCTGCCAAAGAAATGGACCGCACTGCAGAAAAATTGAAATTGGAATCTCAGTTTTAAAGACCATTGACACACTTAATTGCAATTTCACATGCATATTATTCACTTTCTTCATCTAAAGCCGGTGTAACGTGTCGCTGTGAGAGTTTTGTGCGTCTGTCCACAAGTGTTTAACCCACTTATTACCATCATGATAATGAGGCCGCCTGGATTTATTTGGATTTTATGGCTGTAGTATTGTCTTAAGTCCCTTTTTTACAAGATAGCTTTCACTTTCAATATCTGGCAGTTATTCAACTGTTTAGAAATGACGGTTCTGAGGAGCTCACATCACAAAAGTGTGACGCGCTGTTTTTTCACATCTATTCTCTCAAGTTTTTATTTCTCTTACTCTAGATTGTGTCTTTTAGCGCCCCCTGCTTTTACAGTCTGTTTTTACTGTTTTTTATTCATCTCATCATCATCATTTAAAGCTTGTATTTTCATGTCTTTGGGTATTTTAAGCTACTTTAATTCACTCTTCTTTTTTGAGGGCACTAATTTGTATTATTTTGTAATCTCTTCATTTAATTAATTTACAGTGTTTCCTCATTGATGGTGGTGTTTCCGGGCAGTTTTGTCTCTTTTAATTAGGACTTCATCAACTGTTTTGATAATCAATTAATCAAGTGTTTTGTTTTGTTTTGATAATCAATTAAAACCAGTTTCTGTGATTTTTCAGCTTCTTAAATGTGAATATTTTCCTGTTTCTTTGCTCCATACAACAAAGAAATCATTAAATCTGAATCATTTTGGTTTGTGGACAAAACAAGACATTGTTTGAGGTTTGACTAATCAATATTTTTACACATTTTATGGACCAAATCATGCATAGATTATTAACAGTAATGATAAGTACATGGGCATAATTTACTCTACTCTATTTCCAGTAGTTTTTGAATATTTTAGACATCATAAACGGTTACGGTAATGAGTAGTACACCAGCAAAATCCTGGATGTTAACAGACGGGTTAAACGGGTGGATCTAAGACAAACTTAACATTTGCTTAAATACAACACTTTCACATTTCCAGACATTTTTACTTGACTGCATCTCTTTTCACAGCTGTTCACACACTGATTTAATATGTCTGACATCACCGACGTGTGAAAACTAAACTGAACAAAACTTCAGTTGGTGTTTCGCATCGAACCATTCATCCAGAAAAAAGAACTGTATCAAGACGCTGTTTGATTTCATTTCAATTCAAATGAATCTCAACTGCAAGAATAATGAGACAACTTTGAATAGTAAATTGGCTGGGCTGTGTGTGAGTGTGTGTGTACTGTGGCAGCTGTAATACATGAGGGAATGAGAGCCCTGTTGTGAGAGTGAAAATATGATTCAGACTTATTTTATACTTATAATATCAAGGTTTCTCCACAAGGGACACTGAGTGAGAGCTGAAACTACCAGTCCTTGAAAATGAATGGAAACAGAAATGAGAATTTGGAAAAAAAAATACAAAATAAAAATAAAAACCACTCAGTGCAGCAGTACAGTATTTATTTTAACCACTCCCTCAGGCTGGTGCAAAGTCAGACTTCTATAAGTGCAGTACCTGCAATAAATGAAACTTTGTTCTTTAGAAAATCGGACTTCACTCTATGTGACAAATGTGCAGGACTGGTTGTGAAAGAAAACACTGCCTCAGTGACAGGTTTCCTCTCTTTTCCAGCTTTCAAAGCTCATTAGCAGCCGAACAAATGTCTGTTCACAAATCACGAAGAAACATTGCGACGGCAGACGAGTGCGTTACAAACTGTACAAGTTTACCAGGCAAAACATCCCAACGACATCACCCACTAATGCAGACAAGAAGCTTAGACACATGATAACTTTGAGAATTTTTATAAATGATTCACTTCTAAAACTTATTTCACCGTAATTATTACCACATACATGTGTAAGTCACACATTTTTAAATATCCGTCTGCTCTGTGTTTCCCACATATGTTATGGAATAAGCTTTGTTTGTTTTTAAAATTGTTCATGTCTACAACAGTAAATAAAAACAAGGCACAGAAAGTGAGAATGATGTGGGTATTTGTTGCATTTTTTTTTAAAGCTTTGAAAGAATGTTAGGAAGTAAGAATAAATCAGGCCAAAGCTGACAATTTAGAGAAGTGCTGGAGGAAGGAATGAAAGAAAACCAGAGGAATTAGTGGAAGCCTGCGAGACAAAACAGTGCATGTGAGAGAGACAGAGACGATGATGGGAGGAGAAGGAGGCTGGAAACCAAAATCTTTGGAAGTGAAGGATGAACACAAGGGCATAGAGGGAAAGCTGACCAACCAGAGAGAGCTGTGCCCACAGAAGATATGATAATAAATGGAAATGAATAATTCCTGTTGTTACATTTAGTGCTGAGTGATCAACGATAGCAGAGAAGCAAGGAGAAGAGGTAGGAGGACGAAGGAGGAGGCAATAAGGTAAGACAAGAGAGAAGAGGAGTGAAAGAGGGAATAAAACATGCCGGCTCTGAGCTCAAAGCTCTTTTAGGCTCTGCCTGGGAACCAAACATGACTGAAGGCACGTTTATTTTTGCACACAAAAGTCTCTGCGGTGTAGATTTTGTCATCTGTCCATGTCCACAAAGGTCTGCCAACAGTGTGTGACTTTGTGAAGCAGACACGTGTTTACTGTGCTGTTGGGATTAAATTAACTTAAATGTAATCACAAATTACATCTGCAGCTAAAGGAAACGTAACAGTGTGTTTGGTCGTAACACAGAAATGGTCAAACTTCTGGTGCTGAAATGGCTTGTCTATATAAAGTCACAGGGTAATTAAAGTCCATAAAACCTCATGAGGAAACATATAAGTGACATATTTCTGTTGTTTGGGACACGATATAAAGAGTCGTCACGATGTGTCTTCTGCACTCCACAGATACGCATCTGTACTGAAATATCATGGCAGTCGATTTTTGTGGGTTTTGCTGGTATGATTCATCCTCTGTGGACTGTACATATGCAGAGAATGTGATGAAAACCTTCTGAATACAATGTTGAGAAGAACCAAAACAACCTGACAGAGCAGTGCTGTCATCCAAGGATCCATGTCGGAGATACAGAGATATTGTGACAGAGGAGGGGAAACCAGAAATCAGGAGGACTGATCTTGCAGGGCTGGATGTTTGAGATGTGATTTCTGGGAAATGGGATGGATTTCATTTGTGCGACGTTGGGAAACAGCATTTAGAGCCTTGTGGGATGCAAAAGCCATAATATAATTATTTTATGATCCTTTAAATCAGGCAGAGGCGGATTTTATCGGCAGAATTTTTACTGACTGACACCTTGAAGCTGTTGAGTAAAATCCACCCACACCGTACCGTGATCGTCATTCCTCCACAATAATAATTTGAAAGTGGTGGTCGTGACAGATCTGTTTGTTAGGTAAAAAAATGTCTTTAAATGGTGGATAGAGTTTGGTAGATCTAACAGATAGAATGAAAGTGGAGCTAAAAGGCTGAATCTAAACTTTTTGCGAGAATCATTCATCCTCAATTAAGCTGGAGCAGGTCAGGACAGAGAGAAAATGATGAGAGAAAGTGATAATCAGTTCCCAAGAGTAATGTCGTGACTCACACACAAAAAAAGGATTTGTGTGTGTGTGTGTGTGAAGAGGAAGATGGAGCGATTAGATTTTGCCTAATGCTAACAAGTGATAATCATCTCCTCTGCTTCATATCGCTGCCTTCATAAATCTTTGTCTCTCACTATTCTCTTTTGGAGAGCTGTTGCCGTTCCAGGTCAGATAATTAACACTTTGAGTGAGCTTGGAAATATAAAACTATATTAACTCTGTCGTCACCTCACAGAGCGATGACTGATGCTGGCTCCACGAGGGGACGTGATGGTGAGAAGCAAAGTCAAAGCAATATTAAGAGGATAGTGGTACAGCAGATTGATATTCTGCTGTATAATCTGAGTTTTAGGCTTTATTTCCTCTCAGTTTGATTAAGTTACTAAGTCTATGTCTTATTTATCATTAGGTTTTCATTGTTTGTGGATTTAGGTTACGAATGAAAATGGCTACAGTGCATTTTGCCTTGTACAAACGTCGCCCTTTGACCTTTCAAAATGATTCAGATAAACAACAGTGTGTATACAAAGGCTTTCCTCCACCTAAAGGTTGTGTGAAACTAATGAGGGAACACGTCAAACCTAACAAAACATCTCACTGACTGACAATGACCTGATTAAAGTATGAGTTTGACCGGACAAAATAAAATGTGCTTTATTTTTAACACCTTTAAACAAATAAAATGTTGTTTCTAACATAATTCAGACACCACTATATCCAGGTGTTCACAGAAACAGGCAGACATTTATAATGTAAAACATTATAAATCGACAAACTTTAGCTTGTTGGCAGAATCTCCGGTGTTTTAAACTTCACTGATTTGTTTGTACTGCTGTGTGTTTGATTGCATGTTCCCTGCTTTGACACATTTACTGTACGTGTGCAAGCGTCTGACAGCTTTAGTATTTATTTGCACTGTCAACAGTGTCACTCTCACTAAAGTGTTTGTTGTCAAATCTCAAAGACGCAGCAGTTGTGCTATATTTCATACTCACTTTGGATAATGTGTTGATGTGCAGCTGTGTGTGTGTGTGTGTGTGTGCGTGTGCATGTTGTTTCTCAGTTTAATCACCTACTGGTCGCCTCTTACGATATGTGAAGAAACAGTTTGGCTGCCCTTAATGCAAACTGTAGAAATCTACGACACCTGTGGTTCTCGTACGTTTGTTTTAATGTTCGTGACGGGAAGTTGAAAACAACAGCATGCAACTGTATTTACAATGAAATAAGGATAATGCCATAACGCTATAGTGAATGTATTAAGTGGGAACACTGTGCTCAGCCAGAATCAGAGAGAGTAAAGCTGAACTGAGTTCCAAAAATCATCAAAAATCTGCTTTTGTCGCGGTGTGTTTACAGCGGCGACGTAGAGCAACAGTTACATGGTGTTGCGTTATCATGATTCATCTGAGCTGGACGTTACTTCATTTACATTTGGTCAGCCCCTCTGAAAGGATGAGACAACAACAACAAAGACTGTAACCCAGATGTGAGAGACACGACATCACCTGCTGGTGTTGGTCTTGCTTGTAGCAGCATGCAGTTGGTGCATTTAAAATCATTAGTAAAACATGACCTCCAGCTGTCCCGCAGATCACATCAGCATATGAGACAGTTGGCTAGAGCACAGGTCGTAGCACACTGAAGATGTTATTAAACGAATGCGGAACAAGTGAACTGAGCATTTAACATCTGTCTCAGAAGCTACTGTTAGTTCCCAAGTGGCATGTTTGTCAAATCTATCTTTTGGCAAGGGAGATGTGGATTTAATCTGTGTGTGTGTGTGTTGGCTCACAGTCGCCACATGTAAACATAATCCAAGTAAACCCCAGCGCAGAGATATAACTGCACACCTGTGCCGCGTTTGATCCTCACACACTAAAGACAACGAGCAGAGGGAAACGAGGTTACGAGGCAGAATTTGTATGTCGTGTCTTTGTGTGACAGAGGAGAACGAGGTGGAAGTCATTTTGCCGGGTGATTTGCTGGAGTCTTGACCTGGTTCTACAAAATTTCAATCAACCAGAGTTTTGTGTGGCAGCATCAAAAGACCGTTATCCCAGCAGCATGGTGACATTTAACCTCCCTCCCATCCTCCTTTTATCTCCCTGTATCCTCATGTGCTCTCTCTCTCTTTTTCCTCTGATTCATTCTCTCTTTTATGTAGGACAAACCGTGTATATAGATAGATATTTTCAGTGTCTCGGTCCCCAGGAAATTTCACTGGGAAACTTCCAAAGAACAGATCGCCCCACTTTCCTGCCACTAAACTGGAACGGCCAATTTCCCTCCCGCCTCGTTTGACATCTACTCACAAAACGGCACACTGATGTGCACAAGTGGACATGAATGCATTGTGCGTGCCGCTTGTGTGTCAACAGGGACCTACACACACATACACCGTGACCCTTGGAGCAGTGGACAGCGATGGATAGAGGCTAATAATGCGTGTAAACCTTGACCTTCTGGTCGATTGAGTGCATATATAATCATGCATCACACATCCACGTGGGAGTTGTACGTCAGAGAAAATGTCAATCTGATCCGCTAGAACCCGGGGGAGCTCGAGTGAAGGATAATGACGCCATATTTTGTCCCCTGTGTGGACAAACTAGGGTGAACACTGATGGAGAAGTGATTTGAGTTTAAGAAGAAAAGGGCGAAGAGTACAAAAGTATCACTCTTGTTCTCATCATGGACAATTTGTCGAATAACTACGACAAAGACCACCAGCACATTTTGGTGCCCCAGAATCTCCCTTCTGCTCTCACTCATCTCGTTATTTTTACACTCACTATGCCAACAGCAGTTCTTTAAGTGGCCTTCAGGCCAGTACATCCTGTCATATTCAGGTTCAGTTTAACACTATGGAATGTTATCCAGGATAAACAGTTACAAACAACATCAAGCCATTTGAGAGCAACTACTAAAACATAGTCACACACAATGTGTGATGATTGAGGTTGTGACATTTACAAAACTGCCCCTCACTGTTAATGAAGATGACACAGTTTTCCTCTTCCTCATCACAGGGCGGCATGAATGAACCCCCATTTCAAGGCAATTCATTCAGCAGCTGAAAACAGGTGCTAGAGGATCACCAAAGCGATTGTAGGGTGCATCCTCTTCACACATGGTAAATATTAAATTCTACTTCTCTTTGTGACCAAACTTTCGTGGAAAATAGTTTTAACACACTAACACTACCCAAGTGCTTTTTTTTTTTACCCAGATCTAACCATTCCTCACCAGAAAACGGTTATCATCCTCCCTGTGGTTAAGATGTTACTAAATTGATATGAAAATAAGTCATGTACTTTTGTACCACACATGTTAGCTTATACATGTGTGACTGTGTTGCTTCATGAATGAGCTGCACAAACCTCCATGAAAAAAAAGCAACTAAAAGTTGTTATGTTTCAGTCTGCACTTGTTGCTTGAATCCATCCTGTGATGTAAACCAAGGCTAAAACACTCAGTGTTTACAAGAAATAAAAAAAATCTTTCATGCCGACAGCAAACATAAAAACTTCCAATCCATTTCTGCCTGTGATTTTTGAGCATCAAAAGAAATCAGTGCTGTAGTACAAGAAGGGGATATAGAGACATATTGGGGAAAAGCAATAAACCAAACCCCCCGAAGGGATTACTATATATAGAAAACAGTGGTATAGTGAAGATGTGGGTGGGCGTATGAAACTAAACGATGAAAGAAATAAGCATGTGAGCTCATCCTGAGGGGTAAGACTGACCTCATGGCCCATTTCCCCGTGGTTCAAAAATTGTGTTCACCTCAGGCTCTTAAATTATACCTCAAAACACTGACTGCAAAGGTATTACCCAATAAAAATCATGTTTTCCAGTCTATTACGCTCACTTAAATAAATGATAGCTGGAAGCTGGACCCGGAAAACCAGACAAAACATATTCAGCAGCCTAATTTATCAGGCTCTGTCCCCACAGGTCACCTGCTGTATCCATCTATAAAAGCAAGGAATGTCTGTCCTGCTGTCTGCTTGTCTGATCTCCCAATGGCACCAATTGCCCCTTTTGCACCACAGGAACTTTTATCATTTACCCACGATTTTGAAAAACTATGGCGTGTTTCCACTAAAATTACGGGGGAAAAACCTTCCCTCAAACCCAAACTAGTACCTACACGTGACTAGGGACTTTTCAGATTACCAGGAACTCTAGAAGGGCGGGGCCATGTGCTGAAGAACACTGACTGGTGGAACACATTTTGCAGCTGTTTAAACCAGTGAGGCCGCAAATAACTTTTAAATAAGACCTTTAAAAGCAGACTAAGACAGAAGAACTTATTCATTTTGCGTCATTCAAAAAATATGAAGTAAAAAATCGGCTTGATTTTAATACATTTTCCAGAACTTTGACGACTGGGAATTTTTTTTCCCCCAGGTAGATAAGTCCCTGGTAATAGAAGTTCCTGAGATGTTGGGGGAAAATGTGACGTTATTGGTAGAAATGCAACAGATCAGTAAAAGAACAGGTACATTTACTGCACTAGTTATTTGAAATGAACAATATTATTACAAGTTTTCTCATTTGCTAAAACTTTCAGGCTCAGATTTGAGGCTCAGTGTATATGAACTTTTCAAATCTTGACAGCTAATAAAGGTCAGAATCACACAGTAAGTCTGAGTGCACAACAAGCTCCAAGACGCAGATTATAGTTCAAAATAAAGTCTGTTTAAGCTTTATTTACTCCAAAAATATAAATGCAGGAATGAGAAACTCAACTGGAAAAAGTGGTGATTCAGATACAAGTGCTGCATCTCCCTGAGATCAAGTGTTTATCCAACAACCTTTGTCTTCCTCTTGGAGTTGGTGTTCTTTCTTTGTCTGTTCTGAGTCACGACTGCCTCGGCTTAATCCAGACACAAATGAAAAGAAAATGCTTCATTTATTGGCCCTGAAAGAATTTTCAAACCAAAAGACGGCTCCTTCAAATCGAAATGTTTGTGCATCAAATATTAGTCAGAGCTTTAGGTAAAATAGCTGCGGGACGTTGTGTAGAGATTTGTGTGAATGACGCAGGTTGTACCACAACATTTCAAAGCAATCCTATTTGTGGATGCAAATATTAATATTCAAGTGAATATGTCACATCCAACCTCCACTTCTGACAGCCCTGAATCACATATATCATATGACCAGAATCAAAAGAGATTTAATTACATGGAAAAACTGATCTCCAACCCGAATTTACTGGCACCATTATTGTTTTCTGACGGCCAACTACAAATCATTTCATGTCTGTTGTATAATAAATAAATCCGTCTTACACAAGCACAAAGGCTAGTTCTAGTATAAGGATGCTGGGGTGGGGGGTGGGGGGAGGTAGAATGTTGGTTTAAGCTTCTCTATTCTCCACAGAAGACATGAAGACAGTCAATCAGCCAGGGAGCCAGAGAGCTGAGATCTCATTCAAATAGCCTGCTAATTAATTCGCTTTATTCGTCAATGGCAGTAAATCTCTGTGGGACTGCAACAAAAACAGCACTTGCTCTCCGGTCGCAGCCATACAGTGTTTGCTATCTGTTTTAGAGAGCTGAGTAATATCCTAAATCACAAGGACTCATGTCTCTTGACTGGCTGAAGGGTTGAAGTGCTGGCTCGTGGAGAGGCGGAGCACACTTACTGTTATCTAGGGCCACGATGAGGCCCTATTAGTTGGCGGCACATGAGAAGCTCATGAATTAATGAGTCACAATGGTGGTAGCCGTGAGGTGGAGCCTGCCTGAACATATGACGGGCTTTGAAATATTAAAGTCAGATACTGCTCCACGACTGCAGGCACCGAACGGGAGCCTGACCATGTGGCAACCTCCAGGTCGTCCCTCTTTCTACAGGCAAATCAATCGTCCAACTTCACATGTCTCACTGTTGCTCACTGTCACTGTATGTCTGCTTGATTGCTGTTTTTCTGTCTTCAGGAGAGTGGGGTTTTGTCCATGCAGCTGTGACTAAAATGTTTTATGATGTAATTGGAATTAGTGGTGCGTTCCATTTGTAGTCTGAACTTTCTGAGGTCGTGTGGTGTTCCTTACACCCAAACACCCCCTGAACTCAGGTTTCCAACTCAGAAAACTCATAGTGCTTTTTTAATATTAAACTGTAGATATGTTACTACACTGTTTGTGTATGCAAAATACTATGTAGGGCGTCGCTATCAAGTGGCATTGTCAGATACATTCCCATTTCCGACTTTTCAACTGGAATGCGGGTGAACTCCCGGGTGACGTCAGTCCCAGATCCAAGTTCTGAGTTCTGATGTACATTAATGCCCTCAATCAGTACATTTACACAATGTCAATTATTGTGTTAAATAGGACATTCTAAATTGACTGTAGGTGAACCTGTCCATGGTGTAACCTGCCTTTTGCCCTATGTCAGCTTGGATTGGCACCAGCAACCCTCATGTGCAGGATAAAGCGGTAGAAGACGAATGAATGGATGAAATTATTGTGTAAAAAACATATACATCTGTTAATCCAACTGAAATTGCACTAAACTAAAGTTGGACTCACACACCCAGATAATGCGGTGTGGATTCTTATTATTACTGCATGTATACTGAATGTTCAATTGAACTAAAGCTTACTTGGGCACTCTGTGCATTATCCACAGCTCCTACTGGCCGACTTTGACCCAGTAATAACAGAGGAAGCTCGTACACAGAAGAAGAAGACAACAGCAAGAAAAGCATTGCAAAGGAGACCTAATGTATGCTCTGTCAGCCTAAAGAATTAAATATTTTAAAGTTAATGGATGGTGGAAAAACAGAATGCCACTCAGAATGAAAACGCCTAATACTGAAAGGGGCAAGGACAATAGTCCAATTAAACAGTGTATTCAAACTTATAACTGTGCATGGACACAGTCTAATGAGACAGGGCTGTGATGAAAAGATGTAGAAACGAACACAGAGAAAAAGCTGGACAGAGCTTTTTATGACCAAGTAAAGGGAGCTTCTTTTTTTTTTGTTAGCAGATCCTGAATCAGCGCTTCCTCCAGGAGGATCGCTGGTTTCATGAGGTTTGAATGGAAAATCAAGCTCCTTACACAGACACAACAGCAATGTCTCATAAGCACTTCAGGGATTTTTCAAATGCAATTAAATCATTCAACAGTAATGAGAATTTGACATCAACTAATAATTTCCATAACAATGGGCATTAACACGACAATCTAATGTTACTACAGGCTTACATTTTGAATGAGGGACTTTCACTGAATGCATTAGGAGAGTTGTTTTTCAATTTGTGATTTTTCTACACCAAATTCCCATCAGCTGTTTGATGACATTGTCACATCCCAGCTGTCTTGTGCAAACACAGATTTACCTCTGTGCCTTCAATAATCCACTGGCACTTGTTGGACTACCATCTCTGTTTTGCGTTATCTCGCTGGAAAGCGACAGATAAGTGACAAAAGAGAAGAGGAGCTGGACGACTTTGAGCCAAAGATGCAATCAGACATTAGAAACTGCAGCTACAGAGGAAAAAGCTGGCACATGTCAGCTGTTTTAATCTAAGCTATGTAGGCCAATCAATATGGCTTTACATCAAATGATCCTATGGGCTATATCCCCTTTGTATCTATCTTTTTGCTCCTCCATCCATCCATCCATCCATCCATCTTCTACCGCTTTATCTTCCACACGAGGGTCACAGGGGGCACTGGTGCCAATCTCAGCTCCTCCATCCATTTCAGCTTTTATCTATACTTCTCTCACTGATCTACTCATTCTCAGGCTATAGCTTGGAGTGACAAGCTTAAAATATTTCTGATTATGATCATACGTCATGTGAATGTGTTTCTACTGTAGTAACCGGCTCCACTCTGTATTCTTTCAGCCACATTCACATCCAGCACTGTCTACCATGAGGAAACTGTCTGCTGCCCTGGCGAGCTGGCAGGAGCTGCATCTCATATATCACCCCCCATTCAGGCTGCCATGGCCCCATTCCTCTGTTACTATAAATACTGCCAGCTGTGCTTCCATTATTAATGCAGCAAGACGCCCAAACCTTCCCTGGCCTGAACATCGCAGATTCATCATCTCCCATAAACTTTAAAACACCTACTTCTGCCTACTGCTGATGTAAACTGACACACATAAACCAGCAGATACGTGCACACACACACACACCAACACACACTTCTGTCCAGGACAAGTTCAATGGTGGAGGAGGCGGCAGGCAGGAGAATCAGCATGAAAAACCAAAAATAACACATTGCATCTTGATGACAGATCGGTTACTGTTTGAAAAAGCGGTATGGAGGTGATCTGATACTTGTATAATATACACTCACCACCAACCACTTTATAAAGGTGCACCTGTTCAACTGCTTGTCAATGCAAATATTTACTCAGCTAATCAGGTAAGTGCACACAGTCAAGAAACGCCACTAACATTCAAACTGAATCGTGAAGAACGGTGATTTCAGTGAGTTTGAACATGGCACGTTGTTGGTGCCACACAGGCTGATCTGGCCAGGGACGGAGTGGGACAGAAAATTGGCCCCAGTCACGTCATCCCTCATCACCTATTATGTTATCTGACTCCAGATGTGAAAGAAAGGCAGATTTTCTTTTCATTTGTTCACTCCTGCATGGCTTAGATGTGGTTACATTGCCATTTAAAAAAGATAATTATATGATAAAATTAAATGATTATAAAACAGTGCATTTGTATGTAACTTTAACGGGCCATTGGCCCCCGGGAATCTCCACATTATCGAGTGCCACTCCTGCCACTTTATATTGTCCTGTGTACCTAATAAAGTGGCCACTGCCATTGTTACTGCTTCCCTGCAATGTTTTCTCTACAATGCTGCTTGACACCTTTCAATCATAAGTAATAACCACACTAGTGAATTCTGCACAAACCAATGAGTCACACACAGCAACATCAGCCAAAGGCTCCACAAAAATAGCCCAAATACTGACTAAAAACTATATATACATACATATACATATATATATATATATATATATATATATATATATATATGTATATAGATATATATATATATATCTATATACATATACATATATATAGATATAAAAATATTTTAAAAACCTAGTATGCGATATGTACAATATAAGCACTGCAAAGCAAGATCACCTGCCAGTCAGAAACAATTTGACAACATATCAACAATTGCAGATCGTACACATTTCAGTGCTGCTGGCGTTAGTTACTCTGAACACAGCTCACGATCTTATCAGGCCGTAGTGCTGCACTCAAGGCTTGAGGGGAATAATCGTAATAACAAATTCAGGACTTCCAGCAGCAGCAACAACAACGTGGGAGTGTTTGTGTTCAAACTCATTTGAGGTTAAAAACAAGAGTGGAACTGGAATTTCACTTTTTTGTGTGTGAAAGTAAATTGGGTTGTGCAGTTAAAACACTTGTAATTTGGTGAGTGACACGGGTGGAATTCATGTTAGAGTAATACAGAAAATGAGCAATTACAATTACACAAAAAAATGCACCCCGTGTAGTAATTAAATGGAAATAATTATACTAATGCACTTAAAATAATTTATTGTGTTTCTTTCAGTGCAATTTCCTGTCGTGTAGGTGACGCTGCACCACCATTAAATTTGCAAGTGGCACCATCTGAAAGCTGGTGTGATGTGTTTTCAAGTAAGAACATGTCTGCTCTCTTTCCCACAGGAGCTGAATGCAGCATCAGATCCTGCAGCTGATGCTTATACTGACACACACACACACACACACACACACACAGCCCCACCTTACACTCTAATCATCATACTGGGCCACCACTGCTACACCACCACCATGCATCTACTCCGGCTAAAAATAGCATCACCACTTTGATGATGCAGCGGTGACTAGTGGGAAAAGTCATCCTCTTCTCTGCCTCTCAATGGCGCAATTAGCCCTACTAAACTGGGTGCATTCATGATGCATGGAGGAGTCTGGACAAAGACCTCCACTCTGTCACCTCTCCACCAGTCTCTCCTCTCATAACCATGAATGGAGCCTTTGCAGTGAGACAGATGTCTCACTGCAAAGTCTGTCTGATGAGAAGGGACAATGTGAGAGTGAGCAACAGAGTACTACAGAGAGGTTTGTGTGTGTGCATGTACTTGTATTTATACATTTGTGAGGACATTTTTCAGGGTTGACCTGGTTTTAGGGTAAGGACAAGTTTAGGGTTAAGTATTAACTGGAAATGGGTTAAAGGTAAGTGAGAGATTATTTCCTGGCACATTTTTACTCTATTGCTTAAAATCCCTGATTGTAATCAAATCAATTGTATTAATTGGATCGTGATGCATCAATTACGTTGTCATTTGAACAAGTATCCAAAAAATAGCATTGCTGAAAAGTACTGAAAACTTACAGATGCTGCGCAGTGCTCGTGACTCCGTGTGAAACCAACGCTCTTCGTGACCAACCCTACATTTAATTAGAGATATGACTTTGTTTAGGCTGTCCAAATGAATGTAGGTCAATACAGTGTCCTAAAAACCATTGCGTTTTGGGAAAGTGGGGGTACTTAAGCAGGTCTTCACACTTTAAAATACTTTTTCAGGGTTAAAGAATGAGTCTTATGAATTATGAGAATTATGTCAGAGTGAGATTAACGGTCCCTTGCTTTGAGACTAAAGGCGAGCTGTTTCAATGCAAACATCATATCTGCGTCACACTATGTAAAGAAAAAAACATACTCTGGGCAGTGATAGCACCTCTGTCTCGACAGCCTATTGCCACCCGACAGACACATCACTCAGGTATGATGAAACACATGCAGAGGGTGAAATAAGTAATCGAGACTGAGGCAGACAGGCTTGCCAAGGTAAAGCTGGACAGAGGTAAATGGCAAAGGGGAAGGAATAAGGAGAAACAAGAGAGAGGACAATGCTGAAGTAGGACAGAGCACAGGGGAGGCCTGTCTGTCCCAGATCAGCCATTTAATGCCAGCAAGACATGGAGAAGAAATGAGAGAGATAGGACGAAGAGAAGAAGGAAGAAAAGAGTAAACTAGTTGGCTAACTGTGGAGATATAACCTATCCCCTATGTGCAGTGTGAAAGAGGACCAGGAGACATACTGAAAAAAAACCCAGAGACAAATCCTTAGAGGGAGAAAACAGCTCTGACAAGAGGACTTTGACAAGCTGTCAACACAGCACAAACTGAGCGCAGGGATAATTAGCCTCAAAGTCACAGCATTTACCCCCTTTTCTCTCCTTCCCACATTACAGAGGAAGAGGATTCTCATTAAAAACAAAGGTGGAAATTATCCAATTAATTCTACTTAATGGACATTTATCTCCATTAAGGCCAGTTTTTCTCTTTGACTCAGGTAAGCTCTGCTTTTATTGTGCTCATGGACCTGCTTTTTTCAAGCTTTGATGAACTGACTTTCATGGCAAGAAGAGATTTTGGTCCTCCCGTCCCCAGAGAGGTATCTGCACAAGTGGAAATGTCAACTGGGTGCTGTGTCCTCTGAGCCAGTAGTGGAGTTTAAGTAGCTCCACGGCATATTCTCACCAACAAGGAATGAATGGAATTTCAGTAACATGGTCTGAATGTTAAATCATCATTTGACAGGACCACCTGACAGCAACTGGAAACAGATCATATCCACTTCCACAAGACAAATTAATAGACCTCTATGAGACAAAGTAAACAGAATTGGATTCAGTTAAAGGTCCAGTCTGTAAGAATTTGAGGCATCTAATTGCAAGGCACTCCTTGCTTTCCCATGGGCATCAGGTAATTACGGAGGCTTTCTCATGGCAGAAATTATGTCCCTCATCAGTGTTTGTGTAATAAGGTTCTGCTTCAAAATGTGAAACATCTGACTAGCTTATCTGCTCAGGTGTGGTAGAAACCTGGTGGCACAAGATGGTGCGCTCAATAAAGCAAGGTAAAGTACATGTAAAAGGCTACAAAAAACACATTATTTTTATTTTAAAGCTTATATAATTACACTTAAATTATGTTCATATCAATATTTCTGCTAATAATCCTGCCTAAATGCTACACACTGGACATTCACACTAGGTTTAAGTGCCAGGTTTATGTATTGACAGATACATTAACTTTTTGTTTAGAGCTTAAACAAAATATTATCCTACATCCTAAAAACAAACGATGCATGAAAGGGACTAGTTAACCATGAACAGGTTCAGTTAAAGAAATAAACTCTTGCTAAGATTTGTACTATTAACTGAAGCTATGTTCTTGGAACACAAGTTTTACCACAAATACATTATTGTGTTTTTGATGAAGGTGAAACAGTGGTTAACCCTTTTGTGATGCCATGTTTTGTGTTCATGTGAAAAGGGATCATATTAGTTGTTTCAAGTCTCACAAGAGACTTTTATCACAAAGCAGTTCTGTTTATGTCATAATAGCATATAAAGAAAGAAAGAACGTTCTTAAAGGCTGCGGTGAAGGATGCGTACAACCTCAGCAACCACCTGTTTGGCTGCATCTGACAAAATCGATGC
Organism: Solea senegalensis; assembly: GCF_019176455.1. Taxonomy (NCBI): domain Eukaryota; kingdom Metazoa; phylum Chordata; class Actinopteri; order Pleuronectiformes; family Soleidae; genus Solea; species Solea senegalensis. The sequence goes on from NC_058038.1 coordinate 7,840,374, forward strand.
ACAATGTCTGTAAAGAGGGATCTGTAACACCTGTTCACTTGCAGCTGCTGTCATCCGTAATTCTGCCTCAGTAACTGCTCAAAAAAATGTGACAGTCATTGAACTGTTCTGATCAGGTGAATACCTGATGGAATTTAATGCGTCTGGCAGACCAAGACTTCTAATCATTCCATCATATGACTGAGTGAAGCGCCACTGAGACTGATCCATGGAGAGCTGGAAGCAGAGGCTGTTCCACATCAGCATGTGGTGAGTATGTTTGAACTAAGAGCACCACTCACTCAAAGCAGAGACTGAGTCACGTCCGTTCACCAGCACTTAAACAGAACAGTCACTGTACGTTGACAAAAAGCACTTCACTTTTATGCATCAATACTGCGCACTGTTCTACGCCCACCGTTAATGCACCAAAGGTGACATTCAAAGTTGTCACTTTTACAGACTTTGCACATGTTTGTCATCCTCTCTGATGATCCACTACGCCATAATCTCACCACATCATTCACAGAGCATCAACAGCACTTGAGTTACCAAGTCCAAAACTGCTGTAAAACCAGCATTGAACCTAGTGTGAGAATCATGTCTCTCACACTAAAAGACGTCCATGAGCAAATTAGATTTTAAAGCTACAATACATAACTTTAATGTTATGTTAACATTGTTATTCTACCACTGTTTGGTCTTCATGAACAGAAATGATGTCACATTATTATTGTTATACTGACAGACCTGACAGAAGGAGCATTTGTATGTATACAACAGCAGTGTAAGGGCGGGTGGGGGCAAGAAGCATTTTCTGAAACTTTTCATGGACACTTCTCAGTGTTTTCAGCCAATCTGCAACCTGTTTCACTGTCTCGCTTTACTTCCAATGTAGCAGTCGCCTCCATCCGTCTCCAATGTGGCCGGGCGAAACGTCATCTAAACGCTGCTACACAGAGAAACAACTGATAGGCTTGTGTGAACTAATCTGACAGACATTTGTTTATATTCAAAAGTTGCACATTTCAGCTTCATGTTCTGCTACATTACTCATCCTCACAGCGCTCTGTGCAGCATATTTCAACTCAGAGGAAGCCTGTGTGTAATTATGTGTGACTACCGCCGTCACCTCACTGTGTGCTGTGTTCTATTGAAAGACTCTAAACTCAGGTGGAGACGGGGGCAGACCATACACTTGACAGCCTGACCTTTTTGTCTTGCACAGGCAGCCACTCAAGTGAGAGGACGGCAGTTAAATGCATAGCCAAGCACCGACTTCACTTCCTAGGTGAATCATTCCACATGTTTTCTAATGCTAAGGTGCATCCGTGTCCATGTTCATCTGTGCACACGCAGCCTTCACAACGCCACAGTTTATATGTCAGTGTAGACAAAGTGTGATTTACAGGGTGACTTTTTGCACTGATTAGCCGTTTACTCGGTGCACCAGATTATGAGCGATCCTCTGCATGCATGCAAATCCATGGAGGATTATACATCTACCCTTCTGTGCTACAAACCTTAGTTGATTTTTTTTTCTTATTTTCCCAATAAGGCAGGGGTAATGTACTCATCAGCTGGTATCAGGAAGTGATCCAGCGTCCAGCACGCTCAGATTGCCTTCCTTGTGTACGTCCATCTCTCATGGCTTTTTTTTCATTTGATTTTATTCTCATTTCGGTAGTTTATTTTGAGTGACTGCTGCAGATCATGTACAACCAGGACGTTGCATGCACAGACAACCATGTGACAGACAGACAAACATCTCACACCAATGCAGTAAACTTGAACATACACCCTGCACCTCCTGGTGCACACACACACACACACACAAACACACACCCACACACCCCCTTTGACTCCCCCACCAATCTCCATTTCCATGCATGTCTCCTTGACAGAAGAGAAGAAAAGCACAAAACATTCTTACTGTCTTCAAAAATCCCTGATGAAACACAGAAATCCCTCCTCTGGAAAGAGGACAGAAGTAGAAGAGAGAGGAGGGGGAGCCCAGCGCTTGCCAGTTGCAGAGGAATAAGGAGTGAGGAGGGGCGAGGGGGAAGATGATAAAGAAGACTGTGGTGAAGGGGAAAAAAGGAAAAAAAAAGAAAGGAGCAATCACTGCTGCAACAACGAAGACCCCCTTCCCCTACGGATGGTGCCACAACCTCGAGAAATGACAAGGTGTCCAGCGTACTGCTGCACTCTAAAGGGATGGAGCATTATCTTCGGCTCCCTGCTCATCCTCCAGCAGCAGCAGCAGCAGCAGCAGCTCTGTAGTAACACTTCTATCAGCTCAGTCCAGCAATCTCCCCATCCCTCCCTCCCTCTCTCTCTCTCTCACTCACTCCTCGCTTCCCTATCCCCCTCCCTTCACCATGTTCACCCTCTCTCTCTCTCTCTTTTCTTGTACTGGTTGGTTGATTTCGCTACATCACCTCCCCCCCATAGCTCTCTTTCTCTTTTTTCCCTCTCTCTCAGCCCCCTCCTCCCTCCATCTCTCTCTCCTCCATCATTACCCAGATACAGAGCATACTCCTCCCTCTCTCCCTCCTTCCAGCTCTCTCTCTCCCTCTTTGATGTTTTGGAGTTAGACTCTTAGCAGTGAAAAGAATACCAGCGTTTTCTCCTCACAGAACTAAAAGCACCAAAGAACACAGTGGGATCCACCCAACAGTGCGCATGCACGCACATGCACACACACACAAATACACACACACAAACACTGGTTTCCATGACTTCAGGGGATATTATATTGACTTAAATTAATTTCCTGGAGACATACTCTAACCTTAACCATACTACAGACCGAATCCTAATGATGACCCTAACCCTGACCTCAGCCTAACTTTAAAACATGTCTTCACCTTAAAATGAAGTCATTTATTTTGTGATTTTTAGATTTTGTGAGTGTATTTGGTATAAATACACACACACACACACCTGTGTGTTTGTATTTGGTATTGCTAATGAGACCTCATTCGGACCAGATTTTGGTCTCCATGAGGACATGGCCAAAAAAAGTCCTAAAGAGGTAACAACTATCACACAATATAACAGCAACAAAACCACACACGCATCAGTTACAGAAGAATTAGTCATTTTTAACATGTTTCTTCCATGATCTTCGTGTCTGTCCATTGTATCCATATCAAAGACACAGTGCAAATTACAAGTGAAAGAGATGAGTATATACATGGATGAAGGAAGCCACTGCTGCTGCAATGCTTATTACCATACATACAGTGGAGGTGGGTGAGGGAGGAGAGGACTGTGGGTGGAGAGGGAGCTTCCTACTGAAGAGCTGGATTGAATAGTAAGTAGAAATCAACTCTATTATGCCAATCAGTGATGAGTGAAGCATGTCAAACATGTCTCACAGGCATTGATGAGCTGACAGCCCTTAATACTCAGCAGTGAGGAGGAGGAGGTGGATAGTCGTGGTGGTTGTGTGTGTGTGTGTGTGAGCACAATTATCGAAGAGACAAACAGATGCTTCTCAGTGGTCAGATCTGTGTGTGTGTGTGTGTGTGTGTGTGTGTCTTGTTGCTTAGTGATGATCAATACACTCGCTTATAAGCAGACGCTCTTGTGGAAATGGCAGTGATACAGAGCCTGAAAAAAAAACAAATGCTGAAGGAGACATTCCCCGGCTGGAAAACTGTCTGGTAACAGTTGCTGTTGACAAGTGTCAGGCTTCATGTCACATATTGACAAACCATCACTGAACTACACTATAATCCAGCAACAAATCAAAGGGAACAAGCTCTTCCACATCAGGACTGTGCTGTTCTACAATTCAGTCTTGCAGGTACAGTAGTCTTATAATTGTGAAGTAGTAGTATCAATTTTCACAGTTATGGATTCTTCTCACCTCTGTTATGGTTTCCATTATCCAAATAAAATCTCCGCAGGGTTAAAACATGAAATTGCACAAGCTATTTGGCTGATATTATGTCTGCAGCTAACTTATTATTGTTTAATTTATTTCTTTTTCATGGTTATTTCCTCCAGCAATCAAAATGTGTGTTCTGAGCAGACCTATCACAATACAGATGCTGCAGCTAATATTTGAACATGTTCAAATATGAAAACAAAATTGACTTGCACCAGAATCACACACAAAAGAAGATTAATTAAATATTTTCAGCTGAAAATCTTTACAGATATAAACTGTATAACTGTTTGACAGCAAAATAATGTGACATCCATAAATGGAAACCGCAATCACCAACCAGCTGAGAGTTAGACTCAAAATCACTGAGTAAATCAAAGACTGTGGTGATTATATTTACATACATATCTTGAATACAGATATCACTATCCTTCAATGAATTTTTTTTTTCTCTTACAATTATATCATAATATCATAAATTATAGCTCATAGTGGAAAATTAGTGGTAAATGAAATGCACCCTCACAGCGGGTCCTGTCCACCTCTTCACTCAGCCAGTGACTCATGTGGAGGTAACTTTCTCACACGAGAATAAAATTATAACACTCTATGTGACAGAGCCGCTTCCTCAGCCCTGTCACTGACTGAATGGTGTGTGCGCGCACACGGACACACACCTATGGTGGCGCTTTAAGAAAATGCAACAAACACAACATAACAAAAATGCTAAAATATTACAAAAACACAACATTAACAAAACAACCATACAAAAACGCTAAAATGAAAAATAGAAAACACAAAAATATTATGGAAATGCAACAATGTTGTTGTGTTTCCTTCTTAATGTTTTAACGTTTTCATAATGTTTTAGTGTTTTCTTCTTGATGTTTTAATGTTTTTATAATGACTCAGTGTTTTGACAATGTTGTTTTTCTGAAACGTTCTAGAGTTTGGCACTACACGGCCACCATACACACCCGCTGATAGAGCACGCGTGTCCTCCTCACTCTCCCTCTTCCTCCTTTTTTCCCATCGCTTAACATGTACCACAAGACACTCCCCACAACAATTATCAGGCGCAAATGGCGCATACTTCGGGGCTCAGCCTTTCAACAATTTCAGACAATTTTCACTCACCATTCCACCTCCTCCCGTCAGTCTGTCAAACAAACAGAACCATTTTCACTTCCGCCTTACGATAGTGTAAATTCGCGGGCTTTTTATAGTCAGGTGACCAACGTCCTTTTTTTCCCCCTATTGTCATCGATACCAACACAACAAAGATGTATGGAGAGGGGCAACATTAAAGGTTCCTTACATGATTTAATCTCAGTGTTGTGACTTAGTAATTAGCCTTAAACTATATAAAATTATGTTTTTAATTTTATGTATTTATTGTTTAAGCCTGATGGGCTAGGCAAAATGTTTAAAAGAGGGAGAGCCTCAGCAGGGAGTGTAGGCCTATATGCTGCATTTGCAAACTCCTATTTAAATATTTGTTTGTCTGTTAAATTTAGATTAATTGGAGAAGTGTTGCTTATTACTTGCTTGCATACATTTTTGTAAATAGACTTGTTGAGTATTTCCTTCCTATTTTTGTGGGAGTATGGGAAGTTGGGATATTAAAAGGCCAAGTCCAGTCAGTCGATCTATACTAATAGACGGTCTCCGGGTTCTTCTAATAACTGTTATTAGACAGTGTATTATTATAGATCTATTGGTTTCTTTAAATTAGGTTTGCATTGATTGGTCAGCTTTCATTATGCCAGTGCCACTACTTTGACTGAGTCTATAAGCTGCAGAGAGCATGTTTAACAGCTTAGAATGAAGCAGTAGTATTAACTGGATGACTGTAGTTAAGCAGTAGCAGTGAAACAAAAATGATCACTGTGCCGTGCTTCATCAAAACAACACAGTTGCTTTTTGGACGGGGAGATAGAGACAACCAGATTTAATAAGTAAAGATAGCCATGATAATGATAAACACAATATCCCTTTCTTGTGCAGCTGACATACAATTTATGGACAAAAGTATTTGGCCACACCTGTTAAATATTGAATTCAAGTGTTTTCAACTTTGTGGCACGCTTTGTCCTCATCCTCAGCCTGTTTCTCTGGCCTCCAGACTGACTGCTTCACCGCTTCAAACACTGCACCATCCAACAGCAACCTGACAGTCAGCCATTTCACAAAGCCACAGTTGCTGTGCAACACTCCTATCCCTTGAGTGATTATAATCCCAGGAGTGCTGAACATGGTGAACATGGAATCATGTGATTACAAACATACATGCATACAGTTAGGGTTTAATGGAATTATGATGTACACCGGCAAGATGACGTTGAAGTTAATTAAGAGGTGGACGACGAGCATTAAAATATTTCCTGCAGCACCAAAGTCACACTATCCCATTTATTCATTATGTGAGATCTGTTTTGTTTTTTTTGTTTTTTTTAAGATATATCATAATCCTTTCACCAGGGGTTTGTAAACTTTTTGACAAGTGAGATTTCCCCCCAATAAACTGCTCAGGTGATTTAAATTAAACTACACATTTGAAACGGTAGCATTGAAAAAAGAAAAGAAAATGTTTGGAGGGGCATTAATCTATTAAACTATGCTGTATATCAGACGTGCAAACTATATACAGTAAATCTTGACTAAATCCAACTGCTTATACATCTTTAGTTCCTGTAATTAAAATTAATTTTTACTTCTCACCATTTCTCAATCCTCTTTCCATAGTAAGGTCAAGACCTTCAAACTTCATGGAGCTAAACCCAACAGTTTGACCAGTGAGCAAACATTTGGCAACAGTAAAAACAAAAAGAAATCAAGAAGACACAAAAGTCACAAAAACAGTCAGTAGGACCAGTGATTTTGTTTCTCTAATGAGATACTTTTTAATTAATATATTGGTACTTGTATTCGAGTCATTTTCCACCCCTGTGTAAAATAAAACTGAGTCTTTTTTTTCATTGACATTTGTCACTGTTACCAGGCTTTTGCTGCCACTTTAACTGCACCATGTCCAATACACCCATTCCCTTTCAGCTATAACGGATTATCTCTCCATCTGTCTCTTTTCATCCTCATTATGAAAAACTGTTATACTTGGCATCGGAATTAACAGCACGGCTGCCAGAGAAGAGCTAGAAAGAAAGGGAGAAGTGGGTCATGTGCTGGAAGAAGGAAGAAGAAAAAAGAAGATAATCAGAAATGCTGCTGCTTCCTGATGAAAGCACAGGTGGAGAGAAAGCAGGTAAAGGTTGAGGACAAAATCAGGGGATGAACATTTGTTTCGGAGCTTTGGAATTAACCAGATGAAAGAGTTAGAGCAGGATATGACTGGAAATGAAATAAAAACTCTTCACACTCAATGCCAGCTCTTACCCATGTTTTTAACATTATAATTTATTATTTTAATTTGCTGTAATGGAAACATTATATACAAGAACTGCTCAAATATTAACACTACTCAACATTGGTTGTATGAGTATTTTACATAGAGAAAAAAATCCTCAAAAATAATATTCTAAAGTAAAAGATCACACATTCAAAATGACTATATAATTCCACATTATAAGTATGAACGTATTAAACATTACTGTAATCCTGCACCTTGCTGAGGTGAAATTTAACAGGTTAACTATATTATTTTATCAGTAGACTACATTTTTGAATAAAGAAATCTACAAAGTAACCTGCTATCAGATGTAGTAAAGAAGCATTAAATGGAGTTACGACAAATACAGTACATCGAAAGTTAAATATAAGGTGAGGGCTGCAACAATGAATCAATTAGTAATCAAATAATAAATCAAATGCCAACCAGTTTGATAATCAATTTATTTAAATTGATTTTTAAAAAAGAAGGGTTCTTAAATGCCAAAAATTCAATGTTAAATGTAAACCGTATTTATTGCTTTTTGGATTGGATACTAAATGTCATTTGCTTTTTTTTTTTGCCACTCTGCTCGTTAATTGAATATCTTTGGTTTGCAGACTGAACACAAGACATAATTTTTGAAGTTTGTGAAATACAAATAACTTATTCTACCATTGTCTGTATCAAGAAATTTGAAAAATATTAGACAGGATTGAGGTTCTAAATTCTAAAACGAATCAGTCAATGAATCAATCTATCAGTCAATAGAAGTAACAGTAACTAAAGATTCACAATGTCCACGGTGAGATTTTGTTTCTCTGAGATTGCAGTGCTTCATAGACATTTTAAAAACGAGTCAAAGAGAGAAAATACAAAAAAGAATTAAGTGTCTTTAATGATATAGGCTACATTTGTACATTTCTACAGCAGACGTTCAGTGAGACTAAATGCCAATTAGAAAAGACAGATAAAGTTTCACCTGTAACAACTGAAAACAAAAAAATGGATGACAAAAGCTTTGAAATTAAATAGATGTAAATATTTAGTTCAGTAATTTGTCCCATTAAATAATAATAAAAAATATTTAATTTGAACAATCAATGTGAAATATAAATTACATTAAAGCACCATTTCAAGAATGAGGATATTAAAATAAATAATTGGCCTTTTCATATCAAGACAGTACATTTTCATGGTAATGTAAGGCTGCAGTCACACTGAACACTCCTGTCCGATGAAATCACATGGAGTCAATGCACAGGACATCATAACATTAGGGGAGTGCCCATGTGACTTCTACATAAACCGCAAATAACTATAATTACATTATAAACACCAACAGATGTGTAGCTCCATTATCATTAATAACTGCTCTACGTGTTGCACAACTAACCCTTCTGTTATTTCCTCAAGTGAGCTTCTCTGTGAGAAGATTGTCACTCTGTGATGTAATATAATATGAAAACATTTAAATGCTTCAAATAACCAACAAAGATCTAATCGTGTGCTATTTCAGTAAGCACAACTGGCCTGGGAAAAAAACAAAACCCAAATAATTCTCGCAGTCACTCCACTCACATGGTGCCAGACAAAGCAGCTGTGAAAAGTCCCGTCACACATCTTCACCCACATTAGTCTAGAATATATTGTGTCAGATCTGGAAGTCATTGTACTTTACATTGTTCATGCATAAACCTTTCATATATGCACTAATGAGCGTACTAAAATCTGGCAGAGACAACAACACATCTCACTTTGATCCCTCAAGACCTCTCTGCCAAATGCATGCACACACTCGCACGGAGTTACACACACACACACACACACGCACGCAAAGTGAGAAAAGAGCTTAGTGTGAGTATCAAAAAGAGGGTGGACTGTTTCTACAGGTACTTTAAAAAGTCACAAGAACATATGAAAGACTGAGGCACAAAGCTGCCTTTTTAAAAACCCACCAACACAAGTACCAGCAGCCAATGACGGTGCTCTCATCTCTACTGCCATAAATGGTACAGTAAGATTTGTACAACTATGTTACAGTACAGCAAGAGGGTTTTCAGTGTTTACACGGCCTCCAGGGTCAAATTCCTAATCACAAATATACTTTATGCTCTGTTTGGTATTCTCAGCAAATTTATGTTTTTTAATTTTCAAAATCTTATAATGTAGCTAAAACACACTGATAGTCAAGCTTATTACATAAAAACCCTGTACAAAGTAATGATTTAGAAAAATGTCACTCGGTGGGCTTTAATACCTAGTCTATGAATTATTACCATGATTACAAAAACATTTTTGTGGTAGACACTGTATAATCCCCTTTGAGCAAAAACAACAACCGAATGTATGCAGTGACACAGGTGTGTATAAATCAGTCCGAGTACTGGAGGTCTAAATCTACTGTGCCATCTGTCACTACCAACCTCACCCTCTTGGGCTTTGTGCCACCCATGGAGTGAGATGTTGTGACAGGTCCATAGTGTGGTACGCCTTGATGTTCCCCAGGCTGGCACTGTTGCTGCATGTCCTTCCTGCAATGGTCGTCCTGACCTTTGAGTCCTGTAAAACCACCCAAGGAAAAAGATGCTGGGTTTGAAAGCTGGGGCCCACAGGGCTCCAAAACCAGCCGTCCTTGTGTGCCAGATGGCTCCATCAAACAATGGTAGGTGTAGTTTGTCGAGCCAAGTCCTGGGTAACCATCAGGCCCATCCCTGAGACCCAGGGTCAATGAATGGTCTCCACTGAAATTTAATACATAAGGAGGACCTTGATAGCCGTAGGGGAAAGACGCTGAAGAGGTCGAGGACTGGCTCTTGTGTGCTGGTGTTGGCGTACCAGGAGGTGTATTGGGGATCACTTGTGGGCTGTTGTGAGACATGGGTGAAAGAGAAGAACCAAAGCTGAAATCAAAAGGGTCTTGTTGAGTGTAACATGGCTGGTGTTTGTCTGAGGTCAACAGAGTGGGTTTATCGTGTTTCAAACTCTTGTCTTGTGTTGATGAATGACTCTCAGCTAATTTGCTTGGAAAGAAAAAGGGCCTGGGCAGGGCAGAAAAGTTTTTGTACGTCATGTTGGTCTGTCCACTATCATGTTTATCGGATGGCATCTTACTTTTACTAAAAGACTGAGAAAAGGAGTTGGCTTTGCTGAAGTGAGGCGTGGACCTGTTGGGGTTGCTGGGTGATACAAGGGGGTTGACATCTTTTCCAAATCCTTGGACAGACATGTTACTTCTATAATGACCGTCTATACCAGGACCAGGTTTATGACTCTGCTGAATCTTCTCAGTAGAGCCTGATTTTGTGCCGAGTGTTCTGGATGTGATGGTTGGGCTGCCAGCAGCTATGGTGTCTTTACAAGGTGCACTATACAAGTTCTGGCTCTGGTTCCCCCCCTGAAACTTGAGCACCCTGTGAATAACTGTGGAGGTTTTCTCATGGAAGTTTAATGGACTATCTGGAGGATTGGGAATTCTCACAGTAGAGGGGAGTTTGTTAGACATTTGAGATGGAACAGCTTTTGAGAAGAGATTCTGCGGCAGTCCTTTAACTGTGGTTGGCTGACTTGAAAAAGACTGAGCTTTACTAGGCATGGCCATACGATGGAAGGGGCCCTGGGTTTTTAAGTTGGTCTGGGATTTTGACTGGCTGGTGTTTGGCTTGACATGGATGGCGGGCTGCATCACATTAACAGGATTTTGACATGTAACAGAAGATGAGGTTGCACCAAACAACCGAGGCTTGCCGACTACAGACAAAGGTTGACTTCTGAGGTCTTCTTTAGACAACCTCATCCCTGAAGTTTTAGCTATACTTAGATCCTTAGCAGTGAAGTCTGAACTGCTGAGAGCTGAAAAACTGAAACTGGGATTGGATTGGTTTCTGTTCCCGGAGGTATCCTTCCCTTCACATTCCAGAGGAACAGAGTCACCTTTGGACGAAATAAGACCTGGAAAAAACTGCAGATCTTCACTGGTAAAGTTATTTCCTGGACTGGGAGGGCCAAGGTATGGTGTCTCAGCAGTCCAGGTATCTGATGGGCTGTGAGAGAGGGGACTGCTGAAAGGATCGGTGGGTGGATCCAGCAGGTCTGACGGCGAAGATGGAAGTATGTTCTGTGGCTGATAATAACCCTCAAAGTTGAGACACTGAAAGTCCAGAAGATCATCACAGCAGTTTGCAAAGTTGGGTTCACTGGAAAGCATGTTATCTGCAGTGGTGAATGGTGGAAACTGGGATGGGGGCTGGATGACTGAGTGTGAGACATTGGAGCTGGTTGTTGGCTTTTCTAATGTCTGCGATGAACACAAACCTTCAGACAGCCTAGAGAGACTATTGTCAATTTGTTGGAGAGTGTGACTAAGACAAGCGGTGGATGTTTCTACAGGCCCGCACTTGCGGGGTCTCTCCATTTTTTGCCTCGGTTTCCTTCCACCACTATTAAACTCTGGCCTTTCAGTGATTCTATCTGCAGCTGAGGATATAATGTCAGTCTTATTGTCATTAAGAGGAGAAGAAAGAGACAGTGGCGAGAGGGATAAGGAAAATGGAGGCTGTTCTGTTTTCATAATGGCCGATGTGTTCACTCTCTGAGAGGATGGGCACTCCTCTTTGAGCATACATAACTCAAGAGATTCTTTCTTTTGTTTGCCTAAAATGTGGCCCTTCATCTCTTTCTTAACTTTGGGTTCTACTTTTAGTTCAGCTTGTAAGAGTTCCTCTTTGCTATCCACTTCCCAAATATCTTCTGCCTTTCTACGAAGTTTGATTACTGGTAATGAAACATCATTTAAATCCAATTCTGACTCCTGTTTTTGTTGCGACCCAGTTTCAAACAAGCAGCAATTCTTTGCAAACCGATCTTCAATTTTTGTTTCTGGAACAACAGTTGACAATGTTTCTTCGTCATTTCTTGGCGCATCTATTTTTTCAGACATGTGCTTGACTCCAACCAAAAGCACTCCATCAGGCTTAATTTTGTTTTCTACTTTGTCACTAGTAGATTTGCTGGTTTCACATTCATTTTCACAACTTTTATGGTCTTGGCCGTTCTCTGATTTTGTGTTCAAGGGGATATTAGTCTGTTTTTTGCACAACTTTTGACCTCTTTTTTTCAAACGATGCAATCTGCTTTTTGACTTCTTGCTGGCCTGCACATGAGCCTGTGCAGCCTCCATCTCCATGTTTAAAAGCGATACAGAGTCCATTATGGCTTTAAAAGGATCGCATGTAACCAACTCGTCTCTCCTTTCTGTTTTTAATGTTAGATTTTCAAACATTCCACTTTGCATCTCCCATATTCTGCCTCTTCTTCTTTTGAAACGAATCTTAAAATTAAGGCAAGGTTTCATCTCCTCCACATCACTTTCTTGGATTAATGTTTCAACCTCGTCTTTCTTTAGAATTTTATTTAGAGCTGGACAGTGCTCTTGGATTCTGGCAGATTTCCTAGCTTGTTGTCTCCCTCGAGTTTGAGGTTTGTTAATGTCATCTCGTCTCTCAATTTTACATCTTCTGAGATGTCTTGATGAGGCGCGTCGCTGAACTACATCAGGTCTGGGGCGCAGCACTCTTCTAAAGTTTTGTTTTGTGTTGCTTTTCGGGGATAACTTTTTTGTGATTTTTTTCCTAAGAAATTTGCTCCTAGTATTTCTTGACACGTTGCTACTCTCCCCTGAACATGGGGTGAAGTCCTGCTTCTTTACTGCAGATGAATTCAACTCGACTGCTTCTTTACAAGCTTGACTTGAAGTAGAATTCAAGTCTTGCTGGGAGTCTAATTCCACAGCACTGCGAAATGTTCGTTTCTTCAGAGGTATGTTGAACTGTATATGTGCATGTGGATTAGTGTCTGAATGCACAGTATTTGCAGCTTTTGCGTAAATTAGCGATTTATGAGGTAGTGGATTGAGGCAAGTGGCCAGTGGGCCATTATGTCTCTGTGTTGACTGAAGACATAAACTATGCTCACTCAACTCTTTTTTAACAGTTACTGGAACCTGTCTACTCAAGCATGTCTTGGGGTTCTGTTTATCGTCCACTTTTGTTTTAGCCGCTCTTGGCCTCAACTTTCGTCTTCTTTTGCCTATGTATCTCCTCCGCACCACACTACGGTACCTGCCTCCATTTATTTCAGTCTGTTCTGCTTCTTCCGCTGAACTTTTCATTTCTCTTGAGGCCGGGGAAGATAACCTTCCTGCAACATCTTCCTGTAATTGCTTCCCTTTTAAGGATTTATCTATTCTTAAAATATCAGATAGTAGAACCTTTGCCTGCTTTATGACAATATCATTTTGCCTACTTACAGCCTGTTTACTCGCACTACTCTCCATTTGTTCCGGGAGTTTAAGAGCTTCCTTCCCTGTACATACATCTTTGTCATTATTTTTAATACAATGGATGTTATTTTGATCTTTACTTTTTTCACTGGATTCTACTTTACATTCTGTCTCTTTCCCTTGCTCGAGGCCTCCATTACTCTCACATTCTGTACCCTTGGATGCGGCATTTCTCATTTCTTTCCCCCCTTCAATTTTGCCATCTACAATTTCTTGCTGCTTTTTTTGTGCACTACCTTTTTCTTCCTTGGACAACATTTGTATTTCAATAACCCTTTCATTTTCCATTTCCTCACCATGGCATAACTCACCCGTGCTTTCACTTGCAGGTCGCTTCCTTACATTTACCTTATCGATGGCCTTAAAAAACATTTCCCTCACCCCCCTGTTACCTTCAGCTGTGCAGACATCTGATCTCCCTTCCTGATTCTGCTGAGATCTGAACACTCCCTTTTCTGACTGGACTGTCACAGGCGCTGGTCGAGGGCACTGGATTTGCCTGCTCTTTCCTTTTATCGCCACTCGTGCTTTTCTGTCTTCAAACATCATTTCTGCTCCTACACTTTGTGGCATTGATAACCTTGTTAGGTTGACTGTAAGGTATTGCTTCAGTGATATCAGTGGATTGTCCCCTGCGTTCTTTGATGTATCTGTGACACATTGACAAACTTCTAAAAGGGATGGAGTGCTGTTGATCTTCTGCGTCATTTGCTTAGCAGGTGGACCTTGAGCTGCATTGACGGTGCAGGATTCAACGCTACTGCACTTGAGGTTGTTAAGCCTTTCTGTGGTTGCCGTTTCAATCTTCTCTTGTTTTATTGCACTGGATTTGTTAGTCTCAGAAAGACAAAGAGATGTGTTATCCATGTTATTGGACACAGTCTGCTGAGTGAGCGTGGTGTCAACCACTCTTTTTGTCCTTGAAGAAGTCCTTGTGAGGACCACCTGCTTGTGCCCCACCTTGACAGACTTCCCATTTAGACCAGTGTTTTTTACCACAGGTCTCTTTTTCTGCCGATCAGCCATGACGGACTGAAGAGCAAAAGGTTTCAAGTTGACCGCCGTGCTGTTATTTTCATCACCAGTGGAATTCAGTTCACTCAGCCCACTGTCTTTCGACTTCATTTTCTCCAATTCTTGCAGCAAGGCCCTCTCTTTGCTTTTTGGATCCTTACAGTTGAGTAAAAAATCCACTGAGTGGCGCCGTACTCTGATGCTGAGGTCCTTCAGAGTAACTTGGGACAAAGGTGGAAGTGCCCTTCGCTCTTTGACAGTTGTGGACTTCAACGGGTGATTTCCTGACCGCCAGTGTTTCTCTCGTCTCCACTTCTTTGTTTGACTCAGTTTTCTGTTCTTCAGGGCATTTCTCCTCATTTGCTGGGTAAAGGAATTCCTTGAGGGGATGGCTACGAATAAAAGACAACAAAACACAGTTGAATGTGAAGTTGCAATATAATAAGAGTATTTTTCTTTCTGCAGACGCTTATGTTTGCAACATAAGTAGAGTACAAAATGATGCTTTCAAAAAGAAAACAGGGTTTCAAGACAGTCAATAAAATGTTTCTAATTGAAATACCCCTGTCATAGATATGAACTGAGCTTTGTTTGATGTGTTCTGTAGAGAACCAAAGCCAACACACACTGTGACATTTCACTGAAGTGCTTCCTATAACATTATAGGAATATGAACTTCTAATATTTTCAGTACTTTTAATCATCAGTGGTTTTAACTGATTATCCCAGACTTTCAGTATTAAAATCTTATAGCAAAGAGAGTGCTATTTGAAAAGACTATGGGTTGCATTTGCAGTATTTACATACCTATTCTACACTCTTATCAGTTTTCAAAGAGGGAGACAAAGTTATTTATTAACAGCTAATTGACTGTATTAACTGATCTTGTTTCTGGTGTAACAATATACAAAGATATCCAGTGGACTCTAATGATCTCTAGGCAGGAGATGACGCTTAACTGATTACCATCCTCACAACGTTTGATGTGTAAGAAGTCATTCTACATTAATTATCACATCATCAACATGCAATATGGTTGCAGTAGTTTGCATTTCTGCAGCAATAATATTCCAAGTCACCCGCCGACACAAATTTAATTCAAGAGGCACATCTTGAATTATTAATTGAGTATCAATATTTGTTTTAAACTTAAGTTATTATATGAATGCTGTTGTGATTACTTTTCTCTTCAATGATTTTAAGCAACTGATTTGGGAAAGATAATCTTGAATGAGTTACCTTTAAAGATACCTGAGTGTATCCCTGGTATTATCGGCCTTGCAGGAAAATGACCCTTCTCTCTGTGTTGACGAAGGTACCGCTCCCTCAGACGGTACTTCTGGCCTAAGGGGTCCTTTGTTTCTTCACACTCGGGCTGCTTCCCTTTGTGTCTAAAGTGGCCCTCTCCATTCCTTGAGACCAGTTAAAATTACACAAAAAAAACAACAAAAAAACATTCAAATGAATATTTGGAAAAAAAACAAACAACAACTGTCAGTATTGAGCAAAAAATCTTGCTATAGTAAAGACAATGACTGATCAGATGATGGACACACCTTTCACAGGTGCAGCATTCACACATTTCATTGCCTTCGCCAAAAAAGCTGGCACCATAGTAACACGTGATCTCCTCCCCAGGTGAGATGGGTCGAATCACTTCAACACAGGCAATATTCTTCTCACCGGGGACGAACTGGGCGGGTTAAAGAGCGGACGAAAAAAAACAAAACACAGAACAAAAAGACAAAGACAAAGGTTAGTATTCCCATGGGATAAACCAAACTGCATTTAGGAAACACACTGAAAGAGATCACTCAAATTTGTACATGTAAAATTTTACACAACAGATGTTACTAAACCAAGTAAGAGAAATAAAATGTGCTGTTTATTTTGTCAAAAACCTAAGCTAAATGTGATAAATGAGTGTTGCTTCATGAGTAGTACCTTGCAGTTTGGTTTGCAGTCTTCAGATCAGAAGGACAGACAAAGAGAAAAACATAAAAAAAACTGTCAAGTTAAAAATTCAAATGCATAACTTCATTCAGTTGTTTCAAAGGAAAAAAAAACGTGTGCCGTTTTCTTAATCTGACTTCATTTTATAAAAGCTTGAAGGCTAAGCTGATTAACTCCCAGATATTATTGAAACATTTTGTCAAAAACTGGCCTCCAAGTTTTGGGAAGAACTCAAATTACACCACATCTTTTGCACAACCTGCATTCAACTCACGTCTCTGACAGACACACAGCCGGAGATAAGCAGGCTGCTTGTGCTACATATAATCTATGACTGAATACTATTACACACTCGTGGAATTAAGTAACAAAGAGTGATTGTTTTACACACTGGGCTTGGGCTGCAAGTAAGTTATCTTCCATGTGTACGTGATCTTCAGTGTTGCTTTCTTTGCTGATGTGTATATGTTAATCTTTCATTTGGTCTTTAAATAACAAAATATATACACAACACAATATTTCTTTGTTTTTGTTGGTTCAGCTTATTATTGACAATAATGAAACCACTGCCAAAACATTTTCTATTTTAAATGGATTCATGATTTCAACTCTATAGTGAGCATTTCTTCATTTGTGACAATAGTTACAATCAGATTCCGTCATCACTACAGAAAACCTCCTCTGCAAAAATGATAAATCACTTACATGTTTTATGCAAAGCAGATTAAAATAAGTCAAATGAAGTTAATCAAGAGAGATAACAGACACTTAAAAACCTGGTGCCAATTCAGCTCTCAAGCACTTGTTCTAGTATAAAAATAAATCTTCCTCAATCTGAATGCAGGATTTCCT
Organism: Solea senegalensis; assembly: GCF_019176455.1. Lineage (NCBI taxonomy): Eukaryota > Metazoa > Chordata > Actinopteri > Pleuronectiformes > Soleidae > Solea > Solea senegalensis. Next base: position 7,857,795 of record NC_058038.1, read on the forward strand.
TCACTTGAAAATGTAAAAAGAAAATTACAAAATACAAGAACAATATTTAAATTCATATGAAAATTACAGCACTTTGAGTTTCCTAGTTGAAATTATAATCGTCTTTGGGTAAAGTAAGTGAGCACCTAGCACAAGAAAATAATTTGCTTTGACTTGTTGTTATGTGGTCACATGTGATTAAAGACCTGTCAATCAGTATTATTGTGATTTTAAGTTTCAACCTTGTGTTTTGATTATGGGTAGATGCATTACTTTTGTTAACATTTGGATTATAGACTGCAGCTATACAAATTAAGTGGTGAGAGAGAGTACTCTTATCAGCTATGACAATTAGAGTTGGTTCATCTGTGTGTGTGTGTGTGTGTGTGTGTGTGTGTGTGTGTGTGTGTGTGTGTGTGTGTATTTACAGTGGAAAAGAATGAGTCATGAATCCAAACGAACTCACCATGGTTAATGAAAGCTGCTGGTCCAAGCCAGAGCTGAGCACAGCGTTTGCGTGTAGAATACATCACACTGAAGTCATTGACTCCTGCCCTTAGCACAGCGCTGTCAGTGGGGCTTAGCTCTGCTATGCAGCCCAGCAGGACCTCCACCCGCTCTCCTGCAAACCTACAGAGAAACAGTTTAAGCGTCACATTGCTACCACTGAAGATAAGCACACACCAGCCGGGACATTACGTTACATGAACATCCTGCAGGAGATGTTACCCAGCCACGTGCTGCTTTCTCACAGTGTTATGTTAGATGATGTGCTTACCAGTGCCTCGTTGAGGTTATCTTAGCCCCGTTGGTCTCTGACGAGTATCTGTCACATGACTCTATTTTCACACCGCTATCCAACAGGAAGGCACTGAGGTAACGATACACCTGTGGACGCCAAAAGGGAGTTTTAATTGTGTTCAAGGGTTAATACGACGCACTAATGACTGCACTTTAATTTATGCTGTTTTGCCTACATGTTGTCTCAGCAGCTCCTGTCGATGACTTCCCAAAGCATTAAAGTAGTCACCAGCCAGTTCGCCCACAGTTAGTGCCTCAAACGTAGCATTGAAGTCATGTGTGCGCTGAAAGCGCAACAGGGTCTCTTTGAGGTTACCCCATCGCCGGATCTCTGGTGGGGGACTGAGGAGGACAGAAAGGCAAAGATGTAAATAAACTTCACAAAACTTGAATACAACCTGTTGGTCCAAGCCTAATGTGTCTAATTGTGATGCTTTTTTAACCAAATAGTTTAGTGTAAGTGACTGTCTCACACTGTGCCTGGAATCCTCAAAACATTCTGCACTTAAGGCCAAATGATCACAATAACTGTTTTTTTAAATGAGCTGAAATTCATAGCTGTTGCAAAAAACATCACACAACTAAAGATTACAATTGGCTCCAGAGTGAAACTTTGTTTTAAACAACACTTGCAGACAGAAATCAACCAACACTGGTTAAACAGTGATACATTTCACACACTGAAGGTAAAATATTCATGGAAATAATGTGTTCCATGTCAGTGTACATCTATAACCATTATACAAGTGTAAGCCTTTGTTATATTGACAGTAAAAAAAACATTTTGTACTGAATGAAGGCCTAGCCAGTCAAAGTTAACATGATGTTTCATACCAATAACAATTACAAGTGCTTCATAATAACTTGTCTTTTAAAATATACACTATAAATAAACGCAATAAAATAGATTTTTGCCATCAAAAGGATCTCCACCAACATTACACTAAACACAAAAAGTATCCGTCTCAAATAGATCATTACTTTTGAAGGAGGGCTTGCATGATCATCTCTTCTATAACTAAGTTTTATGAGCTAATATGTGTGTTCAATAGAGTTTTTATGAGCCTCCTCGCACCAATGTAAATGGGGTGAAAGTATAATTCTAACACGTCTAGAACATTTAAATAAAAAAAATTATGACCTTCATAAAATGATTTACTGCAGAGCATGAAAAAGTGCATATGTTTCTGACTGTGTGTGTAATCAGATGGAGCAGAACGAGCAAAGACTGAATGATGTGGAGACCAAACAAGCGATTAACAGTGATTACATTAAGAGTGGGTGTTGACTGGACGGTCACACTGTTTGCTTGACAAGTTACCTGATGTTCATTTTGTGGGTGCTGAAGCCCAACAAAGGGTCCAGCACCAATCGGGTGGCCAAGTCATCGGTTTCACACAGCTCCTTCACACTCATTCTAGTGCATCCTTCCATTGCCTCCCACCATCAGCATGCTGCAACAACAGGGTCAAAGTAACGCTATGACAACAACATCAACAACATCAAACCACAATCGTGTAATAGAGCATTTCAACACACCCTGTGTGGAAATGACAGATCATTAGCCGCCTGCTGACTGTCTTCCCCCGTGCATGTCCACTGCGCTAACATTGAGCTGTAACTCGTTAAGGTATGTGCGAGTTAGGAATGCGCCTACGTTCCCGCTAGCTTCCATACATAGCACATTAGCTTAGCACGTCTGACTGCACGGGGAATACGCTGGCTTATCAGCTGAGAAGCGGGGGAGCTAACATGGTAGCACCAGCTGTCTACAGCTAGCGCAACATTGCTGCATCAAATCGCTTAGGAAATCCAGGCACTAAACGCCTGTATGTGCATCAAAGCGCTGCCACGGCGGTGCATACTGAACACACGGCTCTCGAAAACTTACCTGGGAGTCTTTTGTCAACGAATGTTTCGTCAGATGGGCAATGTATTGCAAGCTCCTCGCTTGTTCTGAATCCTCTCCGCCTAGCAGGGGAAAGTTAGCCTAGCAGCATAACTGGCTAGGATTCCGCTAGCCAGAGCAGCCGCATTCGAAAATGGAGTCTCCTCGTCACTTCTGGAATTTGTTGGAATGCTGACGATTACAATTCCCCAGGTCGGATGTCGGAGGGCAGCAATGCACAGCACACGGCGACAAATGAGCGTAAAATGTGTATAATGTTAAGTATCTTGCTCGCTGGCTTTGCACAAGATTCTTCCAGTAGCAAAAGTTGAAGAGCCCCCGTTCAATGCAACCGAACTACTCGGTGGCCACGCCCACGTCTCTTGCTATTCGCTGAGGTCAAGGTCAATTTTACAAATCAACGTCCAGAGTTGTGTGTTCCGCTCTGTGATTGGTCGAATTCATGTCATGGGTGGAGCCACAGCTTTACATTCGGTTTAGCATGTTGATAAGTGAGCAGAGAGGAGTATTTCCTCACGTACGCTGGCCTCAGCTGGGATGCAGAGAGTGTGTGTGCGGGAGAGATACTCAAAGCACCAGTGATACATGACCGTGCCTGTATTTTAATGTTGACTGCACATACTGTAATTAAGCCACAATAATAAAATTGGTAACTGGTTTAAATGTTGTGGCAGAGCAGTCGTTGTCTGTGTGCCCTGTTTAAACCATCTGCAGATGTTATCTATTTAACCTTTATTTAACCAGGAAAAAACACACTGAGATTAAAAAGTGTGTCCTGGTCAAGACAGACAGCAGCACAGTTACAAACAAACAGTCAGAAGCCATACATACTATATAAAAACATAAATAATCAAACATGCAATTTCCCTGGACCACAATCATAATCATAAAACCCCCATAAATCAGTAAGAGCATCAAGAGACAAATGCCTCTGGCTCCAAGTCGCCCAGCATTCTCCCTAAAAACATCCAAAGAGACCAGGCAATTTCAGATGTTACATGACAGTTCAATTCAATTCAAATCAGTTTTATTCATGTAGCGCCAACTCACAACATACATTATCTCAAGGCACTGTACATAAGGCAGTGCCTTAAGGCAGACCACTTTTAATATTATAGAGAAAGAGAAGAATGAGAAACCCAACAGTTCACACAATGAGCAAGAAAAACAACAACTTCCTTTAAACAGGAAAACATCTCTGTCAGAATCAGACTCAAAAAATGTGCAGCATCTAACTCGACTGGTTGGGGTGAAAGGAAAATGGGGGCGAGAAAGGGAAAGAGGGAAGCAAGGTAGCAACAGGAGAGCAGATATATAACAGTTCTTAGTACTATAATGTCATTTATACACACAGTTGTTGATAGAAAATGTAACCGTTATTGGTTTTAACCATAGCATAAGTAGCATAGGTATTATGTGTATTATTATTATTAGTATAGTAAATTCAGTTAGTGACATTGTTGTTAAGTGTTTCGACATTGTTGTTTAGTGCCCTTTCTTCGATAATTCTGGGGTTAAGCATTGAGATTGCATTATAAGTAAGGCTGACAATGAAGTAATAAATTGCTGTATTGATTTTTGGTAGAGATACTGTTTACATTTGGATCGCTGGCTGAAAAGGCAACATCAAATCTCATGTTGTTTGAAACACAGATAGGACACACCTACCTTTGTTTGAACAAGATATTGAGCTTGAGTCAGTTGTGGTCAAAGCTCTGGATCCTTCCATCTTTGATTGCTTCCTATCAGGTGCAAAATAAATAAATAAATATGTACAATTCATTACATAAGAGTCAGGTGTTTGCATTACCATGATATGATACATGTACTACACATACAACACAATATGACCACAAACAGAGGAAATAGCCCTGTAGCTGCATAGGAAAAGAGAGGATCAGCGTTTGGATATTGCCCAACAAGTCATTTGGAATGTGGAAATGCCTCGGAAATTAAGGAGCTCCCTGCACCCTCACCCTCACCCACCCACACTCGCCCCACCCCCTCCCATTCTGTGGACAAGTTTCAGCTGGTAAACAAGCCAGAGTAGTGCTACTGCATATTTTACAGGGTGTCATTCATGTTCCCAGCAACTGCAATCTCCAAGGGCTTACAAGTGGAAAACACCCATCTCTCTATATCACCACAATGGCATGACTGTGGTATTTGGCCTGGTTTAATGAAGTTACTCCTCAGAGCCTCAAACCTTTTTCCTCTCTTGTTGTTTAGTGTTTTTGGGAGCATAGGAATTGATGTTGCCGTCTGGTGCAGACTCTTGTACGAGTCTAATTCATGAGACAGTAGGATTATTTATGAGCCAAGGGTGAGTGACTTCACAGTGGAGGATGTCAGGGTGCGTCGTCATAAATCAGCAGACACCGCAGCAGCCAGCTCTCAGTCATACGGTGTAAATGTTGCCGATACTCCAAGTTGGAATGACAAGTCCAATTTGTAGCTACATGGTATGATTTTCACTTTATTGCATGAACACATAAAAGTGGAACTGACCGATGTCCAGTTAATTGGTCTGGTTTATTGCCTGTGAGTTCCTCACAGTGTGATTTATATTTTTCTTTGTGAGAAGGCATCTTAAAGATATCAAACTGTAGTGTAAAACAGCAAATTTGTGACACAACAAATCTAACATTCAGAATCCTATTTACTGCCTAACATCTGATTTTATTTTTTTTTTAATCAGTAAACCAGATTGAGATAAAACTTTGATAAATGAATGAAAACGTCAAATTATTCATATTATTAAATAAGCCTTGTGATTAAATCAGTCTCTGGGAATGGTTTACAAGTTTTTATTCAAACAAGTGACAGAAATCCATTACAGAGAAGCAAAAAGGATGATCATTCACGTTAGACAGAATATGTTGGCTTGTCTGTGAGCTGTCTGACTGTATCATGGTGCAATGTTTGTCAGACATAAGAGGAGAAGAACTCCCACCCTGAGGTAATAAAACGGATCAAATTACTTCACTCCCAGTCACTGATAGTCCTGTGCAGCAGATGATGGCCTTCCCTCCTTTTTTCTAGTTACAGTGGAATGTTGGGATGTAGTGTTTTCCTACACTGCCGTCACATGACAAAAGAGAACGCAGCGAGACAAAATGTACAAATCCTCTTTTATTTCTACCTTGTTACAGAGACATTTTTGTGATCGGTTTGAAAACAAATAGAAAATTGTCAATTTCTGTTGTTTCCTCTATGTTAGCAATCATAATAATCAAATAGTGTCATATTATTTACCCAGCAACAGTGCATGGTGCAAAACATCCCTGATTAATCAAAGAAAATCTTACATGGGTAAGCGCACACTGTCTAACGTGAAGTTTGTCAGTACAAATGTGAACAAAATGATTATTGGTAGTTACAAATGATTAAGCAGAAATATTTTTTACAGCGAAGGAAATGGGAATGAAAGCGGCCTTTAGTGGACCATTAATTCAAAATGACATAGATATACAAGCTTTATAAGTCTATATTAATTCTTGCATGAGTTACTTAGTCGGTTTGAAGAGAGTGCGATCCATCCCAGTGGAGGTCGTTTCCACATCGTAAATGCTCAAGCCCTACATTAAGATTTATTTATCCTACTTATTAACTTAAATGCCATACATATCTGTACATTTCCTCATCTACATCAGGTTTTAGCCAGAGAAAAATTGGGTCTGCACCATTTCTAAATCAAACAAAGCAACAGATCACTCCCCTGCAGAGTATTCCGCTGTAAACTAAACAGCATTCCAACATTGGGCTCGACTCATTCACATCTTAGTCATTTTAAATTCCACAAGCTGTATATAACCTGTTTATAAGCTTCACAATATACTGTATGAGTCATACCACTTAACTGTATTTCAATTTAAGTCACTTCCTGAGTTGATCTTACTGGATGTGAATTAAACACAAGAACTATAATAGCCGACACAATACCTGACGCAGAAATGAGCTGTAGTGTATGCAAATTTGTTACAACACATAACAGGATTCCTCACGTTTGATTACATCATAAAAAGTTATTTATTTTCTGAGGTACCAAGTTGAAAACCTCTCGACAGAGGAAATGGGAGGGAGATGATGCCTCTCTGCTTTAGTGTGAGCTCTTGTGCACAACCTGAGCAACACATTTGCTGGCTTTGCAGCAGAGCTGTAACGACATGTGGTCGTAGTTGGACAGAGGGGCTGAAGGCTGAGGACACACAGGAGACAAATAAAAGCAGACATGCAGGTTATGTAATAAAACAGGGAATAGTGTGTTTGGGGGTTTTTAGAAAAGGGCAGTGAGAAGGCCCTGAAACACTGTTAGGACTTTTTTTTACACCAGTTGCAACAGCCTATACTGACCTATGGACTGTTTTCACTGGAACACCCTGTATACGCCAGCTGAACTTGATACGCAGTAAAGAGGATGCAACATGGCTATTGAGCCATGAAGTGATACAAAGGACGATTTAAAAATAAAATGGTTTGAGACAAAAATATATGCATGACTCTGAATCCACTTTGTCAATGTCAAATATTTAAATCTATGCTGACGTAAGAAAAGTGCAAGACTTCCAGCAACTCGGCACGTCCAAGTTTTTGACAAATTGACATTGCATTTATTTTATTACAACAATCCTAAAGCAACTTTAAAATGATTGACCTGCTGCTCATGTGGGAACCACCAATCTGCCACAAAATAAACTTCATATTCAAGTATTCCAAGTTAGAGTTTCTAACCAAATTTGGTATGCATAATTAGTTTTTTAGTAAAACAAGGATTTGTGCTAAAAGCGCTGGGTGCACTGCAGTCTTTAGTTTTAGTTAGTTGTTCCTAATTTTAACTACCATGCAACTTCATGCTTGAATTAGCCCATTTTCTTTTTCATCACCACAGATTCAAATGACCCGAGAAAAGAATTTATGTCACTGCAATTATTCACCATCACATATGCCGTTTAAACCATCTAATATTTCCACATGAAAATAAATGGAGAAATTTGACATTAACAGCTTCTCAGTAGGCATTTTGAGTACACGGCAGTGTGTTTATGTTCAGAGAAGATTAAATGCCAGATAACTTGTGGCATCTACTCAAGGGCACATTAACTGCACATGAGGATGATGGATTAGACTATTGGAGTAGAGTGAGCTGTCAGATCTGCTGAAACATTTGTCAGGTAATGAGCAGAAGCTCAGTGACAGCTCCACTCCCTCCCTCCCTCCCTCTCCATTAATTAAAACAAAATTAAAAAAAATACATTTGTGATTCTGAAACCAGCTTTGGGCCATTTTTTATGCAAGTCAATGAGTTTCCAATGAGCATAATCTTTGGCTAGATCACAATGAATGAAGCAATGTGTGAAATGTCCTTCTGTATTGACAGTAAGTGAACTGGGCCAAAATTACACTTTCCAGCTTTATAGCAATGGCAAAACACAAAGTGATGAGAATGATTCAAATAAATGGTTATTTTTTTATTCATCTCGACTTTCATGAACTAAAAACAAAAAAATTAAATCATGGTGGTTTCATGTATCTACAAAAAAGGTACTATTTCACATCCATGTCTCAAATTATTGGTTTTCAAAAGAAAAAAAAAAAGAATAGCACGTTTCATTTGTGAATCCAATCATCTTTGAGGACCCACACATGTATCCTCCCGTGCACCCAGTGTGTCGTATGTGCCGTTACTGTTTGACCGTGCAACTCACACCCTCCCAACCCTCCCCTCCCACCCACCCATCACACAGACATACACACAAACCTCTGAAACAGGATGTTCAAAAGCTTGTGTTTAGCATTAAACAGTGCAGGGCCTTAACATAAACAGCCAAGGCTCCTCTATTTTCTCTTCCCCTCCTCCCCAGTACCCAGGTTTGAATTTACAACACAAATAGGCAAGAACCCATCTCTACTAGATGACAGGTAAACAGAACAGAAGGTAGCCCACAGAAGGAAGACCAACAAAAAAAAAAAGAGACGGTACATACAGAATATAGAAATTCCTTCTGGATCATTCACACTTTTATACACATTCTCACACAAAACTACACGCAAGCAGCCAAACGGTTAAAAATAGTTTTTGAGAGAAAAAAAATCAAAACATAATTGAACCCTGGACACTTGTTTGCTTTGTTGCTATTCTGTGATGAGGAATAAACAAGTTTGGGAGGTAGAGGGGAATAAAAGGTGCACTAGGCTGAAAGGGGGTTATTGAAGGAGAACCAAGTGGGTGTTATTTCTTTGCCTTGGCGGCCTTGGCTGAATTTCGCGGTGGGGTAACCGGCCTCCCAGATCCCATTCCTCCCCCTCCACCATAAGGATACAATTTCTTATCGGCTGGCTTCAGGATCTGAGAGAGAAAGAGAGACAAAAAAGCTGTAGTTTATACAAACTTATGATGAGTCAAAGTAGAGATTTAACAGTACTTCCGGTTGACATGTTGAAAAACAAAAAGGTAAAACTAGATGAATTAAAAATAATTATGAGCTCCTTTTAAAAGCATATCTAACCATCAGAAGAAAATCAGTTTTGGGCTGCAACAATTAATAGATTAATGATTATGACTCAATTACTAAATGAATCACCAACTATTTTGATGATCAATTAATCAGTTGGAATATTTCAACATAATTAAAACAAGCTCTCTGATTTTTAAAAGTGAATCTTTTCTGGTTTGTCCAAAATCATGAAAAAAAGTCATAGTATAGTATGTTGTTCAAATTCACTCAAAAAAGTCATACTGTAGAATGTCGTAAAACATGAGACATAAAAGTCATAGTATAGTATGTCGTCCAAAATCATGAAAAAAATTCATAGTATAGAATGTCGTAAAAAATGAGACAAAAAAGTCATAGTATAGTATGTCGTCCAAAATCATGAAAAAAAGTCATAGAAAATTATGTTGTCCAAATAAAGACCAAAAATCATAGTAATATTAATATTGATAATTATAATAATAATAATGATAGATTTTATTTGTATCTATTATTATAGTATATATATAATAATAGATAATATATATATAGACTATATATTGTGACAAAAAAGTCATAGTATAGTATGTTGTCCCAAATCACTCAAAAAAGTCGTAGTATAGTATATCCTCCAAAATGATACGAAAAAGTCATAGTATAGTATGTTGTCCAAAATCAGTCTTAAAAGTCATAGTATATTGTGTCGTCCAAAATTACACAAAAAGTCATAGAAAAGTATGTTGTCCTAAAAAAGACAAAAAGTCATAGTAATATTAATATTGATAATAATAATAATAATACTAGATTTTATTTGTATTGCACTTTACATTTGAACAATTCTACAGAGTAAAAACAAGATAATAAAAGAAATAAAAAAATTAGCTGTATTGTTTTCTAAAAAGTTAGGTTTTGAGTCCTTTTTTAAAAGCATCCTCCGTCTGTGGAGCCCTAAGGTGATCAGGAAGGGCATTCCACAGACGGGGAGCGGCAGCTTCGAAAGCTCTGTCCCCCATGGTCTTGAGCCGTGTCCTGGGTGCAAGCAGACTGGGTCCTGGCTGACGTGTGTTGTGTGAGGAGGTCAGTGAGTTAAGTGGGGGCATCGCTGTGCAGACAGTGGTGGAGTAGAGTATAGTATATCGCCCAAAATCAGTCAAAAAAGTCATAGTATATAGTATGTTGTCAAAAAAGTCACAGTATAGTATGTCGTCCACAATGTGACAAAAAAGCCATATGATAGTATGTCGTCCAAAATCAGTCAAATACTGACACTGTCACTTTTACTTTTTTGGCTTATTTTGGACGACATACAATACTATGACTTTTCTGCGCCATTTTGGACGACATACTAAACTTTGAAATTTTGGTGCAATTTTGGACAACTTTTTTGTCACATTTTGGACAACATACTAAACTATGACTTTTTTGTCATATTTTGGAAGGCTAAAAAACTGAAACATTTATAAAGTGATTTTATACTTATATGAGTATAATGATAGTTGATTTTTTTTAATTATTTTCCTTAGAAAGATTTGCTTTATGTGCGTAGTTTTTTTTATGAATGAAATAAACTTGACAAACAAAAGAAAATATTCAATTTGTGCTATGTTATTGTCTTAAAGTGTCAATGAGAGTGAGGCGGGCGCCACAAATGTACAAGAGAGCTGCACTTTATTAGACACACAATCACAGCAAGTTATGTACAAAAGAAGGCAGGTTCGACTGCCCGCTGTCTTCTCACAGGAAAAACACACACATTTCTCACAGAATATCATGGCATCCACACTGATAAATTAATATCTTCAGTATCAGTAGGCTTTTTAAATTTATATATCATCATATAATAGATCTGTTTTCTGTGTTTTTAGTTCTTATGTCACACTACTCTACAAATGGGAGAATCACTCTGTGGAAAGGTGACTTCTCTGGTTGGGGTGCGTTCAAGCTTCCAAACCCTCGAGACATTCAGCACTCTCGGTCACTATCATCATCATCATCATCATCATCACCATCATCATCACAAAACATCACAGTAAGACTGAAACATGCCTGTGTCACAGATAACCAGAAATAAAACACATCTTCCTTCCATAGAACAGCTTCCCTTCTTCTGTCTCGTTTTCATTTTTCTGAGAAAACACGTAGACAACAAAGGGTTTTTTTTCTTGTTTTTTTTTTTCAACTGCACCGTGCGATTGCTTGAAACTATACATGCATTGTTTTTCTATACAACTTTGTACCCATCGTCGCCATTACAGGTGATTCATAAAACATCTTTTTTGTTTGACATAACAATTTTTGCTAAACTCGCTATAGGAATGACTCGGCGGCCTATTTACAAAGTCACCTTTGTTTTTCCTGCTATTTTTGATGCCAGGATTTTTGAACATCCACACATTCATGTAAAAATCTCATCATATTCATACGACAGAGAGAAAGTAGGTTCGTTATATATATATACATATAAAAAAGATACAATGGCAAAAGGAAGATAGTAAAACGGCACACAAATCAACACACAGATTCCCTTATTGATCCGTCACGGTGGTTTTAGCTTCACTGCTACTCTAAAGTCACTTGGGACAACGAAGTGGAGCAGCATAAGCACGAAAATAAAGTTCTCCCACCTGTTGAAATGATTCAGAGCGTGTTGTTTCTGAATGCGCTCACTTTGCTACTGTTCCTGTCGGCATGGAAACATGACACGGAGGAAAATTAAAGCCTTTTTATCTTGTGTCAAAGCAGCGAGGCCCCACATGAAGCCTTCAGGCATAATAATGGTTCTTTCACAGTAGTAGCGACACCGAGGGTTTTTTTTTTTTTCACCATCTCCTCTATTAGTAATACCATTTTTAAGTACAAACACAAGATGGGGGTGAAGAAATAAAATAATTCATTAAAAAAACACAAAAAAATTGTAGCAAAATAAGCCTCTAAAGCACAGGCACTAGTCCAGCGTCTAACACCTTCAAGTTTACCTTTCGCATCAGAAACGACCAGGACAAGCATTTTATTTTTTTGGGACAAGGATATTTCCGAAAAAACTAAATTACACAAACATACATAAAATAAAGAAAGTCCTAGAACTTCAGAGTATATTACAGAGGCTCTAACAGGTATCTATACAGATATTCTTAAACAAATATAAAAATGTTCTGCATATGAATAAATAATCTCCGTGTGAAATGTTATTATCTCTCTCAATGACTCTTAAAAAAGAAAACATCTGTACAAAAATGGTCACTAATATATAAAACTGAAGAGATGATGACATTTTACAGTAAATCATTTTATTCTAGGCCTATATTTATATTTATATATATATGTATATTTGTCACACTTTTTCTTCACAATTATAATGTCATACACACAAACATCTCACTTGGATATATTTATATATGTATATCGTGTTCTATGTTTCGTTTCAAGTTTGCATGAGTTTTTCTGCCATGTCGGAAAAAATCACAGCTCACTAACACTTCTCTTGAAAAGAAAAGAAAACGGAGAGGAAAAAGTTTCCAGGGAGCACCGTCACGCAATTCTCGTCTCAGGTGTCACTTGGGTTGGGGGGCCGGGGGGTGGGGGGCGGGGGACACGGCCAAGCATGAATACTTCCTCGCCAGCGCTCACCAGACGCCGATGCAGCAAATTTAACTCTCAGAGTTATGGATTTGAGTGTGGAACAGCATGAGTAAGTGAATTCCTTTCATTTGACTTCACTCAGTATGAAACTCGGGGCTTGAACCTGCCTGGCAGAGCTACAGTACAGAGCACCTGGGGCGAGGCTTAATTCGATGTGCTTTGGACTTGCAGTTTTTGCACGTTCTCGGAGCCGAGGGAGCGTTTATAGTCAAATGTCGCCGGTGCAGCCACACACACACTCTGCATTTCAAGTGCTGCAAAAAATAACATGGTGTAAAACCCTTCTTTGGATAAAAGGTGTGTTTTTGTCATTGCTGTTGATCCAATACTGTGAATGATGAGATCAACTCAGGACTTAGGAAAACAAATATTTAGAGGCACTGGGAAACAAAAAAAACGCACTGATACAGGTCAAAACTAAACAAACAGACAAAAAAAAAACAGGCAGGAGTTTCTCAAAGGGCAAGAGCAATGTCTTAGTAAACCCGAACAGCCTTAATCAGACCTGATATTAACATCCATGCACACTGATCTGATCTAAAACATCAAAAATAATCAGATCTGGCTTCAAACATGTTAAAAGTCCAATTTTCTTAATGCCGCGCAAACACATAGTCGGACTAACATACCTGGATAATGCAGTTAACGGTACAATTACTCCAACATTTCCTTCACTGGTCTTTGACCCAGAAGTAGAAACAGGCGACGTATAAACATACAGAACCACAGCACGATCCATCTCACCGTCCGTCGTGCAGCTCGCTGTTTGTTTTTCTGTGACATAAAGGTCAACAGGAAACTGATTCACTGCGCACTAGCTTATAGAGAGATACAGCGAGAGAGTCAGACGCACACCGCCAATAAATCGATTTTCTGCGAGTTGTCCGGTTGTCTGTCTTCGTCAGACTATGGCGTTAGCTTGATTAAACTGTGCACGTAAACTGAGTGACGGGGTGACAGAACAAAATCATGTTTTCACTCAGTGTGACTGTACACACGTGTCTTTTTGTTGTGTGTTCGTCTGTGTTTGAGTGACGGGGGGAGAGAGAGTGAGGAAAAAGGTGCATGAAAGCTCTACTCACACCGCTGTTACATGAAATAAGATTTTAACCATTAGAGGAAAAGTTAGGACACGGTCTCGAATGTGTCCTGTGGACGGATTATCAGTCAGGATGCTAATACCAGGTGTGAAAGGGTTAAAAAAAAAAGTGATGATTACATATAGCAGTGTTCATAACTGGTAAAGGTAAAACCTTGCCAAACCTGTTTTAATTCCTCACTAAAGATGAAGCAAAGTGAAACGAGGGGCAGGGAAATAAAACAGCCATGTTTTCAAACCCTTCCTCTCATCATCTTCGGGTCCTTTTTATATGAAAAGCCCTCTATCAGTGGAGAAGAAGCAACTCAGAGCCACCCTAATTAAAGTAGCCTTCAAACACAATTAATCCACTCTCTCCTCGAGCCGCCTCCTCTTTGACATGGGCACACGTTTTAATCTCAATGCCCCAAAGAATCATTAAAAAATTTAAAAAAAAAACTTGTTGAAGCTACACTACTGTTCCTTGTGCAGGGTTTTTTTTTTCACTTAGGGAATCATGAACATGTGCTTTACAAAAAGTTATGTCACTGCCGAACATCGAAGGCCTCACACTGATAATAAATGTTTCACGTTTGAACATACAGGCATGTGCTATAATTATTTCCTTCCTTTTTTTGATGTAAGGAAACATTTTGTGCTCGTCATAATTAACCAGATTCATGTTTCGGGGGAAAACTGTGCTTGCTTATTTTCTATTTTTTATCTTTTGAAATCTAAATAAGTGCTGTTTCATTTTTCGCGCACTATGAGCTGAGACAGTGTCGCGTGCAATTAAAACACTCGAGTGAAAGATAACGTATCAGATTAGACAATAAGGCCTGCTAATGAATACAGAAAACACTCTTTAAAGGGTGAAATCTCATTCTGGTAGATATGGCATAAAAATCAAACAAACAAACAAACAGGATAAAGCAGAATAAAGTTTGTGCTTCTGCACGTGTGACAGAATGTGTGTGTCAGTTGTAGCTGGATGTGTTCGAGTCTTTGGGATGATTTGTGATGTCAGGTGTTAAGATGCCACAGCGACCTGTGAGATGCTACTGAAGGAACATCCTGATTGTCATCATTTACTAGATCGTACACACACGCACACACACACAGATATACAACATTTTTTATAACATTTTCTATTTCTGTATACATGATTTGCACTTTTCCCTTCTGTTTGTCTCACTGTGCGCGGAACTGTGCCCCGCTGCAGTGTGCTTTGTATGAATAATAGTGTCACTTAAATTTGTATAATTTCTCATAGTTAATCCATCTTCTTTTTTTCTTTTCTTTTTTTAAAGGAAAATATGTATATAGATATTTAAAGAGTCGATGTTTTCTCAGAGATCCGGGACAATTGTGTAAACTCTGTTTACAAACAGAGGGGAAAATCTAGCACCAGTTCAGAATGTAAAACATGTAAAACACGTGATGTGAGGATAAGCCACAAATGTCCCTTGAACACGAAACAGCTTGAAACCACAACCATCGACTTGATCTACTTGTTGTTGATTTTTTTTTTTCTTTTTTTAGTCTCTCTGAGCAGACTCACGTTCTGCTGTGACGCAGGTGAGCGAGAGTAGATTATTATCCAGAACAC
This sequence comes from Solea senegalensis, assembly GCF_019176455.1. Lineage (NCBI taxonomy): Eukaryota > Metazoa > Chordata > Actinopteri > Pleuronectiformes > Soleidae > Solea > Solea senegalensis. Next base: position 7,873,280 of record NC_058038.1, read on the forward strand.
ACACGACTACAGGACTCACTTTGTGATTATTGCATCCTATTTTCTATGATAAAAGTCACAGTCAAGATAATTATATTGTATATTTCTACTCTGCTAACGACCCACGTGAGTGAGGGTATTATATGAGATCCAGAAATCCTCCAGCTGGTGGGAGGGAGCCCCCGTTTGTGCGCTCTCTAGCTTTGGAACTGGCAGTATGACTGTGTATGAGAACTTTAGAGAAACTGTGGAACCAGATCAGAGTCCGAAACATGTCCAAGAAGAAGAAGATTGCAACTCCATTTACAGTATGGTAGTTCTTTTTCGTAAATACACGGTGACTCATGAGGCCTGAAAAACACAAAAGAAAAGGCCAAGAGGCATCTTTAAAAAAAAAAGGTGTGTCCTCCTCCTCCTCCTTCTCTTCCTCTTCTTCATCACAGGGAGTTGCCAGGGGTAACATGCCGGCTGTCAAAGCTTCGGCTGCTGAGCTTGTGATTCTCAGAGGAGAAGGTGAGAGGACTCGACGAGGAAGGAGAGGAGGGAGACAAGGAAGCAGTAGGGGTGGTGGGTGAGGAAGATGATGAAGAGGAGGAGGAGGGGGTAGCAGCAGGAGTAGGGGAGGAGGACCGGCTGCCGGACGGAGGCAGGGAGGAGGCTCGGCGCTCACGCAGGAGCCGGTGCTGACGGAGGGTGGAGGAGAGGAGCAGGGCCTCTGCAGTCAGGCCGGAGGCACACAGACTCGCCAGCAGCGCCTTTGCTTGACTGGAAGAGGCCGTCAGCGATGGTAGCGCCCCCTCCTGGGGGTACTTCCTCAATCCAGGGGCGAACACTGCAGATGAAGAGGGCACTCGGTTGGGGAAAACGCCCGTTTTGATGCCAGAGAGGTGTGGCTCAATACTGCTGCTGCTGCTCCTGTTGATCCCCAAGGCCTTCAGGTAGAGCAGGGACACAGGAGACAGGAGAAGTGGGGAAGGCAGGGGTGGAAAGAGAGGATTTTTCATGGGCCAAAGGGGGAATTTGTGGAAAATTAAAGTCTTAAAAATGGTCGTTGCTGAGCACTGTCACCTGCAGCACCTTCCCTTACTGTTATGGTCAAACATGCCCATGCAAGCATGCTTGCACACACATACACACTCACACACACACACCCATGAATGCACACAGAACAGGATTCAGTGTAGAGAAAACAATCAGATGTGAAGGCAGTTGATAAAGAAAAAAGGGGCACATAGGTTATGTGTCGCTCTGTCGTCAAGGAGACACAAAAAAAAAAAGAAAGACGGGAGCTGAAAAGGCTGGACACGCAGAGGTCGCTCACTGCTGCAGGGTCACGGTGGCAGGTCGGGAGATGAAGGGTCACGCAGGGTGAAGGGTGTGGATGAGGTTGTTTCCGCAGAAGGAGACATGTGGTGGAGGGACAGAGGGCGGGTCAGGGTGAAGACACAACAAGAGACAAACACAGGAGATTGTTATTCAGGTTGCCATCATGTGTGATGCCAAGCAGCTCGCATCTATATACGCATGATGACCCGACACAACTTTCAATCATAGGGTGCAACAGTGAAGGTGGTCAACTGCAAATGAGAGTGTTGACCATCTTTATTTTGGCACTTTTTAAAAGAAATGATTGTTACCTGGTGTTTCTCAAAGTCAGGGAAGGATCTCTGCTTGAACTGCGACATTTTAAGGATGTTACTTCATCGGAACCTGAAGAAGAACTGGTCCACTTTGCTTCAAATTCTACAAAGTGCAGCAAAAGTACCCACAATCCTTTGTACGTATATGTTTTACCAGGCACAAATGATGTCATGTCGCATATTTATGTTTTCCTCGTCTCTGTAGCACCAATCCTTGACTTTGAAAAAACACCTTGTTCACTGTCTCCTCTTTGGTCCCCTTCATGTAATCTGGAAATAGCCAGCAGGTGGCACTGTTCCAACACATGAAACTCAATACAGTCACAACATGTACAGTATTTGTCTCTCTTTAACAAAGTGTAGCCAAGTTCAGTCCAGGAAATAGATAAAAAAAAAAGTTTTTCTTTATAAAGTTCCTTTTTTTATTTTTTTATTTTTTGCTGTGGCTATAAAAGTTTTTTTTTTTATGGAGATAACAGGGGATTAGTTCTGTATGGGAGGAGAGCAGGTGTGCGTGCCTGGACTGGGGAGGTTTTCACCTGCTCTATTGCTGCCAGTCATCCCCAGAGAGCAGAGCTTCTGGCCCACACATTTACTCTGCTTTGTGAGCATGGCAGAGCAGGCGCCTTTCATTTCTCAAACTCCTGCCAAAAAACGCTCCCTCACAACCTTCACCTCATGCCCAGCACCTTTAATTAGCCCGGTCTCGCAGCCAGAAGTAATAAGAGGCCAAATGGGAAAATGAAATAGGGTTTTTAGTGGCGTGACAAAAGCGATTCACATTGTCATGCTTTCCCTTGATCCGAGCCAAAGCAAATGTGGAGAAATTGTGGTTTAGAGCTGTCGGTTCTTATCCAGCACATTGATTTGAAGGATCCTCATGCCCGGGACGCTCTAATGCCTCTAAGTGAAGCTCTGTTGAGCAGAGAGTCCGAGCACAGCGGCGCAGTACGCCATCAAAACGACTCTGTTAACTTTTACACGCACAGATAACATCAGCGCCAACACTGACAGTGAACAGTTAATGCTCCACTGATAAAGTTTGTTTCTCTCTAGAAATATTTTAAGGACTGTGCTCATGAGGAAGTGAAGAATCGAATGTTTCCAACCTTTGTTGACTTGAACAATGATCTGCCGACTGTGAAATTCTGGGCAGATAACGATGTTTGAAATAACAATATTGGTACGAATACTTAAGCTTAGCATTTTGTTTTATTTTTGTTAGTCTTTTGTGGTAGGAACTTAATGGAATTAAGTGTTTTGTGTGTTCGACATTACATTTAAATGATCACAAATGCAACGATTCATGCATTCATTGTCAATGCTTTATCTTCCACATGAGGGTTATGGGGGAGTTGGAGCCTATCCCAGCGGCCAGGGCAAAAGGCGGGGTACAAGCTGGACTATGGGTGGGTCAAAATATCGATTTGGTGATATATTGTTGTTCTTCCTCGTGCAGTGTAAGGGCCAGTAGTGTTGTAGTACTCGGTCTTGGTCTCGAAACCGGTCTCAAGACCACTTTTTGAAGGTCCCGGTCTCGTGTCGGAATCAACTGCATTTTTACTCGGTCTTGTCTCGGTCTTGAACAAAGCGTACTCGGTATTTTATTTCAAGACCACAACTGTGGGGCTATCAATAAATTGCATGTGCATAATTACTGTGATTTTGCGTAAATCGTATTGCTTCGGGTACAACCAATAACTTTTTGTCACCGTTAACGGCTGTGACCCCTCCCGCCCCCTTTCACACGCCCCCCACAAAAGGGCATGTGAGTGACAGGAGAAGAGGTCGTGAGAGGATCTCAGCCAACTCATCTATGATAAAATGTGGCTTCCATGAACGACAAAGACTTTTTGTGCATAAATACCTCCAAAAGAAAACACAGCGCAATGTGTAAATTCTGCAAAGTGGCATGAACGGAGGCGGCTGGGACCACGTCCAACTTTTAATGCCTCGGTCTTGGTCTTGTCTCGGTCTCGACCCCTCCAAGTCTTGGTCTTGTCTCGGTATCGACCCCTCAAAGTCTTGGTCTTGTCTCGGTTTAGGTAGTCTTGACTACAACACTACTGCACCCTATAACTCTTTATTGCAAGGAGCGATATTGACCAAATTCACTGTACATGCACCTGGTTTCCTCTACTGCTAATGCTAAAAAAGACAGAGAATGTAAGCCCTAACAATCCAGAGTTATAGGGTGCAGACACTTTTTTGTAGGCCCTGCCGAAATGTGACTGCAACCTTTTCTTGTGAATTGGTGCTGCCACTGTGGGGAAAGTGCCATTGACACCAATTTAAAAATGATTTATATATTTATAGCTGTGGGTGGGACGACCGCCGGCAAACTCCAAAGGTGCTATGCCTCATTCTTTGAATTCAATGCCTCTTTGAAATCTAAAATCTAAAATGTTATTTTTTGGGTCGTAGGAGACGAGAGAAGAAATTAAAGCACAAATGGGAGCTGGAAGGAAGGTATTATTACATTACATGTCATTTAGCGGAGGTTTTCATCCAAAGCGACTTACAAGGGAATTGAGTACAACCTGCCAGGGGAAAAGTCTGGGGGTTACATTTAGGGAGCCAAGTCCAGGAAAAGTTCAGTAGAGGAGACGCCTTTACCTTTAGCTGTGAGCCGAGAAGACCCAAGGTGAGAACGTCTGATTATCAGAACAACAATATCAGTGAAAGATGTGATCAGCGTAGGGAGATTGAACGTGAGCGTGAGGGGAAAATGCTGCCTCATGTGGGGATCATATATCAGTTACAGCTCAATAGTAAAGAAAAACACAGATTTACTTCATGGACTTTGGTGTTGGAGAGTGAATCATCACAAGAATATAATTCATAGATCTATCTAGTACTTAGACAATGGAGTTTCTCAATGGAGTTTGGTGTAGTGAGAGTGAACGGTGTACAAGCTTCACAATACAGTATGTGAACCCTGGAAAGACAGAATCTGGTTTAATGTCACTGATTTTATGCAAGCTGTTTAAATAAATCTTTAAAGGTGCAGTATGTCAAATTTAGCACTCTAAATATCCTTTATGTCACCCTTCCCTTGCCTAAGAGTTTTGGAAAAACTACGTAGCCTTCAGTTAGCATCAAAACAATTTTTTCCCAGATGAAAATGACCAAAATTTTACACTTTACACACTAGATTTGTTGTTTTGTTTTGGCAAAAATGTCTAATTATCTCTTAAAGTCTGTATGCAAATCAGCTGGCTTCCTTGAACATTTGATGAGGTTTACAGCAGAAAAATCAGCAGGATTTTCCAACACAGTCCATGTTCATCTGCTTCAGTATCGTGATTTAAAACGATTAGTTGGAAAGATTATTTGCCTCGTCCATCTGTAACTTAAATTGTCAGGATCTGTGCTTTCTCTCTCTCTCTCTTAGTTTAAAGTTTGAAGACTAATTCGAAGATACTTCAGATGCAACAGCTTGTCGAAAAAAAAAGCAACAGCACAACACCGGATTCTCAGCATCGTGACTACACTTTGTCGACCGCTGCCAGAAAATCTGTGCAGTTGTTCCCGCCAAGTTGACACTTTTATTTCTTGAAATTAGACAAGTAAAAGAGACACTATGAAATAATACTGCATAAGTAAAATATAATAAACAAACCAATATCTCACAACCTTTTTTAAGCAGCAAAGGAAATCCTAAGCTTAATAAATAAAAGCTGATATTGTTTTCTTTGTCTGTGTTTAATTACTGCTGGGCAGCTGACTTAATCCATTACTTTGACACTGTTTTTGCTGTCGCTAACACAAGGATAACTGGCTCAATCTGCTTCAGAGACAGACGTGATCAGCTGCAAGGCATGAAATAAAAATGGTCATAAAGGTTTTATGGGGCAAAGAAAATCAACAAAAAAACATGCCATTATGAAGTAAAACAGACTTGAAAGAAAGGGTGGCTTTTAGGAATGAAATAAATGTAAATTATAAAACCATCTCACTTTTTATCTTATAGTACTCTTTTATAATTAAGTGCTTACTTTACATGTGGTGACTGCACACACACGAAGCATTTCACGACACATTGTGCTATATATGACTATGTATGTGACAACTTTATTTGAATTTAAATTCCTTCAAAGTGAAAAATAAGAATTCAACTGGAGGACAAGGAATTACAGGACAATCACTTGCTGTACCAAGAGCTTGGCACAATAATGTATTAATTTTATGACTAATCATGGATGTGACTTTTATATAGTAAAGAATAATTGCATGATTTATTTACTTTACTTTTTTACATTTTTAATAGTGTTAAATTTGCTAAGGTTTTTAGTTTTTTCACGACACTTTATTTCATATTCCTAACACTCAAAATTCACATTTTCACATTTGCTAATAAATTATGTACATTTCCTCTAACTATCTTTGTTACTCGTTACTACCGAATAAACTGCTTCACACTGCAGTTTTGCCATTTACCTATTCACACATGCTGCAACATGGGGTCATGTGTCTTGCTCAAGACACCCACAGCCTTCCAATTGAAAGACAACTCACCCTACCACAGATCCACCACTCAATCCTAACTCCTCATTTTTGTAATAACTTTACTTCTAAAACTTCAGTGCATTTTATATCAGAAAATTACTTAGTGACTTAGCGACATCAACTTCTACCAAAGTCATTTTCTGATAAGATGTTTGTACTTTTATACACGACTGCTAAAACTAAGCTTTATGATGCTCTGATTTGCCGATAGATTATTTATCGCACTCTCTTTTCCTTATGAATGTACTTCCTGTGCTTGTTTTTGATAAACCTCGTCTTCAACTTCTCCCGACTCGTGCAAAAATCGACAGCCTGATCTCTCGTTGCGACTCGCTGCACCTCATGTTTCAAAAATGCCACGGATGACAGTTTTTTTTTCTGACTAATTGTGAAGACAGCTCAGTGTTTTCCTCTCTAGGTTTGGGTCACTGTTGTTATTTGTCATGCAGTTGCAGTTTTGCTGCCACCCTAAACAGCTTGGCGCCGACTTCCCACGCTGTCAATTAGCGCTGAATGTCCACTGTCACTTCGAGGGTAACGCTTTCGCACAGTCTGAGGACAGAGAGACCGAGCACTGCATGCGAGTGTCGTACTGAAATAATAGGATTAGTGTTACTTCCATCAGACAAGTGTGGAAATCCACTGGTTTCGAATAAAAGACAATACTAGGAGGGGGAGAAGTGAAAAGGGGAAGAAAAGGGGCAGCTTTTGTAGAATGCAAGTGGAAGAAGGAAAGGCAGACACAAAAAAGAGGTGCCATGAAAAGACATAACCGTGGTGAAAGATAACTGCCCTCTTTACATTAAAAGATCAATGATTGCCACTGACTCGAGGGGTAATTATGACATATCACTGCGGAGGTTCCTTCCAATCTTCTCTCAGTCTGAGGTGACCAGCGGTTCATTATTCCCCTCCATCGCTCAAATCTCTCCCTGCACCTGACGCACTTACTTCTCTGCTATCTTCAAGAATGAATTTGTGTGAATGGCCGGTGCTGCGCGAGGCTTTAGGCGCACTTCACTGCTCCTGTTATTTTTCAAATTACATTCACATTAAGGTTTTTCTTGAGCACAGGCAAGGTGCAAGAATTGTCCTTTGGCTTAACCGGACTGACATGCTTCAATGGTTCAATTTCCTGGCCTCCAGAGTGCAATCTAACATCCTTATGTCCAGTCTTTTCAAACGTTCATGCAATGAAATGCCGGCGATTAAAACGCTAGCAAAAAAAAAAGAGATTAGAGTGTGCAGAGTGAGCTTTGAGGCAAATGTAATGTATATAAACTCAAGTGTAAAGGCAGGATTTTAAACGTTTTCAGACTTTCTGAACTCACAGTGACCAGGCTGACTTCATATGTTTACATTTTTAGGAACCAATAAAATTTAATATATGATAATAATAATAATGTAACTTTGATTTTTAAACATAACAAATGGTGTTCTGTCCCATCACAGGGACACAGAGCCAATAGAACATCAATCACATGACAATGACTTGTCCTAAATTCATTTTTACTCTTTCAGTCAACTGATTGTTTGGTTTTACACAGTTTTGTGTTGTTTTACTTCTACTTCCTGTAACATTATAATGTAAACTAAGCTTATTATTATTGTTATTATTATTGTTATTGTTATTATTATTATTTGTCTTCAACATCAGAGAATTTTTCAAAAATTGTTCAAATAAACCAGTTTGAAATTTAATTAAGAAATAATGAGTGTTTCACAAACTGTGACCATAATACATTTAGGAGTAAAGTGTGGTGGATAAATCTCTAGGGGGCGCCACAGCGGACGATCCACACCTTTAAATTTGACAGAGATTTTACGTCGGATGCCCTTCCTGACTCAACCCTTCCCTTGGTTTGGGACAAGCAGTACATTTAGATGTGGCTGGGGTCAAGATACAGCGTCCGGTTCACAATGACCGATGGGGATTGGGTAATTTGCTCAGATACAAGCCAAGTTCTCTTCCCAGCTTCACAGAGGTTAAAAGGCACACATTCATCTTACTTTAAAAAAAGATATAACTTTTAATATAACAATTTGTCCCAATGTGACGAACAAGGTCTTTAAAATCCATGTGTGAGAAATGTTTTTAATACTGTTCCAAAACTAAGGAACTCTCTTATTTGTCTTCCTTTATAACAGACACGGCTCATTACCTCCCTTTGCCTCAACTGCAGGCTGAGCACACAGTAATAGCCAATGCCTTTCAATAATGCTCTCCATCTTTTATCATTTTTATACCCCTATTATTTGCAAGTCTATTTTAAAGACCTGAAAAAAGAATATGTCTGTGGCCTGGACTGGAACGGTGCCACAAAAGGCAGCAGCCAATACTGAGCGTAACCTGAAACCTGAAACCCGTGTTACGCTCCGCCTACTGACTTCCTGTTTGTTTTAAGACTGATTTTAAAGCTTTTAATGGACTGGCACCATCGTACCTGTCTGAGCTCCTCCATTTTCACACCTCGTCTAAAACTCCTCTAAAAAGTTCTGATCAACGTTCCACTTCAAATGAAATCTATTAACTGACTATCAAACTTTTGAAATTGCTTTTAAAGACCCACCACTTTTTTATCTGGATGGATCTGACAAGATTTGACCAATTTACCATTTCAATAGTTTAGTATTTTACTTTTTTAATCATGATTTACTGTGTTTAAAGCTGTTTTTGTACCATGCTGTAGTGACTGTTGCTGTTTTCAAACATGCTATTGACTGAAAATGACAATCCCATCCCAGCTGCACACTTGCTGCCAGATTAAGCTGAATATAAAGACAATACCTGCTGCTGCTGCTGGCCCTGCATCTTCAGGAACTCCTCTCTCTTGCCACCTTTAGTCTTGTCCGTGCTGTTCTGCTGCAGGTGCTTCAGCTTGGAGGTAGCCGAGGAGTGGAGAACCTTAGTAACGGCGGGACTATTTCCTCTCTAAAGGAGAGAACAGAAAGAGAAGAGAGGAGAGGAAGTGTTAAACAGACCGTGGACACACAGCATCAGGAAGTTTCCTCCTTTAGTTTCTCGAGTTTACGCCTAAGAAAGACATAAACTCTGTGTCGTGACTGACTCCAACAAGCACATTTGCAGAGCTTCAACATCTATCAGAGGAAAGCGACAAAGTAGAAGAGAAAGGCAGCATCTGATCCGACACTGCGCAGACTGCCATCGAAATCTTTCCAGCTGAGTCGCTCTGTCTTGCAACAATTTGCACAAAAACAAACACACGGGGGGAAATTTCCACCCAGCTGTGCCTTTTCTGCTCACAGAGACATTAAGTGAAAGGAAAAACCCATGAAAGATTAGCTGCAGTAATCTCATAAGGCAAGTCTTTTTTCCTCACAAATTAGGCTGACGTTCGAAATATTGACACAAATATAAAACTCGACTCTTTCTTTTTTTCAAATGTCCTGAAAACAGATCATTGCCAGTGTGAAGTATGTGAGTGCACAAATAAATGTTGGACAGCACTGGTCCGTGCTGAAATGAAGAAGTTGAGAGTGATGAAATACTGTGTCAAGAAGCAGTAATCCTAATCCGTGTCCATGGGAATGCGCTGTGGCTGGACATCAGAGGGCTGAAACTCGCTGTGACAGTGTGACTATCAAGCGCTGCAGTCCTGCCCTGAGTGGGTGGTTTACATTAAGAGGCGCGGAGAATGCCGCGCAAGCTGTCAAAGACGTCTCGGCGCGGTGGCAGCCGAAACAGCGACGCAATTTTTTGATTATCACTACTTTTTAGCTGAGTTGCTGACAGGTGGGGTGGAGTTGAAAGGAGGCTACTGGCAATGTCTGGTAATGGAGTTCAACACGGAGTCGCTAGATATTACACAATGGTGTGTTAGAAGAGATTCTGGCTTCTGTTCTCATGACGGTTCAACGGCGGTCAACTCCTAATGCTGGATTCAGTTTCTCATCTTCTCGACACAAAGAAATCTCTATTAAACATTTGGTTTATCCAATAATGATGTGACATAGTGCACAGAAAATGCATTTAAAGGTCCAGTGTGTAATATTTAGGAGGGTTTATTGGAAGAAATTGACTAAACTACGTCCTTTTGGGTTTGACAGTCTTTCAAGCCCTTTAGATGTACGTACATCCGACAAGGGCCTTGCTATACAGAGGCTGCCATCTTGCACTCCTATGTTTCTACAGTAGCCTGAAAGGACAAACCTCCCAGAGAGTCCATCCTTCCCTTCCCACCGTAGTCCCCTGAGGTTACAATCTGCAGCTTCACCATTAAATATCACTAATTCTTACACACTGGACCCCCGTAAAGCACAAGAGTTGATGTCCAACAGTTCTGAGGGGAAAAACACAAGAAGATGAAAGGGAAGAGCAGAAAATTAGAGGAGGAAATAAGAGATGTTTGTATCATCTATGGAACTTGTTTATTTCCAGTTAGAGAAACAAAGTTTACAGCACGAGGACAGATCAGTGAAGAAACAATTAACAATTTATCAGCTCAGCAGGACCACAGCTCTGGCACTGATCACAGAGCACGCGAGACAGGAGGAAGTCTGGTGTCTGTCCCCTCTACATGTTTTTCAATTAGAGACACAATTTTGATGCCGATCAAATTGGGGGAGCAAACATCAGACGCTTGAAAATTCCCAGCAAACAACCAGAGTAAGGAAGAGATGAAAGAAAAGAAGAGGACATGCTGCTTCAGAGCAGGAGTCTGCACAGCGGGCGCAAGAAATGAACCTGGACTGATGCTGCGCTCGCTGATGACGGCTTGGGTGGAACCAGAGGCTTCATGGTCTTTGGGTACGGACTTCCAGTCATCTGCGCCGGAGCCATTCTGACGGCTGTGTCAGCGTAGAGCTGCTCCGCACTCGGATGGCCGCTGATCTCTATCAAGGTGTTCTCCAGCTCTCGAATGGTCTCCTCCAGGCTGTCCAGCCTCTTGTAGGTGCTGCGGCGCACGTCTGCTGTTCTCCGACTGGCATGCCAGTCCACAGAGCCTCTGCACTGTGGAGTGTTTTCTAAACCCTGCTCTGCCGCAGGAGGTTTCTTCTTTGTAACAGTGTTGTGCTGGAGCCTCAGCGTCCTCTCCCCTGTCTCTATTCCTCTCCTCAGAGCCTCCACCAGAGACTTCTGCCTCCCCGAGCAAAGGGAGGATTTTATTCTGGGTTTGGGCACCGGCTTCGAAGAATCCAGAAGGGAATTCAACAGCGTATAAGCCTCCCTGACAGTTTTTTCCTCCCTGAAGAGCACAAGGAGTGGTCTGTCTCCCAGCTGAGCCTCAGAGACTTCTTTTGTCTGTGGTAAGATGGTCAGAGTCTTTATAACTTCTCCTAGAGTCTTGCTGAGGTCCTGGGCCTCAAGAGAAGACACCACCCTCATCTCCATCTCAGTCAGCAGCAGAGCAAGCTCCTGCTTTAGCTCCACGTCCTGCTTCTCCCGCTGAGGAGAGCTTCCACATGGAACTCTTCCCTTTGTGAATTGAGCCTCCGTAGGATCTTGCGATGGAGTCTCCTCCGTGGAGGCATTTCCTAAATCTCTGACAGGCTCCTCTGCAGAAGTGTGCGAAACCGGGGAACACTGTGTCAACACGATGTGGGGGACAGGAGACAAGCCACTTCCCTATAAATGAGGAGAGCACTTGAGCTTTCAAAGTCAAACACATCGAAGTAGATTTAGTTTCAGCAAAGTCTAAGTGAGAGTGATGCACACTGTATAATAAGACAACCAAAAAAAGAGTTAGTAATGTGTACTATATTTCTACAAAGATCCCTATAAGTACAAAACTATCACACACGTATCGACCAGCTGAAGAGCACATTTTACATTATCCTGAAAAAGCAATGCATTCTTTGCAGATGTAAGTTGCACTATCTTTAAATTGTTTTCTCCTGGGAGAAAAGTTACATACACTTCAAAAACATTATTATTGTGTTGTGCTACCATCTTACTAATGTATCATCCTATTATAAGACACTGTTTGTAGGAGAAGTCATGGATAGGTGAAGGTGAATATGGTGCAGACAAAAGTATTAATATTACAGCTGCTATTGTTTATTTGTCTACTTTAATTTATCCACTGCAATATATTCTATTTCATTCATTTTATTTTTATTATTTTCTAGTTTATTTCTCATTTTTCAACTCTTGTACTAGCAGAACTGTGACAGAGTGTCGGTGCTTTTGTAATGATGTGAATTATTTTCTTCTTCTCTTCATCATTCATCATTTTTCTCTTCCTATCTTGTTTGATGAGAACACATCATGTATACAAAATGAAGAGCAACATGTATAACCTATTTTTTCTTCAAATAAAAAGTTTTTCTATTATGACTTAGAGCTTCTGCCAACTGCCGTTCAACACCACCAATGAACTAACCAACTAACTGGCTCCTACTTTTCTGATGAGTATAATTTGATGATATTTTTAATTTCTAAATACAATATATGGCAACACTGATTATACTGTCTATCACATGCATGTGCAATACTATAAAAATGAAGCATTAAAAACACTGTTGAGTGCTAGTATGGTAAAATAAGTCACATTGTGCGATGTATTCTACAAGTTTTGGGTTAGGATTCTACAAACCCTGACTTACACATCATTAAATAAGTGTGAGATAGCATTTACTGTGTTCATTTAAGAGATGGGAGAAGAGTCGTGAATGGATCTGTCTAGAAGCTGAGCAGTGGCTCAGAAGGAGGACTCCAGTTGTTGTAGAGAGGTTAAAAGGAAAAGAGATTGGGGTTTAATCAGGATCAGTATTACCTGAGTGCCTAGGGTCTGAGAAGACCTCAGGTCCAGTCTGTAGGGGGATTCACTTTCCCCGCTGAAAGGGCTAACAGGCAGGGAATTGGATGAGGGTAAGGTGAACCTGTGTGGGGCTCGCTCAAACAGCTGGGAAGGGAAAAGGGAGGTTAAAAAAAAAAACACAAAAACACAACCGCTACTGAATAATCAAAACCAGTTGCCGCCGACTCATAGTTCAACTTTCAGGCAGGCCATCTCAAATGCACCCCAAGCAGCCATCAGGGTCCATCTGTCTGACTGATCTGTGAGCCCTGGGTGATGATGTGTGTGACTGAGCAGTATGTGATCTCTGAGCTCACCCACCACCGCGGGGAGGGGGGACATACGGCACCTGCTGCTCGAACATGTGGCAGGGACAATAAGCATAATCTGAGCACACACACTGTGTGTGAGTGTACACTTGTAGAGAGAGAGAGAGAGAGCAAGAGAGCCAGAGGCAGATTGTGATTGTAACATTTATAATAAAAACTGTTAAGTTTCCGCAGTCGTTTAACACCAGACGACTGATTTCATTAGCACACACACACAAGCCCTGGTGAAGTTTACCTCCAATTCAGCAGCGATTTTATCCTCCTCTCCTTCCTCCTTGTCCCCAGAGGCCAATGTAGGAGGTGTCGATGCAGGACGAGGGTTTTCAGACACGGCCCTCCGCAGCTTTACATGAGGCTTCTGTATTTCAGCCTCCTCAGATTCAGACTTCTACAATTGCAAACACGAAAAATGAGAAAAAAAGCTCAAAAACTGAACAAGAATACGCCTTATTTCTACAAAACAAAACCTCCCCATATCTTACCTTTATACTTTTACCAGGAATGAGAGGCTCTCCACTGCGGGAGGTTATGCCCGGGGAAGATGGGAAGCTACGTCGAGGTGGAGGTGGAGGAGGAGACTTGGAGGGCTTTTCTGTGCGATATCGAGGCACTGTAAGCTCATCTGGAACAGGAAAGAGTGCCAGCATACTGAGAAACATCTTGCTTAAAGTGATATTAGTCGTACATCATGAGTAAAAGCTGCTTAATTTGGTACAAAATGCAACATAGAAGGACTTGAAGGACTGTAAAACGACTGCATTTTTCCATTTAAGTCTATTAGTCCATTAAAAACACACTCTTATTATCTGGAAAACGAAATCTGAAAAAAATGGTATGACTTGAAGCACGTACCAGAGCCACGCCTGGATCCCCCATCTTTCCCGGTGAGCTTGTGCTGGGGCTTGCTGACGCGGTGCTCTGGGGTCGCTGTCCCACTCTGCGGATTCTGAGAGGAAGCTGTTGTGTTGGAGGCGGGCTTAATCTGCTTGGCAGCAAAGTCCAGGTCCGGAATTGCCTTCATCAGCTCGGCCTGGGTCTCCTCCAGCAGCCGGTTGATGTCCTGAGCGCTGTACTGGGTCAGACTGGCCCGCTTCTCCTCCCAGTCCCGCTCGGCCGCCTGTGGAGTTGAGAACCTGCTCTTAACACTTCATGTAATGTCACGGATTACAGATTACGTATAGCAGGTGGCGGTGGGGAGAAAAAAAGTCATTCCTACCAGTCGGACCTCCACGGACAAAGCTTTGTCTGCAGCAGCACGACGCTCCAGCTCTTCCAGGGCTTTGCCCTTGTGGGGAACAGGTGGATAATTGTCCTTGTGAGGGCCAGATGGGTTCCCGTGACCCCGGCTAATGCTGGAGTGGGGGCTCCAGTTAGAGAGACTGTTGCCTCCTCCGAGGTCATTGATGGTGATAGGTGAGCTAGTGGGAATGTCAAAGTCTGACAACTTTCGCAAGTCGTCGTTGTTGTGCTTCAGTGAAGGACTGGAAAAGTCCTCCTGCTTCTTCCAAACCCCCTCATTCGCTTGTCTGGCAAGGCATGGAAGATGCATTTGTTAATAACATGAAATTTAACACTAATCTGACTCATTTTCAGGGGGTTGTGATGTTTTGAATTATTCATGATGTCAGGCATGGATAATCAGGCTGGACAGGCAAGTCAGGCATGAATTATCCATAACTAAAACATTTGTTGCTGAATGTTTAAAAACCTCCAGAGAACTAAAAACCTAACTGAGACCTGAACAATTTAACACATTTTAGTTACCAAAAACTTTCATTTGAGATATGAACTGAACCAGAAGGTGAGGAGCTTCAAGTAAACACACAAGCCTAAGTAGAAAATAGACAACATCAACAGCTAAAGGCCACATTTTATCAGTCCACACTCACTACATTAGTTTTAAAAGCTTCTATTTTAAAACTCATGTGTCTAAAAAGAGCCTTCACCACAGCAGCTGGCCAAATTAACTTTATCAGGTTTAATGCATCTTCAGGGATTCTTTTTTTTTTTTTCCATTCCTTCTTTGAATAATTAGTCTAATTAGTGATAATATCTCATCACTCATCCCTGACCCTGAAGGTCTGTCTGTCCATCACTATTTATGAAAATTCATATTTCGCTGACGGAAAAAGAAAAGCAAAGAAGGCTCGAACATGTGACGTTTCCTTCAACTGATTACAAGTGGGCAAGTTTCCCTGCGAGGTAATTTTAGACAAATCTCTCTGCAACTGTTGCTATGTACGAGGTTGTTGAACAAAATGCTTGTGTTAATATTTAAAGGATCAATTAAAACGTGTTGGTCTCCGAGGAACAGATCTAATATTAAACACACACAGACTTTCCTTAATAGGCTTTTGAAAGTGGAGCAGGTTTTGATGAACTGTTGCTCTCACATGGAGCAGGTCCAAGTTGAGCGCTGTGAAGAAAGCTTTGTGCTAAAATGTGTTTCCCTCTGTCTGACGTGAGCCCAAAAAACAGCAAAAGTGAAATGTGAATATTTTGTCATGACTGCTACGTTAGTATGTGCCACCATTCTTTCTTTCTTTTTCTTTCTCTTTCTTTTTGTTTGTAGGCTCATACTTGCGCATGGTGGCGAGGGTGTCAGTTATAGTCTTGCAGCGTTTTAACAGGGCGTCGAGTCTGTGCGGCTCTTCTTTCAGGAACTTGACGGCCTCCACTTCTACCCTGAGCACCACCCGCATCTTGCTCTGCAGGCCGGGGAACTGATCTGCAGGAGAAAGCATGTCAGTTACACGGGAAGCCTAACACACACACACACACACACACACACACAACAAATCAATTATTGTTTATCGGAGTCAATGAAAGCCTTTAATGTAATCAGACAGAACATGTTTTAGGTTACTGTAAATGAACAGGGGAGTTCATTAAAAGCAAACTGAGCAATCTGAGACTACTGTACTTAAATAAATGTTTGGCAAGAGCGGCTGCGGGTGACTAAAAGATAGTCTGTGTCTCGGTGACTAATTAGTGCAACATAAACTCTCTGCCAGAGTTTTTCCCTGTGCACAGAATGTGACTCACTTTTCAGCTCCGTGAGTGTTTCTCCCACTTTTCTCAGAACACTGGCCTTCTCCTCCAACTCCTGCACCGACACGAGCTTGTGGTTGACGGATGACTCCTTCTGGATCTCCTCCACTGACTTCTCCAGATCGCTGAGACAGAACAGACAGAAGGCTGAACACCAGGGATTCCTCTGCTACACATTAATACTCCTGAATATTCATCTCAAAAGTATTCTGTTTGAGTTTGGGTAGAACTTCTGCCAATTATCCGTCTCCTCGGCTACAGGACGGTAACAGTTCTGGACAGATGAACTGGGGGGGAAGCGTTTCAGTGCAACAACTGAACTGAAAATGTGGAACAGAGGAGTCGCACAAATGTCAATTTGTTCAGCTCTAATATTTAGTCCAATACATCTGCCTCCAGTTATGTACGAAATCAAAGTTATATGTATAATTAAGCAAAATAAATTGGCCATTAGCCAGGCGGAATAACACACACTGATTAGCAGTGATCTCACAGTTCAGCCAATTAGTCTGCGATCAAAATGCAGCTCAGAGACGGAGAGATTCAGCCTCTACTAAAATGCTCTCAGTGAAATCCAGGAATTATAACGCCGCTGAACATATCTGACTATTAAATCTCAAGGTAGATCACTGCTCTGGTTTCGCAGTCACTTCAATTAGCGGCTGGACACTCTCGTATTTCCGATCTTAATAAGCATCTTGCTCTATGCCGGGCTTAATTACATTTCTTCCTATCACTGTGTCACCCTGTAAGTCAACTCATTCTAATTATATAGGAACGGTGGTGTTTAAAGCATTATTAAATACACGATACAATCATCCTAAACCACATAACTGTCAGTTTGTATATCGAACCGGAACCAAATAATCCCTCCACTGTGAGGTTACAGACAGATTTTGTGGGACTTCAGTGATTGTGAATTCTTGTTCTTCCTCTGTTGTTACTGACTGGAGCTGCTGGATGATGAGCTCCTCCTCGTTGAGGTACTTGAGCCTCTCCTCCTCCACGAGGAGGCGCTGTCTCTGCAGAGGATCCTCCTGCTTCCTCAGGGCGTCTGCCACGCGCACGTTCAGCTCCGCCTCCGTCCGCTTCAGCAGAGTTTTCACCGAATCCTGGTTCTCCATCTGCACGCACACGGAGATTCAAACACATTCAAACAGCATCACAGTTAGCATTTATTGCCCTTTCCCTCAGCAGGAGGCTGTTACATACTCAGCGGTTATTTGGAAAAGAACTGTATCAGTGTTAGCCTTCATGGCCTCAGGAGAAAAGCTTGTCGAAGCCATGAAATCTGCTATTGCCTCCATCTCAGCATAACAACAGGGATGACAAAGAGGAGGCTTTAAAAAAAACAAAAACAGGGCTAAGTGATTTACAGCAAATGCACATTTTGTTCTGCCCTATCCTCGAGGCCTCGGGGTTTATTCTAAACTTTGTTATCGGAGAGGAACATTAGTTCTATCATGCTCATCTGTTACACTGAATACCTCGTTATTGAAGGCACTTAAGCAAGCAGTTTGTTTGTGTTCGACTATTAGAACGCGCATACACCAGCTCCCTATATCCTCTGAAAGCCCGGGAAGCTTCCAAGCAGAATGAAGAATGTCCAAAGACACTGAGCGTGAACCCGGCAGCGTTATGAATGGAATATTCGACAAAGACTAGTGGATGTAATACAACTCCCTGAGATGAAAGCACCTGGTACGCAAGAAAAATGAATTATTGATAAGCCTTATGTTCCAGGAAGTGGAGCAAGACAACAATATTGTTACCGTTTAAAAGTATTACCCTATTATCCTGCCATCAGTGCTGATGCGGATGGAGGAGGCTGAAAGCAGGGGGTGTAGTAACTTGTTGTAAAAACGATATCGAGAATAAATCATTTTGCAGTAGTGTCTTCAGTCTCTATCAGGTGCCTGCTTCTCCTGCACCGTTCCTCTGTATAATTCATGAGCCACATGTGACATTCAGTGTGCTGGTCCATCAAATGTGGGTGTAAGTGGAGAGGTCACACTTGGGCAAACAGGCAGGTAAACAGCAAAGAGTCATTCCGGGGGCCGCTTGGCTCTCCATCTCACTGCTTAGCCAGTTAACAAACAAACAAACAAACAAACAAAAAAAAAAAAGTGAACTTCGCTCATGGAGCAAATAGAGGCGCTGTGCGACTATCATCTGTCACTGCTCCTGCCGTCTCTTTCACCCCTGCGAGACACTGAAACCTCTTCTCTGCCTCTGACAGCATCTCCTGACTGCTCCCGACTGTAACCATGGCACCGCTTGCATCAGCGGATAAATGGAATAAATAAGGACCCGCTCTCCACATTTTTTTTAACCCTTCATCCGCCTCATGACATTCTGTGCTTCCATTGACAGAGCGGCACAATGTGAAGTGGGTTTTTATCTCTACATGTCATAATAAATCCTCCAAAAAGGTGCAATGCTCTCAGTGTGACTGCCAATATTGTGTGTGTGTGTTTCTGTCTGTACAGAAAAGAGGTGGAGATCAAATACACATCAAAAGCGACAAGCAGGCACAGCGTGACAGTGTCTATGTAAAATAAACACGGCGTAGTGCTGAAGTAAGCTAAAGGAGAGATGCCTGATGAGGATCTCAGAGACTGCATCATTGCTTTGGTAATTCAGTTGTCTCGGTGCTTTTAATACAGATCAGCTTTTTCATTTCTGCCCTCATTATGTGGAAACAGTACAATATAATTTAATGTTCCCTTCAGCTTTGGGTCCATTTGTGGACGTCTGGACGAATCACACGCCATCTGCGTGTTAGGAGGGACCCTGCAAACCCTCATCATTCTTACTGCCATTAAATCAAATAAAGATAATGCATCCTTGAAGCACTGAATCCTGAACCCTGGTCACACTGAACAGGAATTATTTCTAGGGGAACATGCTGGTGTTTTTTTTTTTACATCAAAGTACATCAAATTTTATTTGCCTCTGTTTCATTGTGGCGGAGGCAAAAATCTGAGGGGAGCCGTTAGCATCAGTACTAAATTTGTCAAAATCTTCCTTGCACTTTGATTTTTTTTTTTTTATATACTTTTCTTAATATAGTTTTATATCACCAGCTGGAATCCAGTTGCAAACATCTGTCGGTGTTATGATACAACCGGGGCTCTGACCACATTCTCCAGGTGACGATAACTGTGCAGAAACACAATAATATACAGACGGACTCTGTGCTAGAATCATTTCACAGCAACGGTTATAACCTTGGTTGTTTGTAAGCATCCTTTTTGCTGGATGTTCATGTCAGTAATGTTGATAATATGGCATTTGAGCGCCGCCTTTTTGACTGCATCAACCTGACTTGTTAAATAAACATTCAGCGCATTAAATTTGTATTTTAGGTTCTGTCCAGGACATTTAATTGTTTTTAATATCAATTTGTCATTTAACACTACATTAAAAAGCAGCAATGAAGCTGCTAAATGACATTTCGACATTTTGTAGATCTGTCAAAAGCTTTTGGCACAAATGACGATGATATTTTAAAATGTAGCCTTTTTTAACACTGGACTCTCTAAACATGCAGTTGCCAGGTTCTCAAACTATCAAATCAGATTAAATTTGAAGGTTTACCTTCTGATATTGCGTCTATTGTCAGGGGCATACCACAGGGCTCTGTATTAGGCCCACTTTTGTTTACTATTCATTTCAATAAGTTGAGCCACAATAATTTCAGTGCAGCTAATTTAAATTTTACTAACTAACTAACTAATGATGCTGTTCACCAAGTCCTACCCAAGCAGTCGAAGAAAGCATTTAATGTGCAAAACACTGAACAACAATAGCACACTCTTGTTTTTTTTTTTTTTGGAAACTTTAGGATTATAGGAAAATTAAATAGAGGTACAGTATCAGATAAAGAGTTGTCTTCCTTTGTCGTGATGTATTTATTTATTTTTCCTTGAAAAAGAGGTTATTTCTCTGTTAAATAAAGATTCAGCTGGCAGGAAAAGGAGACTCATTATGAACAAAAACTAATATTTACAAACCTGAGCAGATAAAATGAAAACCATAAAATAAGAGTCTTTTCAAGGTCTTAAAAGGATGTCGACAGTGAGTGGTATATATACCTGTGTCTTACGCAGCTGGGCGAGCTGTTTGCGCAGGTCGGTGGCATTCTGCTGCAGGCCCTGCAGGTGGAGGTGCATCTGCAAGCGGCTGATGCTGTTAGAAGGCGGCGGCGGCATCAGAGCTAGAGGTGCTGATGGTGTGTGAGCTGTCAATTACAGAGTATAGGACACGGGAGGTCACAGGAAGGTTGTCGGGGGAAACAAAATGGGTTAGTGTGCTCGGCTGTGCTCCGCTGAGGGTTTCAGTCAGCTAGCATGACGTACAGTGTAAACGGTGACACACAAATACACACTCAGATGTAATATGCAGGAAAATCTGGGCACACACACACACACACAAGCAAATACAGTGTGTGAATGCGGAAAAAAAAAAGCGCCATACTCACAAAACTCTAAAAGACCACGGGGAGAAACATGAGCTCATGCTATTAGTAACCAATATAGAAGTGTAAATCATCTATTCAGTGGAGACACACAGGGGATAACCATGCTCTTATCTTAATAGAAGGCTTTGTGAGTATGGCCTTTGACTCCCGAGGTAATCACACACACAGACTGTATGCGACAATCTCTCTCACACACACACACACACAGATAAAAGAGGTGCTCGGTCTGAGACAAAACAACCTACTGATAATTCCCAAAGGAATAACCAGGCAGAAAATTCAAACAGTGGGGAGACAGAACGAGGGAGGGTCTGCGCTCCGTGAACACGTGAGGATAGACCCAGGAAAAACCACACACCCAAACAGAGGGCGGAGAGGTGACAAGACGTGTCTGAGAGGAGAAATAAAAGGAAGGGGTGATAGAGAAGGAGATGGCAACTACCTTTGCGCTTCAGCCGTCCAGCTGGAATATAAACAGATTCAACCAGTTATCAAGAAATTAATGAGAAGAGTGAAAGGGAGGAAACAAAAGAGAGAGAGAGGGAAAGTCTTGAAAGTTCATATCAATAGAGAGATGATCCCGGAGAGCGTTTGTATTGACCGCAGCAGAGAGAATTACCCCGGTGATGGCTAAGTCTTTTGGCACTGGGGCAATGTGTGAGGGAGATTCAGAGACGACGATTTTCTTTTTAGCTGTGAAGGTCTGGTCACACATGAACAGGGGAGGAAAAACAGGAGAGCAGAAGCAGAGGATGGAAGGAATAAATCAGGGGAAAGTGAAATCGTACTGGGGTTTCGTTCAGGCCACAGATGCTGAAGAATGATTCCCACTAGAGCTATTTGTCTTAAACCCTGTCATGTTTACAGCCTTGTATGTTGTTTGTTTGTGGTAACAGCTCCAATGCTGTTACAAGCTACACTTTCCCCCTGTGTGTGTGTGTGTGTGTGTGTGTGTGTGTGTGTTTTTTTTTTTTTTTTTTACATTTCTTTAGAAAAAGTTAAGCTCGTCTCATTCACTGATATCTTACAATTCTCTAAGCATTTTATTTTCATAGCAAATAAGCCGTCTGGAAACTCTTCAATTTCAATAGAAATGAAAGAAAAAAGAAAATGTTAAGCAGAAGCAGAAAAAAGAGGAATTTTAAATGAATGTTTAATTCTTTAGTGAATGTCTGGTTCAGTTGCACTTTGGCAGACAATTAAGTCCATAGAAAAGTAGGTGACACTTTGCCAGGGCTGCAGAGAATAGTCACTTATCAACTTATTAGTTCATTGATGGAAACTTAACTGGACTGAATTATAATGATGTGTGTGATACCAGTACTCATTCCTTATAAGCACAGCTTTTGCATTTCTTTAGTGCCTCTATAAAACCAAATAAACCCAAAACGATGCTACAGTAGTGACAAGGCTTCATACACACTCACAGTTCACAATGCTTCCATTTACAACTGTAAAATATGTCCACACGAAGCTCCTCTTCCTCTCCACCATCACGCTCCCACTCAAGTGACAGCGAGACAATAACACACAGCAGAATTACACATTTACTCCTCGTCGCGAAAGAGGAGCGACGTACCGAGCAGAGAGGAGAAACTCCAACTCATGTCTGTGAAGGCTAATTTAAAATAACCAGCTCACTGTTAGTAGGAGAAGGGAAATGTTTTAGAGAGCAGGGGATTAGCAGTAGTCAGGGTTCCCACACCTTGGTTGACAACAAATTCAAGGACGTTTCAAGGACTTTCTAAGACCAACTCAGGAGACCGAATGTGCTGACACAGCTTATGACGGGAGGGCAAATATTAAGAGCCGCTTCGCCCATGGCGTCCACCTTTATTGATCAGGACAAGTCAGTCTTTGTCATTTTCTTTGGTGAGACAGAGATTTTGGAATTTTCATTTCCCAGAAATCACGTCATTTGCTCTCTCTTGTTTAAGGTTACCCGCTCGTTGTTCTGCATAGAATTCTTCTGCGTAGGCCTAGTTTACGTACATCAAGCAATGGAAAATATCAACTTAACTTCTTTCTCGAACCAATTTAAAGCGCTTCCAATGACCCATGTCTATTAAGGGCGATTTTTCGGGTTTCAAGGACCCGTGGGAACCCCGAGTAGTGTTAGTAACAAGTGGACTGTGGTCTCAGTTACGCTGCTGTACTCACTTCCAGTGGCGGAGCCGTCACTGTTGGTTTCGGTCTTCTCGCTGGAAGAGAAAGGTAATGGCCGTGAAAACTCGCTCCCCTGGTCCGGAGGGCAGCCCGCCATCATGCAGAGACGCAGCAGGCCGCATCTGAGGATCAATGGCCACAGGGCAAGCCAATTACAGTGCTAACACTAATGGCACGACTCGTGGAAACTCTTAAGACTGATCACTTTAACAAGTCTTCCTGTTAATGAGCCCATATTCTGTTCATGACGAGAATGTTCCGAGTGAACGGGGGGAAACTCAGCGTTGGCCGACACATGTCCGTGTATCAGTGCATGAATCGATAGCGCTGTGCAGTGCAGTTAGTGTTTAGTGCTTGTGATTGGCTCGCACAAAGTAATGCACCACTTCACTGCTACGGAAGTGATATTGGCTCTGATAATGGCACCGCTGCTGTTCCTGTCAATAATGTGTCTGAGCCGAAGCCGTGTCTGTGAGTTCTAGAGGGTTAATGGGGTTTAATGGAGAGTCTTACGTGCTGTCGCTGTCCGGTGCTCTGGTCAACACACTCTGGACCAGGCCGGTCAGGCTCGCTATCTGCTTCTCCATGGCCTCCATCCGCTCCAGCCGATGATCCCTAAGAAAGGAAAAGGTACAGCTGTGGATAACTGAAAAACATGGAGGAGAATGTAATCTAATGATAAAAGGAAAAGAAATGCAGTGTCTTTAAGTAGTTAAGGAGTCAACCAATATGTTGATGTTGACTTCAGCTATACACAACAGTTTAAAAACAATAAATGAGACACTGAATTGCTTAATTTAAATGAACATCTCCTGGACAACACTCTCTAATCTACATTTTATTTCAAAACAATTGGATGTAATAACTAAATATTAAATACATAAAGCAGGCCATCATAAATAAGTTTGTCAAATAAACGTGTGGTTTATAAAACAGAGTTTTAGTGACTGTGTAAACTAAAGATGATAATAAGTTCATAAAAATGGCAATAATTGGATTGATCAGTCCAAATGATAAATTGCTCTACCTATAATGTCGTTTCACTTGATTTTACAGTGACAAACCAGAAAGACCAAAACTGCTTTCACACAAATACAAACACTGTGTTCCTGCAGAACTCATTTTGACTGAGTCAAACGTTATTTACACATTATTTGAACAACCTATGTCAAATCTAGGAATAAACAGATCTGTAATGTTATGACGATAATCATAAACATCAGGACATGGCATTTAAATTCTAATGACGATGGGAGAGTGCAATTTCTTTCAAAAATGTCAACAGAATGCATCTCAAAAACGTGTAAAGATATGTTTAAAGAAACTTTACATAGCCCTAGATGGCCAGAAGAGTCATGCCGTAACATTATAATACAACCTTGATAGAGTGTAAACAGTGTTTTGGAAGGCAAATGTCACACATGTGATAACTGGCACTGACCTGCTACTGTCAGGGTCTTGACCAGTCAATGAAGAACCAAAACCAGGCGTGGCCCTGCCACCCTCCCCAGGGCCGGCAGTCAGACACAGAGGCTCTGAACCGGAGCTGGGCCTTGACTTTGGGCTCTCCACAAACACAGAGGAAGAGGTCGAGTCCTTGCGAAACGTCTGCCTCAGAGGCGACGCTCTGCTGGGAGAGCTGGAATAGTCCCTGTCCCTCAGCTGCATGTCGGGGATTTTCTGTGGCGACGAGGGCGGCATGCGGAAACCCATTCCCAGGGTGGCTGAGGAATACGTGTCAGAGTAGAGCGAACCTCCCGGTTTGTACAGAGAGTCGTCCAGGTCTCCCTGAAGTGCAGCAGCTGAGTAGGTGCTGAGGGATCGAACCGAGCCGCGGCGGTACAGGCCACTGGAGACGGGGAAGCTGAAGGGGTCTCCGATGGCAGCTAAAGACTGGGTGGAAGCGATGCTGAGGCGACCCTCGTGCACCAAGCTGTAGGGATCTGCGTACAGCCCTTCATTCTTCATCAATGCCATGTTTTTCGCAGAAACCTCTTCATCGGGCTTGACGTCACGGCGCTCCAGGATGGCGCTGGGTGAGGGCGACAGGCTCGCGTTAGCGCTGTGATTGGCTGAGGGATGGTGCGAGTGTCGGGGCTGTTCGTGCTGAGGATGGGAGCCGGCAAAGGACGGAGGGCGTCCCCCGCTGTAGGAGAGGCGTGAGCGGGACGGAGAGCCAGAGGAGGCCGAGGCCGACGAGGAGGGGAGGGTGTTGAGGCGGCGAGTCGGGGAAGAGTCGCGAGAGGAGTAGACCATCTCCCTCTGAAATGAACAAGCAGGGCGTTACCATGGTGATTTGCACACCAGAGTGTTCGCCATGTGTCAGACATGAACATGACTGACACATGACAGGCTGTCAAAATCTGCAGATGTCAGTGGAAGAAGAAACATTTCTATAAAGACCAATTAATTTTCCAATGGCTGAATTTGGTCTAGAAATTATTATTATTATTATTTTTTAAGTTGAAGTGAAAACAGACTGCGTGGGCCAGAATGGAAACATTTCAAGAGGTCAATCGATCAATTTATTTCCAGCAGAGTCGTGATGATGTTTACTCGGTAAAATATTTATGTTCACCATATTTCTACTTGGCTTTTTTTCTTTTTTTTTTACTTCAGTTCCTTCTGCCTTTCTTCACCCAGCATCAAAACATCTCTAAACGCGCTTTTCTCAACCCACGTTTGCCTCACTTTACCTGCTGTGCATTTACGTCTGCCGCAGCCTTTCAAAAAAAACAAGCAGTTTGCTTTTGCCTTTTCATATATCCTTCATGTGTTGCTTAAGTTGAAACCCATTTTTCCCCTTTTCAGTGGTCTTGTCGTACAGCACCATGTAACAAACTGATAAATCTTGAAAAAAGGGAAGATGCTGCTGAGCCTGTATGCCCACAGATAGCTTCATAAACATATTTCCAGCTATAGGAGACCGTCTGATTTGCACATTCTGTATAGGTATGGCTTATACAAGCGGCAGAACAGATAAAACGCTATTTGAACCTTGACTTGTTACCTCTATTCTCGCTCCATCCATTTATTATGCACAGATTTATATGCATGGGAAGAAGCTTAAGAAAGATGTTGTGGAACACTTCACTGAATAAAAACAAAGCTTATTATAAGATTTCCAAATTTGCACAGGAGTAATTGTTATATTTCTTTTTCTTCTGCTTATTTGTAACATTAATAGCAGAGGAATATTGCAGATGGAATGCAGGGTTGTGTAAATTGTGCAGACTCCTACCGGCTTCCTTGATCTTCAATGAAGCAGAAACAGCTTCAGATGTTAAAATGCTCGTTTTACAGAGGAACATTGTTCTCTAGTGCCTGCACGGCAACAGATGGGCATCCTAAAGATGAGCAACATCAATACATCCCCAGGAGGAATACCAGTTAAATTTTAAAAGTGTTCACACTGCATCAGCCTGTCAAAGTGTACCTTTAAATACATAAAACACCTCACAAGAGAGTTGCACTGCTCCTTCTTTAGAGACACATTATTACACAACTTCTCACTCGTAACTCAGTTGTCATTTATCAGAATTGAAGGAGATCAGATCGCATTTTCTCTTTAAATAACCCAGTTTGCCACTCGTGGATCCCCCCCATCCCCCTCTCTCGCTCTGCTTTTACCCACCCTCAGGTCTCCGTTGGCCAGGTGTGCAGCAGCAGGGTAGGAAGCGTAGATGGGCTCTTTGCGGTAAATCTTGATGATGCTACGGTCCTGGATGTCCCGGACGTCCTCGAGCTCGTAGAAAACGTTGCGTGCCTCATCCTTGATCAAGATGGCCGTGTTCGGGGACTTGAGCATGCCCGCTGTCAACTTCTGCGGGAACATGTGGACGATGAGCGCGTGCAGCGTGTCCATGCTGCTCAGCTCGTGGGTGATGTGCACGCGGCGCGTCTCGTCGCCATACTGCAGGAACAGCACGCCTGAACAGGAGGAGAGACGCTAGAGTCAGCAACTGGTGGGAAAACCGCGAGCAACTCTATGAAATCTTGTGACTTGTTTTGCAGTTTTGTAGCTTACAGTGTTGCTCATTAGGATACAACATGTTCTGCCTCTTTAGTGATTTGAGAGCCAGATAATGATTTGCACCTTCAAAATGTCAGCATGAATATTCACTGTAGACACAATGCAGGAGTTGCAGTGTGCAAATAAGGTGCAAAGATTTGTGCAAAGCATGGTAGTGATTAAAAAAAACAACCTAATTCTATCAGAGTAGATAGAATGAACAATTGACTCTTCAAATTAGACACACATCATATAGAAAACTTTGCTGCAACCCTTGATTTTACAGGAAAAAGGCAACGCTGGTGCCTGACTAACCTGGATATTCATCTTCATACACCGTGGGACAAACAAAACAACAAACAAAGCAAAGAAAGACCAGTGATTAAAAGTCAAGCAAAGATAAGTGAGATACAGCAGCTGAGGTTGGGAGAGAAGAAGACAAAGACAGACGTTATATACAGACGTTGAGTAAAGAAGATTGGCAGCTGTGCTGTTCTCCCTCTGCCTGAACTCCTCACTCAAAATGTCCCTCATCAGTCACTGCCACTTTAGTTTTACGGCCACTTCTTTTTTATCTTCCCAAGTCTGATATAAAAACACACCTTGGTCTTTATGTGTTTGGACCAGCCTCACACTAATCCTCGCCAGACTGCAAAATGCCCTTTAGTAGTAAACCTGTTCTTAAGTCTGCAGTTCAGCTGCACATGAGCACATCTTCAGACCTGCATGATTTACGCAGGTCTGCAGCCATGTCGCAGTCAAATAAGTAGGCACTAAAATAACTATGCCGCTTATACACCTGCACAGACCTCACAGGAAAAGGTCTGCTTGTGTATTCTGCCTGAATGAATTGGAACAGTAAGTTCGCTCTCCAGCGCTCTACCGGAGAGCAACTGGACTAAACCAAAACTTTTATGGGAAATAAAGTGAGAGTATAACTTTTCAGCACCAGGTATATGGAGTGAACAGACAGCTGCAAATCCTTAAGTCTCAAGTCCCAACAGCATGTAGTGCTCCCTTTGAGCAACATTTCAAATGTTAACCTGGAGAGCGCAGCTTATTCTGGCTGGCGGAGCGGGACAGCGGCAGGCTCTGGCGGAAACGATTCATCCGGTTGAAGCCCAGGGGGAGGTCGGCTTCTGACATGGTCTCCAAGGATTCGGCAGAGGCAAAGGAGAGCTTGGCGGCCTGGTCGGCAAGCCCAGACTGGGTAGACTGGGAGTGCCGTGGGCTGCGGCTCTGCGGGTGAAAAACACACAGAGACAGAGTTAACCACCGAGGGGTAAAAAATCAAGGTGGAGAGAATGGATTGGCCCGATGGAGTAAACAAAAAAGACAGCGAACACCCAAATGAGACTCCCACACAATGAAGCGTGTTACAGGATTAATAAGACCTTGACAATAGTTTAGCTCCCAGTCATTCTCTAAGAATTACTAACGTCACAGTATCTGACACGAGGAGAAAACACAATAAAGTTATACTCGTGTGGCACGGCACTTGAGGGCATCAGCCTCCGTGACTGGGTGAGGAGCAGAATTGATACGGGAAGCTGTGTTTTCAGCAGAGCATACGATTAGGCACGTTTGCCTGACACTTGCACACATCCCACATGGCCCCCCCCCCATCTCCACTCTTGTCCCCCCGTGCAGCCACAAACACTAAACGTATGCTTGTCGGGCGGAAGGAGAAGCTAATGCAAATCCTGGGCTGTCAGTGTGGGCTTATCCTGCTGGCCCGTGCCCAGGCATCCCTCACTGAGAGACTGTTAGTGCAGCTGAGGGCTGAGATCACTGATCCCCCACTGCTGCAGCATCTCCTCCAGCTCTGAGGTCGCTGTAATGAGCTCCCTGAATGCCATCTGCAGATTGTTTGGATAGCGGAGGAAGACACATCGTCGGCCATGGGACAGTAGTTTGTTTCGCTCTCTCCTCATCCATGCACTCGTTTTTCTGCCCCAAATATTTCCTCCTCTTCCTTCCTGTGCATCAGAACTCAGCGTGGATCGACTGTGACTTTCATTAATGTGGTCTTTAATTAATGGGAGGCATCTCTGCAGTCATTAACTCGCCAAGCGCTTTGACTTCATTCATAAACACGGGACACACTCATGCATCCATTAATGATTCCGTTGAATGAACAATAAGCCACAAGGCGATGCTGCACAGTCAACGGGGGCTGCTGCGAGAGTTTATCATAGCAGTCTTGTATAAAGTATCTAAAAGGGATACTTGAGTACAAGTATTTTACCAGAAAATGATAATATTACTTAAGTAAAAGTGTTTTAAAGTACATGACACATTTTAGAAGTAAAACTAAAAGTATTAAAAAAGTGAGGAGTTAGGATTGAGCCATGGTAGCTCAGTGGTAGGGGGAGTTCAATTCTGTATATGTGTCCTTGAGCAAGACACTTGACCCGATGATGAAGTGTGTGAATGGATGAATGGCAAAACTGTAGTGTAAAGAAGCTCATCAAGACTAGAAAGGCGCTATTAATAAATATATAGCAGTAATAGTACACAATTGATTTCGGAAATGTAGTAGAGTAGAGTAAAAGTTGCTAGGAATACGACTAAAGTACAGAAAAGTGAATGTTGTACAGTAACTTAAGGATACTTAATGTTGAATGTGCAGTCTTTAATGTAAGAAATCAGCGAAACACAATACATTATCAAACCACTTACTTTTTTATTAGCTGAGGTAGTGGTTTAAAGACAAACGAATATCTAAACTATGATTGGATAATTGGTCATTAATTTGTCCAGTACTTTGCTTTATGACCCACAGTAATGGAAAAATGAAATACATTTTCTGTTAAGTGCCAACTTGGTGCTAAACCCGAGATTCAGGATAAGACTAAACGCAGCGAGTCGACTGCAGACTCTTTGTCTTTGCTGCCTGATAGATGTGTAAGTTAGGCAATTAATGGTGTAACTAATTAAAATGAGATCAATCAGGAGTGTCGACTGAACGCCGGTCAGTCAGTTAATCAATGAATTATTGCAGCGTTACAGTAATAAAGTGTAGGGGAGACCCTGCGTCATTTGGTAATTTGCTCTTTTAAATCAACAGCCTTTGCTTCTTTGGATGTATGTTTACGTTTATGCTCCATCATGTCCGAGAAGTGGAAACATCATTTCGATGATGTGTGCTGAATGCTCCGTCTGTAAATATGCAATCATTCAGTCACTGTACCCTGAATGATAGTGGTCACGTGATCACACACTCGGGCGGCCTGATTCTGACAGATAACACCCAATGGGGTCATTTATCTGAAACTGTGACCACACTGAACAGAAAGTCAACAGCAGCACGTACGACACACATCTGTGTCACATGGTGACGAGCTGCAGGGAGTGGAAACATGCTGAACATAGGGAGAGTATCAACACAAGCGCTTTATTGTTTAAAATCCTGCATTCAAATCATTAAATGAATGATAGCGTCTCAAGAGCGATTATCACGCGCTGAGGTTTAGCTTCATCCACTTCAGGTATAAATGCACTCACTTTGTATTTAAAGGAACAATTAGACACTATGAGAAACGACCTTGTTTGTTTTTCGTGCGAGCTCATCCATGTCTGACATTGTGATAGGTCACATAATCAGATTAATGAGGACGACTTTCATTTTGCTTTTTAAATTTCAGGGTTCGTACTTCACCGTCACACTGTTCCGAGTCATCGTTAATGTTATCAGAGGCACTAAAAACGTGACAAAATGTCCGCTGTGAAAGCTAACTTTTGTTTCCTCTGAGGCAAAGATAATCTTAAAACAAGACACAGCACAAATGAACATGTTTCAAGTCCCTGAATTGCAGATTATACACTAATAAACAGAACTTTCAATACTTTTTAAGGTAAATTGGCAACTGTTACCATTATCAGGCTACTAATAATATCACTATTTTAAAATTCTTCTAAGACTAGGCCTGCAATTTACGATTATTTTCATAATCTATTACTCGATTAACAGATTTACAATCGGTTGCTTATTTTTTTGATTACTCGAATCCAAAAAAAATGCTCAGTGTTCCTCAAACCTGAAAATGAACACGTTCTCAAAAGTCAGTTTTAATGATTTCTTTGTTATATGGAGCCAAAAAAAAAACTTGTTTGAATTACTGATTAATAATCGTTGCAGCCCTAAAAAGGCAACAGTATCAACAATATATTGATTTTGCGACGCCCTGTTTTTGTCTCAGAGAAAAAGTCATTGTTTCAGACTCTTGAGTCATTCTCCTTGTGCGTTCTGTCTCAAGGCTAAATAACCTAGTTGGAGCTTTCTATGAAAAGCAAAAAAAAAAAGAGAAGGGAAGTGAGAACATGGTGCTGAATGACTGAGCTCACTGCTCACAGCACCTCGAAAAGAAGAATAACAAAAACGGAATCCATGTCAGGAAAGTGACTGAATAATGGTCTCCTCTGTCTCTGTGTATGAATGTGTGCAGGTTTACCACAGCTGTCGTTTGCCTCGTTACGGCCGGCTCCAAACACTGACTTGATTTATGTTATATGAAAACAGAAAATATCTCTTTGTCATCATTTTGCAGTGTAAACGCATGTGAATACGCCATCTGGTCACGCATCTGGTCGCACGAGTCATGCCGGTGTAAAAAAACATCAAACATCATTGTGATCGCAAACTGGTTTTCACCTCCTCCTTTCTCTCCTCTTCACCTCCCTCCCTCCCGCCCTCCCCCCAGAACTCAACCTTTTCTTCAAGAGTGAGCCAGGCTTTTTCAGCAACACTCAATTACCGCTGAGAACTCTACACTTTTATAAAGACGCGGTGGAACAAGTCGGGAACAGGATGATCTTACACCGAAACACAAGCGAACGGAGAGGAAAGCAGGACACGGCAGCCAGACAACAGACCCGAGGCTACGCGCGGCTTTAAAATCAATGCAACCTCCCACCATGTTGTTTCCTGTTTGGTGTGCAAGCAAAAGCATGGGTGCATTCACACTCTCTCACACTCTCACACACACACACACACACACACACACACACACACACACACACACACACACACACACACACACACACACACACACACACACACACACACACACACACACACACACACACACACACACACAGAGCTCTGTTTTGAGGTCAAGGTGTTTTTTGTTTTTTTTTTACATATAACTGGGAGTAGACAGCTCATCCAACTCGTTATTTCTTTTTTATTCTGTCTGCAAACCTAATCTTATAATATCCACTAACTTCTGCTCAGATCCTGTAGAACATTTTGAAGGATGTCACTTGATTAATTGCCTTAACAACGAATACGCTGGCTCCCAGACAAGTGGATGGATTTGTGGCATTCTCACTTTACTGTCCAATTTTTCCTCCACTGCTGTCACGGCATCCTTGATGAGATTCAGTGAATTTGTTTTGGTATTACCTTCTTCATGCACTTTTATTCTCCTGTAACTGTGGAAGCATTAATATCGTATCATACTTTCCTGACATTGTCTCGTGGGGCTGTGTAAGAAAATGACAAATTCCTGGTAACATTTTAAGAAAAATGTCAGAGTGAGGCTGTGTGGAAATACAGTACGACTATGATTCTCAGAGCAAATCAGAAATACTGTTCTACTTGTACCAGGGTATCTGATCGGAGTGGAGTTGAGGAATTTTGACCAGAGTGCATAGAAAATGAAACACATTGAGACAAAGACTCAAACAAATGTTATATTAAATATGTTTTATACTGTTCAAATGTCTAATTTAACATGCACAATTTGGTGTCCATGTACAACGACAGTGTTCTTTTTGTTAATACACTATTTTAACATGCAGTAAATTGTAAATAACTGCCAGATAGTGAAAGATATCCTGGGAAAATGGGCAAAATTACTCTTTTTCGTTAAATCACAAATTTTTTAGGCCCGTTTATGGTTAAAATAGGCAAAAATGTTTTGAGGCTTAGGTGTTAAAGGTTTAAAACTTTAAGTTTCATTTTGTCAAACGTACAAACAAGCACGTATGTATTAATAACTGTCAAGGATGAGGTTTGGTGACCGCTATTAAACATGAAGGTACGTCTAAGTCTTGTTGCTAGACTATTACAAGAGTTCTCTTGTTGAAGAGTTAGAGTTAAGACAATACAACGGAGAACATCACCAACACAAATAATGTCACGCACAACTTGACGTTATGTAGAATGACAAAGACGTCTTTGGCTCGTGGACATGAAATGGTCACATGTCGTTAAAGTCACCATCCTCAAAGCCCCTCCAATCTGCATGTTTTCAACCTGCAGATCTGCATGTCTCTCTTCTCCTCAAAATCTTCGCCGCCAGTCGTCTACCTTCCTCTCTTCACTTTTTATCCCGTCACTCATTTGTTCTCCCCCAAATCTCTCCTCTGACTCTTGCTGAGGTGACTCATGTCACTGTATTTTCATCTTTCTTGGTCTCCAGTGGCAGAGGCCAGAGCAGCACAGAGTTTTTGTTTTGTTTTTTTGTGTTTTATAGCTATAGCTGTCTGTATTTGAGTATTCCCTCTACCCCCACAACACGACTCTTCTTCCACACAAGAAACATTTCACAGCTCTCAATATGACAAAATGGAGAGAAAACAGCTCCTTGAATCAATCCATCTTTCACATCTGTTTGTCTGCGCCTCCTCCTCCTCCTGCCACTGTCATTATTTTTTCTTGATTTTCTTTTCTCTTCTTCTTGTGTCTCAGCTCTCAGGCCCAATATTCTGCACAATTCCTTGAAGCCCCGACACTCCTCGAATCCCACGTCTTCGTAGCGCCAGGCGTCATCAACGCTCTGTCAAATTGCTGCAAAAATGTGTGTGTCGAGGCAATTGCAGCGCTCAGGAGGAGAGGGAGCAAAATGGCGGAGATGATGGCTCCGATCGCTGCCGCGTGTTCTCTTTTCTGACAGATACAGATAAAGAACAGAGGATCACAGCCGCAGAACGCGGCGAGACGGGGGTTTTAAGATACACCTATGTGCGATATTTCATAGCCAACACCTGTAACTGTTGTCACTGCGGTTAAACAGTGCATTTGTACACATTTGCTTTATTTATAGAGGTGTAATCGCAATTCCATGGAGTGCTTATTCTCAGGTGGAGGGGGGAATACAGGAGGAGACTTGGGTTCATGCAGATAACGTGTGGCGTGTTGAGCGAGCAGGTCGAAGCTCCCAGAAGCTTTAAGGTGGAATAAAGACGGTCTTTTTCTTTTTCCTTTTCTCGGCTGCTGCAAAGCAATATCAACGGATGGACTTCTGTGCCAAGAAGGAACCAAATCATGAATAAAAAAGTTTTTTTTAAGTTTTTTTTAAACAGGAAAATGTATCTGGAACTTTTTTTCATCTCTAAGTGTACGTGTTTTTGTCTTTTCTCCACTCTTCATCGTTGTAAACTGAAAGGCTGCATTTGTTTACTTTTTATTTAAGAATGAATGAATGAATTATACCTTAGGACAGAGCATAGGCTGCTTTTTTCCCTTTATTATGTTAAAACATATATACAGAAGCTATAAGAACATGCACTATGGAGTGTTTTAAATCCTGTTTTTCACTCAACATTTTTAAAAATCAGATTGAATTTGTCACATGATGTCACCGCTCAAAGCTCGCAAGTGTCGTTTTGATGCACAAAAATAAAAGAAAAACTGTCAACTTTGTGACTCCTGCACATTTTGATCACCACTCCGCTATCGATATAAAATGAATCATAACTTTGACTTAACAACACATAGGAAAGCCTGAAGATGTGACCTAGACATGGATGCACAGGATGTCCACATCAGGAGCTGTGCGTGTATTATTCCCATCGCAGGAGATCAAACACTAACGATTACAACTGTACTTTTACATTTCCTCTAGAGAACTTGATGGTTTGACGTACGGGTTTAATTCTCACCGTCATACACCCACACTGTTTTGCAGCCCACCTGAGGGTCCGGCAGAGGTTAAACTCGTTTGGTTGGGTAATAGATTTATGCGACGGACAAGGCTATAAATTCCACTTCACATCACTCTTGTTTGAAGTTAAAGTACTTGTGGGAGGGAGAGAGAGAGGGAGAGATAAATTGCAGAGCCTTCCCCATGGGTCAGGGCATATGGTTATTGATATTCAGTAACATTTCCACCCTGTCCAAATGATATTGTGCGCAGGGATTTACAGAAGACTACACTATAGATAAGCCCGAGGCTCTTCCTCTTACACAGTCATACACACACACACACACTGATAAGTTGTTTAACCCGCCTTTCTGTCTTTGAGACGCCTCGACAAAAACACACACATTACAATACACACATTTTCTTTAAATTCAAAGTCTCAGTGCATTTCAGCGTACACAACTCCATATTCCATCTGTGCCATCTATGAATAAATCACCCTGCGCAGCTCAAGTCGTGGCTCCAGCGTCTCTGCTAATGTCAAAGCATTGTTCCAATGACGCCCTTCGACGGCACCTCTAATTTCTTCGCCGCAGCGATACTTCAGCGAGGCCACGTGACGTCGGGGTGTAAACGCAAAGCGGGTGGAGATGCGGTGTCATGTGACTCCTGAGGGAATTGTCTCTGCAGTTTAAATGGAGCTGGAGAAGTTTAGGGCTGTCACTAACTCTGACACTGATGCTGCCACAGCAACCTGATACACACCACGATCTCTCTCAGACACACACAGACACACACACACAGCACAGGAGGAAGGACAAACACACACAGGGACACGTGGACACAGAGCACTGACCTTAAAGCTCCAGTAGTTGGGCTGTTGCTGTGGAGATTCATGACGGACAAAAGAGCAAAAAAGGAGAGGAAAGAAAGCAGAGAGTTAGCGGTTTTCCTTCTCAAATAAAAATAAGAAACCATTTAAAAAGAATACTGAATAAAGTGGATTCATTAGGAGGCAGACTGTAGACTGTAGGAGGGAAAAAAAAGCATTTAAAGTGTTATATCATGAATATTTTTTGCTTAATAGACGTTTAAAAATAACAGTAAGTTTGTTTTTTGAATATGGTAACCAACGCGGAGGACTTTAACATGTATGTTTAACATTTAGGTTAAAGAAAATGGGAAAAAAGTTCACCTTTATAGCCTGTCACCTATTCTTGCCTTTATTTGTACGTTTTTGGAATGTCTGAAAAAACATCCACTCAGATTCAGAGCGCGATACTGGCATCTCTAACACGTTTGACATGTTTATCCAAACAAAAATAAAAGTTCTTGAATCACAATCACAGGCGTCGGAGGAGTTCATCTCATCGGTGTCACTGCGAAGACTAAGGCTGTGCTTTGCAGGCATCTCGGCTACAATGTACCTGACACAAGACTGCACTGTTGGCTGTGGCTCTGGTGAAGAAATGAAAAGAGAGAAATCGAATGAAACAGCAGCCCACTCTGTTGTTGCACTGGCCTCTCTCCCAGACTCCTCCACCACAGGCGAGCAACCACTCCTCCTCACTCCCCCCCGTCTCTTTCACTCTGGATCCACCTGTTGTGCACTCTCTCCTTTTTCATCCCAGCTTTGCCACCTCACCTGCTCATTTTTCTGGTGCTGTATATCTCTGTGTCTTGGCCCTTCCCCGCTGTGCTGCAATGTATGAAAAAGTGCTCTGTGTTGGGGGGTGAATTTCTCATGCCCACGAAACCAGGCCAAGCCGATGACGGTGCAGGAAAACCACAAAAATGACACGGAATATTTTAAAAAAGAAGGACTGGGCAGAGTTCATGAATTTTAATTCCAATCCAAACTGTTATTCTACTTCTTATTCTCATCTGCAGGCAGTTTTCAGTCCATCCAGCTTCACTTCCCCAGGACTCACATTACTTTCCCTGTCGCAGGGATGGCAAAAAAAAAAAAAAAGCTTATGATTTATGATGTCTGGTGGTTTTTTTTGTCATAATCAGGCTTCCTTTTTAATACTGTCTCAATAAAAGCTAATATTATTTGAGTAAACATGAGCATTAGGGGCAGCATTTTGCCATCGTTATTACCTAATTGTAATCTCATTCTCATTATGTTCACTCATTTGGCCGTCATCCAGTTGCTCTTTTCTCTCCCCGCCTTTTCCTTTTTTTTTACTCCCGCATTCTGGCACAAAGTCTGGCTTTGTGCTGCTGGTGTGTGAGCTGATGTAATTACAGCCGGGAAAACTCTAGTGTAACGAGAGTTGTCGTCTCTCGTTTTGATCGCTCGATCGACTGACACGTCGGCACGCTCTCGTCCATATTTTCATTATCTGGACGGCAGCTGGTGTAACATGTGTATGTGTGTGTGTGTGTGTGTGTGTTGGGGGGGTCTCATCTCTTGGATTAATCCATTATTTTTGCCAGCAGGGGGGGACAGACTGCCCGAAGCCATGAAACCGTGTTTGTTTTCTTAACAAAAAACTGCAGCATGCAATGTTTACTGACTTTAATTGACATTAGGAGGTCATTGATGTGGCTGCTTTATCCTCCACATGAGGGCGGTTGGGGGGAGGGGCATGCTGTGCCAATCTCAGCTGACAGAGGGCGATAGGCGGGGTCACACCCTGGACAGTTAGCCAGTCCATCACAGGGCCACATATAGAGACAAACAACCATTCACTCTCACACCTACAGTCAATTTAGAGTGACCAGTTTAAATAATCTCATTATTGCATGTTTTTGGACTGTGGGAGGAAGCTGAGAACCTGCAGAAAATCCACATTCACAACCATGTGACCCCCCCACCCTGACATATCATCTAAAAACCATAAACTAGAATTATTTTGTCTTCTGCTAATGTTAATTTTTAGTAATAGGCAGTCTATAAACAACAGAAATCACACTAAGGAGCCGGGAGTGAGGTGGTTGTTAGTTGTACTTTTTGCCATTAACTGCTTCTGTAGACCGTCCAACAATAACATAACGACACCTTTAAGAGCCTGTATCTAATCTGAGAAATGCATTATAGCAGGAACTTAAAACATAGAGTGCTCTTTCAGGACAGCGAGAGTTCTGAAAGTATAAAAGATTCACACTTTACTGTGAGCAAAGGTTTTCAGAAACCCGTTTCTTCTTCTTCTGTTTCTCAGTCAGACTTAGGGGGGGAGAGAGGTCATGGAAAAAGTAGGTCACTGTCAGTGACGAGATAAGACACTACACTTTGTCTTTTCACTACGGATTTGTCTACCAAACTGTGTGTCAGTCACCGCCTGTCGAGCTTCATCCTGAATAATCGGGTAAACTAACAGCAGCTCATGGGCATCGCGGGGGCCGTGTCACAAATAATTGCCGCTCACTTGTTCAGACAACGTTAATGACTTTATTTTTTTCCCCACAAACCCAAATGACTGTGAAGGCTTTTAATGGTTTCAGGAGATTTGTGGTTGTGTGTGTGTGTGTGTGCCAGTGTTTCTCTGTTTGTTGCTGTAATGAGGTTTACTCACACTTCTCAGGTTAAGTTAACACAATTATGCTCCCGCACCTTGTGCTGTTCTAGCTGTTGCTCTGCTGACGGAGGCAGATGCACTGAGCATGCACTTCAAATATGGCTCTTTGCTGTGTGTGTGTGTGTGTGTGTGTGTGGGTGTGTGAGAGAGAGAAATACACTATGTCATTCCCCTGTAATGTTAAATCCA
Source organism: Solea senegalensis (assembly GCF_019176455.1). NCBI lineage: Eukaryota > Metazoa > Chordata > Actinopteri > Pleuronectiformes > Soleidae > Solea > Solea senegalensis. The sequence continues at coordinate 7,911,794 of NC_058038.1, forward strand.
TCTATCCAACATCAGTGCATTTAATGTGTTTCTACTAAATAAAGACAGACTTAATCCCTGATGACACATTGATTGAAGCTCACTCTTGAAATGAATATGCTCTGAGTTCTGTGGAGGCTGTGTAACTTATGTCAGTTGGATTAAACTTGGAGGTTTCTGGGGGTTAAATGCATTCCCTGACTGCAACGTCAACACACTCATGCATGGATCTACACACAAACGTGGATGTGCACTCGCTGGAATTGGCCGCCAAGCTCAATGAGAGGGAAGTAGCCTCACCGAGCAGAGCAGAGCGTTACCTGACCAGCATCTAAAGCAGCCTGCACTCTCACCACCCCTCCTCCACCCCCGTCTCTTTCTCATGTCGTCATCCTCTCTGCACCCTCCCTTCTCAATCATTCCTACTCGCTCTCTCCCTGTCACTTCTCCCTGCGGTCCGGCTCACATTACCGCAGCCTTTGGACTCTTTGTTTAAAGTTAAATACAGAAAGAAAAAAAACAAAACAGCCACACTAGTCTACATAAATGCATGCTCACCCAGAAGACAGATGGACAAAAAGGGCTCTGTGTGCAGTTGACAGTATCGTCCACTCAGCCCTCATCTAGCCTGAGCTTTGGCTTCTGAGCATACGCACACCGTCGCCACAACAACCACAACAAACACAACAGGCGTGGAAACTAATCTTTGCCGGCACACACACACACACACACACACACACACACACATCTCTCTGTGACAGCTGGCTTCCAGTCCCATCTCACCTGCAGTGCACCTGTGCCTTTCCACCACTCCAGTCATCTCAGGCTGTCCGTCAGGTGCAGCAAATCCTCATCGCGGGTCTCTCCCACCCTCTGCTTCTCTTACCCTCCCCTCCTTCTCCTTCTCCTTCTCCCCTCAGTCAATCTCTCTCTCCCTTCTGTCTCTTTCTCCCCCCCCCTTCTCTCCAGTAGCACATGCGGCGGAAACTCTTTATTTAATTCATTACAACACCAGCCGATTAACTCCTTCGCAGATGGATGCTTGGCTCCTGCTGGTGCTGGCTAATTGAGCAGTGGGCTGCTTGAATGGGTGCTCTGCTCCTCTCCAGCTCCTCCTTCTCCTCCTCCCTCTCTGTCCACGCTCTGCACATCCACGAGATGATGTGGAATCTGCTGCTGCTGCTGCTGCTGCTGTTTCCTCCCCCGTGCAGTGAAAATGCCCTGTCACCTTTGGACCGTCCACTCTCACAGCTGATGATTGTGTCTGTTTGTTTTAAACTGAGTGCCTCCTGGTGGTTGTTGTTATTCCTCGCTCTCTTCTGTCTTCCTAATTCCTCCCTATTCACACAACCTGACCTTTGCAATGCGATATCCCCACTAGCCATATATGGGCGAGGTTGCCACGGCAACTACGGACTCCACCTGTCTTTCACCCGCCCTCCCTCTCTCACTCGCTCTCCCTTTCATTCTCGCCTGATGTGTTTTTCTCTGTCACATCATTACACAAAAATGTATTTAAAATACAAACAGCAGCGGTGCTCACACTGTGTGTGTGTGTGTGTGTGTGAGAGAGAGATGTGAAGAGAGTGAGAAAGGAGGAGATAAATATCTATGAAAAGATGACGAAGAAAACACATTATCCCCAGAGTGTTACGAGTGGCTCCTCAATGAAAGTTCTGCAGACAAACAGGGAGCAGGTTGTCCATGACTCCATCAGCTTATTTTGAACCATCTGACAAGAAATAGTATAAATAAGGATAAATATGGCTCCAACTAAATGATAAATAGCACTGTCCACATGTGACATTCAGTCATTTTGTTGGGAATAATTATTTCTAAGACACGCATGGCCAGGTACACAGACATGGATGATTCTGCCTCAGTTCGAGTTAAAGCCACGTAATATTTCTAGTCGATTGTGTTAGAATCTGCAGCTCGACTTTTCGTTTCAATTTCTTTCATAAAGAAATGTTTAAATTCTGACGTGTACTTATATGGAAAACTGCATCGCAATGCAGCACTGAATCAAATCGAACCGTAGAATTCCACTCTCAACTGAGAGACACTTGTACACCAAGAGTGTAATTAAGTGGAAAAATCCACCTCCAAACAACATTAACCGACTAATGAATAGCTCTGCAACTCACAGTTATTTAAATAACTGTTGAAAAATTAAAGTGTCTCGTTTTCACCACAATACACCAAAATAAATCAGTCTTAATGATACCTTTGTACAAAGCAAGGAAACCAATAAAAAAATCTAATTTCAGAAACTGAAAAATCAGATTACTTGTTTTCATTTAGACAAATAAACACTAAAACTGACCTCATCAATTATCAAAACAGCTGGCAAATCATTTATTCATCGTAAATCATAACTACTAATGAATAAATATTAATTTGACATTGATATGAGGAAGTTTATCTGTGTCTGAGCAGCTGTGAATCGTCCTTCAACAGGAAAGTCACGGGTTTGATCCCCAGCTAATGTGTCCCTGAAGATGACACTTGACCCCCACGATGCTCCTGGCCGGTACAGTATGATGGATGTGTGATGGAAAAAGTGCTGCACTGTATGAACGTGTGAGTGAGTCGCTAAATGGCCACTGTGAGGTGGTGCAGTGCATACCTGCTCACGTGCCGCCCGCTCTGACTGACTGCCTCTCATGCTGGCGTGGGAAGGCGAGGGCGACGGCGGGTTGTGGTGCGGGCTGTGGTGCGGATGCTGCAGCTGCTGCTGCTGCTGCTGCTGTTGCTGCTGCTGCTGTTGGTACTTGCTCTTCAGGTGGTCCATGAACGCGTCCCGCTTGCGCTCCATGTCCGCCTTGTGCAGGTTGGTCAGGGCCTCCAGGCTCTGGGCAGCACTGACCGTGTGCCGGTGCTCCGACGTGTGCACGAGGCCCACATTGGAGAAGCGGCGGCCCCTGTTGTCCAGCGTCCGGTACTCTCGTGGATACTCCAAGTCATCTGTGGAGATCATGTGACTGCCACCGCGCTCGGGATCTGCAGGGGGGCGAAGAGAGAGAAGAGAAGAAGGGAGGATGAAGGCGAGGACGGAAAGAGGGAGGGGAGTCATGTGCAAAAAGACAGGAGCATGCAGAGGGAGAGCCGGGTGGAGACGTGAATACAAGAAAGGAGAGTGGAGAAATTAAGGCACAGAGGAGACAGAAGACAGAGAGAGAGAGAGAGAGAGAGAGAGAGAGAGAGAGAGAGAGAGAGAGAGAGAGAGAGGGGGAGAGAAATGGGATGGGATGTTAGACTATTTGCCACCAGCACAGAGCAGTTTTCCTGCAAAGTTATTGATTTCAAGTTCTGAGGAGGAAGAAAAATGAGGAAAGTAAAATACCGCTGTAATACATCACAGGACGAGGCTCAAACCAAATTTGTTTTGCTAAACAACCCATAGTATATGCCTGCTTGGGATTTGAAATGTCTTTTATTGTTTCCTTAGAAAACGGTGGGAAAACAAAATACTGAAAATGTTGCAACTCAAAGTCAGGTGGGAACATACCGGAGCAATTCTTCAAGTCCTGACCTTGATCTTCCACACACGCCCACTCCTATCCTTCTCCCCGAGCTTTCCCTCAATCCTCTGACACCCTCTACTACTTTCTTTACATATTCTCTCTGTGTCCCATCTCTGGGGTTTACCCATTCTGCTGTCCTTTTATAAAGGAGGCGCATCACTCTGACAGCCTTTGGCTTTTTATCAGCACTGTGACTGATAGACAACACAGCCTGCGGTGGAAGGTGCACAGGAAAGAAAGGGAGACAGTCGGGAGGAGATGTATGGTTACACAAACAAAAAAATATGACTGGGGAAAAACAAAAGGATGGTGAAAAAAAAAGCAGGGTGCCATTCGCCCATTACCTTGCTTAGGATAACAGGCCCCAGCGTTGGCTAGAAGAGAAACATGCCAAGAGTTAATTTGTGTGTTCCGCACCAGAACATCATCACATGACCATCAGAAAAGTGCTATCTTGGAAAAACATAGCACTTTGTCTGAATTACAATAGATTAATGCATGATGAATGCATTATAATGAATTCAAAAAAGGTCAACATATGGGGAAATGGTTTGCCATGAATGTTAATAGTGTCTTTCAATAACCCAGAGAATGGCAAATGAGAGTTTCCATGCATTTTTCACACAGGCAGAGTTTTCTAACACATTTAATCATCATGCGGCATTCAACGACAGATTTTCTGCAGGTAGAAAATGAATTCGGATCAGTGGCGATTCCCCAGACAGTACTGCGTTGTATATACATTTCAATATTAAACGTGTCACTAGTTTTTTCAGAATCAGTTGTTTATCACGGAAGACAGATCGTCTTATGTGATTTCCGCATTACTGTTGTACGGAAGCGTATTGCATTCATCTCAAAAACCAAAGGAAGCTGGTTGCAATACGCTTCCGTAGACGAGAAGCTCCAGAAGGATCATGTAGCACACTCGCCTGACCATTGCAAACAACTTCAGCAGGTCCGAGTTTTCTTTCCGTCTGAACAACCACAAAGTCGACAAACCAAAAACAATTCCATCAGTATTACTTAAAGACAGGAGAATCTCCCAATGACTCAAACCCAAAGTAAAACTGGATTCAACTGTCTTTGCTTTTAATTCAGCGATCAAGAAGGGAAGCTCCTCTGCTGAATCTCATTCGCTCTGAAAAACTGATCTGCACACAGAAAATCTCATAAAAAGCTCAGCTTCAACTGTTCTCTATGGTACGACACAGAATAGGGTTTTTTTTAATTGTGGTTAGCTAGACGGTGATCGGACAAATGCGGCAAAAACTTCACTTCCACGAAAGCTCAGCTTCTCTGGGAGTCAAACGTTGCAGAAACAAACACGACAGCGGAGTCGTTTTATAGCATTGCAGTTTTACATCATTATCAAGTTTTCTTGTCCCTAATTTTTCTAATAACTGGGCCTGAAATGAGCTCCCGCTGTTTCAGAGACCAGCAAACGCCACTGCTTCTAACATTTGACACAAAAGAACAAAAAACGTGCCAAGGATTAATAGGACTGAACCAAGTGGACCATCTGTACATTAAAGGCTCATCAGCAGCGCTAGCGTGAGCCGAGCGTGTGAGCGGCAGAGGCGACAAACGGACTGTTAATGAACGCAGAGGACGAGATGTGGCCAGATGTGAGGCTGAAGCGCTCCCCAGCGGATGAAACCTCAACACAGAGGAAGGGCAGAGGGGGCTGTGATCAAACTGCGCATCGGCTGTGAACCCACTTCTCACTCCGCTCATTCTCAGAGATAGCGGGCGAGATCGCACTCGAGTGAGATCAGCTGTTTGTGCAGCATGCCCTTACATCCACCACATTATGAAGTGCTGATAAACTGTGCAGAGGAGAGGAGAGGAGAGGCGGAATAGACTGACTTGCCACTTAATAGCATTAGCATTGAGCTCCAGTGTAACGCTACAAACCAAGGCCACTGGCTGTTTTCTTCATGCCCTCCTCGCACCCTCCCAGATCTCTGCTTTACACTTCATTAGGCTGGAGCTTATTGTGCATCAGCTAACAAGGACCTGACTCCAGGGTCCCATTACAATGGTTGGCAAAGTCTGGGTCTATGTGCTCTGGCTTTTTATTGAGACTGAAGATCCTGAACAGTAGTAAAACGCTGAGTAGATTGTGGGCGGGGTCATTTGGGTAAAAGATCTAAAATATGCCATTCCATTTTTCAGCACAACTGCAAAAAAAAGCTTCAGTTCACAATCAGTATTAGTTTTATTGATGAGTAGTAGTGGAGGAAAATACTGAATATATCATATCTTGTGTTTGCAATTTGTTTAATTATTATATAATTCAAGAATGAGAACTTGAATGGATTAATTATTTCCAACTAGGGCTGCAACGATTATTCGATTAAGCGATTATTAATTTTCAACTAATTCGATCATTGATTATTCAGTTTTATTTTATAAACAAAACCGCTTCTTAAATGTGAATATTTTCTGGTTTCACGGCAACATCTGACAAAGAAATCTTTTAAGTGATATAATTTTGATTCATGGACAAAATTAGAAGATCATTATTTCAAGGTCTGGGAAACATTTTCTGAACTAAACGATTAATCGAGAAAATAATTGTTAGTTGCAGCTCTATCTCCAACATTATATCGTTCCGATTTCCTAATTGTGTCGTCTGAAACTGTGATTTCAGTCTGATAACTAAGTGTGTATTCATTCACATGCGTAATCCAGGGTGAAATATTTATGTAAAAAGCATTTTCATTCAGCAGAATTTGTAGATAAAGTAATAATACTTTTTTTTTTAAATCAACTTATTGTTTGTAGGTTACATAGTTTCCCCCAACACACTTTTAACACACATTTAAGGAGGTTTAACGTCAATGATGAAAGGCCCAAACTCAGTTGTGTAACACATGTGCATCTCTTTGTACCTCTGGTTTGGAACACAGCCCAAAAACTTTCCCAAAAAGTGCAGTTTGTGAATTCCCTGCAAAGCCGTTTACAAAACTCTCTTCTTAAACACAGTGGAAATAAAAGTTGTGTGTGGGCAGGAGAGTAAAAGAACAAGAATGTATCATTACTTTTGTCATTCACAGCCAATAAACTGCATCTCCACATAATCTTGCAGACAATAAGCCTGACAGCCAAAACAATCAGTGCATGCCTACACAAGGCGAGCATCATTTAAACCTACATAAAAGGTCCTTGATGGGTTGAACCCTTTTATCACAAGAAAGCAGTGTTTGTCAGCATGTCCAAGAACCACAGCACAATCTAAAGACCGCGAGCCTCCAGAAAAAAAGGTGCAGCCTGTTGGTCGACTGAATAACGAGCGACTTGAATGGCAACAGGAGCCCACAATCAGAGGCGATAGAATCTGTGAGGCGAGCCAATGAGGCCTGGGCTGCAGTGCCGAGATAGAGAGCACACTCAGGAGCATTAACCTGACTAAATAAAAAGAGCCTGCTCTGGTGGGCAGTGAGAGATAAGACAAGACAAACTGGGGAGGAGAAATTACCTGCACGGGGAAAAAGATACTCTGAAGCATTAAAAAAAAAAAAATAATAAATAAAAATAAACTGTGAGTGATGTAGTCCGTTTTAACAGTCCGACTCAGCGAAGCCTAAAATGTGTTTCCGTCATGCGAGGATCAGGCTCCTCAATGAGAAAGTAACTTTTCAACGTGAGTCACGTCTCCGCCACCTTCACTGGGTTATTTATACGCAGCACGTCAGTGATTTCAGGCCGTGACACGAAGCGTTTGCCAGCCCTCCCACGACAATTATAATAATCAGCAGACGCACATATGTATGTATATGTAAAAAAAAAAAAGATTCTGCTTTTCAGTGTAGCCACATCATGACGTACAGACTTTTTCTTGCTTCGCAGCCAAATGCAGCAGATGACACATAATAACAAACACTAAACTCTGGATTCTTTAAAAGCTTTCACTGGTAAACATTATGGCTCTCACTGTTATTGTTTGTTTGTTTCTACTGTGTGTGTGTGGTTTTTTTTTTTTTTAACACAAACGACATTGCGGTTGAGTTTTGTGCCCTTATAGTGCTTAACAAATTTATTAGACCACCCATCCAAAGCTTGTATGTTTCTGTAATGGTTAATACATCAGTATGTAGAACAGGAGTGTCAAAGTGAAGAACTCCACATTTTCCTTTTTTACAAAACCAATTATGAAACTACCTTAAATGGCTTGAGATATAGATGGTAAATTGAAGCATAATATTGTTGAAATTGCACTTACACATAAATGTGCATTACAACTTACAGATCACACTAGATCTACAACAACTATTCAGTCACAGGTAGAACTGAGAAATATAGTATTTCACTATATGATTAGGATCTAATCATGAAGTGAAAATTTCCTCAATACATCCTGCAGGCCGGATTGGACACTCTGGTGGGCCGGTCCTGGTCCACGGGTCATATGTTTGACACGCAGATGTAGAAGCTCTTTAACTAATAATGATATTTTTAATGCAAAAATATTGCCAAATTAACCATCTGACATAAAAAATTAGCAAAGCACATTATTATTTCTTAATTAAGATGTCAAATTATAGTTATTTTCTTGCTTTCCTGAACAGAAAAAAAATATTTTAGTGGTTGAATATTAAACTTGATTAATTTGCGACCTCTCAGAGAAGAAGCCCAGCGAGCTGCCTCAAATGTGAAATTATGTTTGATAATTTGCCAAATAAATTAAAAGGAATTCATGTGGTCAATTACATGAGTAAAGCAAAGTATATATATATATATATACATATGTACATACATAGAGGTTTACAATTTATCTATAGGAGAGAAATTATACACATTAAAATAGTTTTATCCTCTCTTCTGTTGATGATCATGTCTTTTTAATCTGATTTTGTTTTTGCTTACTTTTGTCCTCGGTCTCATGAGATTATAATGTCTAATCATTCAGTCATTTCTCAGAATCAGGTCCCTATCAATATTTTTCTGGGTATTCATTTTATCAATGATCCCCCAATGTCACATTGAGTAATTGAAAGAAAACAGTTTTTCCTTCTTTTTTAAGACGTTTTCCCCAGTTCCTGATAAAGCAGGGTCCTGACCAGAGGCTATGTTGTTATCCAGGTGGTTGGGGAAGGCAAGGTGAGCTCTTCCCCCATACACGACCTAATTTACTGCCGAGTATGGCAGGCCTCCTGGTGGGCTGCCAGCTGTGACAGCACAGGGACGATAGACCAGCTGAATATCAACCAGACAAGAAAGTGTGGAAAAGATAAAATAAATAAATACATTTGAGCAGAGGTAGGTGGAAACAGCGAGCTGCAAATCCAGCGTGTCTGCTGTGGCTACAGGCAACAGGAAATAAGCCAATCAGTGAGGTCTACAGCTGCTGGCAATTGGATCTTATTGTGCTCCAGTGGGAATATATAAAACTACCAATCAGGCCTTTAAAAAGTCCTGTAGGTCACAAGCCAACAGTGTCACATTATACAACTGGAACATGTCCATTCACACAGTTTTCACACAGCTTTTTCTTGTATTTTAATGAACATTATTATGGATTATATTATTATATTATCATCTATAAGGTGTGTGGTTGTCTTTTTGAAGGAGCGAAAAACAACGCGTCAAATGTATTTTCCAATTCTCATTCATCCTCATTACAAAATCCTTTAGATTTTCCTCTGCACAAAGTCCACACGTGTTTGTTTCTTTTATCCATCAACGACCAAAAAATGCTTCCACAGTTCCAGTTCAGTTTGTCTGTGTCCTCCTTTGTCACATCAATACAGCGAAAGGTCACCGCTATCTTATTCACAGTGCCCTCTGCTGGACAATTTGGTAATTCAAACTGCCTGGAGCACTTCTAGGCTGTCAATTTTGAACTCAAACAAGTTTGTAGGAGTCACACTGTGTGGTCGTACTGGATTTAACAAAAAGTGCATCAATGTAACTACTTTGGATTCAAATTTTATTGTAAGTATTAATATTTTTAATGATGCAAACCAAATTTTGTTCAATTTACGGCGTTAGTTATCTTTCAAAATTGGTACTGGAAACATCGATTCCGTAATTGTTAATCAGAATCTAATTTATTCAGGTAATCAGTAACAGATCCTACGCCTATTATAATGCATCTTTTTGGTCTTTGTAAACAGAAATTATGTATATTGTAATTGAATCTGTGGCTGAATGAACGACTGGGTTTTTTTGTGCAGCAGAAATCACTTTTGAAACTCCCAACGAGCGCGATATTCCAGTTACCACCGTTTGTCTTGCCATAAAACCCGAATCACCTCCTGTGTGTAGCGAAGGAATGTTGCCGAGCAACACAAGCTCTAAACACTGAGCTTAATCAGCAATGTGTGACATTCAAATCCAAAGTTATGCACGACATTTTTAAATGTGTCCTACAAGAAATGCATGTGATCATGACACTAATCCAGACAAGTGACTGGCAAGTGATTCCCGTGCCGTCACACAAACCTTGAAATCTACTCCCGTGGATAAATGAAGACAGACGTTTGGATCCAGAGAGTGAAAGAGACTTTGAACTTGGAAAAAAAGGGGAACTTTTGTTTCCATCGCTCTGAGCTCGTCGGTCGTGCTCGCTGCTATACACTTAAGAAGACACATAACCCAGCAGGACTGTGCATCTCACTTTTTTTCTCTCTCCATTAAGGTAATCTCTAAAAGCTTAGAGGCACCACTGTGCCAGGAGAGGAGGGTTAAAAGGGGTGAAATAGATGGTTGGGCAGCAAGAGCAAGCCATCAGAGCAAGGTCAGTGTGTGCTGCTTGACGTGATGGCAGCCTGAGACCATCAGACGGCTCCAGGCGGTGTCATGCGAAACTGACGGAGACGCCTACAAGTTACTGCGCAAGGTGATGGGAGCACCCTGTCAATCATCAAAACAAGCACAATAAGCAGCGACACACCCATGCTTTCATTAATCGCTCTCCCCTCTGTCTCCATCTGTCTCGCTCCCGCCCACAAACCCTCCCACTGCCAAACTTTGTTTCCCTGGGCAACAGTGGGGAATATCGAAGAAGCAAGTGAAAAAAATTGCAGCAGTAATGTGGAGGCACGGAAAGTACCCGCTAATACACAAAGGCACAGACAATTAGAGCATGCTACGGCTCCACCGATGCATCTCCGGGGCTGTATATCTGACACTGCGGACAACCAGTGTGTGTATTCACGTGTAGAATAAATTCAAGGGGAAGATAGGCCTATAAAATGTGGCAGGGACACACAGTAAAGAGAGCGTAGCATGCATAATGCATCTCTTTGTTTCTCTTGTCGTCCTGGTAGAAGCCGGCTGTCTTTTTCTGTAATAACATTAGTCCAGTAGCAGGGGAGAGGAGAGAGCGAGCCTCTTAATTACAGGCTGTTGTCGAAACCAGGTCCACATACATCTGCCACTGGGTGTGAAGAGGAACACACACCAGCCACACCTCATTACATCAGTGCTGCTCAGTTTGTCTCACCGGGGTGGCAGGTGCTACCTTGAATAAGAAGCTAGACGGAGACAGGCAGCGGTATAATCGACTTTAAGATGGGAGATATAGGACGTTTAGATAGTGTGGAGGCTCTGTGGCTTGAACGTGCATGAGCGAACATTAAAGAGCTGCACCTCCCTCTGTCAGGGAAGCCTGGACCTCACAACCCCACAGGGTGCAACACTGACTGGTGGCCACAGGTGGGAAAATAGCTCAGTCAAAGGCCCCCAACAGCCCTGCATGGAGGCAGATGCAGTGCAGCATACCTGAACCTTCGATTGTTTTCAGACATCACTTGTTTGTTATTGTATAAATATCTACTGTATATACCCGGCCTGCTAGGTTTGGGCCAACATCCAAAAATGATGGTCAGGCTCAGGTCAGGTTCGTTCACGTCAATGACATGACAGTACGTATAGGGTGTTTAAACTGCTTCATTGAATGTGCGGTGTAATCATTTGTTAAATAGACTTATAACATGCACAAATAAGTAATAACAAATAGAAATTAATAAGTGAACGCAGCACACAGGCTACAGACACCATTCAGCAGAATTTCCCAAACGTTCTATATGGAGACCCACATTAATACCCACTTTAATACTCAGTCTAATATCATATTAAATGGATAAAGAAATATTTTTTGAGAGACGTTAAATTAATGAATTACAACTTCATTTTATCCATGTTATTCAAAACATAATACACATAAATCTTTTTGTCTTTGGGAATCACAATTTAAAGTAGGTTCACACGGCGGATTAGTGGCTTGAGCTCTTGCCTTGCAGCAAATAGACCTGGGTTCGTGACCAGGTTCGTGCAGGGGCCATGCATGTGCACAGTCACATTCAAACCCACACTAAAGCAAACACTGAAGCATCAGTGTAATGCGTCAAAGCCGGACCACTGCAAAAGACTAACGAGTGACTCAGTAACTCTGTTCTAAACATTTTTCCAAACGCTGTTAATATCACCCCCCATAAAATGAAATGGGGAACAATTCACCCCTTGGCACTTGCAGCTATAAAGAAGAACCCTTGGCCCACTGCCACGTGGACGTAAACATCAACCATAAAAACATGCAAATTCTCATATTACAAGTGTACAAGTGCCAGACTGCAGGGCAGCAGTGAGCAGACCACTCAAATATCCATTTGTAAATGTACGTACAACAATTCATTATTGTTTTTATTGCTGTTAATCTGATCCGTTATTGATCCTTTCCCGCTGGAAATGGTTCTGAGTGTCTGACCTTGTTCGGCGCGGTGTCAGAGCGTCTCACTCGACATCAAGTGTCATTTTTGTCTGCAGTGTGGCGTAAGTACTGCAGACCTCCTGCGTGCCCGAGTGAAATGGACCAGGAAAGAACAGAACCAGGAGGAAAGTATACCGCAGACCACACCTGATGTGATTAATGAGACGCTGCGTTTATTCCCTGCCGCTGCTGCTTTAAAGGCGCAGTGTGTGAAAGTGAGCAACATTTATTGGAGAAGTTGCAGCTGAATATGCGTCGCCTCCCTCTTCCCTTCCAGCAAGGATGTGACCTTCAGTTTCCATCAAAACTATTTCATTTTGGGCTACTGTAAACACACAGTAGAGCTGAACTGGCTCTTGGCAGTTAATTCATACAATCAGGAGGTGATTGTACGCATGAAATAATAGGTATATTATGTTATTTTCATGTTTAAATTAAAATATTCCATCTACATTTTACACACTGGACCTTTCAATCCACAACTGTAAAGACAAACTGGACTTGTTGCCTCTTCTTGACACCCAAAATATTAATTCAGTCATAGCACAAACACACACACACACAGAAAGGCAACAAATATCCGTATCCATCCAGAAGTGGTCAAGGAGACAGAGGCACCGCTCAGACATGAGAATTAACCCTGTTGGCTTTCAAACCCGATCGAAGCGAAACATATTCATCAGAGCTGTACAACGCAGCAAACCGCTGAGTCTGAGAGCCTGAGAGTGATGAAGAGTGATGGCAACGGAACACAGCGTGATAGATGAACGTTGGAGCTGGGGAACAGCGTCACCAGTGGCAACCGGCGACTTCTCTTTAAAACGGCACACTAATATCTGACAGCCACAAAGACACTGAATCTGAAAGATTTTCTTTAGAACAGCCATCTATACATGCAAGGAGCGCCTATGTTTATGTTTAAATCACAGCACGGTCAACGCGGTGAACGAGTACCGCACTCTTAAATGTCTATATTAGGTCACGTCTCTAACCATTTATTCACTTGTTGTATATTTGACACAGATATTTATTTAATCTTTATTCTTTTCTTAGTATGCCATTAATATCTTAGTATATATCATAGGTATTCCTGATGATTCTAACTTTGTTAATTATTCATGGTGCATTTCTAATTACTGACACAAGTAATTTACAGTCGGAACCTCCAGGCAAATAAATCACACACTGAAGTCGGGATCGAAGTCGATACGATACTGAGTCTCATGCGACTTGGACTGTGATTATCTTTTCTTCCCCTCATGGTAGAAACTTGAACAATTCTATTGTTCTCAGAGGTTCTTGTTGTTGCAGTCATTTTTCATGTGCGCTGTACCAGGTTTCTCCTCCAAATACAGAACTATGTTCTATACTGACTTCATATGAATGCAAGTAAGGACAACTGAGGCTTATCAAACTCATTGTCATTCTTGGCTACGTTCACAAATTATGATTATAAAGTACACTATAAAGTCAACTTATCGTACTATGATTTTAATGTACTTACTTATTAACTTTTACATTTTACATAGAGGTTTTCTAGTCTTGATGAGCTGCTTTACACTACACTTTTCACCCATTCACACACACTGCAACATGGGGTTAAATGTCTTGCTCAAGGACACATATCGACTAGCAGAGCCAGGAATTGAACCAACAACCTTCAAGTTGAAAGACAACTTACCCTACCGCTGAGCCGCCATGACTCAATCCTTACTCCTACATCAGAAAATTACTTTTAATACTTCAGTACAGTACAAATGTCACGTCCTTTTCAAAAGAGGTCTCAAACTCGAGGTCCGTGGGTCAAATGCGGCCCCTCAATTGATATAATGCGGCCCACCGCCTAAAATGTATGTATTTTTTATGAACTTAAGATCATTTCATATCAAAACAAACACTTTTTTCCTGTGAATTCTGTAAAATCAAAATTTAAAATATTTTAAATACCATTATATATTTTAAGCTCATATATCCCACCCCTACTGAACAGTTGTTTTATTCCCAGTAAGTTGGATTTTTTATTTTGTTTCCTCCTCCTGACCAGACTAGATGCTCATTGGCAATCAGATCATTTGACTTTGAGACCACTGCTTTAAGACTTTTACTTTGACCAAAGTCACTACCTGGTAAGATACTTTTTACTTCAGTATCCCTTTAAGGTACTTCACACACTACGCAGATGTTTGTTTGTTTTTTATACAATAAAACTATGGACGTAGAAAAAACAGTAGAGATGAAAAACAAGGATGAAGGAGCCAGATCTTCCTGAGGGGTTTAAACATGCAAACAGGTCAACTGTGCCATTCTGCAGCAGGTGGAAGAGAAAAAGAAAACACCCACCCAATCCCAAAGTGCCAGCTCACTCGTGGCCCTGCCACACATCTCTTTCAAACACCACATCAGAAGGACCGTGAAAAGAACTGTCACTTCAAAGCAAAACACATGCAGCAAAACTGGACTGCACTGCCTCACCTGGCAGGCAGGGGGAGCCGGAGTTTACTGAGGAAAAAATTGAAAATGTGTGTGCAGAAACCACTCAGGTGGAGGTCACTGGTAATAGAGACGCCACTGTGACGCCTGCCAAGGACTCCATACTAAATCTCTCGGGTTTAATAGGTCATTATCCGTCCCGTAGGCCCTGCATTATTAACACACACACACACACACACACACACCCACAGACATACAGATTCCAGCACATGCACACTGCACACTGACCTCACTAAAACATGACCGATGGTGTGAAATCTGGACGAGCCGAGGAGCTTACGCAGCAAAGAAAATCTGACGACATGAGAAGGAGATTGAAGAAAAGCCTTTCTTTTCTTTTTTTTTCCGAAGTGGAGATGTGCAGAGCGAGTGCATATTCAAGAGATATGAAGCGTTATTATGCAGGATGAGGCGGCACCAGGGGAACGGGGTGATAAGGGAGTTGGGAATGTTCTATTTAGCATTCTTTGTATCGTATGGTGGAAAATGATGTAAAAATCTCCTCTCGATGCATTTATCTATAATTTTTATTATTATTTTTAATATAAAAGGGGACGCTCACTGAGGGAATGCAATATTCGTTTCTGCCAATGGATTTTAAATTACACCCAAAGAACAGGAGGCAATGTTGACCGAGAGCAGGTACCGGGGGGAAATTGCCGGGAGGAGGAACGACAGTGAGTAAACTCAGATGTAAACAGTGGTGATTTATAAAGTGGACGAGACCTTGAGGGAACTCAGAGTGTGATTAAAATGGGATCTACACCATTTTGGTATTATGGTTAAACGAGGTGTAACACACCTGTTGCGGCTGTTCCCAGTGTGTAAAATGTGCATTCTTCATGCTTTATTAGCTATATTTTGTATCGTTTTGTACGTTCTAATGATTTTCAAATCACCGTTTAAAACAAAGTTAGTGGCAAATTGCAAGGGCTGGAATAAAAGCTTTTATTGTTCTGTGATATTTGCAAAAATAAACAATGTCATACAGTAAACCTTATTTACAATGAGTATTTAAAAGAGATGTACAGTATGTAACATGTATCACTGACAACAGCCTTTTTTATTCAGAATTTAAATATTAATTTACAGCCTGCAAGTTCTGTTTATGTTCATCTTATGTAAAAGAGGTACAAGTGTGGTTCTCTGTGGATCCATCTGTTCATGTGGGATCGTTTCCTCAAACTCCCTGGCAGTGTAGAGTCACTGGAGAGGAGGGGGAGAGGGAGGGGGGGGGGACAATGCTTTCTAAAAATGCTGTACCTATTTTATACACAGGTTGCATATAGCCTCTTTAACTGAAGCAGGTAATGAAATATCTGTCAGAGAAAAAAAATTGAAATTTGATATTCATTCATTCATCGTCACACGGCCACCGGTGCCAATCCCAGCTGACATAGGGCGAAAGGCGGGGCCACACCCTGGACAGGTCACCAGTCCATCGCGGGGCCACATAGAGACACACAACTATCCACTCTCACACTCAACCTAGAGTGTCCAATTAAACTCTGCATGTTTTTGGAATGTGGGAGGAAACAGTAGAACCTTTTTCCATCCACGGTACAAGCAGCAAGCGAAATAAAACATGTCTGGAAATATACTATAAGCTTTAGTAATAGTACAGAACGGCAGTGTGTCTTACTACTGTACATCAGAGACAGCAGGTTCATTAATTTTGGTGTGGACAGGACGTAGCCTTTGTCTGTTTCTCTGCTCCAGAGGCCAAGCACACTGACAGCAGCAGGCTGATTACACAACAACAACCTTCTTCTGCAGGCCTGTTGCCAAGTCTGACAGGAAGAAACCACAGCTGTCAAAATAGCCAACCTGTACGTGGGAGCGTGCGAGTCCAGCTCCAAGTTTCACATCTCATACAACGCTGAGCAGCAAGACACATAAGGAGAACGTCACGTGAAAAACAAAATCACGACTTGTGTACGGGATGTAAGAACTAATTGTGTTCTCTCATGTGGGAGGGATTGAAAAACAACGAGTTCTCAAGAGCTGCTCGAAAGGAAAACTCTGGATGTCCAACTCTGTCTCCTCCAATAACTGCTGGACTTTGAGTCTTTACAGGTCAAGCGACACTTATTGGCTTCCTGTGAGTCAAAAGCATAGATTTTCAAAATCTTACTCTTGGTCGACAAAGCACTGAACAGTCTTGGACCAAAAATACATCCCAGACTTATTAGTTCTCTATGAAACACCCAGAACTCTACAATCATCAGGAACAGGTTTACTATGTGTTTCCCATGATGCACCTGTGGAACAAACCTCCTGAACACCTGGGGTCAACTCATTTAAATCAGGCCTGAAAACATGATTCATTTACAGCAGTTTTGTTCTTAAACTCTTAAACAATCATCTTAGTTATCCATTAAACACCTTTTTGCTTGTTTTAACCTTAAAAGAACCAGACAATGTCCTGTGACTAAGTGCTTTTTTAAGTGATTTTTAAAGAATAACTTTCAGTATCTGCATGCACTGCATGTTAAAATAGTGTATTAACAATTTGAAATCATTAACTTAAAAAAAAACCACCGTAATTGTACATGAACACAAGATTTTGCGTATAAAATTTGAAATTTGAACAGTATAACAAATTATTTATTCACTCAAATGTAGCCTTTATTGAGTCAATTAAAGTGTTTAGTTGTCATACCAAAAATAACAACAACCTTAACATGATTACTATTGTCTAATACTGCTCCCAGAAAATGTCAGGCAAAACCCGATTTGTGCAGCTCAGCCCGGGAGCCTCAGGTTTCCTAATGATCGTGTAATGATGTGCAATTTGCAGTAAATCTTGTCATCGTTGCTGCTTGAATAAGAGGATCTCAGCTCTGGTAAAGTTTCCCCCTCTACATGGCAGGATTACTGAGCCGGCTCTGACATGTATTACTCCTGGTAGACCCGCTGCCAAACCTCCTGTAGTATTAGCATGGTGCCGTTCTCGAACAAGACAGAGCCAACTATACCTCAGCAGCTCTCGCTCCCTCTCTCTCTCCCACAGGAACACATCTGTTGTCGGATTAGTTAGGCTCTGGCGATGGGTAATCAATCAACGAAGTGAATGACATTACATACTGGAATTCATTTATCACTCTCATCAGATGATTAAATGATTTACCAGAGCAGATGGGTAGGTGCGACGGGGAGGCGTCGGAAAAGACAAGGGACAGCGTTGAAGAGGGAACACGTTCAGCTCCATGAGGCAGAGTGACGCGACTGTGAGGAGCAAACGCTGAGGAAAATGACTTGGAGTGAGTTCATTTGAGACCCCCCCCAAAAAAAGCACCTGGCACAGACTTCAGCTGCACTTCACGTTAAAAAGACGATCATTTAATGGGATAAACGTTCACTTTGCTTTAAATGAATGCACTAGCCATGATATTTTGCTTTTAAAGTGTTCAAAATTGTACAGGCTGGTGGTCTTGTCTCGTCATTTTAGTCTTTTTTTTAGTCTAAAAGGGAACTCAATGAATCTTAGTCTTAACATGAAAACAAAAAACATTATCATGTCAGTGAAATAGTGTTCTCAAACACATCTCAGATATTGATTCCATGTCACAATTACCTGAAAAGTGCAACTTTGATTCAAGAGACACATTCACAGGTTATGAACTTGTTCTGACTTTAGTATTTTACTTTTGAAACAACACAATTCAAAAGCCGGGGCTCTGGCAGAAAACTCCAGGTAATATCGTGTCGCAGCAGCAGCACGTGCCGTAAATAAAGCTACTGCACGTGAACTCATTCAGAAATATTTTGGAGGTGTGACAGCTGGATATCTTAGTTTTTATTTATATATGAGTATATGACATCGGTGCAGTCTCGTCATCGTCTCATCTTCAAGAAATAAAGAGGACAAATATGTATTGTCTCGCCCGACGAAGTGCGGTTTAATGGCAAGTTTATAACTTTGTGATTTTTGTGCCAGGGACACAAAGTGCTCGTCCTGCCTGCTAAAACTGTCGAGTAGAGAGTGGCTTCACGTGCACCAAATTTGACGTCCTCTCTATGAATGAGCCTTTTGTTAAGCATCTAAAACCTATTTTGTTTTATTTTTTAGTTTTGGTAAGAATCATGTTCTCACTGAGCTTGTACCCAGCTGCTCGCACCTGCTGCTTCACCACACAGGAAACCCGCAGAGCGCAATCAAAAAACTCTATGTAACACACTGAATTCACCATGACAGTGTATAAATGTCTCATACAAAACCCACATGAAATATCCCAAACTATCCTTTTGAAGGTTTTAAAGCTTCTTCAGCTCAGTTGTCCTGCAGTGCAGGGGTTTGATTCCCATGGAGATCAAGCTGAGTTCATATAACTCTATAGTTCTAGTGTGTTTGTGTTTTGTTTGGTTTTTAAAGATATGGCAAAGCAGAAATCTTGTAATCTTGTACACATGTAAATTAGTCACTGGCTTTAATCTGGCATATTTACATGTCCCATCTCTAATAAATCCGTCTGTTAATTGCAAAACTGTCCAGTGGATCGGGTTGACAGTCTTCAAACTTGGCTGGTGACTAACTAAGGACACGAGTGTGTGTCGTGCTGACTTTGACAGTGTGAAATGCAAGAAATACTGGTAGAAATGTGACAGGTATGTGAGTAAAAAAGAAAAGCTGCTTCTCTCGCCATCTCTCACACAGGACAGAACTTTTTGTTTTGCAACAGTGACAAACAAACAAGCACATATGGAACGGGTAGTGCACTCGTAAATAAATAAACAGGCACTGTGCACACACAATTGCAGAAGTGATCATTTTCTTCAAAACATAGGAGCAACTTTCCCCTCCGATGGTAATTATCCTAACAGTTTAATTGGCAGGGGCAAAAATAATAATAATAATAATATTCCAAGAGGCAAAAAACGTCACCTCCAGGAAACAGAAAAAACAAAGAAATGAAAGGGATCAATAAAAGAACCCCTGACATGAGAGGTGATGAGAATGACAGCGGCTGTCACTGCGGATCTGTCTCCTTGGCAACAGGTCAGCTGTTTCACAAGCTGCAGTTAGCCAGCCCCGTCCCTGTCTGCACACACACACACACACACACGCACGCATAAACACACATCTGACACAGCTGGTGACAGATGTGGCACAGATTACAAGTTGTCGAGTCAACGCGTCTCAGATGTGTGTTATGATGCCGATCGCCATGTGGCTGCGGCACAAACCGCTCTCTGTCGGCTGACAGAATAATAAAGAGAGGAGAAGAAAAAAAAAAAGACAAATGGAGAATCAGAGGATGGAAGGTACGGCGGTGGGTCCCTCCTAGCTTTTTATTTCTTATTTCAGAAGCCTGTGAACCGCAAAATTCAACTGTTCTGATCTTCACATTCTTTTGTGATAAGAAAAGCAAAATATAAGACAGTGAGATCAAACCCACACACATTAAAACTGTGCCACAAATGAAAGGACACTGTCTGTTCTCTTTCACTTGAAGTAAATTGAAAGCCGTGCTACAGATCAGGAGATGAAATATCACACTGAGCACTTTAGCCCTGTATTTTTGGGGGGAGGGTGTTGTCAAGCCCAGGGATGAGTGTGGCACACAGCAGTCCCTAGTGGGATGTTGGAGTAATTGCTTGTTTCACTATTCCTCCAGGGAATAGTACAAAGTGTTCAGAGTGGAATGCTCTGCCAAACAGCAGCCGCAGCCACACCTTCTGCTCCACATCTCCCGTCACACTCTGCTGCCTGCCTCTTTATCTCTGTCACAGAGACCAGGACACAAAAAAAAAAGTTTCTCACTGACAAACTTTTGTTTTTTGTGGTTGACTTTTGAGTCAGAATGTCATCCACTGAAAACAGATGTTATAGACATAACTGTATGTTAGATTCACTGAGTTCATGAAGTTCATAACTATTATATGTACATTACTGGTCATGTGGAACATAATAGATAGAGGATGGATGGATGGGTGGGTGGATAGATAGATAGGTAGATAGATAGATAGATAGATAGATAGATAGATAGATAGATAGATAGATAGATAGATAGATAGATAGATAGATAGATAGATAACACAAACATTGAACGTTGAACTTAATGTGGAGAATCTAATTGCACACTGACATTACTATGCAGCCATTAGCACTTTTACTGAGCCTCAAGAGGAAAGATTATGTTTATGGAATATAGGTGAGACTGAAGATTAAGGCCATTTCTTTTTAATTGATTTTCTTTTTTAATGATGTCATTGGTCACAATTTATAGTGAAATATTCATTTCTGCTGAGCTGTTCCAGATGACTGGAAAAAGAAAAAAAAGACTGAGTTGGAAGGAGGGGAGATGTCATTGCGAAAGGAGACGGTTTCACTAATGTTGTGATTAAATGTAAGCTACATTTGGATAATGCATGTTCATGACTGACAGCTGTTTGTCGTGTTGGTGTCATGTAACTCAGTACAAAGAGAATTTGCTTCTACGTTTCATGTCTCTGTCAAGTGTAAGAGAGTCACACAGCAGCAGAGTAGATGGAATAAAGGGCAACTGAAAGGCATTCCCCATGTTAAATAATAGCTATCTGCTTTTATTTTGGTTTCACTTGTGCATCTGCATCATCATTCCATGTCCTTGTGATTTTTAAAGAAGCCTTTTACACACTGTATGTGTGACCTTGACCCTTCTTGACTCAGAGAGAGAAGTGTGCAGACGCGGCTTATCCATCACTTCCTCTTCCTTCATGAATCATTGATCAGCCGTCCTTCTGCAAACAGCCACATCATGCTATTGGCCCTGCAATAATGCATGCCACATCATGGGCCATGTCTATGTTTAGATGCAGGTTTTTTTCCATTCATACCTCACATGCCTATTGATCTTTGCGCACTGCAGTCTTTATTCCCTGGTCAATTTGCCCTCTCTTCACTCTCGCTCACAAACACATTTGTAACTATCCAAATAACAAAAATAATCACAGAGAGGCTGAGTAGGAGAAAAACTATATCTGATCTGACTGTAAAGGCTTCAAAGAATCAACACAAAATACTGCATTTGTAGTTTTATTTGCAGATAAAAATAATTCAGTATACAGCTATGTCTAAACATGTAGTCTAAGCGTGTAGTCTAAGCATGTAGTCGAAAACTTGTAGTCTAAGTGTGTAGTCTAAGCATGTAGTCGAAACTTGTAGTCTAAGCATGTTGTAGTAAAAGCATGTAGTCTAAGTGTATAGTCTAAGCATGTAGTCTAAACGTGTAGTCTAAATGTGTAGTCTAAGTGTGTAGTCTAAACGTGTAGTCTAAGCGTGTAGTCTAAACGTGTAGTCTAAGCATGTAGTCTAAATGCGTAGTCTAAGCATGTAGTCTAAACGTGTAGTCGAAATTTGTAGTCTAAGCATGGAGTCTAAACATGTAGTCTAAGCATGGGGTCTAAGTGTGTAGTTGAAATGTGTAGTCTAAGCGTATATTCTACACGCGTAGTCTAAATGTGTATTCTACGCACATAGTATAAGCGTGTATTATACACATGTAGTCTAAACTTCATAATATTACGACTTTATTCTCATAATATTATGACTTTATTCTTGAAAGATGAAAAAATGTCTTAAGTCCGGCCCTAATACTCTGTCACACTCTATGGCTACATAATAATAATAATAATAATAATAACAATAATAATAATGACCATTCCTTCCCCCCCTCTCTGTCATGTCTCCATCTGCTTTGACCATCTCATGTTGGGTTAGGGTGCAGGGAGAAGACGGGGTGGGTGTGGGTTTCTGTCATGATGTAGAGTAGGTGAGCAGGAGAGGAGTCAGTCCACATGGAAGAGGAGGAGGATGAGCTGACGTGAGCTAGACGTTAACAAGCTGTCACTGCCAACACAACACAGCACCCACTGCAAGAGCTAGAACAACAAAGACAACCCTCTGACAAGCCTGGAGTTGTAAACAACAGCCAAACACAACGTAGCCTACACTGCGTTCCACCCACAGAGGAGCGCTACAAAACCACAGGTCGAGCTCGGACAAGTTAAATGGAAACAAATCTGTTGAGATGAAAATGAAACAAAAGTCCATGTAATAAATTGCATTTTTTTTATATAGCAGGTGAAAGTTGGAGAAAGTTTTTCTCTCATCTTCCAGACTAACCTCGACATCTGAGCTACAGTAACTTCTAAATAGCTTACAGCAGCAGGATGAGGATTAGTGAATGCTGCAGCTGCCACAGCAACACTTTTTTTCCCTTTTTTTTTTAATGCAGCATTTGAAATCAATCAATCAAAGGAAGAGAGAGAGAGAGAGAGAGAGAGAGAGAGAGAGAGAGTCAAATGTATCTTCTGGCAACTTTTTTCTTGAATCAGCCAAATTTTTAAAACAACGTGACACGTTCAAAGTGTTTTAACGTCAGAAACATTTAGTCAAACATGACATTCAAGGGTGAAAGTGTAGCACAACATCTCTCCATCCAACCGTCCATCCATCCATCCATCCATGCATACAACTTATTTTTCAGAGGTCACGGGGCAGCTGTAGACAATCCCAGGTGACACATGGTGAGATGTGGGTAAATAAGCCTTGGCTGTGTTTTTGTTCTTGAGTTCAACTCAAGTCCTGAATCCCGGGACTCGATACTCAACTGTGACTCAAGCACCGACCTGGACTTGAACTCTGCATTCACATGTGGAGTTTTAAGTTGATATATATATATATATATATATGTTTTTTTCTTTGCTTGTTTTGTTAGACAGTTTGTGTAGTGGTTAGCAAGAAGACCCAGGTGCATGTTCTCCCCGTGTGTGCGTGGGTTTTCACTCTAAATTGACCATAGGTGTGAGTGTGAGTGTGAGAGTGGATGGTTGTTTGTCTCTATGTGTATAACATAACACAACATAACATAACATAACATCACGTAATTCAACTTTGTGCAAGGGCAGATTCACTCATGTTTCCCAGTAGTGTGCTGAACACGTTCCCTTAATGGAAATACAGTAGTTCCTGGCAGGCAAAAGTTATAGGCACAGTTTGTTGTTGCAGAGATTGTGTTTGTGAGTGCTTTTGTTTGGCTAATGTGCCACAAAGGTAATACATTCACTATTAAATTTGTTTTTCTGTGCGTTTTGGTTTCATGTACGACCTTTTTATAGTTGTTTGTGAGCCATTGGGTAACACTGGAGACTCGGGACTTGACCACAACACTGTACCCCGGACAGGTCACCAGTCTGTCACAGGGCCAAAAAGCGGAGCCAAACCAACGTTTCAAACACATATTTACATACACAGACAGTGTGACTTACATTGTGGTACTCCTATATTTTTAGCCACATTCTGCCTTGTACAATGGGCTCAACAGCTGCAGGCACTTGCTAACATTTCACGGTCTCTTATACTCAGAGCACTAAGTAGCATTTAACAAAGTAAAAGTGACATTTACGATGAGTCCCCGGGGCTCATCATCTTAGTGTTGTTTTCCTTCAGTCTTAATACCTCATGCTGCCAATCACGCCCATGAGAAATCTGCCTCTCTGGACACATATGCACAACAGAATGGCTATCACACCTGGGGAGCTGCAGCAGGACTCCTGTAGGGACCTAACACTATAAAAGTGTGAATAGAGATGTCAAGACATGTCTCTATTTTAGTCATTGTTGTGGTGGCTCTTCATCTTGCCACCTGCTGGCTCAATGAAACAGAAATCTGACAATTGGTAAGTGTTTTGCCCCACAGCCCCCAGAGCACTTGGCAGAGCAGCCCATGGCTAATCCAGCAGTAGTACTGACTCAATTCCAGCTGTGAGACAAAAAGAGATGGAGACGGACAGACGGGGCGACTAAGAGACAAAGGAAACTACAAAGCAAGAGGAGAGACAAGTGAAGTGGAGATAACTGCGAGCTACAGACAAAAATTGAGGCTTGGCAGAAAGAGGTTGGTGAAGAAGAGGAGACAAATTGATGCTTTAAGGCCTTGAAAAAAAAAAACAAGTGAAAAGTGGAGGGAGGGCTGGCAGAAGTGGGCCAGATGGTGGTTTGTACACCAGGAAATAAACAAAATGAAATTTAAGGAGGAAGACGTGTGTATTGGGGCCAAGAGCTGGATGAACGATGGGAGATGAGAGTGCAGAGAAGAGGAAGACGGGTGTACAAGGTGTCCTCCAAAACCCATTTGTCACCCAGAGACTCATTAGTGTTTGTGAGTAAGTGTTTGGTTATAAATAGACTTTGGAACGTGTGTTTGACAGGAGGCTGTCTCAGGTTTGACAGCAGGACATAAATCTCGCTGGGGAACTCCTGGAAGATGGACAGAGAGACACAAACAGACACAGGTCTCTCAGAGTCTACTTACCTGAGACTTGCTCGTAGCTGGCACGGCGCACAAAAATGTGTCATATTTCACAAACGCTCGTGAGGGCTGCTGCCCGTCAACATGGTCGTTCTTAAAAAATTCAAAATCTCTGTTCTCTGCTTAGTTTTTGCCGTCTTTTCACTTTCCCCCCTCCAAGCTCTGACTGCAGATCCCTTCATGCTTCACTGGACACATTTCCAGTTCCCACTTAAAAGATTGCCAGTCACTCACGGCATGTTCTCTCTCCTCTTTCTTTGTCTCTCTCTCTCTCACTCTGCTCTTAATTGCATCCTTTCTTTACTGTTCCCACAACAAAATGCAACACTGACTGCCTTTGGTTAAAAAACAAAAAAACAAAAACAACAACTCACCACTCTTATCTCCAGCTGACATCTGGTTGTGACCTGCTGTTTCGCTCAGCCTCCAGCCAAGTTGGGAGCAGATGTGCACACATGTTTCCCTCTGTAGATGACGCTGCATGCTACAGATCTGCCCTCATCTCCCACCATGCCAAGCATTATCACAAATCCAGTCTCCTTTACATTTCCTGATGTGACCCCACGTTTAACCTCAGTAAGTCCCTTTGACCCTGTGCACGCTGTGGATCACTGGGACATAAAACTGCCGCTGAGACCGGGAATGAATCACCTGGAGCCGCATGTAAACAGATCTTGATCATTGCTAATGACCGGTTAAATGATTCTGTCCCTAATCACTGCCACTTTGTCTAGTGATATCTAACTTCCTCTGGCAAGGGACAGAATGCATTGAGACATTATATACATTTAAAGAAATTAACACATTTAGAACTATAAAACACACTTTTTTTGCCAATGGGAGCAAAAAACTGTTTGATTACGTGACATGGATAAGCGGTGGAGCGAGTTGTCTTTCAGCCAGAAGGTCAGGGGTTCAATCTCAGGCTCTGCTAGTCTACACACCCATGCCCAATGTCCCTGGGCAAGGCAATGTGTGAATGGTTATGACGGATGTGTGATAGAATGGGCTGTATGAATGGGTGAATGGCAAAACTGTAGCGTATAGATACATAAATTTTTTTTAGCCATAATCGTTGAGGCCCTATTTTACAAGTATATGACATGAAAATGTGACAACATGAAAGAGTGTTGGCTTGTTTCTGTGTCATAACACATGATATTATCATAGTCAGTCATAGTCAGAGGCTGTAGAGAGGAGAATGACATGTCACTATGTTTGGAAATGCTGTAAATACGCCCGGGGGCCTTCAAAGCCTCTTGCCCCTGGTCACAGCAGGCAGCAATTTTCAACTCAACCTTTTGAAAAGCCACTGCACACAACTGGCTCAGGACTAAACAGCACACAAGCTGGTGAACATAACAGAGCATTTAGCAGCTTAAGAGCCAGACATTTTTCTCAGGAGTGGTTAGAGACCTGAGTGAATATTTCTGGGCAGAAAAAAAACATGACAGACAGGACCTGTGTTCAAGCCTCGTCGAACAAGTTTAAATGATCGTGTTTTTGCATATTTGGAACGTGCCAGACCAAGTCCATACAATTGGAATTGAATGGACTTGAATTGCTGAAGTGTCTTTGAGCAGGACACTGTAACAGACTCAGACGTCTAATCATCTTGTGGAGGGACACCATTAAAAGAGAGGACCCTGACAAAAGATCAGCGAGGCATCACATGTTGTCTGTGTGATTTAGTGCACAGTGCATCCACCAGGAAACGTCCACGTGCAGCCACAGCCGAGGGAAAACCGCTTTTCACAAAAAATGCTGATAGAGCCGAGGTACAACACTAAAGGGAACCCATCCCCGAAGAGATCTTATGCCAGAGGTCGACTTTTTTATGTCGCGTAACTGTGAACGCTCAGGAAAAAGAAACTACATATGAAAAGGGAGAGGAGGGGGGAGGCTCTCAGAAATACTGCCACAGCCCTTCATCATCTCCTCACTCTTCACGGCCAATTTCACCCCCACATCTCGCTTCTCATCTATGTAGTTGTGACAAACGGGGCAGATCGAGAGCTCCACGTTCGACCCCTGCCTGGAGGGGGAACGTGGCGAGGCTGAGCAAAGCTTCGTCCTTCAAAGTGAACCCTTTGTTACCGTGCATACAGTGTACAGTCATTATGGATCTGCAATGCATTAACATTGATTTGCACAGCATCTTGCTGTGTTCAATATTCCGATATCTACGTACATAAAGATTTGACATTTATACACAATAGCACTGTCACTTCCTATAGTAACTCAGATATCCATATGAGGTTGGGTGTAAACCTTAAAATCCAATTTGAAATCAAAATATACAGCCTACAAACGCTTCAGACTGAGTGAAGTAGTCATCAAATTGCCCTGCAGAACAGTGATGTCCTGTAGTTTTGTGTCAATGGGGACGGAAAAACAAGTTTAAATGTCCTCCCGAGCAGATAATCAGAACAATAAATGAAAGCCACATGTAGACATCATTCTGGTTCCGCACCACAGATGGCAAACTAAGGGAAAACATGAGCGTAACTGTTAGCTGCAGTTGGCGACGCCTCGAGCTTTTGTCGTCACACGCGTGCGGAACTTTGATCGAAATAGCGTGTCAAGTAATATTAGTTCAAGCATGATTTTCAGGCACACATGAAAGCCCTAACACATATTTACTGTACATAGTTTTGATGATGAACAGCAGTACTGGAGATGTCACCTCGGGCACTAAATGATTGTGATGTATTATTTCCTCCATAAACAGCAGATAATTCGACTCAGCTCAAACTTTATTAGTTGAATGTGATGAACTCTCAGCTCTCTGCTCTGGTGCCGTAAGTCAGCAAACTTCCCATGGACCAAACTTTGCTGCAACCGCCTCCAATTCTGTCCAGAGTGACTTTTTTGAAGTTTTTTTTATGAGCAGAAGGTCTCTTGCCAGCAGGATGCGCACGTCCTCTGAGTGAAAATGTGCTATTGGTATATGGTAGAAAAAATAAGACATATAGAGTTGTTAGAGGAGCTGACCCGAAGCAGGTGAACTGGACTGTCATGTAACAGGGGAGAAACTAATTCTGCAGTACCATTCTGAACCAATAATCACATATTCAACCATACAAATACTAAACTAACTAAAGTAATACATTTTTTTTAGCCTCTTCTTGTTCAATAAGACATTTCATTTTAATCTACACAGCCCAGATCAACACAGATGTCATGTCTGCATGAAATGTCATCTTATTTGTTAGTAAGCCAACCAACAAGGAGAATATCATCTGATACAGCTTGGTAGATCTCTCTCTGGTAAGAAAAAAAAAAAACGTAAATATTTCCCGAAATTGTAGTAAAAAAAACGCTTAAGTAATATTTCCTGCATCATCTCACTTCCGAGGATTCACTCTGAATATCCTAATTTAGATAGAGTTCGTACATTTATTTACGCGAAGACAGCCACAAAACTTCCTCTCGTCACACAGACCCATGTTGACACATCAGCCACGTTTCATCCCGCATCACGCCGCGCATGCATCCCCTCCACAGATGTAAGAAATCCCAGTACCAATGCAAATGTCTGCTGCAGGTTTGATCTCGCTCTGCGTATCCTCTTGCCGTCTTCAGTCGTTTAAACTCATTATATGAAAACAACAGCGTGGGTGTGAGAAGATGTGGATGAGGAAAGTAATTGTATGTAGAATTATTCACTGTGTTTTCATCCCTATAGTGACTGCTTTGCTATAAGTGTGCACCTGAGCGAGAGTGCGTGTGTGTCTGTGTGTGTGTGGATCTGACTTTGTGAACCCTGATTTCTGAGGGGGATTTGATCCCAAATGCACAAACAAGCAAACACTACACACACACACACACATACATACACATGAACACACATGTACGCACGTTAACTCGCTATTCAGCGATAGGATCGAACTGAGGGTATGATGAATAAATAATGGTTTAAACTCAGGAGATTCACTTGTCTAATTAACAGGGGAGGAAAAAAAACAACTTTCTTCTCGAGAAGCTACACAACACAAGAGAGCAGGAGGAGGCCAAGCTGTACATCAAGGATCGCTGCACAGGCTTCTCACATGCACATGCATGTACACACACACACACACACACACACAAACTGTACATTCGTGCACATCCTCATTTGCGATTCACTGTGCCGTGAAGGGAGGAGAAGAGAGGTGCTGGCCTCTATTGACTCTCAAAACCCTGCAGGCTAGTGAGAACTCTCATACACTCACACACACACACACACACACATACCCATGCTCATTAATGTCAGGTCTCGGTGACAGAGTGTGAAAGCCACGGGTTGGGTCACTATGAACCAATATCCAGAGAGAGAGAAATTGTACTTTCTTGTCAGTTTCGTTATCGCTTCAGGAGCTTAATGGTTACCCACACACACACACACACACACACACACACACACACACACACACACACACACACACACACACACACACACCACACACACACACACACCACCACCACCACTAAGGTCATTAGAGTGGTATAATTATGAAGAATAACCAGTCTAACTGGCCCAGCTGCTCTACTACTAACAGCTTCCTTGTTCTCCCACATCCTGCACTGTCACTAAATATGAGCCGGCAACTGACAAACAGTAGGAAAATGATTAGTTTAAAAAGGGAGTGGCAACGCTGATTGACTGGAGGCTTTCATTTTGGCACGCTCACACGTCAAAGTCAAAATTAAATGGACAGTGGGGAAGCCAGGCGGTGAATCCGAATCAGCTCCAACAGCAACGAAACAATTTTCACTCTCACAAAAACATGAGAAAGGATGTGAATCAGAGTAGCAGCTGAAGAGGAGGTGACAATGGGAATCAGATGAACTCAAAGTGACTGGCTACAAATGACTTTAAAAAGTCCCGAAAGGTGCACAGGAAGCCATGACAGAGTTTGTGAAGAAGCCCGTGTCACAAACGCGGCAGAGGCAGCAGCAGCAGCCGCAGTTTGAGTCCTGGAGGAGCCACGGAGCGCCACAGCCTTTGAACATACAGGAGGCAGGCGGAGGCAGACAGCAGAGCTACGTGACTCTCATGACAATAACGCCGGCAATCACACAAATACACAAACACACTGTCACACACACACACAAATCCTAGTCCCTCAATGCTGCAGGTTATCAAGATAAAACGCCGCAAGCATCAAAGCACATGTGCCAACAAAAAAGAAAGAAAGATATCCTGGAACAAAGTGGAGAAGGGGAAAAGAAGAAGAGAGAAAATAAGACAGAAAAACAATCAGGACACTTAAGGAGAGAGGGAACCACTCTAAGCGCCCACCTGAGGGTTTCCCAGTATTCTCCATTTGCGCTCCTCTCAGCCCCTCTATGTCTCACCCTTTTCTCGCCAAGGTCAATCCATGCCTCAACCCATTATTTCCTTATTCATCGCCCAGCCGTCGCCACTTCACTGGGACACTGGCTTAGCCAGAATATCGAGTGAAAAACACACAAACACACACACGCGCGCACACACAAAAACCATCCAAAACATTTAAAAGAGTGGGAAGGCAGAGAGTGACAAAAGGACGGGAGAGAGGAGGAGGAGTATGGGAAGAAACACAGGGAGAGAGAGACACTCACAGAGACTGTAGAAGAAGTGGAAGAAGAGAGAAGTAGTGCTGCCACTTCTTGAACATTGTCTCTTTTCTCTCTGTCTGATTGTGTGTCCCTGCCTGTCTGTCTTCCTCACTCCACTCTCTTTCGCTCTCTCTCTCTCTCCCTCTCGCCGTTTCCCTCGTTATGTCAGTCTGAGCGGGTCGTGCCAAGTTTGCATGGAGCGCCGTGGCCATAAAACACCTCACAGACTGTCCACCTCCTGCTGGACACTGATTGTGGACCTGTGTTTGCTGGTGGTGTGCTGGAGGCCACGGATGGACTAGGACTGCGTGTTTACTTGTATCTTCTGGCGTAAACACTGACCTTGTCGGGACCAGTAGTCCTCATGGAGATCAAAACCTGGTTCCAATGAGGCAAAACCTTTAGGGTTTTAAGATTTGAATGGTGGTTAGGTTAAGGTTAGGGTTAGGCATTAAGAGATTGTGGTTAAGGTTAAGGATAATGCTTTGTTCAGGCTTTCCAAATGAATAGAAGTCAATGCAGTGTCCTACAAAGAATAGGTGCACAAACCTCTCTGTGTGTGTGAATACTGTCAACTAGCCAGAGCAGCAGATTACTGTTGCTTCACTGGCACGTCCCACTTCATCCTCCTCTCCTGTCACCCCGGCAACACCTCCGCTCCCTGCCTACTTCTCGCATCGCCGCCGCCCCTCCCCCTTCACCTCCATCTGCCTCCACTTCTCCCCTCCCACACTCCCCGCCTTCCCTACAAGTAACCTGAGAAAGAGTTGTTAAATTTAATTTTCATCCATCTCTGAAAATCTATAGCGGCGGGGGAAGGCTCCACGCGGCCCACAGGGATCGTCAAGATTGTCAATCTCTGTATCATAACCCGCTCAAATAAAAAGAGCCCCCATTAAAGTGGATGTATATACACACACACGGGCCCCCAGGGTGCTTCCTTACTCAGATACTAAACAATCATAGACTTGGGAAGAAAGAGAAGTTGTGCATTAAAGCCCTGTTTCCAACAAGCGGAGCAGACAAGTATTGTATGATTGTCTCCAATATCAAACATAGAGAAAGATACCAAAATAACTTGTGTTTTTCCAAGCTACACTGTGCTGTTGTGCTGTGTACTTTCACTGCCAACCCACACAGCCCGTAGTGGCAACATAAGCCAGATCAGGAAACAAATCATAATTGACACCAGTGGACCTGGACTTAAATCCACGCCGACCAACAGCCACGGTTCAAACCAGTGGTGGAGGAAGGCAAGGTTTTGCCCTGACATAGAAATGATCTTTAATTAACATGTTAGATTTCCTCTAAATCTGCACCTGAGGGGCTTTCACATGTTGAACTGTAGACCCTTAAAAGAAAGCAGTGAGGAGAGAACCTGCTTTCAGTGTGTGTTTCAAAATGAATGCCCCACTGAGCGGCTGAATGGTGTGGTTGAAACTGTAAATTAAACTACTAATATTTGGAAATTTTAAAGTTTGTGGTTAACAGACAGACGGGCGTTTCGAGAAAGGGCTGAAGCCGCTCCTTTCAGCTGTTTCTGTCGCATTTCTACCGATATCTCCTCCACTTCTTATCCAAACGACGAATCACAGGGTACCTCATGACACGATGGTCCACGATACCAATAACATCACGATATAACGGTTGTGTGATAATCAATACATTGCAAGACTCATCACGATATCTGTCTAACTGAAGCAAACAGAGCGACAGTAGAAAGTTTACTCACAACACAGAACAAAGTGCATAAAGTCTATGTAATAAACGTGGATGGATGGGGCATCTCTTAATGTAGCTTTCTCCACCATTATCCCGCTCTTCTTCAGCCAGGTAACTTCCGCCCAAGTTCATTCATTCATTCGTGACATTCAGACATGACGTTAGACCGATATATTACCGATATTTGCCCTGACGTATTGATTATTGCTTTGCACAAGGAGGAAGGGCGACGATATATCACCAAATCGATATTTTGACTCACCCCCACTACACACACTGGCGCCCGTTGTAAGTCACTGGGAAATGTCTTATTATGAACTTTCTGACAAATAAATACAATACTGTGCAAAAGTCTGGATGATCCCTGTGTACACATGAACGAACAAGACGTGGAGCCGCATAGAAAAGCTCTCCGTAGCACATCTAGTGGTCAAACAATCCACAGGGTCGCTTTAATGATACTTGCTCAAACAACTTCAAACAACACTGGAATCTAGTGTATTTCAGGTTATAAAATGTGCTCGTCTTTTCTCCTGAACTGTTTGTTTTCTTTGCTGAGCTGTAGCAGTGTCCTGCAGGTTTTATGGACATTTCTGCACAGGGGAGGGAGGACTGTGAACTGAAACCATCCTATACAAACGTACTGCGTTGTTCATATGGACACATTAAACTTTTCCTCTAATGTACAGCGGGTGCTAAAGAGGATCGATACGAACTTTGAAGAGCTAACTGTCCTTCCCTGCCTGTCGAGCTGAAACTTAAGTGCTGTAAAAGTGGCAGAAATGTTGATTGACTGTTATTAGACCGAGGTTACTTTGCCATCCATCGCCTTCTGTACGCATAGGGTTTGAAAGCATATATATTAAAGTGGCTGTCATTAAAAGGGGGGAGAGAAAAACTGTCATTAGCTGTAGTGCAGCCAGTGTGTGATTCTGTAACAAAGGCCCGCCCACCACGTCCTCTAGAGCAGACCAAAGAGCGGAGCGTAACACCCACAGATACCTCACCCTATGCTCAGCTGCCCCTGCTGAGTGGTGCAAGGTTGACAATGGCCACGCTGGGCTCGACAACTGCTGAACATTGCAGCTTTTCTCCCTGCAGACATGCATACACACACGACAGCATATCAGCACCGTGTGCATGCACGCTTTCCGGAAGATACGCTGCGTTGGTGTGGACACACTCTGTGCTTGTGTGTGGCTGAAGGACAGTGTGTTGTTGAGCTAACACGGGCGAGTTAATGCCTCGCAAGGACAAGTAAACAACAAGTCAACGAAAACAGCGTATCGTTTACCTTTGAAAAACTACCCCCCTCTCTCTCTAGCCACGGATATTTCAGCACCCACAAATACACACGGATGAGATAATAATGGCTTGCTGTGCCCTCTTTGACCTTTTAATTATTCTGATTTGTGTACGGAGCAAGCGTGCATTAATCGCATTAGCATCTCTGCTGGTTTACTTAATGTTCCAGTGGAGAGGGAACCGTGATGCAGCGAGCAGATAGCAGCTAACAAGGCCTTTTGTGTGCATTAAATGGCCCAGTGTTTATGTGTGTGTGTGTGTGTGTGTGTGTGTGTGGGGTTGCAGTAAATCATGTGAGATTTATTAGCTCAGTTATCACCACTCAAACCCTCTGACGTGCAATTATGCTCTATCAGCAAATAAATGATTTGGTCATTAAAGGCGGACATAATTGGTTATGGAACGAAGGGTACAATATATTGTCCAGCTATCTTTAGCCGTTTAGCATCCGGTGCTGCTCCATGTCGCTCAGATCGCAACTTATTCTCCACTTCCTCTGAACATTTCCCCAGAGAGAACCACTGCTCCTTCCTTTCTTCCTTCCCTTTATCTTTAGAAGAAGGCACCTGGAAAGCAGGCCCTGTCTCCGCCTCTCGCCATCACATTCAATCAACCTGATATTTATTCATTTCCACTGTCCTACCAGCTACTGCTCCCTCCTGCAGCTCCGCACGCCTTCCTCTCTCTCTTCTCAGGTCCGAAACGGAGCGTCGCTTATCACCGTCCTGCATCTTTCCATTTCCATTTCCATCTTTTCTCCTCGAGTTCTATTTCTCTACTCTGACTCAGAGTGTTTGTATCCTAAAAGAATGTGGTGCCAATAGCGGATATATATATATATAAACACTTAAGGTAGCAAAGGTACCACTTACTAAAAAAAACAAAAACACAGCTCACTTGTAACAGCTTCTTTCCCTTCATAGGTTGTTATGATTTAAAGCATGTTCATCAAATAGCAGGTGTAGTTCTCCAGCACTAGAAAAAGTATATCCCCCTTTTTGAGCACTAAAAAAACATGCAAGATGATCCACTTGAGCGTGGAAAGATGTTGTGCGACAGTGTGTGTCAACACCCGGGGTAAAGAAATATAGATTGTGATGTATTGCCGTGTAATACATGGCGAGGGATTGAGATCAAATGATTTGGATGCGATTGGAATATATAAAAGTGGCCTTGGCTGAGTGACGGCAGCAGTGTGGTTACAGTATTATGTTCAATAATGTGAGATGAATGGATGAATGAATGGATAGTCTGCAGAAGAGATCCACAGATGTCAAAAAATGTATGTATTTTACATTATTAGAAATTAAATTAGTGTCAGGGTTAGATTAGGGTTAAAAAGCGTGTCTCGATTTCATATCACTTCACAGTCGTAATACACCCAAAATAAACCCGAATGCTCACACCCCAGTGCATCTTCTCACTTTAAAGCTGCAGCCAGCAGGATTTCTGTAAAAATAGTTGTTGACTGTTAAATTTCATCAGATAAGCACGGAGAGTAACACTCACTTCAAACGCGACAGGTCGACTCGAGGCAATCTGAAAGTATCTGCTGATACTGGCACACGTTGTATTGTGTGTGTGTCTCTTTAAGATCTGGTGCACGCCTTCTTGGCTCCACATAACACCACAGATTTAATTGCAAAACTGTAAACTGAGTCTGGAGATCAGATTGCTCTCACAAATTCTTAGTACTGTACTTCATTCAGGTGGCGTGAAGGCAGCATTGGAGTAGAGCATGGATACCTGACCCAAGCAATGGTCATTTTAAAATGTCTTAATGAAAAAGCTTTTTTTTTTCTTAAATTGCTTTACTAAAAATATGATGTAAAGCAGGCGTGTCCAAATCACGGCCCTCAGTCTGATGTTTGTACCGCCTCCAGCTCCGGTTTTATATAATGTATTATTTATGGCAGAATTATGTCGCAGATTTTTTTCATCTTTTCACACCTGAATGGCTAGAATCTAGATTTGCCATTCAAAAATTAAAATTGTGACAATGAAAATGTAGTTATTATGAAACAGTGCATTTGTATGTGATGTTTACTGTTCTGAGGTCTGAGAGACCATTGGCCCCCGTAAAATATTCACATTATCAATTCTGGCCCTCGTTACAAAAAGTTTGGACACCCCTGATGTAGACATTTAATAAATAGACGCACAACAAGTAAAAAGAAGTCATAACAAGACAAAAATGATTAACCTAGTGCAACGATAGTGGATGCTATCGTTTACCTCCACGACCGCTCAAAATACAACACAACAGTTGTTAGTAGTTATCAGCAGTTACAGCTCCACAAGAGTTAATGAAGAAGAACTGAGTGAGATTTTATTACACCCCTAAGTGCTGTTGATAACTCATACGGTGTGTGACTTGTGTGTATTCCTCCTGTATGAAATAATATCTCATTATTGTCATTTGCCGTAACTATAAATAAAAGGCCGCGTCGAGTGCCAGGGTCGGACAAAAACTGCAGGACCATGAGTCGGGTTTGGGTCGAGTTTAGTCAATGTTCTCTCAGGCTTGGTTTGGGTTCAGAGAGAAAAATGCAGCCCAAGCCGCACACTACACCAAAGTCAAAGAGATGCACAGTATCCTCTCTGTGTGAGGTGAACTTGTGTCAAGCTAGAGGTTAAGTAGGTGAAAATAGGCTGGCTGCCTAATTACTTCCACAACAGCAGCTAATTAATGCTGCAGTGTGACTGCTGCAAAACACACACACACACACACACGCACAACAGAGACAGAAATAGAGATTGAGAGACTGTAATGACATCTTGAGGAACATGGGATGTGACCTTTTGGACCAGATCTTTCTCTTTTTTTTTCTGCATCACACAAACAGTCTGTCCAGTGCTGAGATAACAAAGACTTGGTGGAAGCTGGATGAAGCTGATATCTCCGTGTGAGAGGGTGGATAAAGAGGACACATCTGTCTTATTATTCGCAGGCTTGGCCACACAGGACAACTCCGTCCCCCGCTGGGAGGAGTTATGCCTCAGATAAGAGGAAGCTTAAGGAGAGAACGTTGAGCCGATAAAGACTGGACTTAGAAAACACAGAAACTGATGAAATGGAGTACGAGTTTTTACAAAAGTGCACGGGCAAAGAGACGACGGAGGGATTTGCTGATTAAACGGCTGCAAGCTAATCATGACGCTAACAGTAATGGATCGGCAGGGCTCTTCAGAATGCTTCATTTCAGGGACACTTGAGTATCAGTTAGGTAATCTCTCTGACGCACTCACAAAAGATTTGAGTCATGGAGACAGAGTGGTGTGGAGAGGAGGCAAAGTTATGCGTTTGACGATTCTCGGCCTGACCTTAGGTCCGCGCCCGGTGTCGACGGCGCGAGCGGTGTGGAAACACTGCAGCTCTGCGTGACCCCAGAGTCTCTGAACTGACAGTGAGTGAGGGCATCACACAGAATCAGAAGAAACCCAGAGAGAGAGTGCTTCAAGACTTTTGACCTCCTTTGAGTCTCAATGGAAGACAGAGCAAGAGAATGAACATCTACCACCCTTAACAACCTTTGGTGACATTTTCACTCTTTCCACACACACACATTTATTACAGCCTTGGGCATCGCCGTATAAACTCTGCAACACTCTTAAGTGGACTCCTTCAGCATTCACTTCTTGTGGTACTAGTACCCCACATTTTACTGCCTTCTCGTCCGTCTCCTATATTTTACACAAGTCTGTTTTTTTTATCTCTCCTTATTGCGAGTGGCCATAGTAGTGGAGCACACCTGTCATTTGTATTTACCCTCTTTCTCTCTGTTTGCTCTCTGCCTGACTTTTCTGGCTCTCTACCCCCTTTAAAGGTCTTACTGCGTTCTGAGTCCGTGCAGTGCTGCTTCCCATTTCCACATGCGCATAAGTTCCCTGTGGTTCCATTCATAGTTAAATAATACCGCGTTTCCATCATGGTGCAGTTTGGTTTGGTACAGTGCGGTTACGGTGGACGCGTCAGCGAGAGACGTAGCGCGCCGTTGTGCCGGTGCGCCAACAACGATCAGTGACACAACGGACAACAATGGAGGACGTCCAGCAAACTCGGTTTGTGGCTGTTTGTTTCAACAAGATGTCAGTCTTTGTATGAGAACCGGCCGTGGGCTGAAGAAGAAAACCTGGTGGCTTTTCTGTTGCCTAATCAGCTGTCTGTCGTGGGTCTAGCTCCACCCATACTGTACCATTACTCTGGTACCCCAAGGAAGGGAAGGGAACCGAAAAAAATGGTACTATTCCTAATGGAAACGCACCGTACCGTACCGAAACTCTGTGAGCACACGTTCCATTCATGCATATTTGATCTAATATACATTTCTCACCAGGAGTCCCCCTCACATGTATTTGTCCTTGTATTCTTTCAGCAAAGGGTTGTACATGTGCAGTAACCCGGCAGACCTCCTCCCATGACCTCAGGCAAGTTTCCATGGTGACCGTCTTCTTTGTTGTCTCTTCTGACCAACACAAGGCCATGCCCCCAACTGAACAGGGAAGTGCTATGCCGCAGGGAGCATGTGCATGAGCCTATGAGAGTCCAATGAGAGCGGGCCTTGCCCGTACAACACACATCACACTTTTTTGGGGGGATTTCAGTTTCAGTTGAAAATCACCAGTACTCCTGCTTTGTTCATTTCTGTTTGATTTACTGCAGGTTAAACCTGTTTGATATCCAATTTTGAGGGAAACACCTGGGTCACAGTACCCTGAGTGGCTGGATCTCCATCACCGTTTGTTTGTGTTATTTTGCATTAGAAAGTTTGTGTAGCATCTGCTTAATGTGAGGTCTCATTTGAGCCTTTTAACTCGTGTTTTATGGGGCCATAACGCTCCTCATCGCTGACAGCAGCTTGGGTTTTGTTCCTTCCCTCAGTTTCTCTCTGAGGTGCTGTTGACTGTACTGTGACCCACACTGCAGTAATCCAAAGTTATTGGGGCCAGCTGTAACTCAGTGTTATGTGATTTGGGCCCCCACAGCCGCGGCTCCTGCACATTATGATGAACGACCAAAGTTAGACGTGGCATAAATGAGTCAGCCCCTCTGAAAGGCTGTGATTGGAAAAAAAACATTTTTGTGTTTCTGATGCTTGTTGAATGTGTGTCAGTCAGCGCTCGTCATCGTGTGGGTGAGTTTCTCCAGCGATGAAGACGAGCGAGTGCTGCAGTTTAACGTTAACGTTCCAGTCCACCTGGAATCCAAAAACAGACAGCGGAGCCATGTTGGGCCATTCGCACTTCAAAACACTACAATGTAAGACCACAATGAGTCAGTCATTGTGCTGTTTGGTAATTCTGCTTTCACAGAAGGAAATTCCCATCAGCTTCGCCTCTCAGTTAAGTCAGAGTCTTCCGCAGCGGCACACAGCAATGCAAATGAAGCCGCTCGTTCTTATTCCAAACCAAGGGTATGACAGTTTTTGTTTGCTGAAATTCCCTCGCCTCATGAGTCATTGTCTGACTAGAAAATAGTAGAATTAGAAAAACACAATCAAAATGCTAATACCAATTATGAAGTGCATTATTTGATCCTACATCCATCACTGAGGGAACGAGGACGCAGAGGAGCATTAAACTCACAGCGTTTCAACGGTGCAGTGGGTCTGAAAGAGATAAGAGTGGTCATATATGTCGCTCTCACAGAACAGCAAAGTCATCTTCCTCCATACTGTAGCGCAACATGCTAAAGGCTCATTTGCATCTGTTTTTACTACATTTCGGCGCCCATGTCTTGTCTCTGCACAACAGCAAAACTGCTTCCTCATTCCCTGCTGCAAGTAAGACTCAGCACATTTAATTGTAAATGAGTTCTTTTGGAAAATTCGAAAAAAAACAAAACAATAATAATAATAATAATATTACACCAATAGAAAATGAAAAATGGAACAGAAATACAAATGAGTACATTTGAATACAAACGCTGATTATGCACCCTTGAGTCCTCGCGATAAGCAAACTATTAGATTAAAGTGTGTTTACACTGCATATTGTATTTTTTAAAAATTCTTTTGTTACAGAGTTTGTGGTTTATTTTTTTTTTTTTATACAGTGTTTGCAGTTTTCCACATAAACTGTAAAATAAATACGAACACAATCCTGGATGTTATTCTTTATGTCATAAATGAGCAATAGATGTGCTTTATAAAGAAAGGGGGGAACCTAATATACATATATACAATAAAAACCAAGGAATAAGAACCAAAGTCCATCACTGTTACAAATACAGGCAGGGCTTTACATTAATCATGCTGCTGCACTACATCAGCACTTTTGTGAAGCTGCCCTCTCAAGGTCTATCCATCAATCCTCCGTCCCCGATGACCGCACAGTTCTATGATGGGAACAGAGGCACTCGTTCATCCTTCAAAACCCCACTAAATGGTAAAGAGAGGATGGTCGCACATTGTGTTGTCTAACAAAGCCTCTCATGGCTGTGTACTGAGAGAAATCCCAATGAGTTTATTAACAATGTTGATTTCTGCTGCACAAAAGACTTTAATCCAAATTAGCATCAATGAAGTTTAGAGAGAAATGGGGGATAGAGTGCAGTGTTCTGTGAAGTCCTAAGCAGCTTTTAATGACCGTTAGAGAGCGTGCACATGGGAACCTGACACCCTGCAGACGAATTAGCATTCAGCACTGGAGAAAAACAGAGACTCAGTGAGGTTTGAAGGAGATCTGGAGGGAGTAGGCCAGCTCTTCTAACAGGAAGCTGGACAGGACTGTGTGACATATTGATCGGCTATTGGCTACTTGGTACTGCACTGTGGGCTCCATCACCGTCACGGCGACACTCTGTCACTCCCTCTTTTCAGCAAGTAATTTGTGAGACTCTGGATCTTAGAAGTCTGCCCTGCACTCTGGCAGCCATCACATTCAGGACAGGGCCACTACATCAAACTGCTACTATGACGACAGGAATCTTAACTATAGTACAAGCCCGCGCTAATGCTTTTATGTACAGGCTTGCTTTTACCTTCACATGCATTTACTGTATTTCTGGAAACTGTCCTTCTCTGTCATCCTCAATCCACCTCTACTTTTCTGTCATGTCACACTTTAAAACCCTCTCTTTGGCCTATACACTCCGATGCTTCCATGTATTAAAAACATCCGGAGTGGCAAATTATGAGCGCTCTTCCTATTTAAGAGGCTTTACAGCTTCAGCGAGCTGCGTTTTAACAGTTGTACTTCACCTCATCAGTGCAGATCTGGACGTCCTTGGAGAAAACCTCCGCCTTCTGCTGACAATAAGACAACCAGAGAAGAGGCTTAAACCATAAAAGTTAACTTCGATCTGTTCGGTCTTTGTCTGTGCTGATGTCAACTTGGATAATCTGTGCAAAAAACCTCCGACAGTATCTCTAATGAAGGCACTAATTGACTGCTTAATTGGCTGCAGTTAGAGACGTCTGTATCAAACGGAGTTCAAATATCAGCGGTAATGAGCTGCTGTATCTGATGATACCTAAATGCAGAATACTTTATAAGAGAGGATCAAATGAGGTGCTAGGGGAGAGA
The DNA here is from genome assembly GCF_019176455.1 of Solea senegalensis. Classification (NCBI taxonomy): domain Eukaryota; kingdom Metazoa; phylum Chordata; class Actinopteri; order Pleuronectiformes; family Soleidae; genus Solea; species Solea senegalensis. Next base: position 7,952,941 of record NC_058038.1, read on the forward strand.
GAGAGGACAAGATATTAAACTGGAGCGTGTTGCCAGAAAAAAAGAAGACAAAAGCTTTAATGAAACCACTGCTCATCCCATGCTGTCTGTGAGGAGTTAACTGTGTGTTTTACAGAGGGTGTTGGAGGGTTTTCCGCAATGATCTCGCCTCAATGGGGCCGTTCCAGGCCCTTTAAGGGCCCTCAATACAATTTAATTTTGGCTCTTCAATCCCATGTCACCAGTCAACACAATCAGCAGCAACAAGGCATGAGTCAGTTTCATAGAAACAACTCAGTGGGCAAATGTGGGAGTTAGAAATGTGCTTAAAATGTCTGCTGTAGAAATGTTTTTGTTTCATCTCATTATGTTATTGCAGTCAACAAGAGCCTGATCTATATTTCAATTAACAGTAAAATCATTTTCAATGCTAGTTAATGGCCTGATGGCAACTGTCGACACAACTGCGTTAATATTTTAGCACTCAGAGCTCGACAAAACCTTTTAACTGTTCACACGTACATTCAAACAGCCGGTCTCTCTGATTAAATACTGATAAATTCCTACATATCATAAGTTAAAGAGTGACATTCATCACACTTGATGCCTGTTGTTCCTTAACTCTCACTGAAAGGAGATGATTAGACGCAGAATCTAAGCTCTATTCAAGGTTGTCTCCACAGAAATCAGAACTCAACACTGTCAAACCATTGCAGAGACAGTTTGTGGCATTGTCATAGACAGGCGACTATATGTATCAAGCCTGGCAAGCTGCTCATTTTACCTCTGTTATCCTCAGTACTAAGCTGTACTTCAATAAATTATTCAAACTTAACTAATCACTGACTTATGGCATTTGAATTTGCCGTATTTTACTCTATGTCTCACTCAGTGGCGGTCGCTGGTCTTTGGAACAGGGGAAGCTCATTTCAGACCCAGTTATTTATAGATAAATTCTTACATAAAATGCACAACTAGAACGGAAATATGATTATTATGTAAAACTGAAATGCTAGTGCTACAAGAACGGTCTATACCACCGAGCAAATAACAAACGACCAGATATTTGTCTACAGACTTCCCTCGCAAAATCCACACAGGACTGGGACAGAAAAGGCTCTGTCTGACAGAAAAGACATTCTGTCATCCGTGATAAACAACTGATTCTGAACGCACTTATTATCGCGTTCTCGCACACATTTAGTATCGTAATGTAAACACAACACAGCACATATTTGACGCCATTTTAGAGGAAGCTGAGTTTCCCTTGCTGTCTTAAGAGCAATCGTCACTGATCTCACTAAAAAAACTTGAAATTACTTTATCAAGTGACTTAACTCAACCCAAGATTGACAATGATATCTGGATTTTTGTCCAAACCCAGCTCAAGTCGTTGGGTTGAGAATCCTTTCGATAATTCACAAAGACATGAAAGTAAGTGCCTAACTAACCATACCTGGTGGTAGCTGTCACCAACCTGAAAAATGGATGGACATTATTCATACTGATATTTGGCCGAAACATAGTGCCACTGGATTACTTTATTCTTAGATATCAAAGTATTAAGTCCTGTGATTTCGGTGGATTCAAATAGAGAACTGGAAATGTGTGATCAGGTCTGCTGTTGCAGAAAGTCATGAGTGATGTGGGTGGAGATTTCTGTCTCTTCAGCTGTCTGCACACATAGAGCCATATGGGAGTGAAAGCTGCATAGCTTCACTGCAGAGGCGGGGGTTTGGAGCTTGTAATTAAGAACTGACAGAAAAAGTTTTGTCTTTTCTTGGATTACTTTGCTGCAGTCTTGCCTGCAGCAAAGTAATGCTAAATCAAAATATTAACATCTTTAACTGACAAATCACTCACTCACTTAGAAATAAAAATGCACCGACTTGAAGTGCAGCATTACAATTGTGCGTAATGGGAACACGCACTGATCCACACATGCTCACATCAGAGATCAAACTAAATTGTTTCTCTTAAGTCAGGCAGCACGTCTAGAAAATGTTACATTTTGTTGCTTCAGGAGCCCATTTTTGATTTGACATACATGCCATGTAACTCACAATGGCATCAAACAAACCCCATGTTACTGGTCTTCAAATCTAAGGTTCCTGTCAATCATTCTGTTCTGCAAACCCAAAAGAAAAACCCATGGAATTTGTCTTTTTATTATTATGTTTAAATATTGCATTGGGTTAAGAGTGAAATCTTGGATGTTTTGAGGCTAATTTGTGTCAAATACAACATATTCCTATTGGCGCTGTGTACTGGTAAGAATCTGGGGTAGTGACAGGATATGTTGGGATACTGTTTCAAAAAAAATTATCTATTTTAAGAAAACCAATGGTATGCACAAAGAATATGCAGTTTTCTTTGTCTAGTGACAGGAGTGGAAGGAAAGGGAGCCAACTAGCAGTAGGAGATTTAAATACAAAACAAAACCACTTCCACAAAAAACACTGTCAAGAACATTTCCATATTGATAAAAATCCAATAAAAATCAATACAGTCTAAAATATCAAGATGTTCTAGTACAACTATATTTTCCGTCGACTGTCGAGATCTGATTCCCAGAATACTGCGATTGCCAGGACTAAAATATCTTTGTGTGTTTTCACCAGAAACGCTAAAGTCTTAATTCTTCAGGTCACAGGAGAGTCTTGACATTTTGCTTTGTTTTTGTTTTTTCAGCATCACTGGCACAACAAATTAGGAAGTGTGCAGAGTGTTAATAATGACTGAGCGGAGAAAAAGACATAGGCAGGGGTGAACAGGGTGAGACATTACACATTTGTGATTTAGGAATAAAACAAGGATGAGGATGTGGACAGTGAAGCGATGAACAGAGGGAAACACAAGAGGCAAGGCTGAATCTGAACACGACCCCTGTCATCTTTTGACAGCGTGGAAATGGAGTGGGGTGCACGCCCTTGTCATCTCCACACGGTGATGACAAGTCAAAGCTATTGCGGTTAGAGTCGGACAAATGAGGCCCGGCGCTCTCTAAACCCTAAAAAGACCCAGATGCAACAGGCAAAAGGAAGACGAGCCGTTGTGCCTCGTGTCCTCCTGCAGACAACCTTGATTTACCACTGCCATCTCATTAAGTGTGTGAATGCCTCTGTTCACTTCCACAGATGATAGCAGGGTGTGAATGTGTCAAAGGGACACAACAGCAGACACCCATGGTAGGAACGTGCAATCGTGGTTCTACGCCGCAGGGGATAAACGGGAGTAGAGCACTCCATCCACTCAACCAACCAACCAACACTCCCACAGCACTTTACAGCTCTTGGCCTTTTCCTTTTGTGCGTCTGACTGGTGATAATGGCAGGATGTCCGTCACGCAAGGTCTGACCCAAATTCGCTCGGTGAGGAGGAAGGAGAAAGGGGAGTAGGATGATGAGGGATAGCTCAGCCTTTCACCCACGGGAGCGACGCTCCCAAGTTCAAACATTCACATCATTGATGAGGTTGAGCAGGGGGCCAAGGACACCGTCTAGCCAGCGTCTTCAGCCAGTGCTACCGCAGGAGAAATTAGAATAAAGTCCAATAAGCAGTAAAACAGCCACTATGGGGATGGAGGAGAAAATGAAGTAATAAGATACAAATTTATAAATGTGATACTATAATACACTATATGCACAAAAGTACTTGGCTACACCTGTTAAGTATTGAATTCAGGTGTTTCAATCAGGCTTTGGGCTCGGCCCCTTGTCTCCAATGAAGGACAAGCTTAACGCTTCAGCGTAGCAAGATCTACTGGACAATTCTATGCTTCCAACTTAGTGGCAACAGTTTGAGGAAGGCGCTTTTCTATTCCAACATGACATGAAAGCAAGGACTATGCAAAGACATGGTTTGGCTTCCAAGAATTTCAGTGATGCTGTGATAGCTGAAAAAGTGGGTATTTGAATACACCATTACAGTCCCTACTGGTAGAATGCTCTGCTATCGGATGTTAGCAGAGCAATGTCTGTCCTGGCTAACTATGTAGCAAGAGTTGCTAATGTTGCTAAAGTGATAGTAACGTGATTGGGTCCATTTTGTCTGGCAAAAAACATCAGAAATGGAGAAAAGCAACTTTTTCTGTGAGCTCCAGGGGTGTTTGAAACAAACAAACCTAATATTCATTATAGAAGAGAAAATATTTATATTTTTTGTGAAGCATGTGACTGTAAGATTTGGGTAAATAATGAAGAGGCCACATTGCTGTTACAATACAGAGGTGTTATCCTGTGCTTACGGTGTCCATTCCAGCTGAATGTCAAGTAAAACATGTGTCAGTTAAATTTTATGGCACCATTATCCATGAGTATTTAAATGTCAAAACTTTATGAAAACGCCTCACTTTTTGTACATCAATGTTTTTAAAATAGTACGTTAAATTCAAAGCCGTTGCAAATTGAAAACAAATATATTTTGAACAGTAACAGTCCAACAATATCCCAATCTGCGTCCTGCTCCAATGTCCTGTTACAACAATGAGTAAAGAAACAAAGTAATTGGGATTTTGTTCCTGGGAATGAATAGCAATCCAACCAATTCCTGTGAAGATATTCTCGTTGAAGTGTCAAAATTGCATTGGCCTCCATCCAGTCACACAGACAGCATCGCTTAAAATGATTGAAGAAAACAGACAAGACATGTTGTTGGCAACGACCCTGATACAGTATATGTCATCATCACACGGCCATTTAACAGTTTAGTCATGGTGATGAGAACGAAGTGGGAGCAATACAGGAAACAAAGTAGTGGTCAGAAATGTGTTCTCTGCAAATATGACATGTTTTCACAGTGAATCTTATCTGATAAAATGGACACTCGTCAGTCCATTCAATTCAAAATTCTAATTCAGAAAAATGTCTGGTGTGGAGGACGAGTAAACACACAAACGTGTTTGAATCCCAGTTGCCAAATCACAAATCCTATTAAAACATTGTTGAAACTCGGTTATAATAATTCCAGGAGATACCAACAGGGACGTTTTCTTTTGTCTGTTACGGTAAAATCATTTGTCACTTGTTGGTGAAAGATTATAGAGTGCTGCCCTCTGATAGTCGGGGAGAATGGGAAGTGGAACATTTTATCGACTGCAGTGGAATGATGAGTTTTGTTTGTTTAAAGTGACAAAAAAATAAATCTTATTTGTGGCCGGCGTTATTTTGTAGACTTGGATGTCTCCGTTTTTTTTATGGACTATTAAACGTGTGCCATTAACGCCACTCGAGCATCACCTTTAATGCTTTTTTAAATATTGTGGAATTCAATGCAACATCAATATTATGGTAATGACAAGCACAGTATTTGATTTTCTTTCAGGAGGAGATAGTCCAGCTTCACTACAGACACACAGTTAAGGAGAGGAAGGACATATATTTGTGCCAGTTTAGTGCGACACACAAGGGCTTCGACAATTAGATGTTAAACAATAACTATTGATAATCGGGTTTGTTTTGGGGGGGGGATTCTTTGCTCCACAAATCAAAGAAATCATTCAAATTGTTTGTGGAAAAATCGATTATGAAAATATTAGTTAGTTGCAGCCCTATGGCACAGCACACGACATTTAAGAGCCATAATCCAAGCAGAGAGTCTAATACTATACAGACCTACTGCTGAATTAGAGCACGGTGCTTTTGTTCAGGTTTGTAAAAAAGACGACGGTATTACTTTTCAAATTGTCCTCTGAACTCGGTGATAATAGGTTTTTATGATGGAGGACATGAGCTAACAGTGATATCATTCCATGGAAGGTGTCTCTTTCTTTTTTTTTCTTTGTCTCTCCTGCTCATTTTGAGCGCCTGCTGCCATGCTCGGCTCTCTGTCTCTCCCTGCCTCGGTGTCCTTCACATGTCCTTGCGTGACAGTGCAACTGCAGTGAGCTTCACGGCTTCTGTGGGAGATATCTCTGGGGTCCCAGTGTGTGGGAGAGGACTTCTGCCTGGCTCCCCGTCTTTCTGTTGCTTATCTCAATCGTGCACACTCCTGCCATCCTTCTCACCGTCTCCCACATCCATCTCATTTTTTTCCCTGCCCTGCTCCACTTTGTTGAACGAACAAAAGGGACATCGCTCTGTCTGTCACCCAGATGATGACTGACAGTTAACCGAGGCAATTGTTTCCTTAATTGTTCAAAAATAAACTAGCAAAACTGAGGCCTGCGCAATATGTTTTACATCACTGTTATGATGTGTGAAAACACGTTTCCTCAGCTGTGCCAGTTTCATAGTAAAAAAAATAGATTGTTTCATTTAACAAGATTTTAGATAGTTGGTAGAACTAGAATACTCAAGGCTGATAATCAGGATTAATGATTGTCATAGTCATAATCTGACAAAATAGTCAGAAGTGTCACACCAGTGCACATACACACATCCACACTGTCTGAAATCACAGCTCATAGCTGCAGAGAATTCCGCTTGATTGAGAGTGCTATAATGGCAGAACTAATTATCAGCGTCTGATTGTCGTGCCGCAGAGGTGGAAATCATTACCATCATACTTCCTCCCTGTGCGCCCAGAATATAGTGGTTCAAATCTAGCAGTCACAGCGATTCATATGTGGCTGCACTAAAATTCACATCTTTATTCATCAATGTATAGAGCACAGACTATAAGGGACATAGTCTAGCGCAGGGGTGTCAAACGTACGGCCCGTGGGCCAGAACCAGCCCACCAGAGGGTCCAATCTGGCCCGCATGATGATTTTTTTTAATTAAAATTTCTATAAAATGCTATATTTATCAATATCCCAATCTGTCCCAATAGAAATCTAAAATTTCTCTATATGTTATTATGCTATTATTTTACTGGTTCGGCCCACTTGAGATCAAATTCTGCCTTATGTGGCCCTGGAACTGAAATGAGTTTGACACCCCTGGTCTAGCGGGTGCCCAACAAACTCCCATTTTGAAGCCTTGAGATTTCACTGGTACTTTCTGTAACCAGAGGTTCACAGATGTGCAATGGTGCCAATCCCAGTTGACATAGGGCATAAAGGTGGGACAGGTCACCAGTCCATCACAGGGCCACTGTCACTCTCACACCTATGGTCCAATTTGCCTAATCCCCAAATCTGCATGTGTTTGGACTGTGGGAAAAAACCTGTACACACGGGGAGAACATGGAAACTCCATGCAGAAAGTCCCTTGTTCCGACCAGGTCACAAACCCGGGCCCTAAATGAGAACATGGTTTACAAAAGTGACACCATTACCTCCCCAACTTTCCCAGAGACTTCCACTGAAACGGAGTTCTTACTTCCTGCTGAAGCTCACCCTGCAAACAGAAAGACTACGCATATGGTAGAGAGACCAGGGTCTGGGTCATGTTTTCATGTTGCCGTGTCCTTACTCGATCTAACATTCCAATCCAGGAATCTGTATTTCCTTGTATTCTTGAAGTGTTGTACACCATGACCTCATCGCCATCACCTTGAGCAATCGTCCAAGGTTACCAAGTTCTTTATTGTGTAGACCAAAAATAACTTGCCACGAACTGGACTGGAAAGTGTCCGTGTGGATCACTGCAGACATTGGCAGATGATGACATTTATGTGACCTGGACCATAGCAGATGTCTTTGGACACTCAGGTGGAAGAATAACTCAGGGCTTAACGGAGAGAGGCACATTAAGTGACATGAGTTTGTAACTTTCTCTGACATTTGTCATATTGATCATTGTGATGGTAGAGGGTGACACAATAGTTTTCTCATTTCTTCTGCCACATGTCAGTACTCAATGCAGCACTTTTCTATTCACTTCAAGGTCTTTTGAACATTCTGAATGGGATGGAACAGGCTAATTAGCCTCCCTGCCTGTCTAATATAGGCCTTTGAGAGAAAGGGAGGCAGATGGTGACTTAAAAATGAAGGGGAGGAAAACGGGGAGTTGTACATCCCTTCCCCATCCCTTCTCCAATGATCAATCACAGCTCGGATTTTTACAGCCTCTCCTCAATTCTATTCAAGCGTCAAAAATATTCTCACGGACATGAAATGATCTCGCCGTTGCCAAAGCATGGAAGACAGACCACGTCACATTTACACACAATCCTGCAGAAACGACAGAGGCAGAGGGGGCCACGAAACACAGGAGCAAAGAGAATGCGGAAGCAAAAAATGTGTCACACTCATTGCGTGAAATGTTCTCCCAGGCTCCACTTGGCAGACAAAGTAGGCCTAAATGATTTATGAGAGGCAACACAGCATGCCAGTTGTTTGTTTTAGATAAATGCTACACAAAGCAAAAACTAACAAACATGACAGTGGCAAAGAAAGACCAAAGTTTTTGGTGGAAAAAAAAAAAGAAGAAAGACCTACTGAGCGCAGAATTCTCCTGAAGATCAAACAGGTGAAGGTTTCTGGAGTGTATATTTCAAGTGGTAACATTTCAAAACAAGCTGGTGGCACCCGATCGTGAGTGAAATGGATCCCTGCGGCGACACATGCTTGCTTACCTCCTGCAGCAGGACGTCCGGGTCCCAACACCCACACCGGCCCAACTGTCTGGCCATCAGACACAAACACCTGGTAGTCCTCGCCGTACATCTCCCACCTGTACCAGCCAGCAAACTTCCCGCTATCCACGTGATCAGCCTTCGTCAGCTGGAGCTAACTCAGTGATGCATCTCAGTGCTGTACTTTAATGCACTGCACTGTAACGCTATCCACGACACATTCTCCTCCCACAATAACTTTACGCCTCAGCGGTCATGGTTATAAGAGACACTGATGTAGCAGAGGCCTAAACAGGACGGCTAACTGTTTACACAGTGAGCACACACAATGAGAGTGCATATACACACACACACACAGACACACACAAACACACAAACACACCCCACTACTTCATCTATACATTCAACATCTGCGCTCTTCATGAGCAGCGTGCCTATTCAAAGACAAGAAGGGAGACAAGCGCTGGAGGCTGCCGAAGCACTTCCCCTCTCCTTTCCTCTGCACTTTCTCTCTCCCTTGATCTCGCCCGTTCCATCACTCGCTTTCTTCATCTGAAAGATTTCTGTGAAAGGCTCGAGATGAAAAGGCCGCCCTCGGTGGGAGCGTGATTGCAGAGACAGCGCTAGCGGGGCCAAGGTGCTACCAGAATTGCTCAGTCAAGAGCCGCTCCACCCTGTAACGATGTGCGCGCCATTGTTCCGAAGTTTGTGCATGGGTGACATTAAAGTTTAGAGGTGGAGGGAGAGGTAAAAGACAGAGCAAGAACGAGGAATAAAGGCAACGTTATGGATGCCAAGGAGGAGAAAGACGACGTCAGAAGGACACTCAGTTCAACTATCTTCTTCTTACACAGATTTATATTCAAGCATTACGTAGACTGCACAGGAAATCATAAAATATGAACTTTATATCTTATGGAGGTGACGTAATTTGCTATGAAACACAATGACCAGCAAAATGTAGATACTATGCTGCAGGACAAACACCCTTTACAACATTTTCTGCTTCTCTAAACAGTAAAAAAAAAAAGAGACCATTTTCCACCTTTATTGTCGAAGCAAATAAATAAAAATTGAACTAAAAACAAGTTAAATGTGAAACATAATCATTTAAATCCAAACGCACCGCTTCTCATGGCAATCATAACCAATTATCTGCTCATTTTTCTGCCCAGCAAGTCGCAGCGTTATGAGGGTGATATACTACGAGCGTAACGTGCAAGATTGGCTGCCATATTGTGAGAAAATGATGAATTCAAAAACAAAACAAAAAGATTGATCTCCCTTTACATACACCTACTGTGAGGTACCTAATATGAAACAGACAGATGAGGAGACAGATGTAGATAACCTGTGGTTGTAGCAAGAACCTTCACTGACATATCGGTATGTGCTTCTTGGCTGATGAGGAAGGATTGGAGTGTACGTGCCTTGTGAATCCATCTATGTAGGTGCATTTTAATCCCCCATTGAAATACTGTGCTGTTGACTTTAGACCAGGATTTTATTTGTCAATGGTGCAGCGGCTTTCTGCCGCCTCAGTATAGCAAAGCGCCAACAAAACACTCAGCCACACCTCATTTTAAGACCAACACACCTACGGACGCACTTTGCATTTGCTACCTACACAATGTGGGCACCGGGTGTGAAAAGGACTGAAACTGTTTTGGCTGGAAACTCGCGATAACACTTTGTGAGATCCACAGACACACACACACACACACACACAGACGAGCTGACTCAGATGATAAAACTGCTTTGCTTTTAATGACAGAAAAAGGGCCCGGGGACTGGTGCACGGAGCAAGGCTAGTGGGTCACAAACATATATGCTTATGTTAAGGCGAGTGCACGAGAGAAAGCAGGACAAGCCAGACAATGGGCACGTAACTGCCGAGAGGAATAGACTTGCTGTCTGATAACAGCCAGTGCAAATCTATATCCACCTCTGTGGTGAGTGGAAATGTTCTTGAGAAACCAAGCATCACTTTGGCTTTAGTGGGCTAAATGCCTCAGGAAAGCGGAGTATGAAATCGATGTAAATAGCTTGCCTTCGGTAAACACCGTAGACTGTGTTTGGTTTGGTACTTTAACACAGCGATGTTATTGATAGATCTGCAGCTGATATATCTGGATGTCACAGTTGTGTCTTTATATAAGGGACTATCTATACTTTTTTGTCCCCTCAGCTCTGGATTTTTACAGGAATGAAAAGATTTACCAACGTCATGTCCTCCCCTCGCATAACAGAAGCACAGACAAGCCTCTTCAATAAGTCTTGGTTATTATAATAATAGCACATCCTTGTCTGGTTTTAATAGAGAAGGCTGCAGATCAATAATACAGGCTGATGATGCTGTAATGTAACCACAGACCTGCTTTTCTACAGCACTGGGGTGAATACAAAAGCAGAAATCTGCCAGAGATTCTCCAATGAAAGTGATTAAAATCAATGTGACTGTAATGATTTGACCACCGAGCCAGATTTATAGTAAACACATCTCTGTCCTGACACATGAATTGTAGTGCACAGCGAATTACATTTCCAGCAGCCAGTGACAGGCAATAAGAGAGGTGGGGGTAGAAGAAGCACGGAAACATCCCAGCTCTGCACATATGCACAAAATGGCTACAGCAAAAAGCCTCCTGCTGTCAGATCTACAGAAAGACACTCAATTACCCTCTGTAATCCCCAAAATAATATGCAGACATACATAGGCGCAACCTCTTGGACCTATTCATACATCTGAGTGAAAACAGAGGATTTTCAGAGCAACTCTGCCAAATGGCTCTCATCTCCTTTTAGTCACCACAAAATCGCCGTTTTAGCTTCAGTCCAATTAAAGTAATTATGTCTAAGAGAAGAACGAGTAAAGTGATGATCGTGATACTGACGAAGCAACCTGGCACAGCGGAGCCTGGAATTGTGAGCGGGGCAAATGGGAATTGATCTCCACACAGAGTAAAATACAAACTCAATACAAGCGAGAAAAAAGCAGATGCAGGTGTCAAAGCCCAGTATCTCTTAATTGCACTTATACCGATTTACAACAGATGCTCTGGGGAACGACACTGACAAGCTTCCACTTACGTGGTCTGCAGAGATGGATCGCAGATTGGAATTCATTAATGTTGGTTGCCTCATTATGAGGGTGGAAAAGCTTGGAAAGTTGGTGAAAGTTATTGTGCGTTATAAGAGCGAAACATAGCAGCAGGGGGAAAAAAATGTTGGCTGTAAATGCTACAAAACAGTTCTTGGCAGGAGAACATGTCGACTCTACATATACTGAGTATCTGCAACAACAAAAAAAAATCCATCCTTAGTAGAAAACTGTAAAAAGATCATCCAATCACTTTTTTTTTTTCTCCAGGATTTTTTGTCAGGACGCTTTAGCTCTTTTTGACTCTTTATAAAGAGTCTGCTCATGTACCCAAATCCTCTATGACCACTTGTACTATCCAGGTTCCAATGCAAACGCGACTGAGACATTGAATGACCAGCAGGGGGCAACACCACAAGTTGCAAAAATAAGAGAATAAATCTGTTTATATTTCAATATTTGAGAAATTGACAACAAAATTGAGCCTACTTAACATCATTTAACATCATTTAACATTTTCCTAAGGACTCAGTCGCTACCTTACGGTCATCGTCAATACAGCATGACGTCAATTATGTCAATTAATACTCTGGTCAGGGTCAGGGTTTACGCACGCAGCGGCGTCAGGTCGGCCCCCCTCCATCAAGCTGGCAGCCAGATTTACTCTCCACCACAGGTGAACAGCAATGATTCACAACAAACAACATATCGTTTACAACCTGCAAGAAATGTGTTTTATAAGCGGAAAAAAATGAAGCCTGACGTCCCGGCCCGACCCGTTGAGAACTCTAATAAAGAAAGATAAGAAATCCTCCAAATGATAAAATGTTATAAAATGAGAATGAATAAGCATGAGTACTGTGTGTGTGTTTTATGCACAGTGTGGTGCCTGCCTGCATATGCACATGCATATGCTACACTCTATAGCCTCCATCTTGAGGCTCTGAGAATGTGCTGATCCTGACTTATATAGCTGTAAACAGCACTTTAAACATGCTCTTGGTTTAAACTCACTTCCACTCTCGAGAAGCAGTTTTACATCCATGAGTCAAATGTGAAGTTTCCACATTTTCAAACTGTGTAATGTGTGTAATGTTTTCCAAGGCGCACTGGAATCAATGACGAGGATGTTTTCTTCACAATTTAAAAAGAAAACCCTGCTGAGACTCTGGTCTATCCTGCTGCTCTACAGAGAATAATCACGCCGGTCCATCTGGTGCCGTGCGGATGGGACGGACCAGAGCGTGGATGGAGAAACGGAAGAAAGGGCAAACAGCGAATGCTCCGAGTGTCTCTAAACTCCTGCGTCAAACACCCACCGACACAGCAGAACGAAGGGAAATCAATACTGAGTCATACTATGCTCAGGCAGCATCCGGTATATATGACCATTAAGACAAAAGAAGAAAAGTGAGAGCAAAGGCAGACATGGAGAGCAACGGGACCCATTTTAAAGGCCAATGCTGCTTCTTATTGTTATTAGACAGACAATTTCTGTTGACTCACTCAGTTGCACAACGCCGATGTTCTTCCTGTGACCTTCTCCAGTAAGTTCTTGTCGTACCGCCTGCCCAAATAACTCATCTACTGCATCGCTCCGGCTGCAATGATTAATCTATTTTAATCTGGTCCTCATATTGCTTTCAATCGCGTGAGCATTGTGCGAGTGTCACACATTACCATAACAACACACAAAGTTGGAAAGGTTAAATTAAGCCCCGAACGAGTAGAAAATGAAAAACTTGCAGCATGACTTGGTTGTATTTTTTTCCGTAATGGGGTGCAAGGTGCGGGGGTTTGGTTGGTTGGTTTGGGCTGATGAGAGTGAGATGTGCGGGTGACCGGTGTTTCTCAGGACTGACTGACACCTAAAGGGCACAGCTTGGCTTCCGCGAGACATCTGCAGCATGTCTCATTAGTATTCAGCTATGAATCATTCAAACGCAGCCGGCTGTCATTATCACAAATAGCAGAAGAGGGACAGACACACACATAGCACACACTTACACTCATATACTCCCCATCCCTCTCACACTTGGGGGCACGGACCAAAAAATAGACCAGAAAATAAATGCAGAAAGAAAAATCGGCCCCAATATGGAGGCAAAGTGTAAACGACCAGCAACGTGTAAATCTTTTGAGTAATAGTGATTAATATTATCCTCCTAAATTGATAAGCATTGAGTCAAATGATGATAACATCTGAAAAGGTATCAAAAACCTTAAGGTAACGTCTCCTTTTATGACCTAATATGTCAAAAGTCGGCTGTTTTACAGTCAGGACACTGGAGTGCCGTGAAGAAGCACGCTATAAGACCCGTGAGAGCCTCTTTGTGCCTGCACATGGTGCAAACTCTCTCCTACACACCACATTTGCATGCTGTGCGATCCACTTTTTCTGTGGTGAACATGCTACAACACACAAACACACACGAGAACAGATCTTCAAACGAAGACACTCTGCAAAAGCTGCGAGGACGCGACAACTCTGTGTCCTCGAAAATCTCATCACCATACTTGACATCGATTACCTATACGATTACATTATAACAAGCACTGTGCTGTGACAAACACTGGGACAGTCAATGATAACCCAGTGAGCTACAACGAATTTGTCAATTTGTGCTGGACTCAGCCAAGAGTCAGCATTTATTAAGTACCTCACGCCTAATGTGTCTGCTACTTTATTCTCTCGGAAGCATTAGTCTACAATTCAAAGTTAGGCCAAAAGTGTTACAGTATAAAATGCACCGCGCATAATTATTAGCCAGGAATGATCTCCAATTTAAATGTGGTTCGAATGTTCTCCAGTTGCACTTGACACATCGCAAAAAAGTCGAGAGGGGACAAAAAGAAAGCAGCTGTGCGGTTTCAAAGACGATACCGCGGAGGACACAAAGCAAAGAGAGAAAAGTCCACAGTGGCCTGTGCAACCGTTTTCACATCTGAGAAACAGCTGTGAGAAAAATGTGTTTAATGAAACCAGTAAAATTCAAACTCACCCCCAAGAGCTCACGGTGCATTAATAATTCTGTGAAGGTATGAATATTTGAAGCTTTGTTTCAGAGTGTCAGTGACACGTCTGATTGTTTAAGAAATCCTTGAGATGACGGTGGTGAAATGATCGGATGCCCAAACACTGGCCGCGCAACCCGAAGCCATCACAACCCAAATGGCCCGGGAGGCCATTTTAAAAAGAATAAAAAGATAATAAAAATCCCATCTCTGACGGCATTGAAATGACACTGCTGCTTCAACAGATTAATGAACGAGAATAGGAAGCTGTGTCGTCACTTTAGGAGATGCATAAAGACGCCAAAGACACACAAATAAACAAAAACAGAGCCGGAATAACCTCAAAGTGTTGCTGAGATACTAAAAACATAGATACAATATCTACTAAAAGATGCAAGGAGACACACAATGACTTGCAAATTGTCCTCAAAACAGCCTTGAGACGAGTGACTTGGGGTGGGGGCCACGGTGTGACATAATCCATCAATGCTTGCCAGGCAATATTTAACTCAATGCATAATAAAGGGTCTAAATGACAGGCGCTGACCTTTCTGTGTCCTCTTTTCCGTCAGTGAAGCATCTTTTTTTGGTAGTGGGAGGGAGCGGACTGGGCTGCACGAACCTCGCTGCGACTCTGGAGTCTCTCACTGAGGCTCCCCAAGCAACACTTAGCTAAGTCAAGCTCATGACTGACTACACCATCAACAGATTCATCGATTATGAAAATAATGACTAGTTGGAGCCCTACTGGGGCTGAACAATTGATCGAAAATGGCAATATGGCAAGAAGGCACAATATTTCTAGAACCTTCCGTTACCATCATTACTGTAACTCAGAGACCATTTCAAAGCCTGGCGATCTGTCCAGGGTGTGACCCCGCCCCCTCGACCCTCATGGATGGATACCGGAAAAGCAGATAAATAGAGCTTTGTGCCCATGGGAGCTCAGGACTTCCGCGGAACGACCGTCCAATCACACAAGATGTCACACGTTTGTGGCGTCAGCTTCTCAGTACCGTAATTCCTAAACGATTGAATAACTGCCAAATATTGAAAGTGAAAGTTATCTTGTAAAGAAAGAAGCACTCACTCATTGAACATTTTGTTGACAATTCTACAGCCATAAAATCAAAATACATGCAGACGGCCTGATTATCATGATGAATTTGTCCTAAACCTATACACATCGTCATATGTTAGACTGAAGAAAACGTCTATGTTTCTCACGGAGCTGCACGAATGTTACACGCAATTTAGATATTTATATAAAATCGTTCGGCCCTACTGGATTCTGTCTTCAAGGTGCAGGTGATATTTTACCATGATGGCCTTTGGCACCCTGGTGTGTCCACAGGCAGAATGAAAAAGGAAAGAAAAGATGAAACACCAGCCAGTGCCAATAAAAAAAAACCCCCACACATCTGCTAAACCAAATGGAGCAGGTGGAGTGAGCCAAACTACCGCACTCACCTCTGTGTCAAAAACCTTTACCTTTAGATTTGCCTGTACACACAATAAAGGCAGTCAAATCCACAGCAGCACAATCCTTCTTTACAGCAGTAAAGAAGGATTACAAGGTCAGGACGCTGTGCTTATTTTCCAAACTCCTGCTGGAAAAGCAGTTGTTTGATGTATGGCGGCGCGGCACAACATGCATGCTGAATGAGTGTAACGCGTTGTTTATCAGTGTGAAGGCGTCATTAGGGGAGCGGACACATTTGTCACGCCAGAGGGTTTCACCAATTTACAATGTCAGACACTGAGACGGTGATGTTTTCAGGCGAAAGAATTTCACCAAACCCACGAGCAAGAAGATGCTCTGTGTGTGGCTGTGAAGTACAGAAGGGGGAGATAATATGTGATCTGTTGTCAACATATTTGAGGACATTATTTCATGCATTTTTTTTTTTTGTGTGTGCAGCCTTAATCCATGGATCCTCACTTCTAATAATCACTGCTGGTCTGCTCCGTTGCTGCAACTCCACATTCTCCACAGCCGGCTGTGTGAGCCGCCTGTTTCCTAGTAACTGTGGGAGGGATGAACGCATGAGCTTCTCTAAACCTAAGGTGTCTGTTATTTCGTGTGCATGCATGCAGTGATTTCCAAATATATGGCTCCGGTGGGTCCCCAGAGGATGATCTAAATAACAAGTCCTCAGACACATGCTCCGGCAGAAGGTCAAACATTTCAGTTTGCCAGTAAAATGCACTGAATGGCACAACATCAGGGACAGACCATGATATATTTATTTATTTAAATAAATGGGGCTGTAAAACTAATAGAAACTGTGTTTAGTGCCAAATAGCAAATGTCATCACGCTGAGATGCCAAATTAAGGTGGTTAGACTTTGACAACAACAACAACGGTCCATGCATCCGCTATCTTAGGGAGAGCCTATTTCAGCTAACACTGGAGAAAGGTAAGGCACACTAGTCTGGACAGGTTCACCAACTAATTACAAGACGCTCATATTTAATTAACCAAACACCAATCTGCACAGTCTTGAATCTTGAACAGAGAGAGGAAGCTGCAGTACCTGCAGGAAAAACCCACACAACCAAGGGGAGGGAACCAGCATCTGAACCATGAAGCTTCCTGCAGTGAGGCACCACAACAATTATCAATAATCTGAACAAAAAAAAAGACCTGATAAAGGTTGCGAAACAACAAGAGAGTCCAAAATAAAAAAGAGGGAACATATTTCACCATGACAACCTGCACCTTGTTGTAACCTACAGGCCAAAACCCCGGCTCTGCCGCTGATTACAACCCCGACTCCCCAACTGAGCTCCCGACTGTTACTGAACAAGGTCAAACATCACACTGACATCCATTACATCCTCTCCTTGCTGCTAAAATGATGAACAATGAGTGACTCACCAGCACCGGCAACAACAACAACAACAACAACCGAGTGAGCGCCACACAAAAGAAAACCTGGAGAACACGTCGAGTTGATTCAAGCACCGCCATTTTCCTCTCACTCTTTCCACCTATTGCTCAGTACAATTCAGAAAACACATTCTGTGCACCGTGTGCTTCTCTCTGCTGCCCATGTTGATCCTATTGAACACTGGCTGGGTTATGTTTCATAAGCCATGTGCTATACATATATATATATATATGTATGTTGTAAATAAGAAGGACGCCACCCTGCAAATTGATCGGGAGACGCAAAACATGGGCAGCATCAGATGAACCAGAAAGATACCGGTCCATCTCAGGGGAAAACAGATCTGACCTTTTCATACTCACTGCTCTAATAGCTCATGACAGCGATTTTTGGACTCTTCTGAGAATTTCATATGCAATGTTTGTAGTCACAGCGGTGTCCGTAAAGGAAAATCCATCGCTTTAAATTGTCTGCGTGTGCTTTTTCAGACCGCTGCAAGTCATTACCTGTACATTAGGGAAAATGAGGAGGGGAAACTTGTCCTCAAAGGACAGAAAACAGGGACTTTTGCACTTGAAGAAGAAGAAGAGCAAAAGAACAGAAACACGAGTCATTTAACAGATTGGTCGTAACACCTCTGAAAGTAAATCTGGTGTATGTTTAAATGTTAAGTGAAAAGAAAGTACAAACCATTGATTGGCCGATCAGTGTATCTGATACTTTGCAAAGGGCTCCATGATCTCTCGTTGCAGTTTCATGATTCACCCTCTATTCTGGAGCGGGAGATTGTGAAGAAATCTATAAGGACCAGTCCGGTCCAGAAAGAGACCAATCTGCTCTCAACTGTCCCCTCTACCGGCTTTGTTCCTGATACCGAGGAATAAAAGCAGAAAGTGCAGCGAGATGAAGGAATGAGAAAACTGTTTTTTCCATTTCCCTCCCACTTTCATTTCATGAGTAACTATCGCATTCTTTCAAGCATCTCAACTGCTTAAGTTCAGCACCGTTTGTGAAGTAACTCGGTTGCCAGAATTGAGTATTTAAAATATATCAAGTATTTGAAATGTCCCTTGCATGAAAAGCACTCCATCCCACTCTGGCAAAGCGTGCGAGAGACGCAGTTCAACTTGTTCCAGGCTCTTGTAAGCGTTCACTTGCACCTGCGGCATTTAATGTTTCATGATAACAGCAAAAACATGTCCGCGGAACAAAACACAACCTCTGTGGGGATTAGAGCGGTGCAACATGATCTGCATCTCCTATGTTTAGACTCCTGCTGTCCCGTGCAGGGAGGGAAGCGGGGATATTTTAATGTGACACCATGTGCCCCATTTCTGCTGAACGTTACAAACAAGAGGTGTAGGCACTGCTGCTATTTTGGGTACAACTAAAACACAAGGTGAAACTCATATGGACTTTTTTGTTTCACAAGAACAGGATAATGCAGATATTGTAGACGCAGAGAATCCTAGTGCAAGTTTGGTCAGCACCCTTTTGTTTATGCAACCAGAAGAGACCATCACTGGGTGACAGGAAGGCCTGAAAGGTCTGTGTGACACACTAATGCATACCCTACATTATCTCCATTCACCTTTATTCCCTTCTTTTAACCCATTAAGACTGCTCTTAAACACAGCGTGCTCAAACCTAAGGTGTCTGTTATGATAGCTATCCAAAGGTCACTGGAACAACTGGACTTTTCTTTTCTTCAGTGCCGAAAGTTTGTGGGAAAACATTCGGACACGACAACAACAACCTCCTTAAACCTGAGTGTTTTCTGGTTACATTTTCAAGGACTGTCAACATTCACTTTAACATTTATTCCTCCGAGAGAGAGAGCTTCAAATCAGTTGCTCTTGGATGGTCCAAGAACAGAGTGTAAAACCAGAGGTGATCAAGCCTTTTCAGTCCCTCCTGAAAACACGCCTCTTCTCCTTAGCTAAACAACTCTATTTCTTACTATATTATATTATATTACATACCTCGACATGTTGTCTTTGCTCTGTATTTGTTGCACCTGTGCAGCACTTTGTCCAACTAAGGTTGTTAAATGAGGTCCACATCCACTCTTCATGTGTTAAATGGGAAGACTGTGGTCACGTTCCTGTCTGGTGTAACTACGTGAAGCCACTTGCTGGTTATCTTAGCACAGAGAAGGAAAAAAGAAAACAATCTAACAGCTATTTTAACAAACATGATATTAGGTGGCAATTAGTGAGCTTAAGAGATGCTCTCGGGAGACAGGGCTGGGATAACTACCTCGGTTTTTAAATGCTAAATTAACTGGTATTAAAAGTAAACGGTTGTTTACTGGATATTTTAATGCTAAACTAACTGGCTGTTAAGTCATATTTGCTGCTCAGACGTTTCAGTTCGAATGTCTTTCCCGTCAAGGAAGCAAATGAAGCACATGAACGTCAATGTTAAAATGATCACGGGTTCATAAATAAATGTCTCAATCTGGTCTGGTAAACATAAGGTGGTAAGACAGACCAACAGACCCCATTGATCCTCATTGATGATTTTATTCCACCATGTGTTGAATTGTACTGTATTATTTGCATATTTTGTTTTATCTCAAAGTGAAAACAGGGGTTTTTACTTTTAGACTTAAAACTTTTTCTTTTTATTCCACCCTGTGTTGTGTTTTATTGTTCTATTTGCTTTTTAAACATTTTATTTTCCTTTCATTGAAGTGAAGCACTTTGAGCTGCAATCCTTGCATGAAAGGTGCTATACAAATAATGTTTAGTAATATCATTATTTATTATATCAGTATAGCTTATCGTTATATCATTTTAAGGTCATATCTCCCACCCCCACCACACAGTTGCTTAAAATGATTTCACTTGATGCTCAGTGGCCCCCAGACTATTTGAGTTTCAGATGCCTGCTCTTAATTCACAGGGAGGGGGGGAACGCTGCATCACTCCGAGTGCCAAACCCAAACCCTGATAAATGGGAGGGTTGCGTCAGGGAGAGCTTCCAGCATTAAAAAAAACCCTCTGCAAAATCTAATCTAATATGTGAGACGGGAAAGCCAAAACAAAAAATACTTGTTATGTATCACTATCTACTCATCAGCAGCGTACATCTATTAATACTTTAAATATTTTAAATATTTTCCTTCATGATCCAACAGGAAAAACAATGACCACAGATTTGATGAATTTGAATAACATTAATCTGCACTGTAAAGCTGACAGTAAACCAGCAAACAGATGCTGTCTTCGAAGTCCACAGCCTCTTTGATTGTTGGTGTGTGCCAAACAGCCTCCAAACAGAAAAAGTGAACCGTCATGCCAAGATGAGTTATTCTCATTATTGTCATTGCATTTCAAGACCACTTGCGAATATGGACCTTTTTTTCACCCCAGCACAAAAGCAGCTCTGGGCCACTTGGTCTCTCCGTCAGCACAAAGAGCTATACTTTTGATTTAGAGTCCATTTTGTTGTGTCTCGCTACAGAACACTTTAACACACAACAAGTTGTTTTTTTATGACCCACGAGCCGGAGCTTTCAAGCAGCACATTAGGGCAGCAGGACTTTGCCAACATCACTGTGGACCAACAAGAGCTTTGTGAGAGGTGAAAATTATGAAGTAAATACTTGCCTGAAGGACCCACACAGCACATACATCAGGTTTCATGGTGTACGCGGCTGCTGTGGGTTCATTTTATTCGTCTTTTTTTTTTTTTGTCTTTTTTGATTTCCAACTAACAATCTCATTTGATTTATGTACACAAAACATAGGGTGAGGCACTTGCAATGATCTTAAACTAGTATTCTCTGTATCCTTCACATCACTGAACTCGACCACGACCACATGAATGTTAATAAAACATTAAATTTTTTATTAAAAAATAAATATTACGAATCATACGAAATGATACCATAAGTTAGGCTACGTTACGTTGCGTTACGATACGTTACATTATGTTACGATACGATACATTGCGTTGCGTTGCTTTATGATACGTTAAGTTACAATACATACGATACGATATTCAATACATGGTCCACGATACCAATAATATCACGATGCAACAATTCTGTGATAATCAATATATTGCAAGACAATCATTACGATATCTGTGTAACTGAAGACAAAGCGTCTATGGAAAGTTAAGTTTAAGTGCAAGTTTCTTCATTTATTCACAACAAAGAGAACACCGTATACTCCCTCTTCTGCAACCGAGTAACTTCCACCCAAGTTTCCGTCATTCATTTGAGCAGCACCGCCGTGAGGAGACATGAAGTAGCGACGCCCGGCAGGTGAAACCGGTAGTGACTGTTTTACTTTAGAGCGCCTTCATTTATTCATTAAAATATGGATATCTGCCCTGGCGTATCAATTATCATATTGCACATGAGGAGGAACGACGACGTCATATCACCAAATCGATATTTTGACCCACCCCTACTTCCTGACAACAAAATCAAATGAATCTGTTTTTTCTCTGCAAAGGTCCCATTTTTATCAGAATTTACAAGACTAGTTTCTCCACCTCGCTACTGAAGTTTGACACAAAATCTGCATTGACGGTTCACATCAAGTCCCTGCCGCCATGCACACAACACAAATGTAGCATGGGTTTTGACAAATGCATGTAATATTTATACTCTTGAATCTTTGATGACCTTGAGAGCTTACTGTATCACTGTGGCTGCTGCAAGAGACTCATCATATAGATCGCAAGCCTCTGGAGGGGAGGAAAAAAAGAAAAAAAAGCAGAGCCATTCACAAAGATTGTTCACTTGCAAACCTCTGCTGGAATCAAGGAAACCTCGCCAAGAACATGAAACCTGAGAAAATGCAGAGTTTTCAGTCTCGGCTCCTTTTACAGAATCGTTATACGCACGCGTTGATCGATATCCAAATGCTGCTCGTATACAAATGTCCCTTTGTGTGCTAATGCAGAAGCACATCATTTGCACACACGCATGTGGTTGTCCGTACAGTACAGTATGTGAGCCCGAGCCCTGGCACGTTTACAAACTGCCATGACAAGGACGCTGCATGAAACAAAACTAATATAAGACACAGCTTGCTGGGTTGGACACAGAAGTCTGGCATTCCCCCCATCACACAGTCATTATGTGCTAAGCCCCATTTACGCATGAAAGGTTGTGCCCCAGAATATGTGGAGTGACTGTAAGTCTGTATGTCGTGTTAATATTGTGTTTGGCTGATTAACTTTAACATCAGTACAACGCTGGCAACACCATTCCCAGCAGGGTCAATTACATTGGAAATGCCCTCAGAACATGCAGCTCCTCCGCCACGAAACATTGCATCACCGTCAGCCAATCGCGGCGCAGCATCGCTGGGGCTTTGTGTGGCACAGAGCGGGGGGAATAAGCAGGTGCATTAAGTACAAAACAATGACTCCGTGAACACACACACACACGCGCGCGCGCCTGACTGCACTCCGCTGCCAATAACAGATGCTTAAAAGCTCCGAGCAACTGTTGATTTGGTGATAAACATTTGGAATAAAAAAAATAAATGAAAAAAATCATAATGCTTGTGAAATGATCCGTGGATGAATAAAATAAACAAAGGCACAAATCTAATGTGGATCATTTGAAGTTTTCTTGCATTTTAGATAAATATCCAACAGGCATAATGACGTGACACAGCACAGTCCACCTGTCCGTTGTTTTTCACTCTTGTCTTCTGAAATGAAAAGAGCTGGTAAACAGACCAGAGGAGCTCAGCTGCTCTGACAAACAAACAAAAGAAAGGTACTCTACTATTAAAAAGCATTGTGTTTATGTGAAGCTCACACTAGTTTGGTCATCGGCACTTTGCAGGGGGTATGAATCATAATATTAGCGGAGAAACATGTGACTGAAGGTCACAAATACTCATCCTCCCACATCCAAACTCTTCTAGTATGTACATGCAGTTTCATCCCAGTTCAGCTCTTCTGTGCGGACTTTACATGTTTTTCTCTGGGTAGGGTTACGTACTGCCCGTCTTTCGCCTTACGTCAGCTGCGATTGAACTTGGCTCCGGGACCCGTTCCCTCAAATTCAGAGGCCGAATGTGCTGACAGGACGGGAGGGCAACTTGTAAGAGCCACTTCGCCCATGGCGTCCACTTTTATCGATTTGCGGCACGCTCTGCATCTGGACAAGCGTTTGTCCTTGAGATCTTGGGGCAAGCCCGTCTTTGTGATTCTCTCTGCGGAGACAGATGTTGGATGTTTTTATTTCCCAGGGATCATGTCGTCATTTGCTCTCTCTTGCTCATTACTCATTGGCTTGCATGGAGAGAGACAGTGGACAGTGTCCACAACACCGAGAGTAATTACGACTTGACTCGGTATGTTCTGCGTAGGCCTAGTATACATTCATCAAGCAATGCAGGGAACAGTAGGTGGCGTAGTAACAAACAGGGAGGACATTTACCTCAAAGGCCAAATTCACACACATTTAAGGATTTCAAGGACCTGTTAAATAGGTAAAGGACTAAATCGGACTGATATTGTATTTGTCGGTACAACAGGTTGTGATATTTGTATTGAATCAGGGACAAAAATTGGTATCTACTCAGTTTCAAAAGTGATTTACTATCGCCTCGCAAAAATATCGCTGTAATATTTCCTGTACCTGGGTTGTGCCTCTGTGACCCAGATCCTCACACTTTCCGCCTCAGACCGACTGGATTTGGTTTCATACCGTGTTATTATTCACCACAGCGCCACATGCGGCCTTGCCATGTCTAATATTTTTTCCCCGTTTCACACGGCGTAGTGTCACTCCAACATGCAGCACAGCAGCATCTCAGTCACAGCGGGGACCTCCTCAACACGGTCCCGGATTTGCCTCACAAGAGGGGATCAGCAGATATGACAGACATGTGAGTCGACGTAAACCTCAGCCGAGCATACGACACACAACATGGAGGCAAAGAAACTACCTGGATCAATCGCGCCTCCACACAACGTCATGAAAAAGCATGCACTCTTCAGCAGCCTAATTCTGGGCTTTAATGCTCAACACCGTGTAATCTATTCTTCACGGTTTAGCCTCACACTGTGGACTTGTACAACTCTGTAATGGGCTTATATATATATATATATGTGCATCTATTTGCTGTGATCGCTTATACCCAAATGTTATGCCATACTTCTTTACTGGCAAGCTTAGCAAAGATAAGTCCTGAATAATTCCGCTCAGCTACAAATATCACAAAAAAGTGTCAAATCAGCTGCAACTAACAATTATGTTCATTATCGATTGATGTTGATTATTGTCCCGGTTAACCAGTTAAATATTGAAAATATTTACATTTAAGAAGCTGAAAAATCAGAAAACGTGTTTTAGTAATGAAAAAAACCCTCAAAATAGTTGACAATTCATTCAGTAATCGACTAAGCATCGAGTCATTGTTTCAGCCCTTGTCAATATCAACAAATATTGCAATAAAATGCCTGATAATTAAAGATTAAATACTGATCTTCAGTACAAAAAACAAAAAAACAACATTACTTGTGGTTTTACATTTCCTTAGGGACAAAAAACAATAAACCTTTCATAAATCTGGGCCAAAACATTTACGAGCAATTATGTGCTGTATGTCAAATTGTTTGCACATAATTGCATTAACGTTATATCGATACATATTGAACCGTTGTTACACTGATGAGGAAGAAAATTGTGTCACAATATTTCCTGTGCAGACTTCTTCTATAGGAAAGAAGCGTATTGACCGTTCTCATATGTTTCAATCCATAACAAACCATCTTAAACAGACATCGACTGCAGACAGCATTTTACACCGACAAAGCAAAGAAACTACAACAAAGCAAAACACTCAGACCTCTCACTGGTGTCAGGGCTTTATCTCACCTTTACATGAGCCTCACACTGATTCCCTACATGCTTTCAAATACCAATAAAAGCATCTGCCACATATTCAAACATCAACTTTCACAGATATAAAAAATCCTAAAGGTCACCCACTAAAAACACATCAGTTTTCCATAGTTTACAGAGCTGTTTACTATTCCGCTGCTCAGCCCTCGCAATCATTACAAGTAAAGCCCTCGTTAGGACCATTGTTTTTCTTTTCTGTGAGACGTCGGCATCTCAACTTACCTGTCCATCTACGAGCCAACCCCTTTTTTGTCCTCGGCTGTTTCAAACTTCCCTTCATTCTTGCGCCTGTCTTTCACGTCCTCTCACTTTGTCTCATGTCTCGCTTCCTCCCCTTCTCCCCCACTATATCTAGCAGTCTGTCCCTGGGTGACACGAGAGCTGAAGGTGAGGAAGGAGGAGGAAGAGGGAAAAAAGGAGGGAGAACAAGGTGGATGAATTCCCTGAGCCGGTTTCTCTTGTATATCCCTTTTCTCCCCTTTATTCCTCTGCATCGTGAGACCGACCACTTTCCTTCTATTAACTGTCAAAGAAACATTTAAATCCCACAAGTGTTTGAACCTGCATGAAGAATATATTTCCCCAGCTTATTCCTTGTTACGTTAACCACCGTGCCCTCTTCTACTCCTTCCTTATGATCTGCCTTTTAAAATTTTGCACTCTCTCTCCTTGAATCTCAGAATACTGCATGCAGAATTAAATACTGTACTCTCAAACTCAAACTCAAACATAAACCACACCTGCTTCTCACCAGGAAGCAGAAACCTTCAGTTCACTTGTATATGTATTGCATTTTCAGGCTGGAAAGAGGGTGACAGGGAGGACAGGAGGAAGATGAAAAGAAAGATAAAGGGATTGATAAAAGAGAGAGAGAAAGGCCTGCAGGGAACACAGAGCATCTTAGGAAGGAATTGACCCACCCAATCATCCATTTACACAGTACCATCCCCCATTCACTCAAATCAAATCATTATTTTATACACAGCTGGCTCTTTCCTCACTGCTTCATCTCTATCTGATCATCTCACACACACGCAGCTATTCTTTTAAGGATTATCATTCTTACTTCCAGTAATCTGGGTTAGCCTTACCCTTAACTTTCCATTTACCAGTTAATGCCTTACCCCTGACATGAACCTAACTACAGTGTCAAATCTTAGCTCTGAACTTAACCAGAGCCTTGGACAAAAGAGGTTCTGCCTCATTGGGACAAGGTTTTGGTCTCCATGAGGACGACAGGTCCTGGCAAGGTCAGTGTTTATGCCCAAAAAAAGGCCCTGAAGAGATAACAAATGCGCACACACACACACACACACAGGTTTACACTTCATTCATGGTGAGGACCCTCATAGAAGCCCCTGACCTAAGTGCCTAACCCTTAACCCTGACCCTAAAACCAGGTCTTAACCACCCAAAGAAAAGCCCTTAAAAGATGTGAGGACCAGCCAAAATGTCCTCACTTGGCATGGTTCATACGAACACACACACACACACACACACACACACACACACAGAGCTTGGAGCTCTTCACTTCCCAGAGGTCACCCATGTGGTTGACAGGTGCAACTGCAACACACAATCAGCACTGTGCGCTCAATTACACACATGACAAAAATCCCACTCCATGGTTCCCCCCACCCCTCTCTCCACCCTCTCACTCACTCACACACACACACACAAGGCCACACCCACCAGCACCACCTGCTCCATTGATGGCACTCGCGCTCCACAACCCCAGCCCTCCAAAACATCTCCCAGCATCTCTCACACCCCGCCTGCATCCCACTGAGCGATGCTGCCTCTCAGCATCACTCTCCTCCAAGTGATGCTGCTCCCCGCGAGCCCTCAGCCCCACCCCCCCGCATCCTCTGCTTTCCACAGAGTGTGACAGGAGGACAGGAAAAAAAAAACAAAACCCGCTACACAAGTATGCATGAAGATAAGGTTGACATGCCTTGAGATGGTGCATTGCCCATGCTGCGACACGGACCGCTGCAGCTGAAAGTGATCGCGTTTCCTGTTTCCCCCTCCTCTCTTTTTTTTTTTTTCTTCCTCTCCTTGTCCTCTTCCTCCCTCCTCCTGTCCCCTTCGCTTCTTGCTGCTGTTCTTCACAAAGCGCTGTGTCTCGTCCTTCCTCGTGCCGGTCCGCGCGCTCCGATTCGCTCCTCTCCTTCTAACCGTCCTCCTTCTCTTTGTCTTGCTCCCACTCTGGCTTTTCTCTTCCCTGCGCTGGAACCTCCTTTCGCGAGATGGCTGGTCCAGCAGCGGCGCTCCTGACAGCACTGCGCGTGTGTGGCTGCGAGCACGTGTGCGTGTGTGTGTGTAAGAGAGAGAGAGAGAGCGTGGTGGTGGAGGGGGGGAGCGGGGTGTACGCTTCAGCTGTATCAGCTTTGGGAGACTGTGCATGCCGGTGCAGGGATGCTCAGCGCACAGCAAAGAGGGAAGCACACATTTTTGCCCATGATAAATTCACACTCCCTCACCCACGCGCTCCCACTGGCTCCCTCCATGCCTTATTTCCTCACCACCACAAATCATTCTCTCTCTATCGCGCTCTCTCTCTTAAAGACACAGGAGGCATGCTGCATTGCCACAGGCCTTGGACACAATTCATGATAGAGTAATAAAGGAGAGTCCAGGGTCACGGACCTTTGAGTGTGGGGGGGTCAGCACCAGAGAGAGCAGGAGGGGAGAAATGTCTTTGGTTGAAGTTGGAGGTCGGAATTCGGAATTTATGAGAGTTTATGGGACGTTCCTTCAATTGGAAAGGTTTCTCAAATCCAACTCTAAACGTTGGAAACCCTAACATAGGATTTTAATGCTGTATTCTCACCGCACGCAATTTGTTGCGTCACGCCGCAGGATCACAAGTTGCCGTATTTTAAACAAAGTAACGGGCATTTCTTTTTTACCATCAACGAAAGCATTGTTGCACTCTCAGCTGTGGACACGTCTGCAGAGAAGGAAACCGTCGCCTTGTGCGGCTTCACAACACCGCACGGAGGCGGACACAACGTGTCGAGTTTCGCCGTTAACTTCGGGAGCTCCCGGTGCTCCCAGGTTTAACAGTGACATTTGTTAAGCAGAGTCTGGCCGCTGGCAAGTATGTGGCAACATTTGGAGAATCTGGGTGTGTCACGATTTGTGCAAGAGGCGAGCGTCTACCGTGGCGCTTGGTCCTGCCGACACAAGCATTTTACCATAGGACTCTAAGATGCCACTCGTATTCACGTCAAGAGTGAATACGCTGTCGTACACATACTGTCTAAAAAGTGGACATGTTGAGCATTGTTATCAACTGTTATACGTATGTTTGCTTCAATGTGTCCGTGGTCAACTCAGAGCTACTGTCAGTCCCAATTCGGAATTCCGATGTGAATGGAATGCACCTTCAAGGGAAGTCAGGGTACACTGTCCTCTGGGGGGATTAGTAAGTGAGATAGCAGAGAAAATGTCGTGTTTTTTTGTTTTTTTTCAACTGGAACACTGTGTGGAGCGACCTCCCAAATCCCGACATAGGATAAGCCCCCTCAACTCAGAAATTCCTACTTCACTATAATTGGAATGCACCATTAGTCAGTTGTAAACATATTACTGTTCAGGTTGTGGATGTGTTGCTATGATGTTTGTGCTAGAGCGAGGTGTCTTGATGTAAAATCACTGATGTACTTTGGTGCAGGAAGTGAGTGGTTTAGATTCTTTTCAATGAGGCTTTTTGTCCACGTCTCACGTTGGTTCCCGGTAGTGATGGAGTCCTTGCTAACGACGTGTCAGCACCTCACACAGCCACGCTGGACCAAAAATCACCAGTAAACAAGTAAGGCCAACATTATGTCATCTGCTCAACGATGCCGTCCAATCACACTTACAATAAACTCTATATTGAAATCAATCATGTATAATACTGAGCGTGATAAGTGGACAAACCAACGAGCCACAAGTGGCTGCAAACCGCAAACAGATGGGGCAAAAATGAAGGTTTAATAGAAGGGCTAGTGAAATGACAGAGATTTAGCTTGTTGCTGTCAAACAGAGTAAAGCTATCTCTTTGCTGCAGGAGCTAATGTGTGCTGATGAATTAAGTAGAGAGGGGGTATGGGGGGAAGGGGGGGGGCAGTAAAATGTCAGGAGATGAAGAGAGAAAGGGGGATGAAGGGACCTCTTCATGATGAGAAGGATGAATAATGCATGGTCAGGATACTCACACTGTTCCTGTCCATCACGTCCATCTTTGAAGTCAGGGAGTGCGTGGATATGTCCACCTGTAAGAGACAAAAACAAGCTGACAAACCCCCACAAGAGCACAAAGTGATTCCTCCGTTTACTCCATTTTGAAGTTAATGTGATCGGAATTTACAAGACACCTCGCGATAAGGTCAGAACGTGTGCCATGAATGAATCCGGGGTCATTAAATCATATTTGGGAACCTCTGCACAAAAACACAGTTACGCGATCAAAACGAGCCTCATCCCTGCTGCACCACACATCTCCTCATGGACACTCACGCCCCCTGCAGGTCTGCTCTGTACTGCAGCTGCTGCACATGTACAGTATGCATATATTCATATTCTGCACATGTGTTCCTATATGTACTGTATACTACTCCTATTTAATGTACGGTCTCTTTTAGCTAATTATTGTGCGGTAGGTTTATTTCATTTTATTTGCTCATATCTCGATGGAGCCTGACGAATCTGATTTATCATATTTGTTATTTGTTTTGTCACATTTGTCTGTGTCAGACTTGTGGCCCGAGGACCACATGTGGCCCGCCAATCAATTTCATGTGGCCCGCCACTTAATACCAACATTTGTTTCTGTCTGTTTTTGTCATATATAGATTCATTTTGCATCATTAATATGCATATTCATATCGTTCCAGGTCAAAACAAACACTTTTTTAATGAAATTTTGTTTGAATATGAATATCTTCAAGCTTATATTGCCCACCCTGACAGAAAATTGTTTTTTTTTTTACTTGACCGGCCCCCTCCTGACCAGAGAAGACGCTCATTGGCCCCAAGGTCATTTGAATTTGAGACCCCTGATGTAAATGCTCTATATTTATGCACTGCTTTTCTAGTCTTGATGAGCACTCAAAGCTGCTTTACATACTGCTACTACTACTTTACATACTGTGTGCACACCTTTTCATACCCATTCACATGCTGCCGGCACAGGCGTCAGGAGCAATGTGTCTTGACTACCGGAGCCCACAACCTTCCTGTTAGAAGACGACTAACTCTACCACTGATCCACCGTTAAACCATCAAAGCAAACACTTTTAGTCCAGTATTATGTTAGTACCTATAAAACAGATTCTGAATCTCTATGTATGGGTTGTTCCAAATTATGTAGCCATCTCTATAGGACCTACATGATTAGCTCTGGGTTAAGCAACACTAGAGGGCAGCTGTCTGACAACAACAACAACAACAACAACAACAAATGCACAGGCTATGGTGGTGATAACTTCATTTTGTCCTGTTTAGAAAGAGACAAATGTACAGTAGCCGCAGCCACTGTTGACATGTCTTCCTCTTAACCTGTGGCTGCACTATTCACTACACTGCCCCCTCAGGATTTCTGGTGGTACTGCCCTGCACAAATCTATGAAATAGCTCATTACCATATTTGAGGTAATATTGGTGTACGAAAGTTAATGGGCGTTCAGACGCACAGTAACAGTTAAAAGTGGTTTGGTAAAAGCCTATGTAATTGAGGATAGTAATGTTAGTGTAAATACACTCACTGGACCAAAAAAAGCAACTCCCAGTGTGTTGTTCTGCTGCTGCTGTAGCCCATTTATTTCAAGGTTTGTTGTGCTTTCAGAATTGGTCTTCATACTACCTTGGTTTCTATCGTTTCAAGTCATTGCCAGAGGTCATTTTCCTGTGACCTCTGGCATCAATAAGACATACTGACTTCTGCTTTTATACCACCGCTGCATGGCTTTATAATACACTTGCACAAAGCAGGTAAACCTACAAGACTAATATATCTTCAGTCCAAGGATGCTGGAATTGTGTCAGTGAGATCATTTCAATGATTTGTGAGTTTACTGCACAACCTTTTCTCATACAGCGCTGACACTGATTGTTTGGGAAAACAGTGGTGGAAAAGCAGAGCGGAAATGCCTAATGGCATGTTTTTGCCTCAGGGTTTGTATATTTTCCTCACTGCAGAGGTGTAGCTTGCTGAGTAAGGGGCTTTGTACAGTTCACGAGCACACTTTTGTCTGCTAATAAAATTACAGCTGCTGTTTTAACGTTGGCGTTGAGACAGACGTTGGACGTTAGGTATTTTACAAAATTCCATTGGTCTTAAAACAAATTACTGGTCAACTCTTCAGGGCTAAAAGGAAGCCGGTCAGTCCGGTTTTTCCTCCTGCCTTCTCTCCACCTCAGCAGCACAAACTCGTCGACCCAGAAATCCTTCAGCACATTCAGTGGCACAATAGATCTGTCCTCGCTTCAGTGGAAACTAGCCAGCTGAGGTTGTTCTGTGGGGGCAGGAGGGGGCGTTGGGGAGGCAGGAGGATTGTCAATGACAGTGTGACGCGAATGCAGGGCGTCAGGACGACCTGACCAGGCAGGAGCCGAGATGCTCCTACTGTACCTGTGAGGTAGCTGTCATCGCCCATCAATCATCTCTTAACCTTCCCTCCCTCCCTCCCTCCCTCCCCAGCCTGTATATAAGCACAGTTGCATATGTCACCTTCAGAACACTTACACAATGCCAGTGCTCAGAGGAGAGCAGAAGAGTCAGCAGCAGAATCCACTGAGTACAAAGAGAGGCGGGAAAAGTAAGGGGACCTAAAAGCACCGCAATGAGACTGTCCCTGTTATATGACCAACATTTGTCATCCAACCACTTTAAACCTAATGCAGCGATTCTGCAGCTGCTAATTCACTTATGACCTTATTTCTAGTGGAAAGAATTGAGAAGAATGTTTACTGGAGCAGATGAGCCACCGTTTCAGCACGCCAACTCCCAAAGAACAATAACTAATGTCTGCCAAAAAACAGATTAAACACAGAATGTGTCACCAGCTATTATGCACCATCTACTATGTGTGGGCCAAACGGCGACGGCTGTGTGACCATTCCCTCGCGTGCACTATGTACCGAGATGGTAATGTAGCTGAGAGCTTTTGGGGATGATCTCAGATCCGTCAGCTCATATGACACGAATTTTTTTTTTTTAATTTTCCAGTCAACACGTACATCTAGGGTTTTATTGACCAAAAGAAGCCAGGGCCGGACCACCAAAAACATCAGTCAGGCACGTGTGGGGTATCACAGCAGAGAGGGCAACATGACCACAGAACATGAGACATGGCACAAAAGTGCATGGATCCAATGGAACACGGCAGTCAGACACATGTGGAGCCGCTGAACAAATGAAATAATGACAACAAAACATCATGAAATATGTTCGGAAGGAAACTACAGCTCATAAGATAAGGGATAGAAAAGTCATAGCAGAGAGGGCAACATGACGATCGGACATAGAACATGAGAGAGCGTTATTAGCCAACAACTTGGAGTTTTGTTTAAATATGATGGATAAAAGCTGATGATGTTAGCAGGTTTGAGTCATGACAATTCCTTTAAACCCTTTTATCTTCTTCAACTACATAAAATCCCCCAAAAAATGATTTATTTCAAAGTGGGTTACTTTTGTCAACAGTTTTGTTTTTGTAGCTCTTAAATTTCATAAATGCGCCTATAACTATAGTCCTTTTACATATAATATATCTATATAGAAAATGTTATACATGATGTTATCTTCATTTTATGGGTCCAGATTACATGTATTTGGATGGAGACGGGACAAAGGTAGAGGTTGCAGATGCTTTAAACTGTCATTTAAAATAAAGAGTTGACAGCAGACCATTTCAGTCTGCTTTTTAATTTAAAATGATTTAATGTACTTATTTATTCCTTTATAAGTATTTTATGGGGTTTTGTGTTGTTGTTGTTACTTTCAGCTTCTCCCTGTCTAGTAGTCGCCACAGCAGATGATCCGCACACGTGGCTTGGCAGAGATTTTTACACCAGATTTCCTTCCTGACACAACCCACTGGGGTCAGTTTAGAGCAGAGGTGTCAAATGTATGATTCCATGCTTAAATTTATTTAATATATTCATGCTTAATATGTTCTTGGTATTTATACATTAATCTTGCATGATAATTACATTTTGTTTTGTTTTTATCGTGAACTATATACCATTTCACATCGAAAACAAAGACTTTTATTTTGAAATAATGTGAAATATCACCACAAATGGCGTTTTTGCTATACCACAAAGAAAAATTGTGATATCATTTTGAGGTTTGGTGCTCTCCTGTCCCCTGATTGTGGCCCCCATGGTCATTTGAGTTTCAGACCTCTGATTTAGAGTCACCAATTAACAGTGAGCTCAGGTGTACCCAACACCCTTGACCTGGCAGGGACTTGTATCGTCAACCTTCAGGTCAGGGCAAGTACAGTCAAGTTCCTTTTCCACTTATTTTTATCTCATTTATAATAATGCCTATTTATTATTATTATTAGTGTTATTATTATTATCATTATTAATATTATTGTTATTATTATTATCATCATTATTATTATTTATTTGGATTTCATTAGATCTGTTTTATGACAGTGTTTCCTTATCTCTTTGTGCGTGTGTGTATTTTATTGTGGCGGGGCACAAGTGCATGGAAAACACTTGTCCATTTCTCGGGTGATGGATTTGTATGACGCGTGTCGCTTCAACTGCA
The DNA here is from genome assembly GCF_019176455.1 of Solea senegalensis. Classification (NCBI taxonomy): domain Eukaryota; kingdom Metazoa; phylum Chordata; class Actinopteri; order Pleuronectiformes; family Soleidae; genus Solea; species Solea senegalensis. The sequence goes on from NC_058038.1 coordinate 7,987,051, forward strand.
ACTGTACTGAGAAATCAAAGAGTTCTTGGCCTCAGCATCGGTCTGCTGCCAGTCAGCTGGACAAATCCTGCGTTGCCATGGCGACGTGAAAGGCTAGTGTTGATGTAAAAAAAAAGAAAAGAAAAAAGAAGATAAATAAATAATAAAAGAAAAAAAAGGAGTAGTCAGCAGTGAAGTCTGTTTTCTTTGGCGTGAGTGGGTGGATGGTCAGAGTTTAAAAACACCAACCCCGGCAGCGACAGGCTCACTGCTGAGCACCTTCTGTGACTTCTGCACGCCAAAAATCATTTTTACATGCACATGCATAAAAAAGGTGGTTGGTGGTGTAACTTAAACTGCATTGTACAGTACTATTATATTCTACACTACAACCCTTTTTATTTTATTTTTACTGCTGATCAACACCAAGCAAAATAACTAATATGACAAAACTGCATGGCGTAAATATAAGCTTCAGACGCTCCACTGTTCCCTTAACTGCAATTAATTACCAATAACTTGGACACACTACATGAGGGACACATTTTTGTCTGGTCCCCACAACAATATAGCACCTTAGTAGGGTTAAGACTTGGTTAAAGGTTGGAATTAGGTTGAGATTTTGTTTAAATTTGGGTATAAAAAGGTGAATTATTTGCCAAATAAATAATAACATTCCAAAATAAGGAAGATAATAAAAAATGTCTGGATCCCCAGAGAGCGGCTGCTAAAGGTCAAGAGGAGCACGCTGTGGATGGAGACTGTGACTCTACATATCTTATGAGAATTATTTCAGGCCATTCTGGTTTTGCTTAATATCAGGGGGAACCTGATAGACAGACAGATGGACAGACATAGCTATGGTTTCGTAGAAAACATGATGTCAAATGAACAAGTGAAAATGCCTTAGATCTGCGGCTCCGTGTTAACAAGAATAATCCCCTCCCGTTCGTGGACAACACAGAATGACTTCTTCATCGTGCCTCTTTGTAATCCCAGCGTGTTAAAAAACCTGTATCCGCCCATGTCTTGTTTCCTGCTCTCCTTTCTCCATGTCTGCTCAGTCGCTCTCTATAAATACATAAGGTCCTGTTTCCAAGGTAACAAGTCTATTGAGAATAGGCCACCTGAAAACCAGATAGGGTGGAAAAAGAGGAGAGGGTGGGGGGGGATACCCTTGTCTTCACTGTCACTGTGTGTCCTGCAGTGTCGCCGCTGAGACCATCAGTCTCATTATTACACTAAAGTTCTGCTTCAGGCCTGACAGAGACGTGGCACTTCTTTTAAAAATGATTCCCATCATTGTCTGAATATGCGACATGTACCTGTGTGGATCGGTGATCAATCTCGTCTAAAACTTTCTGCCCAACGTGTTGCAATATCCCTTTATGCATCCCCAGAGAGCAGTGGAGTGACTTGATTTGAACTCAGTGCACGTCACCGCAAAAACATCCACTCAAGTACAAGGATAAGTGACTCATACTGTACTTGAGTAGTTGACATTTTAAAAAAAATGATACGTTATACACACACTGCATTTACGTAGCACCTTATGTAGCGGATTGTATCGTCTGCAGCATTTAATAAGTGAGTATTTTGTATTTTACTGTCTTTGAAATACAACAACACAATTAAAGGGCCACGTCACCCCCCCAAAAATATAGTTTTTTTTGTTTGTTTTTTTTAATAATTTCCAGAGATAAATGTGTCATGTGATCAGACAGACAGATATATGTCTCATTCCCTAAAACAACAGAAGAAGTTGGGATTGCAAAAAGTAAATGAAATTGACAAAACCTCAAAATCAACATCCAAGTGACTTCCTTCAAAACAAATAAAAGCCCCACACTGCTCTTCATTGTGTTTCGGTAAATTATAACAAAAATGGGTCAAAAACACTGGCCTTGTTAGGACCACTTCAGTCCAAATGGTCCTGGTCCAAAGAACACGAACCTTCTGAGGAACTGGTAAATGTTTAGTGTTAAGATTTGAACTGACATAATGTTAAGGGTTAGGTTTAGACATGGTTAACTGTTTTTTGTTTGTTTTATTTATTTATTTATCTATTTAAGGAAAGGGACGATGCATATTAATAAACATTAAAATGTAAATGTGCCCGGTTGTGGCCTGAAGCTAATTTTCCGCCTGTAGTCCCTTGGCAGGTTGATGTTACAAGGGATAAAAATGAAAATACAATAAGGGAAACAAAAATACAGGGACATGAGTGTTTGCAAAAATACACAAGTTACAAAAAGGGGGAAAGCGACATATACATACATATATGTGGTTAGGCTGTCGAACGGAATGAATGGAGTCAATGTCAATGCAGTGTCCTGATAACAGGTCCAAAAAACATTCAACGTAAAACTATCTTTGTGGGGACATTTGACCTTGTGGGGACATTTTGTCCAGGTCCCACAATTTTAAAGGGCTTTTTCAGTGTGCTCTAATACGTCAAATATAAAAAACATACAATGAAGAATGGACAGAGTACAGGTCGTTGTCATTTGTTCTCAAGTGTCCACTGCCCTCCAGTGGTCACAGTCACAGACTGCAACTCTAAAAATATTTATTATTAATTATTCAACTAATGTATTTTCTGACTTCTACAGGTGTCAGTTTTAATCATTTCTCTTGTGCAGAGATGGGTTTGCCTCCTGCAGCTGTTCTTCCAGTGTGAAGACACATATAATATCACACTAACAATTAATTAATGTAATGCGACATGAGATTGTTTTTCATTATCAATTCATTCAGTAAAGGAAGTGATTAACCAAACAGTGAAAATAAAGCAGTGAGTGCGCAGTGAAAACCAGCTAGAGAACACAGCAATGGAATATTATCAAAACTGAAAATAGAGAATATAATAATTTCACTTTTCATATCGTGCTGCTTGACCAGTTCCACACAAATCTGGTATATGAAAGGCATCTGGTATTAATCTATATGGTAACAATGGTAACATTAGTGCGGTCCAAGGTTATTATGGTTAAAACTAAACTAAAATTGAAAAAAACATTTTCGTTAACTGACATAAAAATAAAAACTAGAGTATTAAGAAAAAAAAAAAAAAATAATAACTCACTTAAACTGAACTGTGTGTTTACAAAACTAACTAAAATTGTAGCGGAAATGTGCTTAGTTGTTAGTAGATGTGTCTCATGAGGGTTATTTATTATTATTTATGTTTTCTTGAGTTCTCTAATTTCTTGAAGACTGTTATATTTGATTCAGGGATGGTTGTTCATTTGTCCTAAATACATTTTTAAAACCTGGCAAATACTCCATATTACAAAATAAACTAAAACTTACACTAAAACTAATCAAAACTAAACAAAAGTAAGCATTAACAAACAAATAAAAACTAGCAAACCTGCTCTCACAACTAATTAGAACTGAATTTAAAAACAAAAAGTCAAGACTAAATGAAACCCATATCCGTAACTATTATAACCTTGGTGTTTTTTTTTTTACACAGCTCTTTTTTTGTGAGGCTTAAATATTTTTTACAGCAAACATGATTACTGATTCCACCTGACAATGGCAACCTTCAGGTGTATCGTCAGTGTTTTTACAAACTGCAATTATCATCAAGGAAACTAATTAAATCATTACGATTATTTCATCAGCAGTGCTTTTTTTAATAATTTCTTCTCCCTGGTGGCACACTGAGAGAGACTGACATTCCTTCTGGGAGTGAGCACTGGCAAGAGAAATCTTCACACCGGATGTCAAGATGTGGTGTGCAAGAACTTAAACACGCTTTTGGATTTGCCATGCTGTCAGTGACAGAGCTCTGCAGAACATCATGAGGTGGCGTCGTGAAAAATAACCTCAGGAGGACAGACGAGTGTACAGCTGACTGACGGGGAACACACTGAAGATGGTGACAGTGTCGTGTTTCATACATTTCACCGGGAAGGAAAATATGCTCCGGAGAGGCAGAGCACATTTGTGACACCTGTCACACCTTTGACGACACCAGAGGCATTAAACATACGTGAAGTAGCTGATGCGGTTTTATATGCCTTTGAGTGGCAATAAAAAAAAATCCTTAATATCAAGACATAATGAGCAGTCTTGTATAAAGTACCTAAAAGGTGTTTTACCAGAAAATTACTTCACTAGAAGTAAAAGTCTTAAAGTATATGACATTTACTGTACGTATCAAAAGTCATTTTCAATGTTCTTAAGTTTCAGAGGTAAAAGTATAACAAAAAAAGGGAGGTGTTCAGATTGAGACATGGTAGATCAGTGGTAGGGCCAGTTGTCTTTCAACTGTAGGGCTGTGGGTTCAATTTCCAGCTCTGCCAGTCTATGGCAAATGGCAAAACTGTCTCATCAAGACAGAAAAGTGGCTTATAAATACAGACCATTTCCAACTGTTCGTCTGATTTTTATTTGGTAGTAACAAAGATATCTAGAGAAAATGTAGTGGAGTAAAAGTACACAATGTATTTAGGAAATGTAGTGGAGCAAAAGTAAAAGTTGCTAGAAATATAAATAACAAAGTACAGATCTGTGAATTTTCACTGATAGTTACTGCTAGATGTTCTTGAAGTAATAGATTTTGTATTAAATAAATATTTATTCCACGTCAACACAGACACTTATTATGAAATTCTGTGAAATATTGTCACAAATATAGATATCCTCCCACTTGACTAACCCCCCTCGAGACACCTACTTTTAATGGTAGCTTTTAAGGTGTGTAAAACTGGCTGGAATTAAAGATTAAATAGTAATTTTTTAATTGAAGTGAAGTTGAAACACGTATTTCAGCCCAGCCTCGTATAATCGTATTACTACGTCTCATGTAATCGCCACAAAATCAAAGTTTTTCCAATGAGGGAAGCCTGTGCGGACATATACAATAGAGATCTCTTTATTATAGTGCATTTATCAGCTGTTACAATAGTAGTTTAGAAAAAGCATTAAAAGGTACTTAAGAAATACATATGCACATACCATGTCATCTGTACATAAACCGTCTTTGAAAAATTAAAGCTTCACATCTGAACATGAGTAGGTGGACGCAGTTGTGTTAGGATACATTTCCTCATGTAGTATTGCATACATTTGTATTTCTTGCCATATGCCTGATTATGTAATGCATCTGGAGAAAACACCATAATGTAAAGATACAGAAAGCCAAAGGGATTAGTCATTGAGTTACCAAGTTCTTCCAAGAAAACATTACGTTATAGAAAAACAAAACAAAAAAACCTACAACACAGAAGGGGAAATAATCTTCCCTTTTAGAGGTCAGAGTGATATTATGACCGTAGGGTCATTTTTACTCATTACAGGGTGTGCACGGTTCCACGTTTGTTTTCTTAATAACTGCAGGATCATTCGGGGGGATGGGTGGGTTGTGTGGTAATCAATTACTGGTAGAACTGATGTAACATTCTCAATTGTACATTTTAACTGTCAGCTGGTGTAGAGCCATAGGGAGGATTATTGCCTTTAAGACCCCTGCAGAGGCTTCACTCGAGCCCTTGTTGTGCAAGTGGATGAGACCTGTGCAAGTGGCATCAGAGGGACAAAATATAAAAAAAAATAAAACCCGCGACAAAAACCCTGGATATATGCAAGGGAAACTGTGCATTTACAGTGAGGTTAGCAAAAATATTTAAATCTCAAAATGTAATGTCTGTCACAGCACTAATGATTTGGTCAAGAGGATGTGTGCACCCTCTGGAAAATAGTGGGAGGATTTCACACTGTGCAGGCAAATCCAGAATCAAACTAATTGGTCCCAAGAGCATTTCAGGTCAGGCTTTTATCAATGTGAAAATAAAATAATAATAATAACAATAACAACAACAATAATAATAATAATAATACAGAACAGCCCCTTACCAAAAGAACTATGCACAAGAGAACACAAGACAATGAGTAAATAAGAATCCAGAGTGAGAGCAACACCACAAAAAAAAGGCCTTATGTAGCTGGAATCCACAAAACACATCCACGATATAAGCTGTACCTACACTCAAAACACAAAGTACAATGTTTATTTCTTCTAGTAACAGCCATGGCGGATCCTTTTAAACCTGTATGTACAGTCAGGTTTAGCAGGGTGGGATGGGCTGGATATAAAAATAAAAAGTGGCTGCAGAATGACAACATTGTAACCCGACAGGATCTACAGGCTGAAGAATTTGGATATATACTGTATTCTGAAAGATCAGATGGAGTCACGTATTCCAGTGTCTGTTGCTAGAGTTAAAACTTAAATGTGCAAAAAAATAAAAAACAACTCTCAAAATAACATGACATGATCATGTCAGCCATTTTACTTAAATATACATTGACAGTGTCTCTGCGGCGATTGAGAAACAGTTATACAGACCTTAATGCCGTGTGCAGTCGTTCTTTTTAACAAACGCCGTAGACCGATGACAGCGGACTTTGTGGAAACCTGTATCTTTAGATGTACCAACACTGAAGGCAGGAGTTGTTTGAAAGAAAACTGTGGTCAAGGCACGACAGGGCTGCTCCCACTCTGCTCACACATACAACACACTCTTTCAATCATTCAGAAGGAAAAACAAACCCACACAGTACACAGACGCAAGGGAGCGAGTGCTGGCCCATGGTACCACTCTTCAGTGGGAAAAAAGAGGAAAAGAGGAATGAGAAGGATTTGGACCAGCGGTTTCCCTACACATTAGACATGAGACATGACAGGCAGGGAGGAGGCAGAAGCATCATTTCAAATTTTTTAGCTCGTGCGAGAGCCAGTCCAGGCCCTCATAGAGACCATCTCCACTGGTGGCACATGTGGCCTGGATATACCAATTGCGATTGCGCAGACTGGGTAGACCAAGCTTTTCGGTGAGCTCAGCTGCATTGCAGGCATTGGGCAGGTCCTGGAAGCAGAAAACTTAACTTTTAAACAAGACAAAAAACAACTTTCCTCAATTACACCGGTTACTCAGTAATGTCTCATGTCTGTATAATGAAACGGCAATACTGAAAGTGGCATTTATATCATATCAGGTTTATGAATGAAATACAGTTTGGGTTTCAGCTGCAATTATTAGTCCAATGCGTCCCAATGTGTGGGCTGTAAAATCAAACTTTGTGATGTCCTCATTTTAAAGTTAAACAAGTTTAACAAAAATATAGGTGCCCTCACTTCATATCATAATTACTTGAATTGAATGATTAATTGGCAACAGGGAAAGATACTTTGATTTCAATGTTATCCATTTATAGAAATATTGTTTTACATTTCGTGCTAATGTACACCAGCCTCAGATGTCGCTGATGTTGAGAAAGCTTTAAATTATTTAATGATATTGATTATTATTGCAATATTGGTATCCTTAGTTTTTTTATACTAAGTGTACGAAAAAATATTAATATTAATAACAATTGCAATAATACAGCCAACAAACATCAATAAAATCCATGGTATACATGTTGTCATCAAGTCATCTTCTGGTAGCGAGTTTTTCTATATGGGGTTTATCATTGATTACGGGATCGAGCCTTCCTCGCCTTCGCTGCTACTACCCTCTGGAATTCCTGTCCACAACACATCAGAACTCAGACTCACTAAAGCACTTCAAATTACTGATCAAGACCCACCTGTTCAAAACAGGCATTTCCATAGCTTTAAATTAATTTCTTAGCACCAGTGTCTGTCTGTGAGGAGACAGACACTAGTCACTTGTGTGTGTCACATGTAAAACGCAGTCACTGCAGATTCATACAGCCGTGCAGTGATGACTCCACCCAAGTTGAGTAGGTACTTTTTTGTAGTGGAAAAGCAACCTAAACCACGCTGTGTCTTGCCGAGAAGAGCCGGGACCCTAGTGGAAAAGGTGGAGTAACGTGTTTTTTGGGAGATGTCACAATGGGGGTGTGGTTAAAGCCTCAATTCCACCTTTGCTTTCAAAGGTCTAAATTGTGACATTGTTTCGATCAAGATTAGACTTACAGAGAGATCGTGACACCCCCTTTTGTTATTTTGTTTAGTTGTTTTGAGTGACCCGAAAAAGTTATAGAAATTTGAATTATGACCATCATTAAAATGAATTCACTGGTTGAATTAGTTAAGGGATATCGTTTTCTGTAAATGACAGCTACAAAATTGTACCTGTTTGTTGGCAAACACAAGAAGCACAGCATCCCTCAGCTCGTCCTCAGCCAGCATACGATTAAGCTCTTCCCTTGCCTCGGTAATTCGCTCCCTGTCATTGCTGTCCACAACGAAGATGAGGCCTGAGAAAGGGAAAAAGGTCTTTGTGAAAGAAAGAATAAGGGCTTTGTGTGTAATGGAGGATTTAACTACCAATTGGGCAACACCAGTGAAACCAGTGTGGTAATATCAGGAGGCTCCTTACCTTGTGTGTTTTGGAAGTAATGCCTCCAAAGTGGCCTGATCTTATCCTGGCCACCGACATCCCACACTGTGAAACTGATGTTCTTGTATTCCACTGTCTCAACATTAAAACCTGCACATGCAAGGAAAAAACAGCTATTATACATGTCTGAGTTTACTGGAAGGTGGTACTTCCTCTCGAGTGCCACACTACTGCAGATGGAGAAGACTCACCAATGGTAGGAATAGTGGTAACGATTTCTCCCAGTTTGAGTTTGTACAGGATAGTGGTCTTTCCAGCAGCATCCAGTCCAACCATAAGTATCCTCATCTCTTTCTTGCCAAAAATTGATTTAAAAATGCTTTGAAAAGCTCCCATCTTGGCTGACCTATGAAATGACAAAGAATATTGAACACTAAGCAAGGTCAGAGCTCTAAATATTTTATCTTACTGCAAACATTGCCAGATATCCAAGAGGTCGACCTTTAGGAGCTGATGGTGTTAGAAATGTTGCTTTAAAATTAAATAAATAAATACTGTGTCCGATTACTGGAGTAATGCAGTAAACCAAATACAAATGTGCATATGCATTTTGATGACAAACTAGCTCCTCTGCTTTCTCTCAAGTTCCTATTAACGCCATAAAAATAAGCCCAAAAGGCTTGACCTTAAAACACACAGTTACAGTGACTGCTAACTCAAAACAAATGTAATGCTGGCATAAAATACATGCAATTATTACATCCTTAGAGTTGGGTACTGTCGACCAGGGTTGGTTATTTCCAACAAGCTCATGATATTCATTCATCGTCTACCGCTTTATTCTCTAATTTTTCTCTTTGTAATAACAAACCTTTTTGTTTTTAAAGGTTGTGAAAAAAGTGTCCAAATTCCACACTTAGGAGGTGCAATTATAATTATATTTTTCTTGATGCCTTTTTGTGCTTTTAAGGGGCAATTGAAGCCTATAATCCATCCGAAATAAAAACATAAATCACAAGTGTGCCGTGCAGCTCCGGTGAGCTCAGCTGATACATGGAGGTGTCAAATGAGTCTCTGTGATCCTTTCATAATTTAATGGAGCTCATGTCTTAGACTTTGCTCACGGCAAAGACCAGGATACTCCTTTCCCTTTTTATTTCACATTTCTATGTGTATTAATGGTCATTTACACTGCACGTCTACATTCAGGCAAACTAAGCGGCAACCATGCAGAGTGCTGGGGCAATTCATTGTGGTTTGTAATAATTGCATTGGCTCCTGTTTTAGATTGGACACAAAAACAGAAATTCTTGGTTTGTTCTCTCTTTGACCCAAGGTACCGGTGATATAAGTTTCGATGTATTTTCGATGTGGTGTGAAAAATAACCACTTACTTATGACGGAGACAAACGTTGCAAGAGGATGTAGAGTACTGAGGCTGGTTGGAACACAAGAACCCCTTCAGATCAACCAGATAATCAGTTACCTTCACTTAACAGTCAGGTTGAGCTACATAGCTGAGGAATCAAGAATGCACAGTCTTTGTCTGCTTTGTACTATATGTTTGAATGCATAAATACCCGTTTAGGTTCCCAAATAATTTTCTTTCATAACAAGGAGTAGTTTAGGTATCATTTAGTGTATAAAATGACCAAAAAACAAACAAACAGACACCCATCACAATACTGTATCAATTAACGATGACAAACCAAACGACAGTGAAAAATGCCAATAAAAATCTCCCATTGCACAGTGATGTGAGTCTCTTATCAAGAAAAATACAAAATTATATAAAGTATGTTCTCACAATGACACTGATTTAATGACTAATCTGTCTTAGACAACAATTGTTTCCATCAACATTCTGTCTGTGTGACATTTTGTCAATCTGCAACCCTTAGTAATATCAGAAAATGTGTAATTAACAAAATTAACAAGCAACAGATTCCAGCAGTAATTAAGTGATCAAGGTGCTGAAAATAACATTACATTTCTCCCAAAATTGTACAGATGTTTGTACAATGTTGACAACTACAGATAATGTGCCCCAGCTTGTTTGGCTTGGCTGCATATTACAGGAGGCCGGTGAAATAAAGATAAGCACCAGAATGTAAATAAAAAAAGGGGGGGCGGGTGCACATTCTTTAAACTCAGTGCTGTATTCAGGGCAACATATCTACTGTTAAACAAAATTAAAATAATTACAGCTTACACCTCTTTTCTCTATAGTTATTATCCAACAATGTAAAGAAAAAAGTCCACATGTTCCAATGGACTGACACCAAGAGCTGGTGCTCAATGTTGATGTTACTGTCACAAGGTACCTGCTTGGGCTGCAAATAAAAATTGCGTCATAACCAATTCCTTCACAAATTGTTGATTCAGTTTTCACATTTAAGTGTTCATTTAAAGAAGCATCTCACAACACAAACTGGGAAGTGGAAACTGCAGTTATAAATAAATACATTTGAGAAAATGTTTCAATGCATATTGATTTTCTGGTCAACTAAGCCAGTTGTTCATGAGCTCATTCACTGCCATCTATTCATCCATCCATCCATTCATATTCTATTTTAACTGGTTAAGATCTGTAAGCATGTCACTTAAGGATACAGAGGAGACACAAGGTTCCATGTGATTACTCATCAACAAAATCCAACAGCAAGGATACGTTTAGCTAACATTCTGTAGTGGAGAAACATGAATAAGATCATAAAATCACTATCTCCCGAGTGAAAATAAGTCACTCGAACTGTATATATTGCATTAAGTCAGTCACGATTCTCCCGATAACAGAAATTCGCTAGAATCAATGTCACTGCTTAATGGTCGATAATATAATAATCGACATGAGTGAGGTAGGCATACAGGTTCTCAAACCAATATCGAGTCCATGTTGCATAGATTCTCTTTTGAGTCAACAGGAATAACAGGTTTCTACGAACAGGACGCAAAGGTGTTGTTGACCATTCAAAAACATTTGTGACAGAAATAGTTTATGAGATACAATTAATGTTAAAGTATTTAACATTACTAAGTACTTGTGAGGCACAATTAACGAGAACGTGAAAAGAAGTGCGCTGCAGTAGAAGTTTTCGAATCCACAAAGCATGTTCTTATGTACATGGTAAAATAAAATGTGTCGGTTAAAGCGCCATATTTAGTATTGGCTACACTATAGATTCAAATAGTTGACGCACTTTTGTTTTTATTATACCAACAATTCAGTAAAGTAAACGATACTTCAACAGACAACACGTAGCGATTGCTTAGCATGCAGCTAGCATGCTAGCGAAACTGTGTTTAATGACTCACTACGGACATTGGATTATTAAAAGCATAGACATGACTCGGTATATACACATAACAATGGCTGATACATTATATGGTTATTAAGTCAACCAAAGGCCCAGGGGATTTACACTTCAAATGCTTTAAACTTCTACAGCCGTGCTAAAGTTAAACTGCTAAGGAAACTGTTAAAGAACTTCAACCACCAACGACCTAGAGCCTCCTGTACACATAAAATTGCGTTTTCGTGGCCTGTATTTTTTAAATACTACTACAATGTGTATATTTGCCATTCGGGTGTTAATTGAAGTAAGTAAAGTTTGTAGTTTTACCTTGTGTAGCGATTTTCGACCCTTCTCCGCTGCTTGTGTCCGACAATAAAATGGCGTTTGACAGTGCCGTCGTTGTCGTTTTCGTCGTCGTCATCCGCCCCTTCGTTCTTCTTCGTGGTGCGTTTAATGGCAGTTAGAAAGACGAAATGCGGCATCACTGCCGATCGGAGAATGTGGAGTGCTAATGCAAGCCCAACTTGGGCGTTTTGTGCACGTATGTAGCTGTTTCATGTAAGCTGTAAGACTACAAATAATACATTACTAGTATAATATGCACCAAATGCTGTCATGTTAATGTAAACAAAATAATGTTCTATGAAGGTTGTGACAAAGCAACATTAGGGAAACGTTCTGGGAACCAAAAGAGAACATTCTATAAAGGTTGTGTGAAGGTTTTGACAAAGGGGAAATAGGGGAACGTTGGGAAAACTTTACATGACAACCTAGGGGGTGAACCTTCAGGGAACGTTCCCACAACCAAAAGGTAACGTTCCCCAAACGTTCTAGGAACAAAAAATTGTGAGCTGGGTAAATTTTATGCCCTGTGTACAGAGGCGCACCAACATGACAAGCATTCTTGGCAAATGCTTCTAAGCAAAAGCTTGTTCTTCATATTATTTATACACGGTTTAGTTCTGAAGATTTTACATTTTTGGATGAAAGAGTGGCCTTACCATAAAAAGTAAGGACATTTGTTTTTGGTCGAATATTAATTTGTTCTAACGATGCTCCTTGGCAATACATCTCATACCGTTGGAAAGCCGGTTTATTTCACATTTAAGTGGTGCCACATTTGTAAGGACAATGCATGTGTGGGTTGCGCCCATGAAAAACTTGCCAAATCTTCTCTGCTGATGCCAAACAGCTTATTCTGTTACTGACTCTAAACAGGAATAACAGCTTTCTAGAAACAGGATGCAGGGGGATTACATGTATTTCCCTCACTGGAAAAACAAGGTTTGTCATCATTGGAGGCAATCGTAATACAGGGAGATACCGAGATGAGATTCTGCAACCAGTGGCAATCCCATATTGCCATAATCTGGGACAGAACTCTAACCATGGCACTCACTGCCACAGAGCGGGGTTCATCAGAAACTACCTCCAGAATTTGGGAGTGGAGCTCAACCCCATTGAACACTTCAGCTTGGACGTGCTGCTTGTGCCAGAGTGACCAACACAACCACGTTGGCTGACTTGTGACAAATGCTGGTTGCACAACATAAGTGTGACCAAGCTGGTGACCAGCATGAGGAGGAGAAGGAGGAGGTGCCCGGCTGTTGTGGCTCTGCATGGTGCTTTCACATGCGACTGTGGCCCCTGTTTGTTAAATCAATAAACTGTTAAATTACCAATAATATGTCTTGTTTCTTCAGACTTCAATCATCCAATCCAATTAACGGCACCAAACGGGAGTCAATAGCAGAATAAGCTGTTTGACATTGGAGGTGAAGATTTGGCAGGTTTTTAGCATTTTCCTTAGTAATGTAACACCACTTTAAAGGGAAATAGCCAAGAAGCATTGTGATGTCATTGTTAAACTACCATTGTAGAGATTTATTTTTGTACAAATTCTAGCTGTTGTTCAAATCATAAATCTGTGAGGAGATAAGTTGTATTTGTAAATCATATTCCAGGTTAGTAACATTTGAGAGAAAATATTTTACTTGTCCTTGATTGTCTCTAGGTCTGAGATAGATCAGTCACTCATCATCTACCGCTTTATCCTCCACCAGAGGGTTGCGGGGGGTGCTGTGCCAATCTCAGCTACATCGGGCGATAGGCGGGGTACACCCTGGACAGTTCGCCAGTCCATCACAGGGCCACACACTGATAAAGACAAACAACCATTCACTCTCACTCTCACTCCTACGGTCAATTTAGAGTGTCCAATTTACCTATTCCCCACATTGCATGTTTTTGGACTGTGGGAGGAAGCCGGAGTACCCGGAGAGAACCCACGCACACACGGGGAGAACATGCAAACTCCATGCAGAAAGGCCCTTGTTCCAACCGGGGCTCGAACCCGGGTCTTCTCGCTGCAAGGCGAGAGTGCTGACCACTACACCCCCGTAAAGCCCTTCTCTAATTAGTGTTACATAAAATATTTAGAAATTAATTAAAGTTTAGATATATGTATTTTAATAAGCTATATTTAAATCTATCAACTTTTTGGGACGTTTTTGCTGATTTAAGGGGAAAACCAACAGCGAACAAGAACTGTGATTCATGACTTCAACCTGTGGAGGGCAGCATTAATCCTCTCAGTGTACAGCCTGTTGCCAACGCACAAATAACAACTGTAACAATAACTGTAATAAAAACACTAAACTAAGTATTTTTAGTATTCACGACAACAGCTAACAATCATATTTAGAATCATATTCCGCCTATAATCTATGGGCCAGTTATAACCGCAAAAAATCGAGTGGGGGGGCCACTTGTACAAATTAACCGTACCATAACGACAATACCGTGATATGAGTTGGTTTAAAATAATATACAAATGACAGATTTTAAATAAAGATAAGAATGAAGAAGAGCAGTCTATCCAGGACGGTGATGGAAATGGCCATGTTTAAGCCAGCCATATCTGTGTTGTACTGAGAACACTGTATAAAATACTGTGTAAATATTTGGTGATGGGATAAAGTAGTCAGTGTAAATTGAGTTGTGTGTAGTAGGAATATACTTCTGCCTACTCCTTTTCAAACATGTGACGAAACGTGTTGTCATTGTAAATGTTGAACATGTTTGAAAATAAACTATCTGTCTATCCAAAACCCACGCACACACGGGGAGAGCATGCACACTCCACGCAGAAAGGCCCTTGTTCCGAGCAGGTCGTGAACCCGGGTCGTCTTGCGTCAAAGTGCCATTGGTGTTTGTACAAGTGCAAACCATCTTGGAATCCCATGTCAGGATTACTGAGGGTTCCCGACTTTTTCAGAGTAGGAAATTCCGACTCCTGACTACGACTGGAACACACCATTATTCACCAATAATGGTGACCTTATGAGCAAGGAAGACTGGCTTTTGTGGAGTTGTGGTCTCGTGATTGGATGACTTGAAAAACTTTGTAGTTGGTTTCCTTGCAAATCCTTGACGAGGTCCAGGTAATTCAGCCGTTTATGATTTCATTTTATCGTTTAAAGAGGGACCAGAGTGAAGAGAAGCAAAATAGTGACCACTTTAACATTATCACTGAGGGATTTGGAGTTGGTTTTGTTTCTTTTTAACACTGACAAAGGCCCTATCATACGGGAAAAAAAATTTCTGTGCACAATCTCTTTTTGTGAATCTGCAGATTGCAACAAACAAATCACGCTCCCTTTTTTCAAGCACGTGCTGGACCACGGTGGCCTCTGCAAGCCATAAATGATGTAGTTCTTGTCGGTGGTAAGTTTTTGCTTCAATACACATGGCCCGTTTGGCTCTTGTAAAAGGCTTATTTGAAGCAATTATCCATGAATGTGAATGTGAATCATGGCAAAAAAAAATATGAAAAAAATCAACAATATTTTTAGTTCACTTGCTTTGCAAAGCCCACTCTCTTGTCCCTATATTGAATGTATGTATTGGTTCCACTAGATGGGGCTCCATCCTTGTTTGTGTGTGTTTTTTGCCCTATACTGGAGATCCAAAACATTTTGGAGGAACATGTGGTTTGTAGCTTGATTGGAAGAACAGACTGTATTGACCTTTAACAACATATAATTTAGCGTCCTTTGATTCCAGACCATGTGGGTCATTTACTTCAGGCTTGAAACTGCTTTGCTTTGATTTGTTTGCAGAACTTGTGGTTTTTTTTCTTTTTTACTGCCTAATGGAAATGATTATAACGTAATAACTTTTGAGACAAAAATAGTGATGTTCCCTTTTAATTTGACTTCTTCTCCATGTTAATGGCTTTAACCTGCTGCACGAGAACACTTCAGAGTCCTTTCTTTGACCTTGAACCTATGAGTTTGACTCATGAAACCTCTGTGCTGCAGAATAACTGCATACAAATATGTGTGCAAAACATAAAATCATTTTTGACACAAGTGGTTGAAGTTCTATTGTAATGGCCAAAAACATGGTGTTTTAATCTGTCAATAATGATCATTATTAAAATGTCAGACCGTTAAAGTCAGTTTTGCTCCTAAACATTTCGCAATTTTGAAGCAAAACATCCTTAGCAATTATGTGTTTATTATGTGTCATATAATCAACACATATATTATGTATTATTGTCCCGCCCCAAGCATAAATAAACTTCAACATCAAAGATATTCGGGTTTGATTCCTGTGCGTAAATGTTCACCCATAATTTGGGTAGTTTTCTATAATGGCAGCAGGTGAACGCAGTCGCCCTGCAGCTCCATCCACCTGGGTGGCGTTAACAGTGGGACGTAACATACGGCAATATCGAGAGAGTCCAATGAGGGTGCGGTAATAAACTGTGCCTCCCCCATGCGCGCGCCCCCACACAAAAGCGCGCTGCCTCCCCGCGGACCGCTGGGCCAGGCGCACCGGATTGAAAGTTCGTGTGCGCGTGGGAGCCACTTTTAAAGAGTTGCGCCGAGCAGACGGCACAGATTTCCTCCGTTGAAGAATCAGCGAGATGAAGAGCAGCGCCAACCCGGCACCATGCGCTCCAGGCTCCCACGGACCGCCTGCTTACTGCGTCTCATTGCGCTCTGCATCCTCCTCTCGCACTCTGCAGCTTATTTTGGGTCAGACATTGTTGTGTTTTCTTTATTACTATTATTGTTGTTGTTGTTATTTCTACGCACCACATGTTCATGTTTGCCTTTGCTCGTCGGAACTCCCCGAAAAAAAAATAATGTCATCATTGCAATTTATGCACGCGTTTTTTTGCGCACATAATATAAGCACTATCCACAGTTTTGCAAATTCTTATGCGAAATTGTTGCAATTAACCATAAACACCAATAATCTTAACCTGGGGCGTATTTTAACCAAATTAAGACAGATTAACTGTGAAATTATTAGACAACATGAGCTACCAAATGTTTTTGAGAGTTGTTTTCTTTTCAGGAATCCATGCGCAAAGAGCGTCAAACAACAAATTGGCTGCGACGCACAAAATAAAATCATAAAAACATGTGCAACTGAGACTATTTCATCAGTCACAGTGGAGACCTCGCGTCTAACGTGTTCCCTTCTTTCCTCTCCAAGGCTGACAGGTCGGGAACCCCTGGTGCTATTACCTGCTCCCTTTTCCAATGAAGCCCCGACAGGAAAGGCTCACCTGAAGCAGTGCGAGCAGATGAGTCTGACCAGGCGGCAGAAGAGGCTTTGCCGCAGGGAGCCTGGTTTGGCAGAGACGTTGCGGGAGTCGGTGCGCCTCAGCCTCCTGGAGTGTCGCTATCAGTTCAGGAATGAGCGCTGGAACTGCAGCATGGATGGACGGGGAAGCCTCCTGAAGAGAGGTGAGTCAATGTGTCTGTCATTAGTGGACACGTGTGGATTATTGTGGATTACAGCCTGTTTTATGTCTTTTTTTGAGTGAGACAGGTGCACCTTTACATACATCTCCATCACTCACCTACAGTAGATTGCACACAATTTGTTCTGTCAGTTGACTAATATCTCAAAAAGACATTTTTTTAAAAAAAAACATTACTTTTATTTGTTGGTAGTAGTTATTGTTGTCTTATATGAAATAAAAAAATACCTTTGTCTCAAGGGTTTGTCATAAAATCACTGCTGTGCACCTTATTTAAACCATTTTCCTACTTCTACTGCAACACCAAAGCATTTGTGAAATGACAGCTTACTCTTTTGAATTTTTATTCAATACTTGGGATGTAAGTCTTTGGAGTTGTGCCAACCCCTGAAAGGTTTTTCCATACGTTGTCTACTCTTGCTTGCATGGTCTGATGCAACTATTGATTTGCTAAACTATGAAGAAAGAAAGAAAAAAAAGGAATCAATGTGTCCATAGACTAAATTACCATATAGCTCAAACCTCCCACAGGGCGACTGTGCACAGAAAATGCTTTAGGGATCTTCCAGGATTTATGCATGTGATATCAGCATGTGGGTGAGCATGAACAGGTCAGCACGGAGGTAATGAGGGAGTAGAAAGCTGAGAAATGTGTTGCGGTGCAGCGCTCTCAAGCCCTGTGGTTATATTTATCTCGGGAAAGCGCCCATTCCCAGAGGAAAAGGGTGGTGTGATTACCCGCTTTCATCTGGGAAAATCCTTCCTAGTCAAAATACTAATTAATTGGATCAAAATATACACTGGTGACAGCTCTGAGTGAAGGAGAGTAAAAAAAAAAAACCAGCACAGCGAGAATCCAAAAGGGAAGGTCAGACAGAGGAAGGAATTATGAAAACCTGCGGTGTAACGCTGACATTGTTTTCAACCGTGACGACACAGTGAGCACACTGTAAACTTGAGTGTTTATTCAGTGGCACAAGAGACAACCTTTGAATGAATCCCTGCAGCTTTAACACACGTTTGTGAATCTTTTAATGGCTCCAGACTAATTTCAGTATCTGCTGTCTGTTTTTTCTTACGTTTCCATTTTTTTTCCACAGCATTCAAAGAGACTGCCTTCTTACTGGCAGTGTCCTCCGCAGCACTGACGCACGCCCTGGCCAAAGCGTGCAGCTCGGGCCGCATGGAGCGGTGCACATGCGACGATTCCCCCGGCATCCAGCACCGGGAAGCGTGGCAGTGGGGGGTCTGCGGCGACAACCTGAAATACAGCACCAAGTTTCTGAAGAAGTTCCTCGGCCAGAAGAGGGTCAGCAAGGACATGAGGGCTCAGGTCGACATCCACAACATCAATGCGGGAATTCGGGTGAGTGGAGTGCCTTCTCCTTCTCCTCCACTCTCGATTTTATGATGATGTTACCACCCAGGACCATCAAAAACAGCACCTATATACCTGAGCCACAATTAGCTCAATTAGCTGGGCTGCAATTTCACACGACAATTATACCCCTGACACACTCCTGCATCATCAGAGTGTACAGAATTGTAATCCTCACCTGCACAAGTTCTCTCAGAGCCAGCCAGACAAACAAACGCCCCCCCCCTTATGTGCTGCTGTCATTGGCCTTGGTGGATAATACAGACGCAGGGAGACAAGGCGGCTGTGGGATCTTTGGAGCCAGGTGTTCTCAGGCATGATAAAGCTTGCTGCGCGGGGCCCGCAGAAAATTAAAGGCCTCATGTCGGAGAGAACGATTATAACCGTGGCCTCTTTTTTAATATACGAGCAGGCATTTTTTCCCTCTTACTGGATCACTGTGCCTTTCATAAATCCACTTAATGTTCATAACCACCACTGCGAGGCAGCAGGAGGCCCCGGGGTCCCTGCTCCTACGACTCGCATCGACTGTAAAGCCTCTTCACAGTGAAATTAGTGGGTGAAGCCACGAAGGGCCCCGTACACACGAGAACCAGTTTTGTTTCGTATTTTATTCAGTTTGTGGTTTGTCCTTGTCTTCTTCTCTGTTTGTGTTGTATGTCTGTGGCGGCGTTACAAAGCCACATACAGGCTTTAGTGAGTATGAAGATATTTCTTTAAAACGAGGCGATGTTTAAGGAAAAATCTTAAGAACAAAAGAGATTGTGCACAGAAAATTATTTTTCCGTTTGATAGGGCCTTTCAACCATTGTCAGTGTTAAAAAGAAACAAAACCAACTCCAAATCCCTCAGTGATAATGTTAAAGTGGTCACTATTTTGCTTCTCTTCACTCTGGTCCCTCTTTACACGATAAAATGAAATCATTCTGAGTGCTTTCTCAAGGTTTAAACAGCTATGTGAAGCATTTTCACTTAAGTCTCGCGTTCCCACCGATGCCGATCGGAGCCAAAGCCGATAAATAACCTGCGTGCACTTGTTGAGTTATTTGACCCAGGAGCGAATGCCCATTCAACACATTACCACGACTATTTAACCAGGTTATTTGACCAAGTTAGAGGCAGAGTGGAAACAAAAAAACGAGAAACACAAAAGGGGAAGAAGCGACTATCTTATCTCATCTTCACTGCGTTAAATGTTTTCCCCACTTTTCACCAACTTAGCGCTCAATGGTTGCTCTGAAGCCCCTGAGGCGTTCATACCTGTAAAGGGAGGAACTCAGCAGAACTTTTCAACCCAGAAAGTTCCCTCTGGCGCTCTCTCTCTCTCTCTCTCTCTCTCTCGGTGTATGACCTGTCTCTGGCCTCCACTTAGACAGCAGCCTGACTGATCATCACGCTCCCATCACTGACCACCAAGCTCAGTGAACTATTAACCTACATCAGCGGCGGTCATCGTCACAAACCTTTTTTTTTTTGTTTCTTTTCTTGGCACTTTCTTGTGCAGAAATTCTTATCAGTGTTTTCCTTGAGCAGGCATGCTCAGAAAAACAGGGTGGAGTCTGTCACCTCTGCCTCAGGCTTTAGGAAAGAGAGAAGCAGACAGAGCTAGTTTCAACACATTGAGGAAAAATTGCACGAGCTGTCCAAGTGAGAAATGTGAAGTAAATGAAATATAGCATCCTGAACAGCCCCCCTCTCAATCCATTATGTCAAAATTTTTGACTGAGGTGAGCTAAAGGCTCACCGAGGTGCAGACCTCCACTCCTCCTCACCTTCTTCCCAACCCTGCAGGAAACTCTGTCCAGATAGACCTCCCAGATAAGAGGCCAGGTAATGAATCACACTGGAGAAACTGACATCTCTCTTTTTGCTTCCCCCCTCCTCCTCCTCCTCCTCCTCCTCTCATGTCAGGCGGTGAAGAGCGGGCTGAAAACAACCTGCAAGTGTCATGGCGTCTCCGGCTCCTGCGCCGTACGGACTTGCTGGAAGCAGCTGCCGCCTTTCCACGACACGGGGCGGCTGCTCAAGTACCGCCACGACACTGCAATGCGGGTGCTGAGCGTCACCAACGCAGCCACGGGGGAGACGGAGCTCGCGGGGCCTCACCGTCACAGCCAGAGCCTCCGAACTACAGACCTAGTCTACCTGGAAGACTCCCCCAGCTTCTGCAGGCCCTCGCGCTACTCGGCGGGCACGGGCGGCCGCTCGTGTGCAAAGGACACCACGTGTCAGAGTCTGTGCTGTGGGCGGGGCTACAACACGGCCATGCGTCTCACCAGCATGTCCTGCCACTGCCAGGTGCGCTGGTGCTGTCACGTGGAGTGTCAGACGTGCGTGAGGGAAGAGGAGGTGTACACCTGCAAGACCGCGTGAGCAAAGCACGAGATGTAGGGGGCGTGACGTGGCGTATCAGCAGGACTGAAAGTGCAGCCTCCTGTCACACAACACACCGCTCACGTCTCAGCTCTGATTTGCATGAGCGGAATATCCACTTTTTAACGTTTCAAATATTTCCCGTTTCTCCCGCTAACCGCCACCGATTTGATATGCAGCCGCTTACAGTAGATGAGGAGATTTTCAAAGCCGTTGTGCTTTGCTCTCACTGGATGCACTGAGATCCCTGAGACTGACGGGGGAAACGAGCTCTTAAAAACACAGGTACTGGACCGGACTGGGTGCCACCAGCAGTGCAAGCCCCGACACTGACTTTTATTGCATTGTAATTACCCTCTTCTTTTATCCGACTATTTATTGTATCAGCCATTGTGTCCGTCGTGCTGCTGCTTTGTACTTTACCCTCCTTATTAATCACGATGTTGCCACCGAGGCTAACGCGGCCTCAGAGGAATGGACCTGTCTGTCCTGCTGTGGAGAACCAAACAAGCACTTATGTTGCTCTCGCTACATATGGAAAACAAAAGTGTATAGTTAATCGTGGATGTTTTAAATGTATGTATAAATAGCCTACAACCACTGGAAGCTTTGAAGGGCGGGTCAATGCCATTAATTGACGCCGTGGCCACATGCATCACCCGGGTTATTGTGTTATAGAAACAAGCTGGGTTTCAGTTGCGCTTATGGAAATGTCTATGGAAATCTAATGTGTGCTCAAGAGAACAAAGGGAACTTCCTGGGGAGATCATGAGGGAAACATTTTAATTTGTAAACATAGCAGCACTACTCTATTTCTGACCTGCTGTTTATAGAGTCGTGCACTTTCAAGTTTAAAAAGGGCCTGATTGAAGCTTCAAATGTGGTCTAATTTAAGCCCCATCTTTGTTCCCTGGGCCTTTTGAACCGGGCCAATCACGCTCCTCATTTTCCCCCAAAATTGCTAATCAGCGAAACAGAATCCCATTCTTTACTACATCCACATCCACGTGGAACGCACGTACCAGACCCAGAAGGTTCATCTTTATTGGCCAGTTTATGTTTTGAGTTTGAGTGATTAGTCTGAACTGTATAAATATATACGATACGACTATAACTCATGTCAGGGCTCCAGGCGTGTGACAATGTGGAATCGTAATTTTCTACCTCACTCAATCTTTTGGCAAATACCATTAAGATTTATGAGCTATGCAGTTGCTCTCTCTCTCTCTGTAGATACATGTTCTTTCATTTGCATTTGTTTTTTCATATATACATATACATATGTATATCAAATTAAAAAAAAAGGGTAAATTTGTTTCCTTCATCTTGTTGCAGTAAATTCTTATTTAAAACAAGTAAGACGAATAAATGGTCGCACATTCTATCAGAGCTCTTGTGTTTGTTGTGTCTCACACACACATGCCCACACACACACTTCACACGCAATGGGGGGGGTGTGGAGTGTCGGGTGCCTGTACACCTGCCTGCACCACTTCCCGCCTCACACTGCCCTGCCCTCCTTTTCATCTGAAAGGCCTGTGGTCTCGCTGCGTCGGCCTCAACCGCCGCGTACAGGTGTTGTGCCTCTGGCCAGCGCGGCGGCCCACGATGACAATCATAATGACGATGATGACTCAGAGGAATGCTGCCTCACTTGAGCATCTGACCCCAGATTCATCACTAGAAAGTAAACATCAAACCCTCTACCCCCGCCCCCCCTCGTATGACGACGATGAGAGCAGTTTACCCGTGAATCATGACCCTCCGCTCATTTGCAAGGCATCAGTGAAGCTGCAGCACACACAGAGAGGGCTATTGTACAAGGTATTTATGTTTATAGTGTGTGTGTGTGTGTGCGTGCTCTGGTGCTTTTGATGTTGCTCCCTAATTACTTTGATTACCCATTATTATTCCTTATTAGAACATCAGAGTGTAAAATCAAGAGTTTAATTAGTGCATTGGGAGTCTCTCGTGGATGTGCAGTGTGTGTCTTGGGGGCGATCCTCAGTTTCAGGGGGAAAGAGGGGATGAGTCAAGTGTCACTGGGTTCATTTGAAAATGGGAGAAACAATGTGAACAACACCAAATTTCCTAAACTGACTAACTCCTAATTCAGCAGAATCAGTGTTTTTTTGGTTTGGTTTTACCAATGTCTTGGTAATATTTGCAAAAGAAAGAAAATGAGTTACATTTACTACTACTAAATATGAATAGTAGTGTTGAAGAAAGTGCTGGTGACTTATAATTGCAGAATGTTAATCAGATTTTTATCAGTAATCAGTGATGTTTTTAAAAAAAATGTATGTTCACTGCACCATAATAAAGGAATTAAATTAACTTAACTTAGGGGAACATTGTACCACAGAAGAATCACAGAATGTCTTTCTCATGTTTACAGTGAAATAAAACATTTAAAGCCCACTGGATAAGACTGAAAAATACTGAGACAAAGCTGGAAACAGGGCCGGGGTTTTGGGGGGGTTTTTTGCTCACAAATTGTTGACATTTTGGAGACATGTGTTAGCAAAAATCGAAGCTTTTGCACATATCCTGTGTTCCAATGAGAAACCCCCTCGTGCGTCAGCCATCTGATAACCCGGGTCAAATAAGTTCAGTACAGTGAGACTACTGACTCACCATATTAACCCGGCATATTATAATAATGTGGATCAATATTTAACTTTATTCACCGTGACTGCTGCAATTGAAAAACACAGACAGGGGCAGTGTGTCGAAGGCAGCAGGGTGGATATTAAGATACTGAAGGACATAAAGGGGAAAAAGATGAGGATGGAGGGATGAGGAGGGATGAGTCTGTGGCTCCGGGAGTCCCATCCCCTGCTGCTGTTGCTTCTGCGGCTGCTGCTGCTGTTGTTTTATAATGAAACTCCTAAAGCCTTCATTTCCCTCACTGCCCTGAGTGGAAGGGGGTGCAGTGATGGGTGGGGGGGCTGCCGAGTCCACAGCCGTATTCGCACGCACAGGCCCCGAGGGTGGCTGCTTTGAGCAGAGAGTGTGTGTGTGTGGGGGGGGTGGGGGGTGGATGGGAGCAGGGGCGCAATATGCCAGATCCTGTGTCTGTGTATGTGTTTGAAACAGGCCTGACAAGAGACAGGTGAGGGCAGAAAAGGGTTTTGCATATGTGTGTGTGAGCACACCTGTGGTCACTTCAGTGGGAGTGATGTGCGAGTGTGTGTTTGTAGTGAGTGTTATTGTTATTTTTTTTTCTCCCTGTGCGGGTGGGAGCCACAGGCGGCGGTCTGCACGCTGGAGTTTTTCCTCTGTCACCCTTGGACACTGGATGACATAGATAAAGCAGCGTGATGCTGGTGGTAACTCTATCTCCTGTGTCTGCGCTGGTCTGGTTCAGGTAAAGGTGACTCTGACGGGCAGGGCTGTACCACTGAGTCATAGGGGTTTGGGGGGGTGAAAAATGTACCTATTTTTGACTAATTTTTCTGGTAATTTTAACCCTTTAACACCTAAGCCTTATTTTAAAAATGCCAGAAAATGAACAAAATTCACGTATCTGTACTTATTTCTTGTAGTCTACTAAATAAATTGTGTATTTTCACTCCACTACATTTCCCATGAGTATTGTTGTTACTTGTTAAGAACAAATCAATTCAGGAGAAGAAGAAGAAGAGTTGGTATCTGTGCATGATGTGATTCTACCACTGAGCTACCACTGCTCAATCCTTACTCCTCACTTTTATTTCATACTTTTACTTCTCAAACCTAAGTACTTAAGAGTATTTTATATCAGAAAATGTCTTTTGATACTTGCCATATACTTTCCTTAAGACTTTTACTTAAGTAATATTATAAAAAGTGACATCAATGTCTACCAAAGTCATTTTCTGATAAGATAATACTCAAATATCCATTTTTAGTTTTACCATTTCTACAGAAGCAGCGAAAAGCAGCAGCTGCCAAAGTTGTGTTTATCAGTGTTTTTCTGCAATAAAGTCATATTTCATTTGAATTCACTAAATATTATGGCTCATATGTGTCCTGTTTTCAGGGGCTCTAATTTAATATAATTACAGTAATAGCTCAGTAAACACCGAGTAAGCAAAGCCAAGAAAAACACAATTTCTATTTTTGACTCATGGGTTATTGTCTCAACAAATGTTTCATTCAGTTCTGGTTCAAGGAGGAAAAGAAAATCACACTTATTGATACGATTGAATCATAACTTTTGTGGAATTAAAGTAGACTTTAAATAATGACGAAATTTAAATCTAAAAGGCAATTCATAAAGTAACTTTCTTTGCATTTATTTGACTCACTATCAAGATTTACTAAGTTCATTTACATTGTTAATATTGACTTGTGAATTTCAAATAATACAACTTTAAACATAGTAAAATGTGAATAATTGTGTAAAAATATATATAATTTGACAGCACTTCCCACATAAAACATCTTTTAAACTTAAAGTGTCTCCACTCTGGTCAAAGGTCAAAAGGGCAGGTGCCTGAGCACCACCTGACAGATTCTGACAGATGAAGTTGATGAAATCAGACACTGCGGCTGCTGGAGCCACTTTTTTTTTCCAGATATGTATTATATTTGTGTTGCTTAGCTGAAAGATAATATCATGGCAACATACATAACTTTCGGGTTTATACATCACTCATTTGTGTAAAGACGGCAGACGTTCACTGAAGCGCGGACGGCCTGGCGGACACTTTGCTCAAGGACACAAAGCGCAGCCTCGTCCTGTAATCAGAACCTGCAGTGCCTCGGGTCAAACACCTAACACGGCGCGAGAGACTTCCGCCTCTGAAGAGACGCTGCTTTGATAGCATCAGTGCTGGCTCTAATCCCCACACAGTGACATCACACACACACACACACACACACACAGAACATTAAATGATGAGGACGATGTGGAGCGATGGATTTGATGAGGGAAAAGACGTTTAAAAAAAGAGAGCGACTGAGTTGTGAATACGGCACGGGGTAGAAATCTGGAATGTGGAATGACTAATGCAGTTGCTCAACCCACAACAAGAACATGCACTGCCTAAAGCTATGACGAGCCTGAGTGCATACCTCTATGGGGGGCCGAGGCTCAGAGGCTCGGGTGGACGACGGGGACGTGGCTGAGGAGCCCCTCGCTGTGGCTGATGACACGGTGTATACATGTGTGATGGTCAATTGAGCAGGCAGCAGGGTTGAAATGATGGATTCGCACCTGAGGACACAGAAAAGAAGGGGATTACAGTAAAACAGGGAGCTGCTACGCAGAGTGACAACATATTTAGTCCATTCATTGTCTGCTGACATGGTTGTCAGACTGTGGTGCTTGTACTGTGGTGGTACTTGGAGCTGAGGATGAAATAAATAACACAAAATAAAGCCACTGAGACAAGTTTGTTTATTTACGTAGCATGCAAATGGACATGATGGACGTCAAATTCAAAATGGCTGACTTCCTGTTGAGTTGAGGTCATGGTCCCGATAGACTTTTTGTTCGTCTCAGACTATAACGTGTCCCCACCAAGCCTCGTGAAAATTGGTGCAACTTAATTTTGGGGGTGCTATAGAGCAGTGGCGGTTGCTAGTCTCTGAAACAGGCCCTTATTTATACATAAGCTACAACAAGGAAACCAGATATTATGTCGAACTGAAATGCTATAATAGTGTTTTTATTTACAGTGTATATGTACAAATTAAAATGATCTATGGCTTCTGCAAAGCTGTCGATCAAAAACTGGCTCCACCTTTCAGAAAGTTCCTCCAATCATCGTGCAGAAGCCCAGCGACCGCGCCCCGCCCACTGCTCTACTGACTCCCAGTGAAGCCGAGCTTCCGCTGAAGTGACGTTTTTGAAAAACAAAAAAACTATGGGGATTGTCATGAAATAGAAAAGTCAAAGCTGAGTATCAAGTGGATTTAATGCGGAGGCTGCTACAGGAATACGAAAATCACGTAAGACGATGCGTCACACATGATAAACGGCTGATTCTGAACAAACTAGTGACACATTCTAATTGTGTTCTAGTGCACGTTTAGTGTTTAAATGTAAGGAGCCCTATGCCAATATGGCATTTTTCTCCACACAAAGTTCCCAGGGTTTTTATGCATGTTAAACCCTTGAAAAATGCCCACGGAAAAATAGCAATAATAATCTAAAGGAAAACAATAGGTTCCTTGCACAGCATGATAGGAGCCATTGGTGCTAAATAAGTCACCTTATCTCTCGCTCCATCTTAAACGCACTGCAAATGTCCCCCTCACCATGACCAGTCCACTGCCCACCCCCCACCTCCTCCTCCTCCTCCTCTGAATGGGAACCTCTTTGGGGAAGGTTGTTCCCATGCAGCTCCGCAGAAACACCTGCAGCACCAGCCGATAGCGGTGCATAACTGACTCCCCCTGGTAAATGTATGGTCCTCCTCTGCCTTTTCCCTCACACACACACACACACAGACTGACCTCCATTACAACCGAAGCAAAACTTTCCCAGGTCAACAACACGCGAGGGAGAAAAACACAGATAAAGGGCAGAGCTGTGTGTTCTTTCAAGCAGCAACATTTCTGAAAAATAAGTCTGGAATGTCACCGTCCGTGATTATTTGTGTTATGTCCAGCTTTACACCAGGACACGACACTGCTGCCTGTTTGAGCTTCATCACTTTAAGTGCTTGTACTCATTGAATCGGCACAGTCACTGTAGTTTTACACTAATAATCTGTACAATATCTGTACAAAAAAAGACTGTACAATATACAGTTTGTGGTTTGTGGTCTCAAACTCGCGGCCCACAGGCCACATGCAGTTGATGTCCTGCAGCCCTACATTTCTATCGTCATAATAACGCATTAGGGTTACATTTATCACGTTAATACATTCAACATGTAAGCTTATCCTGTGTTTTAATGGTAATTGTCTACATGCTATTTTGATTTAATGTTTCAATTCTTATTGTCTGTTTTTGTTATTTAGAGATTCATTTTGCATCATAAATGGTTGGGTTTTTTGTTGTGAACTATCTGTTATGGTGTGCAAAGGGTTTTTATTGCTACATCATACTGGATTATTAAGATATTTTAATTTCTAATTAATAAAATGTAAATTTTTCCCAAACTGTCAGACTTTTTTCACTTGATCGACCAGTCTAGAAGTGCACTGGCACGGTGGTCATTTTGAGTTTGAGGCCACTTTTTATATACAATGAATATAAAAAGGTTTCAAAATGAATTCCTGTTATGAAGCCTTGACATTCACCATTTGCAACTGGAAATTCACCAACCAGGCTGTTACTAGACAATACTAGTGGTCAACTACACTGGTGTCCACTCAGTTATAGTCTGATGTCCTCTAAATGGGACCAAAACTCACATAAAAGACATCACACTCTACTGAAGAAGACCTGAAACAAGCAATTGAGACGATTAACTGCCCATAAACATAATAATATTTACTGATGCTGTAAATCCAGTGAGAAGTATGTAATGACTTTCATTCAAATGCTCTTTCACTATTTTAATATATTGTTACTTCCAGGTTGGCCTCAGGCAGCAAACCTGAAGACAGTCTATATTTTTTTATGATATTTTGTAGGGATGTGCTGATGAAATGTATTAACACCTTATTCTACATAATCTTATTTTACCTCTATTACAACATGAATTAAGATTTTTCCTGATTAAGGTGTTAATACGTGCTTAATAATCACTAATAAAGGTATGGTATGCTACTTATATGCATGTTAGTAAGCACCTAGTTACTGGTGAATATGTGTTCCCTAATCTAAAGTGTTACCATATTTTTTTACACATTTGGAGAACTGTAAGAATTACAACCACAGGGAAAAAAGCAACTGTTCAGTACAGAGGTGGGAAATATGAATTTAAAATCATATGACAATCCACCATGATATTGCAATTGTGCCAAATTTCTAAATAAAGGTGTTTACACAATGTATGGATTATAAAAAAAAAACGTATTCATAACATACAGAAATAAATCATTATAACTTGATATCAAATTAGGCCACAAGTTTGAGACATCTAGTTTAGAAGGTGTAAATTGACTATATCTAAAGTTGCATCGTGCCAGCCTTAATATTCTGTTACCTTACTTTATTCTTTCCCTTTCATTAACAGATCATGACATTCACTAATCCTTTGAGCTTCATGAACCACACACACACACACACACACACAGATGCTCAGTGACACGCTGAAAGTTAATCAGGAGACAAGGGTCAGAGAGGGTTTGTGCATGACTGTGGTAAGAAGCCGTCAGGCAGGGGAAACCCAGCACTGAGCTCCGTGCCATGCGGCTGTTTGTGTTTACACGCTGGAGGAGCCGTCATCACACCACAGAGACGGACGGCATCTCTCATCCTCAGATGGGCGGGGGTCACAGGTGTGTGTGTGTGTGTCTGTGTGTGTGTGTGCGTGTCTGACAGCTGCACAGACTCTGTGAGGTCAGAAGAAACAGCCCTTCAGCAGCGGTGGGGCGACAGGTTAGAGCTCATTAATGGTTACATGGAATCTTAATGGAAACGAATACTACTTTAAAGCTGCAGCGTGTAACTTTCAAGTATAAACAAAAGCCCGTTGCATTCAAACAATTGTCAGATACAGTTCAAACAACGTCGACTGAGCTGACTGCATGAGATCATTATCATGCTGCACACAAGAAGTGATTTGTTTGATATCAAGACAAACGGAGGCAACTGCAACACTGTGCGAGTAAAGCAAGATGACTGTATAAAGGGTTAATGCATATGTGCAGACATGGGTAAGTGAATTCATGTAAATAATATAATATAAAATAATGTAATATATAGTATAGTATAGTATAGTATAGTATAGTAAAGTATAGTTAAGTATAGCATAGCATAGCATCACATAATATAGTAAAGTATAGTATAGTAAAATATCGCATCATATAGTATAGTATCGTATAGTACTATACGATACTATTGTATAATATGATATAACACAACATAACATAGTATAAGATAATATAATATAACATAACATATTATAAGATAATATAACATAACATAATATATAATAATATAATATATTATTATAATATAACATAATATAATAGTAAACTTAGTAAACTAAAAAAAGGGGTGTTTTTTTTTAACTTAAACACTTAAAATGTAATTTAAACTTATTTGTAAGAATCCACTTTCCCCTCTTTAAGATAACCATGCATTTAACCCTTTACAACGCAAACAGTTTGGAGTTTGAATGACAACATAAAGAAGCACCCGCAAAACGAGAGTTTGATGAGATAAAAAAAAATCTTCTCGTCCCCACCCACCTGTGCTGCCACTGCATATACACACAAACTCTCCCTCAGTCAGGTCACATCAAAAAAAAAAATCACATCAGCTTTAAGTGCTTTAATGTGAAATAATGGTGGTAAAAAGGCAGCTATCACTTATTCCAAACAGCCTGCAGTCGTGGGCAGGTTTTCAAAGAGCTTCTGCACACAACTACAGTATGTCTGTGCAAGACACATCCACATCCTCGACTCTAACTCTGGGGTTACTTTGCATCTTTCTGTGATGATTTTGTGTCTCTTTAGCATTTTGCACTTGTTTTGCATCACTTTGTGATCATTTTGGTGTCTTTCTGTGGTCATTTGATCGAAAGTTGCAGTCCCTTCGCATAGAGGCTGACAAGCCAGCATCCTACCCTGTGCACCTGAGGAAGATTCACCCTTCTGGTCCAACTTTTTCCACCAAAACCCACCAAGACACGGGAAGCTTATGAGTTTCTGCTGCCATCCCTGACAGGCCCTCAAATTGCTTTCATTCAGCGTCTCATCACGGCTTCAAAGACGAGTGGATCATCTCCCCTGGGGGGAGTGAGAACATCAGTGTGTCTCCAAAAAAATGACTGGCATCCAAAACCTTTGGACCCAAGGCGGTTTTTGCTCCTCATAATTGGCCTCTTCATTCTGTCTGTCTGTCTTGGGCAATCATCGCAGAGTTATGATGTATTATATTGCCAGGAAAACATCATTAAGTGTGTCGTGTAAAAGTGGTTCAATAACATATCATTTTACCTTGATGAACAAAAACAGCTTTATTGAAGGGGGGGTAATCACAGAGTGTACGTGTTCTCCCTGCAGAACAAGAACTCTGCAGCCATGTTGTCCACACAGAACCACACGACTCGTCCAGCGCTAAACTTTGTTTGGAGAACGTGAAGCAGCACACACACACACACACATATATTTGTCTTCCTACAGTTGTGAGGACATTCCATAGCCCCTTATTCTACCCTTAACCATCTCTGTAAATGCCTAACCCCAATCCTAAACCATCAGGTTTGCCTTGATATTCCTCTAAGGAAACTGCATTGACTTTCATTCAGTTTGCACAGATAATCAGTGGTTTGTAATTCTTCCAAAGAAGCCATGAGACTTCTTAGTTTCTTAACAGTTTTTTGTTTAAAATGGAATAAAATAGTGATTACCATTTTAAATAGGATTATTTTATGACCATATCCCACACTTTACACAATAGTCCTGACTCCCACATCTCCACTGAGGCCCGTGGTTCTCCTTGAACCCTTGTTTTAGTTTTAACTTAATTTAAATTGTGTTAATTTTTCAATCTTAAGACTTGTATTTAGTTTTTTTTTTTATTATTACAATGACAACAACAAGAATCTGGAAATTTAGAGCGTTCACCTTATTCTAACTTAACCCTGAATGTCACAAAATGTTGATGATGTCTATTAAATCTAAACGTCCACACACATTTGAGGACACTCGGACATAATGTATTCCCAACCCCTTACTTTAACCTTAACTTTCACAACTAAATGCCTCCTTTACCCTTAACTTAAACCCGAAGTTTTTGGGTCCTCACATAGAACAAACAAACACACACACACACATCTTTTTAAATCTTTTTGTGATCCAGTCAAATGAGGGTAAATTATTGTACCTCAGTACAAATCTGAGGTACTGTATTTTACTTTTTCATTTTAACACTTCAGCGCTAAACCCAAGAATGAAAGTTGTACTTTTATCTGAGTGCTTTAGTTCTATTTCTTGCCAACATATTATCAATTTTATGCAATACTTTAACCTTACGTTAAAGTACGTACCCTTCATGTAACTTTACAATCCTGGATCTTTGTATTTAAGGGTTTTATTTCTTAGCTTACTTTATTTTTCCTGCAATTTATTACATTGTGAATTGTGTCAGAAGCTGGTGAGGAACATCTTTTCACTTCAGCGTGTGCATTTTTTACTAAAACCATGTGAAATGACACTAAAGAATCTTGAATCTTGTATCTAATATCAAAGTTTAGTCAAGAAACAAACGTGACCTCTTCCTCGGCCGGTCAGTCACGCAAACACGTTCCCCGACTGAGGTACGGCGCGTGATCTCCCGGTCAGTTGGAGTGGCGTGATCGGGGCTCCACACCTGGAGTCTGGATTCCAGTTTGCGCCTGTGGTGCTCAGGTGTGGAGGAAAACCAGTAAGCTCATCTCATCCTCTCCCGAGGGCTGAGAGATAAAGGACAGACGGCGAGAACCCTACGACCTTAGGAGTGTGAAAGAAAGAAAGAGAGAGGGAGCAAGGGGAGGCAAGCATGTGCTGTTCGGAGACAGAGCAACAGGTTAAAGCTGTGCACAACCAACCGCCGCCCCGGGGTTGTGTTATGACAACCGAAAATGGTGAACGGCAAGAGCAAGAAGTGGCATGAACACATCTCAAGGTTTCTGACATGTGTGTGGGGGGAGGTGGGGGTGAAAAGGACCTCTGTTGAGAAGTGTCTAGCCTGAAGATACAACCATCAACTCAAGTACCGTCAGGCAGTCATGGAAAACTGTCTGGACTGACTCCTTATCGCGGGGTGAGGTAAACAAATGCAGCCACAAACGGGAGCACGTAACGGCTCACTGCACTCATTAGGTTAAAGGATGCGTAGGCGATGCTTCGGCGTCGTTCGCTCCAGGCCTCATCGACTCGCCGCTCCCACACCGGTAAAGGGAGCCGTGCATTTGATGGAAGGTTGGTGAGAGGTGATTGGGATGTGGTTTTTGTGAAGGTGCCAGGCAGGCAGCGCCCCCGGGCACCATTTTCCTCCCCTTAAATCACCAAAGAAAGCATTGTGAAATTTCCACGCAGTGTTATGGGAAATCCAATCACGGCCCTTTCACACAGGGCTCCGTGTCCGTGACGCGCAAACACGTCTCCTTCCTCAGACGTCTGCCGTCCGACTTCTAATCTCACCTCAGCGTGAAAAAGTTTGATATCATTAGTTTTTGGTGTCTCTGACCTCAGGGCAAGAAGGAAGCTTCTGGATGGACGGACAGGAATATTCTGACACCTAAAAAAAAAAAAAGGCGCTGGCCTAATTAGACTGAGTCAGGCTGAGCTGCCCCCGGGACATGTTTCGTTGGAGTCTTTCCTGTCACATGTCTACATGTCAACAGATTACGCTATATGCTCTCGGAGCTTGTTTCAGTAGGGGAAAGGATCTCTGCTATTACACTTGTCAGCTATTAGGTTTGAGAGAATATCAAATATAATGGAAAATGTATCCCCAGGCCAGGATTTAGATCTGTGAAACGCTGACTGTTCCATTACGGACATGGACAGATTAACCTTCTGTTGGACACCAGGGCAAACATTTATTGATCTCTGCTGCTCTCAGTTTAAGTATTGACGATCTCAGGTGGAAAGATTAAGCTGAAATAAGGTGATTTTAGACATTCAGATTTCCAAAAATGTACTTCTTCCAGCTTGACTTTTGTTTTATTGAGTTATTACAAAGGAGCAAACAATCTTGTGATGAAATATTGGCTACAGCATCAGATTACTGTGATTATATTAAAAAGAAATGATTCAGTTTTAATGATTTCTTTGTTACGTGGAGCAAAGAAACCAGACAATATTCACATATAAAAAAAAACCCGAATGAATCACTTATAATAGTTGACAATTCATTTAATAACTGATTAATCGTGTAATTGTTGCAGCCCTAATGACAAATTGAGAGAGTGCCAGAATATAATGCGTTTTTTGCATGTTATTGTACACTGTAGTTTTAATGCACATGGCAAATAAACTCACCACTCAATCACATGTCCTTGCCTTTGATTTTCTGTGAGTTCATTATTTGTCAAACAAGAAAAAAAAATGTGTTAAAACAAGCAGGTAGTTAATTCAATATAATCTGAAAGAATAAAGATCTTAAAAACTAGATGGAGACCGAGGCTTTATATTGTCAAATTTAATGTCATATAATATTATTTTGTCTACATTTTTAAGTGTTTTAAAGCTGGTGCAATCATTTTGTCTCTGAGGATTATAAAGTAATATTTTTGATTTTATTTGGGTCAGGGTTATTTGATTTGAGAGCTTGACACAGACATATACTGTCCATCAGTGGATTAAGTAAAAGTGGGGACATCTGTGGTTACTGGGGATGATGTCACTCTGAGGTCCTGATGTAAATGATTGCAACATTATATCAGGCCCTGGCTCAGCTTTATCACCATTTTCTACTAACATGTTTTTTAAAGTAGCCTACAATAGACAAACTCAACATCTTTTGAGATTTGATGCTACCTGAAGGTTACCTATGGTGCTTTTGCACTACACGGTTCTAGCATGGCTTGGCACGACTCTACTTGTTTTATGCTTTTCCATTAGTGATTGTACCTGTTATCTGATACTTTTTTTTAGTACCTGCTCTGGCAAAGTTCCAAGCGATACTGACATGTGACGTCAACGGACTGCTGGCCACTGATTGGTCAGAGAGTGTCGTCACTGGAAGAGTTATGAGCATCACATCCAACACAAGAATTAAACTGAACAATGCCAAACTGTAGATCAGTTAAAAAATACTTAACATTTAAAAAGGAAATCTCTAAAATCTCAATATTTAACGAGAGGAGTCTGGTGTATTTAGTGACAGCACTCCTGAAACCCAGCGACCGTGAGCCGAATAACAACTCTTTCATCTGTATATCAGTTCAGTGACTGTGTGAGTCTGTGCTCCAGTCATGTAGGAAGTAGTTAACTAATCTTTTAATTAACTGGTTCTAATGATTCAGTACCCTGAAAACAACTGCTTTGCTCGTCACTAGTTTGTCTGTTTGTGTCACGTATAAAACGTCACTGCAATTTTGTGCAGCCGTGGTATGAATTTCTTCTTTCTTACTAGTAGAAAATAAAAATAAAAAACAGTTGGGAGTGTTGAGTATGTGCCTTTATTTGCTTTGCCTTAGTTTTGCACTTTCCCAACTAATGTCAATATAAAATTTTCCCCTCGAACCTCACTTACGGTGAGTAAAAGTACTTTTAAACTATTTACCGCCATATAAACAGATACATCCCTACAAAAGCTGAAGTAGATGTTTTCTGTGACTACAAATTCAAGGCGAAGTGAGCGCTCTTCGTTTTTCATCAATCTCTCTGTGACGTGGCGGATCTTCCGCTTTCCTACTTCCGTACACAAAGCTTCAGCTGATGACGTGTACACTGGCTGCTGTACCGTTAGCTAGCCTGCTAGCTTGAACCACCTGTCAGAACAGAGGTGTTGTAAATAGAAAAAGAACGACACTAAGGAAACGGGGAGCGGGGCATTTTGTCACATCAGGGAAAATGGAGACGCTTTATCATCAGACAAATAAGTGAGTGCGTTTGTCAGGAGTTAGAAAACGTCTTAGAAGATTGTTGCAGCTAGCTAACTAGTGACAGCACACCGGCTAATTTTGTTATCAGTATGAGTGGTTGTTCGCCGAGTTTCTTAATTCTTCAAATATTCATTGAAAAGTCGAGTTATATGTTTGCCTTTACCTTCGCTAATGCGATGTTGTTTGCTGTGAATTGAAGGCACATCCAGGAGATTCAGTCCATGATGGGGAACCTGGAGAAGACAGACCGACAGTCGGTTCACTGTGAGTCCTCAGAGCTGCTGCTCACTTCTGATTCTCCTCATTCAAAATAATGACAAAAAAGCCCACTCGGGACCCACAACAGGGCTTAAATGGGAAACTGCGAGTAGCAACCACCCACCCCCCGCAAAGCTAAGACTATTTTAACATCTGGATATCCCATGACATACATCATGACTAAGTTCTTCTTTGTCAAAATGAAAGTATTAGACATTAAATAATATACAATTTTATACAAGTGTTCTAATTAAAATGTAGATAACCACAATGTGAATTATTGATATGTGCATCTAAAATATTATCCAGCATGTAGAATCGAGTGTAATTACTATAATATATATAACTAGTCAGAATTCCATTGCAATTTAGTTGCAAAATATATACAATCTAAAGCTGGGGACACACTACACAACTCTCACTGATTTTGAAAAGACTTACTGGTTTCAGCAGATTTATTTATTTCTTTAACGATGACTGAAAGACTGAGGATCCCACATTTTCCAGAGTGGGCTCCAAAAATTCAAACATGTTTGCCTGCGACTGAGGTTGGGTCGGGTCTGTCCCCCTCACACACTAACAGATTTATATGCCAACTAGCCATACTGACCGTCCCAAACTAGTGATGACTGGTGCAGACTCTGCTCAACTGTGACTCGTGGGTAAAATCAGGCAAAACCTTGCATTGTGTACCCAGCTGTGACTGAGGTTGTGGATATCTCTGTCATTAAAATCAAATGACTGATGTAGAAGTGATACAGAGTGAACATCTTACTTTAAGGAAGCTGGGTTTGTATTACAGATCTCTGTATTTCAGCTCTTCGCAGTCAAAATGAAGAATGACTGCTATAAATGCTTCCCTTCATTATCATATTCAAACTGCCTGTTTTGTCAACACAAAATGGACAAATGTGGTGTTTCCTCTCATAGGAAACTTTGAAACTAGCAAAGATTTACATTTTAAAATGTAATATTGTAAAATTTGTGATTTGTTATTAATCAACTTATCAGTTAAAGTTAATGTACTATTCTTATCTGTTGTGGTGTTATTGTAGTGTACTGTATTGTCTCTATCTCAGCCTCTTCTAAGTTTTTTTATTTTAGTTTTTGTTGTTTGTTCAATTGAAGGAAATCATGTTAGGGGAAAAACAAACATGTAAATTAATGGGCTGCTCATGATGATCACGTGCAGCTTCTTATTACGAGTGTTGATGGGACCACTTCCACTGCACTCTCCTTAATTTCTGCTCAGTGCTCAGTCTTTGTTATGGCTGCCTGTTGCTCTCGCTAACTCTGACATAATGACTGTAGGGGGGGCTGCTGTGTCTCCCTGCTTGATTGTGTCCCGCGGCTGGTGCCTGCTCGAGCAGCTTGAGACCAGGCTGGTGCCAGGACAGGAAGCAGTGGGGTGGATGCAGTGACAGAAGCAGGGAGGGCTTCTTCTAGATAATGGTGGGAGCCAGGCAGCAGACAACACTGCCCCTCTTTCTCCTTTCCCAAATTATGACATCATGTTGAGTTTTAACGTCAGTGGGGATGAAGCACGCTAACTTCAAACGTTTATTAAAGAAAGAAAGGGGATTCCATCGATAAAAGCCACTGAAAGAGATCATTCTCCAAGAGTCACAAGGGAAGCCTAAGAAAATGTGATTTAGCATTAAAATGAATAGTCTGTTAAAGGTCCAGTAAGTGGCATCTAACGGTGAGACTGCAGATTGTAACAAATGTAGTGCAGGAACTGCAGTGGCCTTCAGATAAGAGACAGGATGTCATTCCGCGAAACACATGCTCTGCTTGATTTGATTGTTCGGTCTTCTCTAGAAACATAGCGGTGCAAGTAGGGATATATCTGATACAGTATTTATATAAATATATGGACTATAATAATTCTCTATGAAAGTTATTAAAAACAAAACTTTTCCTTATATATTATGGTTGAATTCTTAGGTTTAAGACAGTCTGATCTTTTTCTTGCACCTTTTTGCTCTCATATTTATCCCGTGCAGGTGTTTCATCAAATTGTAAGTAATTGTAAGAAAAATCCATCTTTCTGGAAATAAAACAACTGTACAGTAGCGGTAGACGATATGAGCTTAAAATATGTAATGGTAATCCATCATGTTAATAAAATGATGACATTTGTGACAATATTTTACAGAATTCACGGGGAAAAAAAGTGTTTGTTTTGATATGGAATGATATAAAGGTTCCTATCTCTCAGAAGTCAGGAACTTAAGGTTTTAGAATGTTAATAATCAGTTGCAGCCCTAACTGGATATAATTTATTGTCATTTTCTTCCTCTTCCTCCCCCCCAATACTCCAGTGTTGGAGAATGAGCTGCAGGCTAGAATCGACCAGATCTTCAACCACTTAGAGCGCCTCGAGATCCTGGCCAGCAAGGAGCCACCAAACCGCCGTCAGAACGCCAAATTGTGAGTTGGGACTGAGTCGATTGATGGTGGTGACCCTAAAGCCCCAGAGCTGGCAGGACGAGTCATATCTCATAAAATGCACAGGGAGGGCGTAGGAGATGAGACAGGCAGGCTGGTCCTGCCCTGTGGCGACACGGCTCTGTGAAAACATTTCCTCAGAAACCCCGTCATCACCAGCATTCCTGCTGCATTGGGCAAAGATTCATCTCTGAGCTGGGTAAACAGGCCTTAGGGGACACAGTCCACCCCATCCCACAGTGCTCCTCTGATCTGTGCACAGTGGAGCCTGAGTGAAGCTCAGCAGAGAGAGAAAGAGAGGGCTGTGAGGAACACTTGACACCAGCTGTGTGAGGTTCGAGGGGAAAATAAATGTTCTCACCAACCCGAGCAATGATAGGATGAGTGATGTCATCCAGCAGGTAGCTGAGTGAGTGTCATGGGATTCTACCAGGTTCACCAGTTTTTATACCACACAGATGGAGGATTTGTAGCATTTTACGTTACATTACATTAACTACAAGGTAAAAAAGTGTGGTAAAACTTTGAAAAAAGGATGAAATATTATGGTAATTCTTTCTTATTTGAACCAAAAGTCCCACTTTGGCAACAACAGTGGTAGTAGTGTGGTATTTAGACTGTAATATTAAGGTTATAGCTTGTAATGATAGGCACCATAGTTTTCTATCAATGTAATACTTTCACATGTAAATATTTATGAATCAGAATTTAAATAAGGTCCATATCTGTTCAATAAGTTATTACTTTTTGATTACTTTAATTACAAAATAATTTCCATACTAGTACCATTATATTTACTGTACTGCACTGACACTGAAAAGGACTTCAGTTATGTATTGTACTGATAAAAATATCCGTACTAGGACAATGAGGCTCCTGTAAGTTTTGTGAAATAATTTAAAATACATCAAATTTAGCACAAAAAGAAGTATAGAAATGATTATAGAGGTCATTTAACAGTTTCACTGTATCCTTTTCCTTCCCCTTAGACGAGTGGACCAGCTAAAATACGACGTTCAGCACCTGCGCACCGCTCTGCAAAACTTCCAGCACCGACGCTACGCTCGAGAGGCCCAGGACAGAGAGAGGGAGGAGCTAATGAGCCGCACCTTCACGACCAACGTTGGTCACACACATCACGTGCAAACACACTGGGGAAAAGTACACGGAACTGTAGTTGATGTTATGAAATGCTTAAACGGGCTGTTTGTTCTTTGTTTAACAGGACGCAGACACCTCCATCCCCATCGACGAGACGCTGCAGTTCAACTCTAATTTACACAACGCTCACAGAGGCATGGACGACCTCCTGGGCAGCGGCAGCAGCATCCTCAACGGCCTC
Organism: Solea senegalensis; assembly: GCF_019176455.1. Lineage (NCBI taxonomy): Eukaryota > Metazoa > Chordata > Actinopteri > Pleuronectiformes > Soleidae > Solea > Solea senegalensis. Next base: position 8,026,879 of record NC_058038.1, read on the forward strand.
AGGGAACAGAGGTCCACACTCAAGGTTCACTCACACTCAAGACTATAAAACGTTTTAGACTGAGCGGGCCTAAAATGGCACAATCAAAATGTCCAAATATAGTATTGTTTATGTTGTTCTCTTTTTGTGAGATAGAAATGTGAAGCAGAAGCGTAATAGTGCAACTGGTCATTAAGTGGAAGGCGGAAAATGAGCAGAGAATTCAGGTTCTGCTCATTTAAAACTAATGAAATGGAGGCACTTAACAAAAAGGTTTTGTTGTTATTTAAACATGTTGAAGCTAAAACAAGATCCCAGCAGTAGCTTGCATTTAATAAAATACAATACACAGTAGGTGTTTACTTTTCCAGGCCTAACGAGCTATTCACACGACCCAAAGTTTGGATTTGCTCAAGTTTATTTTTCAAAAATAGTGCAGTTAAAGGTCCAGTGAGTAAGATTTTGTGAGAATTACTGACACCTCATGGTAAGACTGCAGAATGCAGCAAACAAAAGACTCTGCTCACTCCTCCCTTTCCTGAACATGTCATGGGTGACCGTCACACAACCAGAAAGGATGTGTCGATCATTTAAGTGATAAGTTCCCACTTAGAAATGCAAAAACGCAAGTCGCAAATCCCGTAAAATCATGTGCCGTGTACACATGAAGTGCATATAATAGACTTTTTCTAAGGCCACGAAAACCAAACCGTTTTTATTTTAATGAAATTACTCACTTATACAAACATATTCATGGGTTGTTTATTCAATTTATGCCAAAATAACGTCCTTTTTCCATATTTACAAATGCTAGACTGCGCACTTCCTCCTGAAATGACACACATGACACTGTCGTCATATGGAATCCTTCAAAATAAAAGAATTTAAAGAAAAATATCACCACTTCTGGCTGCTATAGAGACATGTAACCTCAAGATGGCAGCCATATCTTAAGTACATACAAAAGGCTATTGTTTTTTTTTGTATTTCAAACCATTATGCACTTATTCAAAAGACCTTAAAGAAAGTCAAAATAAAGGGGGGGTGGAATAAAAGTGCTTTTTGACACTTTTAGAAACTCCTGTGGTGATCCACACTGTTGTCATGTAAGGCTGCAACGATTAACGGATTATTTTGATAATCCCTTAATCAGTTTAGAGTGTTTCTCTTATTTTCCAGCTCCTTCGATGTAAGAAATGATTACAACTGAATAATTTTGGTTTGTGGGCAAATGAAGACATTTGAGAACGTCATTAATTGAGGCACAGATCATTTTATGGACCAAACAACTCATCAACTTATATGAAAAAGAATTAGTTTCAGCTCTATTTACATGACAATGATGCCGTCACAAGGGAAAGTGCTTGTACTTAAAAATAAAAGAATAATGAAAAGAAAACTTTAGGCCCAGCCAAAAGTATAAAAAGACACAATACAGGACGAAAGCTTCCTCCTCTGACCCAGTGTCTTGTGCCCAAATTGATCACAATAGTCTCATTGTTGGCGTGCATGAGCTCCACTGGAGGGTGAGTCCTTGTTTCCAGGGAGGAGATGGTCTTCCTGGGTTTTTTTGCTTCAGGCCTCCTCTTATCAGGGCGTGTCTGCCGATCAGCACTCACAGCGCCGCCGTCGAGTCATGAGAACCCTCTGACTGCGAGCGGCGCGTCAGTGAGGGGCGTCGGCCCTCACCGCGTCCTTCGTAATCAGATCAATTGGCGGAGTTTGATCGCATCTAACGCGTGACTGTTTTGTGTTTTGACTCCGCAACACAGGGAACTCACAAGAAGATGCTGGACGTGGCCAACATGTTAGGGCTGTCCAACACGGTGATGAGACTGATCGAGAGGCGAGCCACCCAGGATAAGCTCATCATGATCGGAGGCATGCTGCTGACCTGCGTCTTCATATTCCTGGTCATCAGATACTTGGGCTGAGCGCCGTCGACGCATCTATCGATCGGTCGCGGACATTTCTGCAGCACATCATCCCTCAAGATATGAAAGAGCTAAAAAGCATTTTAAGATCAGGTTAATGTAATTTTTGGTATAAATGACTCTGCTCTAATCGCAGTATTTTTTATTCCACTTGGAGCTTCAAGAGGAACCTGGACTTTGTGCTGCTTCCCTCACACAACTGCAGTCCAATATCTTTTTGTTTAGTTTAGTTTGAAAACCACTCTGAAACTGTCAATTTCTCCTGTGACTGGACCCAGAAACACTTTTAAACCAGATATTTAAACTCGCCTTTCTTCTGCATTTAGAGAAGCTTTATTTTTATTCTTTTCCTTAATCTCTTACTAACACTGTCCTCGTCGTGAAGCATGACTTAACACAAGAAATGCAAACACAGTACTCATAAACAAATATGTTTTGTGTGTCTATGTTTACTCAGTTGGGCTGAAACTAACGATTATTTTCATGTTGGATTTTTGCCGCCGATGACATTCTGATTAAATCGATGACTTATTTCCATAAATTGTCAGAGAATGGCGTGAGAAGACAATCGGTTGTTTCATAAACACGGTTTTCTCCATTAACCATAGAAGAGCATAAAAAGCAGGAAACGTTCACTTTTAAGAAGCGGAAATAAGACAATGTGTGTAAAACAAAATATACTCAAATGGAGATTACAGTAAATCCTACGTTCATGAAAGTTCGAATGATCAGTTTTTTGTTTTTTTTTAGAATGTTTGGTTCACAAAGATGTTCCTTAACATGATCATGAAGTTCAAAGAACGCAGTGGGGTTTACGGTATTTTGGTGCGTGTGTACCAAATACCATGTGTTGTGAAAACCATTTGAAGCGGAAGCAATTTTGTAATTGTTGTACATGTTGTTCTTGGATTTACATCTGTCTAGTCTCACTATGTGAGTGATTTAATCCTCGTAATAAAACAAAAACATGTGTCACCTCCTTTGCTTGTTTTTAAAATGTCTTAACATAAACATGACCAGTTCTTGTTTTGTTTTTCCAAATGTGAGCAGCATCACTGGTAATAAAGACAAGTGACTGCCTTCACAAGACAAGGGAACAAGGAAACACCAAGAGCACCCTCTAGTGTTTGATATTTGACACTGAACCCTGCAGCATTAAGGTGAAGCTTATACTTCAATAAGTCCACGATAACACTTCAACATAATGTAAATCAGTTGCTTTTGGTGAAAACTAGATTTCAGCACCTTCTCTAGACTTTGTAAATCTGGCCCATGACATGAGAAAGTGACCAAGGCACAATTAACAAGGCATTTTCATAGAAGATGGATGAATGGATGGTTTTTACCTTCAAGCTCACTTTGCTTGTGTCCAAGACAAACCAGGCCCCCCAACCGGGACGCCTGTCCACACACACACACACACACACACACACCAAAGAATAAAGTGAATAATTACAAATGTTCATATGCAAAAAAATAAACAGTTGTAGGTTTCTGTTCCTCTTCTCACAGTGAATATGAATAAAAACCTGTCAAATATAAACCAAGGGAACTCTTGAGATACTGCCTTGTTTTCTTTGGTATTTTTTACGTTTCTTTTGTCGAACAGGCGCCGACAACAGGAACACGATCTGGACCAGCCGCTAAGTGACCTGATGAGATAGTCACAGAAGTTCAGAGGTCACAGAGATGTTGGATATAAATAGCTTAATAGATTTAAAGTGTGAGATTGTGATTTTCTAAATTTAATGTGATCTCTGGCGCCACCCTGAGGAGGACTTGGACCTCAGGTTGGAAACCATGGTTACAGAGAGCACTCCTTGGCAATAATTCAAGAAACACATATTGTGGTTTAGTTTTCAGATTTAGTAAATATTGACGCTTATATAACACAACATCACTTTCACCTCAGGGCCCATACAGACAAGGACAGGTTTTAGGAGAATCTGCTATAGTTTCGTATCGTTTTGGGGTTTTATTTTTGTCCACATTGGAACGGGTGTTTTGGGAGCCCTGACACACAGGTCCCAAAGTGAAAAAAATCTACAAATCTTCATGTACACAACGAATACAGAACTTTGGAAAAACAGGTCACAGCCACACTTCTCTAACTTCTTCTAACCAAACTCTTAACTCTGCTAACTTTATGCTCGTGTTCCATGTGCTCTCAATTTGTAGTGTATTTCTGTGGCAGCATGACAGCGCCACACACAGGTCTGGTCTATATACTACAGCATTTGCAGTCGTTTTGGAGGGTTTGTGTGTTTGAGGTTTTTTAAACAATGCTGTGTTTACGGAAACGTTTTTAAGAACAAAATAGAAGTTCTGTTTTCCGTGTGGATGAAGCCTCAGGAGATTGTGAGAGAGAGTTTCTATTTCAGACCTCCACGTGAATTCCATTAAACAAAAAAATTAGGGACAATTGAACTCAAGATTTTATTTGCTGAAACAGAGTTAGATCTTTAAAAAATACAGAGTCGCTTCTGTGCACTAATCCTTCTCCATCTCAGCCAGGGTCGGCTTAGAAATAGTCCTCAGTAAAATACATGGGCGTCTTTTTCTTTTCTTTTTTTTTTTCATAGATCTTCCCCTCCATCAAACTTCTTTTTCTGTTTCCCCCCCAACAACAGTGTCAACCTTCTACAACGTTAATAGGTTAATCTACAGCAGTTTTATTTACAAAATTACACAAAAGAAAAACAAACAAACAAACAAAAACAAACAACCCTTCTCCTGAAGGGCATTTTGGAAAATAATTTAAAAACAGAAGAAAAAAAATACAGTTATTGCAGTATACCACAATCTTATTGTTACATGGTGCAAAAGCACCATCTTGATGTACAGATTTCAGTGCAATTCATTCAGGTGTACCCTCACCACAGAGAGCGGGAGCTTTGCCTCTGAGCATCGGGGGGACTTTAACACCCCCTACATCACATTTCCCCTTGGCTTTAGGAGCCGGGGGGGGGTTCGTAAGTGACGATGTCGTGTTGATTGGGACGTGGCTGTAATTACATATGATTATCACTGGGTGGGATTCTTCACATTACACACTGATATATGTACAAGACACTGCAGTAAAAATTAGCTTAGGAAGAGAGGGATCCAACAGAAAGCGAGTAGTCATGTGAGAACACAAAGAAACATCAGTAAATATGAAATAGTATGTGTGACGTTAACATTAGTTGAAGCTGTTTGACTCTAGTAACAACACCTCCTCCTCCTCCTCCTCTGACAGGATTTGGCTTTCAGCATCAGCCGTCAAACGTCTCTTTGGCTACCGAAGTAAGCAAAAACTGATAATATTTTAACGTGGAACACCAACAAAAACAAAGCTCCAGTGGTTTCTCTGATTTGTCAACAAAAAACCTGGGTTCTTGTTAATATCCCCCGCCCCTGAGAGGGAATATAAACCAGTGACTTTAAACTGACGTCCTGCCTTAAAAATGCAGGAAAAACCATGAAGGGAAAAAAAAGTCTTTGTGTCGCTTATAAAGCCAACACAGGCGGCACCACTTTGTGGCTACAACTTCACTGCGCTGTGTAGGCCATTAGGAAAAAATGGTGGTTTGATGAGCTTCCTGTCAAGACTTTATCTAAAAAGACCAAACCGAAAAGTTTGGGTTAAAGTCTTTTCAACGAAATCTGCGATTTAAACTTGCATTTCTTCTCAACAGTCATGAGCCATGATTAGGTGGGTGCTGGAGGTCCTGCCCTGAAAAGATTGGGTGTAGGAGTGGGTGGAGCTGGAGTGCCGCAGCTGCGGCGGCCTGCGAGGGCCGGGGTGTGAACAGCGTGGGGTAGAGGGCGGTATGTGGGACGTGGTGAAGAGCTAAAGGTGTGTGGTGAAGTGCGGAGGCTGGGATAATATGTATAGGCTGGCCAGAGAGGAAGGCTGTCGGGTGGGCAGGAATCAGTCCGGCGTGACCCAGTGAGTGTCCCAGAGAGGGACCAAGGCTGTGGCCTAGAGGAGACAGGGAGATGGGGGTCAGGTGGTGCTGGGGAATATGGTGAACCTGGGCCAACTGAGCGTGTGCGGGGTGTGGGTGATGGGGGTGTGCTGGGTGTATGCCCATGGCAGCAGCATGGTGCTGCAGGATAGCATGTTGCACTGTGGTGATTGATGTGCCGGAGGCCATGGACACAGTTGGCTGTTGGATGTGGATCTGCTGCAGAGCTGGCGGGGGCGGAGCCGGGGCCAGGTTGGCGGCCGCTGCGGCCGCGGCCGCTGCAGCGGCAGCAGCGGAGGGAAACGTCTTGACTTGCTTGGCTAAAAGCTGCTGCTGGATGTGCTGCTGTGCGGCCTGCTGCAGCTTGCTGTATTTCTCCATCTCCTCAGGTGTGAATGTAATGGGCTGACTCTCCAGCGGAGCCAGTCCATCCTCCTCTGCCTCCATGCCATCCTCCTCCAGGTTGGGCGGAGGATAAGCGGGGTAGGCATGCATTTGAGGCTGCTGCTGTTGCTGCATTTCTGGCATGAGGGACTCCATCATAGGGTTCTGCGGGGGTTCCTGTCCTGGCTCTCCTTGGTACTGAGGCATCATCATGGTGGGGTCCTGTTCAAACAGTGGACGGGGTTCTTGCTGCACTTGGGCTTCTGTAGTAGGGTGCTGCATCTCTTCTTGTACAACTGTGGTCTGAGGGGCTTCCTCAACCTTTTGGACAGGTGGAGCTGGAGGTGGTGGTGGAGGAGGGAACTCTCTAATAGGTTCTACCAAGATGACCTCTCTGTCAGCTTCAGAATCTTTCCCTGCACCTGATTTGTCACCTTCATCTGGCCTGGTTAAGGGAATCAACGGTTTCTTCCCTGCCTGCAGCTTACCAAAAAGTGGAAGCATGGCTTTACTTCCCAGGGTCGGGGGTAGTTTGGGACCAAAGAAACCCTGTGGTGGGTCTTTGATCTTAATACCAGACTTTGTTCCAGTGGCAGAATCATCAGAACTCTTTTTAGACTGAACCTTCTCGAGAAGTTGGCGTGCAGTAAGGGTGTTTTTATGTTCCCCTGCATCTCCCCTGGTCCCACTTGGCCTCAGACCCTGCGAGCTGGATGAATGGCTGTTGCGGTTAAGGCCTCGAGATGTCGATGATCGTGGAGACTGGGAGCGGTAGATCCGTGAGCGGATGAAATCTCTGCGATTAGTGTCGCTGTCGCCTCGACCTCTGGCGCCTCGTCTCTGAGGCGAGCCTTTGGCTGAACTGGAGGAGCGGCTGGCAGAGCTGCGGCTTCGGCTGTAGCTACGCCTCCAGGATCTTGCGCTGGTGCTGCGGCTCCAGCTGCTGGAGCTTCTCGAGCTGCTCCGGTGGTGCCGCCTGTGCCTTTTTCTGCGGCTGTAGCTGCGTGAACGTGAGCGGGAGTCGTCTGAGGATGAAGAAGAGTACTGGTGTCGCCTCGATCGTCTTCGTCCCCGGCTTCCCCGCCGCTCATATTCGGAGTCTGATGAACGTTTGGAGCGCCGCCGCCTGCGACCCTCTGTGCTGTAGTCACTGTAGCTGTCAGAGTAGCTGCGGCTACGGTGGCTGTAGGCACTGCTGCCCGCTGAGGAGCGTTCAGAGCTGCTGGAGTAAGAGTGACTACGGGAGGTTTGGCCACGATGGCGCCGACGACTGCTGCCCCGTCTTTCCCCTCGCCTTGATGAACGACTGCAGGACCGCCGTGATTCCTCACTATGGTGGCGGCGTTGATCCCGGGGACTTGACCTGTGATGGCGTGAGCGTTGCGTGTTGGAGCCTCCTTCTTCCTCACTCTCACTGCTGGGAGGTCTGCCGGGACCAGGACTCTTCTGGGCTGAGGTGGAGCAGGAGGCACTTTGAGATGCACTCGACTCTGTCTTTTGTCGCTTGGTGCCACTATGCTCATCTGTGTTGGTCTTCTCACTACTTTTTTTGATTCCTCCTTCCTCTGCTCCGGATTTACAAGGCACTTCTTTATTAGCTCGTTTCCTCTTTCCCGGTTCTGTACCTGTATTTCCAGCCGCTCCTCCGCCTCCTGTCGTCACTTGGACAGAGGATGAAATGGCTTTGTCGTCAGACTTTGGTTTTGCTTTGTCATCACCTGTTGCCTCTTCATGATCAGGAGCTTTGTTTTTACTCTTCTTCCGTTTGTGTTTTTTCTTCTTTTTGGGCTTTTCTTGCGATACCTCTGTCTCTCCTTCTGCATCTTCTGTTGCTCCCTTTTCTTTGTCTTTACGTTTTGAGTGCTTGGCAGACTTCTTGTGCTTCTTCTTTTTCTTTTTTTTCTTTGCACTACTGCTGCCAGTTGCAGGCTTTGAATCATCACCTCCCAATTGCCCAGTTTCTCCCTTTATCATCGGCTTATCTTTGTCCGTGCTGGTCCTGGGTTTCGTAGTAGCGTCTACTTCGGCTGTTGAAATCGGTACTTCTTGTCCCTTGCCATCAGATTCCTCGGGCTTGGGGGACTTTGTGGTTTTCCCGCCACGCACTCCTTTGTTGCGGGACAGCTTGAAGTCAAAGTAGAGGGGATTGCAGCTGTAAGACAAAGAAGGCTGAGCTTTTGTGAATTCAAGAAGCTCGGAGGGCCACTGCAAGGTAGTGCTCTCATCTTTGCTAAGAACTGGGAAGAAGGGACCAGTGGGGATTTTCGGGCCTAAGTTAGAATCCACAGTTTCCTGTGTGGTCTCTGCTTTTTGTGCAGGTGGAGAGGGTTCTGTGGAAGCTGGGTCTGCTGCACATGAGGAGACCTCTTCCGTCACTTTAGGTGATGGAGGAGTTGGCTCAGACTTAGGGGTTGAAGAGGTGTTGTCTTGTTCTTGTTCTTGTTCTTGTTCAGTATTACAATCAGTGACAGTGGCTTCTGCCTCTTCAGGGTTATCTTCAACCTTTTTCTCCTCCATACCTTCCTCTTCCTCGTCTTCCTCCTCTTTGCTCGGACACTGGTCAGAGGCCTTCATGAACAGCAAAAACTGGAAGTGAGGTTTTACCCGGCAGTGAGCTGGAGGTATATAGTGATAATACTGAGGCTCCTGTCCAGCATATCCTTCCTCCTTTTTCATCATCATCTTAAGTTTGTTGAGGGTGGAGGCCAGAGAGCCTCCATCATCAGGCTGCTGCACCTCTTCTGTCCCTGCCACAATAACAACCTCCCCTCCTTCACCTCCTTCTGATGCTCCCTTGGGACTCTCTGTTCCACAGACAGATGCCTCCTCTTGACTTCCAGCCTTTTCCCCCTCCTGGCTCTCCTCTTCTTCCACAGCCTCCTCACCGTGATCAGCAAACACTGCAGCTGCTGTCTCTAGCTTTACCGGGGCTTTCTTGGCAAATGAGAAGGACACGCTGACTTTGGATGCGCCACTCGGGGTTGGAGATGAGGAGCTGTTCTTTCCCAAAGAGAAGCTGATGGCAGAAGTAAGTTTCGGGGAGGCTTGCCCAGCTTTGTCCGTGATTGGTCCTTCCAGGGTACTCTCTGCCACCATCGGCAAGACAGGGTTCTCAGGTGTCATGATGTCACCATCTTCTGCCTTCTCTCCATCAACAGCAACTGTGGTAGTTTTGAACATGGGCCCACTCCCTGGAGTACTGAAACACAGAAGCATGATACCAATGTGATATGGGTTGTGGATAATAAAATGCTTGATGTGTTTGACCGTCTTTTTTAAAGTTAAATTTAAGCTCTTTTACATTTTGACCTTTTATGAAAACGAAATAACAAATAATCACACATCTGGTTTAATACATGGTCTTAGTGAAATGAATCCTGCAGGCAAGCCAGCAGAGGGCACTGCAGAAGTAAAGTCTTACCAGTCCTGATGTTTCCTCTGCTCTGCCAGCTCGTGCAGTCTGCGCAGCATCTTTTCCTGCTTCTTTCCGCCTTTCCTGGAACGCGACGACACATTACGAGCAAACTCTCTCTGCTTCAGCTCTTTGAGCCTCTGTAATAAACAAGACACGATACAGAAAAACAAACATCAGGATCTCATCATTTTTCAAGTTTCATAGGCATACAGATGTCCAATAATAAAGGAACAGAAATGAAAGTGAACAGTACCTGTTTGTGAGCGTGGTCATAGGAGTTAATGTGGTTGTCAAATTCCTGGTGCTTGGTGTACTGTTTGTCACATAGCTCACAGTAGAAATTGGCTCTCAGGTCTTCCAGAGCCTTTGCAATGGCTTTCTCCTTTTCCACCTGGTCCTGTAAAAAGTGGAAGAAAAAGTGTGTCAATTTCCACTTCAGGAGAGTGTGAACAAACACAAATTTACATCACATTAACATGACTGCGGAGCCTCACCTTGTATTTTTGCCGCAGTTCCTCTGTATCCTCTTTCTCCACTTCGAGCACCCTTCTCTTCTCTGTGGCATCCTCTGCATAGTCAAGCTAAAAGGGAAAGAAAAGAAACGGCAAGCAAATCACTTCTGAATCCACAGCACCTGCCCCATTTTGATGTTTTTAACAACAGTGAATAGAATATTATTCTGTGGTGTCAGCGTTTCCCAAATGGTTTGCATCTAAGCCACACAAGCTATGGTAATCTCAGTTTGTCTTCCCGGTGCTTGTCTACATGTGTCAGAGGCACACAGTTTATTGATGCTTAGTTTATTACGGATTGCAGGAACACTTTGTCACAGACACACAAATCCTCCTTATGATCAATGATACTGAACCAAAAATGTGACAAAATGCTAAACGTTTGGCATTTTGAGAGGCATTTTCAGGTACTGGACATGAACCAGCTGTATTTTCACCTTACCTACAGTATTATCTGTAACAAAGCCTTTTCATTTCAAATTGGGTTTTGGGGTCACCAGGGTGAGTAACTTCCACTAAGCAGGGATAGCAGCAGCCTCTGCAGGCTTAAGTTGTAATTACAAGAGGTCAGTGCATAAAATGATGGTGGGATCCTTACTCTGGGCTGTCTAAGGTCTAGCAGCTAACACATTGTGTACAGGAAATAATCCTATCAATCGCTCAACCCACACAAAATCATCATCTCCGTATAAGACGGCAATCATCCTGACCAGTATCCACCCCTCATGTATGCATCTGGTAACTCTGATGGAGTTAAAACATTAGAACCCACAGCAAAGATGTGCTAAAACGTAAACTGACTGAGAAAAAAAAATCACAGTGCACACTGTGTATCTTGTTATGGGTAAATTGCAAGTTCTCACTGACATCTGGTTGTAATGTATGTAATCTTAATTGTGACACAAATGTTTGGAGGTTAGGTTGAACTGATTTTGAACGAGGTTGGTCCAATGCCAAAACAAATTGCCCATCAAGTCAAGCAATAAAATAGATGGCTCCTTACCTCCATTTCCATCCGGCCCATTCCCATGACATCATATTTGAGGATAATGGGCACAGGGTCGGTGCGTCCTGGGGGAGAAGAGACAGAGAAAAGACTAGGTGAGTTTCTGAGACCGGGACGGAGGGTCAGCTCGAAGACAGCCTGCTTTTAGAGCATAGGGTGCTGGGGTTAGAGAATTTTGCCTTGAAGTGCAAAGAGACCAGAAAGCTACAGTGAACCAAACACCAGCCATTCTCACAGCTTACTGCAGCCAACAATTACAGACCAATTTATCTCCTCTTTCATTTGAGCTGGCTGCTGATTTGCATTATGATTTTTGTTTGAATTTGCTGTACTGACAGTGCTATTTGTGGAATTAGGTGAAGTAAAGGGCATCCGGGTTGTTTAGCTACAAGTCTCTGTCTTACTAGAAAAACAAACACGTCAGCTTTACGCCAACCTATTTCAATACCGCTTCAGTGTAGTTATGCTGCTCTCTACCCCTCCTCCACCTGTTCATTGCTGCAGTCCTGTTAAACCAGATTGCCAAGTTTATCAAGGACGCTAAAGCTCAAGGGACTGTGGGTGATGTTGCAGTGTGTGTGTGTGTGTGTGTGTGTGTGTATACGCATGTCTAAAGGGAGCAGCAACGGCAGCAGCTGCCTGTGAAGCTGAGCTCACCGAGTGCCACTGCGACATCCTTCATGAGGGAAACAAAGCCTCCCACTATTATCTAAAGACTACTGTATGACATCTTCTAAACTGTCTTCAGACTGGCTGACCCTTGCAAATTGTCCCCTGCCCCTTTCGATGTCCTAACGTCCAAATATGTTCCCTTGTCCCAGGCCCAAAACTCAAAACTGGAGCTTAAAGATCAGTTTGTTTTGTTTACTTAAGCTATGTTATGTAAGCTGTGAAAAGAGCTAGATCAGAAGAAAATTAACTGTAGAAAAATAAACAAACCAAAGACAACCAAAAAAAAAAGAACAGAATGAAACATTAAAGGTATAAAATATATACAAATCAAAACTACTTTGGAGATTGACACAGAACTGCTTAATCCACTCATAATCAGCCAAACAAAGCAGAGATAAAGACAAAGAGTAAAATAAAAAAAATAAAAAAGGACACAAGCACTGAACTACAGCAGAGTGACGTCACAGGCCAGGTATCGCCATGGTGACAGTGCAAGGGATGGGGGATACTTACCTGGTAAAACATGGGTATGGGGAGAAGGAATGGGAGGACAGACAAGACAGATAGACATGGGAATTTCAAAACAAAAGGCATAAAAAGAATTTGGACTAATCTGCTGCTCCTGTTGCCAGCCAGATACAATAATCCATCTTACTGATAGTTATTATCAATTCAGTTTGGTTTCAGTTTTTTTTCCTACCACATATTCAAGTCAAGTTTTTTTTTCCATGAATCAATTTTAAATATATACCATTGGGCGTATGGAATTTCTGTAATTACTAGGCTACAGTCAAGTTTCCATTTCTAACCAAATTGACTTCTCAATTAGAAAGAAAAACAAGGCAGCTAATGCAAAAACAGCACACAAACATGCATTATTATTGTTATTATTATTATTACTTTCATTATTATTATTGTTGTTGTTATTATCATTAGCTAAATTATTATTTTACTTCCTGGTATTCTTACCTTCCTGGACAGAGAAGGGCAAGAATATAATTTGGATTTAATATGTGCCTCATTCCTTGTATATAAATTTAGTTGTCGCAGCCCAATGACATATTAATTGTGAAATCATAGATGCATCGACAGTGTAACATATAGTGGCCTGCCTGGACTCTCAGTCCCACTGCAGTGTCTGTCTTCTGCGTGAATGTCCGTAACAGTTAAACCTAGCTCTGATTGCACAATTGTGGAGGTTTTACTCCATAAAGGATGTGAGAGGAGAAACTGAGATCATAAGACATGTGTGTTCATGCCTTTTGCCCAACAGCAGAGGAGAAGTGAAACTAAAAACAGAGTTTGGTCGGTTAGTCAGCCACTGCAGTGGTCTGTCTGTCTGTCAGGAGTCAAGAGTCAGGCCTCGAATTAAAGATTAATGAACAATTACAGTCATCCCAAACTATCACCAATCGTTAAACACAGTGACAATACTTCCACATAACCCATTCCAGTGGAACACAAAGGGACCAGACAAAAACAATGTGCGTCTAAATCACAGGGTGTGAATCACAAGGTTTTTAAAAAAAAACTGAAAACAAACAAAATGACAATGTTCTAAGAGTAATACATACGCATGATAATACACAAGCAGCAGAATGAGGACTAATACAGAAAGAATTGACAGCCTATGTAGCATTGGTGCTCTGATGAGAGGAAAATGGAAAACAAAATGGGAGAAATCAAAACAAAATTTGAAAAGAAAACAATTCAATTGGGGGATAAAATAACATTTACCACTAAGTTTACCATCAGCACAACATGGGCAGGATCAAATCGCTGTAAAAAAGAAACACCAATTGGTTAAGCAGGAAGATTGAGGCACATAGAGAAGGGTGGGTGGGGTTCGGGAGTGTGGTTGTATGTGTGTGGGGAGGTTGGGGGTTAAAAGGGTTCATTACCAGAGGGGTTTCAGGGTATCACCCCCACACCCCCCTCATCCCTTCACTCAGGGCTAAGTGCTTACAGGGATTTCCTCTCACCACTCTCTCTCAACCACTGGTCGCAGTCCCCAGGCCCCTAAACTCCCACATCCCATAATCCTATATTGTTTTTCTTGTTTTTGTTTTTTAAACAAACCAACTAGCAGTTTCTTAGTTAAGCAAGTAGCTGTGTTGGGGTGGAATAAGTAAAAAAAAAACTATCACTCAATCAGTTTGAGGAAGAAAGGGAGTGTATCAAACAGTGGTACAGGAAAACATGTGTGCCCTTTTAAATAGATCTAGTCTGAGATGATGAAATGCCACTGGGGACAGCTACCATTTTCCCCCCCTTTGAGCTTTTTTGCCTTGCAAATGCTTGTCAGCCCAGTTAGCAATTCTCCCTGTGATTCTTTTATTTCCTCGCTAGCCTAAAGCCACCAAGCTTGTTTTGGGATGTGCTTAACCTCGGAACAAGTGGACACATGACACACATGAAATGTACCTGACGGAAAGAGCCAGAAAGGCTTTAAGCAGTGCTTAGAGTGGGTTCTGCTTTGCTATGAAAGAGCATTTTGTTTTCATTTTACTAAAGTAAACTTATTAATGTGAACTGTGCATCTGCTTGTAATGTGAAACTAGTAGTTCAGTGCGTTACCTCCAACACTGCTTAAAACCCCAGGTGAGTGTGAGTGTTTGGGGCAGGCAGGGTTGCACCTCTGGGACAAACATGCTGTGCAGGATGGGCAAAGAAACAGGGGGGGGGGAGATGGGAGCATGTAACTGTGGGGACAGAGACATTCGGGGTATAGAAAGGTGGTGAGGCTTTCCCTGTAAGTTGACTCTAATGCCCGGTCAGTAATGGACACACACGTCTCAGTCCCACATAATGACCACACACATTCACACAAGTTTAACAGGTTTGGAGGTAGAAACAGGCAAACAAGCAGAGGGGAGAAAACTTGTCTACTCTGCAAGCCATTCACAGTCTGAGCCGTGGTTACAGCCAATCAGATACCCGACAGCAGCCACGGAAACTCAAAGAGGAAAAAAAAATCTAAAATACGTGGAGATGATGATTCTAAGGGATTCGATGGAATCACGGCTTCCTAAATCTGCTTTGATTTTAATGGATTTGTTTTGTTTTTTGTTCAAATCAAACACTTTACTCTTGTGCAGATTGAAATAAAGGTTTAGTGATTATGCAGCAAAGAGGAAGAAGCTGACAGAGGCCATTAGCCTACAGTAAACTGTAAAAGGGGTGTTATAATGAGGTCAACTGCAGAGTGGGAGAAAGAAAACACACCCACACACACACATACTGACATACAGAGGGGATCCAACAAACCTTACCTAAAAAGGGGCAAAAAGGACAAAAGAAGAATAAGAACAAAGTCAATACAGTGAAAACTTAAAAAGGGGACACAATGCTTTCACTTTAAAATTCAAAAAACCTTCTCTTCTGGCAAGTAGGACAGGAAAGGAGAGTAAGATTATAATCATCATCCAGCAGACTTGGATTTGATGCAAGAGTGCAACTGTGCTGTGAGCCTACTCCTGAGAGCATTAGGTAATTTAAGCAGAGATAGTGGGCACCAACACTGGGCCATTAATTCCTACACAACAACTGGACAGTTTGCCGCAGTCTCATCTGCCCACAAAGCAGAATGCTTATATAACCACATGTCAGTGGAGCCAGCGGCAAAAACGAGCACAGTCAGCTCCTGCAACACGTTCTCTTGGCCACACAGAGCACACACATCCTTATCACATCAAACAGAGTGATATTCAGCCGTTCAAGGCCAGATGGGGAAAACAACGACAGACTATCTAATGTGAAGCTAAGAAGTTTGTGCAGCGCTGTTCGCATACGTGCACTTGTCACACTGCCCAGATTGAAGCAGCTCCCTTAGCCTACTCTGGTCCCTGGCCACGGTCAAGCTGAGAATACCTATGAGATGACACGAGGAAGCAAGACCATATATGTGCATGAACGAGAGACGCTAGGGCAGCAAAGACACAGCTTAACAGCCAGTCATCAGATCTGTGGTCTCTGGAAGCTAACCAATACATAAATCAACAATTTACCGTCTAAATATGGAGAGCAGATATGAATCAAGATACAGTACATGTGGTTTACAGGAATACCCCTTTTAGACCTTTTCCATAGTGTAGCAAACAAATCTCACACCACTTACAAGCAAACACAGGAGCATGTCCTCCCTGTGGTACTCCTTTTGTCTTAGAACATTTAACATGATTCATTGGATAAGATGTCACCATCTGCAGGGCAGTGTTTCAAGCATACAAAGAAACTCTCCTTTCTTTCTGTTGAATTTTCAAATTCTCATTCCCAAGAACATGAACACACAGTTCTAAAGCCCGAGTCTAAGCACAGATTGCAGCATTTTTAATTCTCCTTGTGTATTTAATAACTTGCTTAGTTTGCTCATTCTGCACAGGCTCTTACAGATCTGGGGCTATGACTTGTTCAGAGTTTGGGTGTGTGCAGGAAACTTGTTTTTGCAGAATGAGTGGTGTTTCTCATTAAACTGCTCATATTGAGTACAGATGTTACCGCTGGGTTTACAAGGAGAGTACTAACTGAGCGACCAAAAGAGACAAAGAGGTCAGAAACAAGTGCACAAGAGAAACATAAACGTATCTGGTACATCTGCAGTTAGAATGGGATGGTCCAAGAGGACAGAAAAGGACATGCTGCAGGAGGTAGACAGGACTAAATGCCAAAAAAAATATGTGGAAAAACAAGCTTTTAGAATGCAATGATTCATTAGATTGTCAGTGATGATGTCACTCATCTGCAATGCCATACATCACCCTCTCTGGAGAGTGCAGGCAAGGGTGAGGCTATGGAGCGAGAGTGAAAGTAAGACAGACAGAGAGAATGGGGATATTGATGAAAGAAAAGCAAGTGAAGAGACAGGAAGAGAGGCTCAGTGGAAACATGCCAGGCCTCTGCACCACTGCCTCTGAGCCAATGAGCCTTTGAGCACAGCAGAGTAGAGCTAATGAGGAACTTGGCGTTAGCCAAGATGAATCCAAACATTCAGCTGTGTCGAGCCTTCTGCCTCTTACAGCAAGTCAATAACCTGGTCATCCAAAGAGAGCTACCTCCACAAAATATATGGTTTTAAAGGAGCTTTCTGGACAGTATAGAACTTATTTAATGCAGAGCTCTGTACTAACATTTTGCATTGGTTGCACTGGTGCATATGATAAACTCTGCAAATGTTAGATGCACCAGTGTGGCAAGATTTCTGGCCACACTCTAGAGCCCTGTAATATGCTTTCAGTTGTGCATCACTCACCATGCTGAGAGTGGACACAGACTATGGTATCATCAATGATTAGATCCAGACCAAGTTAGTTGTTGAAGGTACCAATGAAACAATGAAATAGTTTGACCACTTAAGGTGGAGTAACAGATAAATGTTATCAAACGTTTAATTGATGCAAAGTCACTGCACAAGGGTTCGTTCTAATATGAAAAGTTAGTATCTATTTTACCTTTGATGGGCTAATATAAGGGATAGTGGCCATTTTACAAAGTCTATTGTACCATGAATGTGAAGGTAACAATTTTTTAGGACAACCCTGAGTTGAATTGAAAGGCAACACCCACAAAATTGAACTTAAGATGTTCAAAAAGAGGCAGGTATTATAAATCTTATAAGACCTAAGGACAAAATCTGAACAGTCTCTCACAACTAGACCCGGCTTTGAGTTGGCCCAGTTTTATTCCACTGGGACAAGACAGCAAATGCGAATACGTCATATTTGCCTGATAATTCAAGTGTGTCATGTCCCTGCAAAAATGCAGCCGTGTCTGTGTTTCCAGAAGCAACAATGTGCTCCTCATTATGTGCGACACTGCCCAAAGAGAAAATACCCATGTTTCAAAAGAGAAACAAATATTTAGCTTACACTCGAGATTAAAACCAAACAACCTACACTGATCAGAGCCAACATTTGTGTCCATCCAGGGATTTAGAGAAAGAACTGAAGAAGGGAAGCAATTAGTGTCCTCTAAAATGCAAACATACTAGCACACCAAACTCCAAAACCACCATTTCTCAAAGATAATTGGCAAAACAACTGGATGTAAACAAAACTTTAGCAAATTACACTGTGCTTAGGAGGGGAAAACACCCACTTTATTCAGAATAGCTGAAAATGAATATACCCTTCTGTTACCTCCCAACCCCTGGGGTCCCTCCTCTCATGCTTATTCCTCTACATTGCCTGCAGAGCTCCAGAACAGCAGCAGGAACAACTGGAATGATGTTTTTTTGTTTAAATAATAATCCATTTTGCCCAGTAACAGATACAAAGGGAAAGGTCAGAGAAAAGGATGTGAAGAGAAAAGAAAAACTGCTAGTAAAAAACAAACCCTGGAACAATGAGGGGAGAGAAAATGGCATAAGGTAGTGGCACAGTACCACCAGCATACATTGAACATAAGTGTACTAAAGAATAAGTTCTTACCCTGCATGGTTTTGCCAAGGCCTTGTCCGAGCTTCCAGCCATGTTTCTGAAGCAGTCGGTGCCCGATGTTATCCTAGCAGAGAGAAGAGAGGAGAAAAAAACCAAAAATATTCCAATAATAAGAGGAGCTTTCCCCCGTGGGCATGGGTCAAAATAACAAACAAAACAAAATAAAAACACTCAGATCACACTATCATCATCAGCACAACCACCACCACCATCACCATCATCATTATCGTCATCCACATCACCTACAGCATATTACATCAGTGTCTTCCAGTACAAGGAGTGGTAGTTAGGGTTGGGTTGGGGAGATAGAGGGAGGGGACGCTGAGCGGAAGAATAGGTTTTCCACTATAATGAATACATGAGGCTAAGTGTAGCCTGTAAGCTACAAGACACCTTTGTGTAATGGGAGTGCAGTTTTAAAGGCAAAGAAATTGGGCATGAGCATTTCGGGGGGGTGTTTAGGATGGTAAAGATAACAAGTCACATCCACTAACTGAGAAGTTAAGAGGTGGAGGAGGAAGGAAGGAAGGACAGGGTAATATATGTATCACACGCATACATATATATATGAACCACTACAGAGCAAGATCTTAGTACACAAAGAACGGGACACAAAACAGGTATGGAAATCTTGCATTAACAAAAACGAAGACCAGAAACTCCAAGCTTGCTGTGATTCCGTAACCATGACAAGGGGAGCACCATGACAAGTATGCAGCTGTCACAAAGAAATACAGCGAGAGGAAGAGGCAGAAGTGGAGCTAGTGGGCCTTGGATTACCATTACAAGGCCCAGGGTGGATAGAATAAGCACATGTGAGGGGTGTGGGTGAAGAGAGGGAGACATTGTGTGCATGTAGCCCCATTAGATATACTAGAAATAACCATTGTATATGTTCTTGGACACCTCCAACATCTCTGCTCCGTTTTCAACGGTCTGTTCCCAGCCACATTCATGCTTTTTTTTCATCTTAAACCAAGAATTCATGCTGTTAACATGCATAACCCTCCAAAACATACTAAAGACATAATGACCTTTACAGACTAACTGCAATATAGTTACATCACATAACTTTATGCACAGTTGCTTTAACATTCAAGCCTGCAGAATGTAACAAACGGAGGACAATGTGGACTTCACATGCCAGAAAGGCTGTTGTGCTGTGATGCTGAATGTGGGAAATGCATACTCTGGCTGGTTTGGGCATTTGGACTTGTGCCTTTGCCTGAAGGACATCATTTCAAGCAGGCTGTACACTGAGAGGTGTAATGCTGCCTTCCAGTTTGTTCTAAAGTTATTTAACTTATATCTACCAATATACCCTTCCACATGTTGCACACTAATTCTTTCAGAAAGAAGAGCGAATGGTGCGATTTTCACATCATTAAATGTTTATGTGTTTCGTGTTGCTCGACATGAAATCTGTGTCTATTCACATCTTTGCACTGCCTTTGTGAGTAATCTCATTGCTCAAAAAAACTCACTTCATATTTAGTGTTAACACACCATAATGACAATAATATGGGCAAAACCAGGCAAATGTTAATGAATCATAGAGGCTAAAGAGGAGTGCAAGAAACATACACAAGAGGAATTCCTAGTACACCGTGGGGGCCCAATGGGTATGTCTGAGACTGGTATCACTAGTGTGGGTCAACAACAAAAAAATAAAAACACCGAGTGAAATGCAAGACCGTCCCACCACTACACACTACATTACATCGTCAAGCACAAATTAACGGGAGACAATGAGATTTCTTAATAAGCAGTGATTTTGGTTTTTTTTCTGTTGTGATTATAACTATTCCAAGCTTGTCTAACATTCACCAGAGTGCTGCATTCTACGAAAAACATACAAACCAAACATAAAAGGATATTTATAATCACAAATAGATTGACATCAACTTTCACAAACAGAAAGTGAGGGGGTTGGAACAAAACTGGAAAAAAAAACGGCATGCAGCTTTTTGTTAAAGAGCATTTAACAAAAAGGATCGTCGGTGTTAGTAGCGCACTGTGAATGGTACACATACAGAGAGGTGGGGCGGACGGAGGGCTGGAGGGTGGGTTAACAGAACTCCAACTGTGTTAGTCTCAGGTGGATCAGGCACAGAGAGGAAGGTGATGGCTCAACAGGGCTCAATTAGTTCTCTTTGACAAAAAAAAAACGAGGAGGTCAGGACACGGGGGCAGAACAGAGCAGGCTGAGCCATGGTGAAGGTGAGTTTGAAGGGTGGTGGAGGTGAGCTGGGCTTGTATGGGTTAGTGCATGTGAAGGGGAGTGGCAGTCACACACACAGCACACGCTGCATCTCCGCCCAACAAGGTCTCAATTGGGACAAAATTGAGTCTCATTTTGATTTAAACCCCTGTTATTTCAGAGCGAACTGTTGCCTTTCTTTGCCCTACTTAACATTTTGAAAGTATGTTGGTTGTAAGAAC
Organism: Solea senegalensis; assembly: GCF_019176455.1. Classification (NCBI taxonomy): domain Eukaryota; kingdom Metazoa; phylum Chordata; class Actinopteri; order Pleuronectiformes; family Soleidae; genus Solea; species Solea senegalensis. The sequence goes on from NC_058038.1 coordinate 8,047,607, forward strand.
CATGAAGTGGTGCTTCACCATGATGAATCAATTGAACATATTCAAAAACATTGAGGTGACGTTTGCCTCCAATACCATAGAGGGAGAGTTAACTGTCACACTTCCTGTTTCTGTTGAGGTTTGTCCCCCCCTCCATTTCATGATGTTTGAGCTCTTCAACTGTCACATCCCTTCCACTGTGGAATGAGATAAGAGAGGAATCTGAGCTAGGCCTTGCATTGTGGGGAGAGGACTGCCTTTATCAGTCCATAACTCGAACACAGACATCTGCATTATCATTCTACCAGTGTGTACGACTTGTCCCTGCCCGTCAGTATCTGGATAGATCATAGGATCCTAATCGTAGGATTAGAGACTGTGTGTCTAGAAACGTTTGTTTCTGTCTGCCTGGTGGACAAAATGTCCCCTGACTTAACTGTGAAAGAGAACACTGCAGAATTTGCTGCAGTGAATGCCTCCCCTCCCACTGACATTGGGCATTGCTTCTGTCCCATACTGCAATATTAAGGTGCACAGAAACATTCATATTAACTTGAGGTTTGGAGCAAGGAGGGAAATAAAAATGCATCATTAAAAATACTTGGCTAGAGGTCTGATGAGTTTTACGATGAAAGCTATACTTCCAAATTGCTCACATTTTATGCTATCGCTGAAATTGGATGCAGGTTGGATGAGGCACCAGTCACAATCGCTAATACTAATAAGAAAAACAGTCCAAAAAGAGCTCAGGAAAAATGGGCGGAGACGAAGCACAGACTGCATGTTGAACAACAGATGAGTGCACCAAAAGAACTGACAGACAGACGGATGAAAGCAACGACGGCGAGTCCAACAGCAGTGCAAGTGGAGTGAAGGCATTTCCATACGAACCTGGCTTTAAAATACTGGGCTGTCAAAAAAACAGTCACACGTGACACAACGTAAGAAACCGGCCAAACGCTTTCAACTGCAATTCTGCTAGCTTCTCTAGATCTTAAAAAATGCAAATCTCTCTGCTTTTAAACAAACATAATACTGTATACAAACAGAAAAGGAGGCATGTCAATAAATCCACCAATGGAGTGTTAATACAAGAGAAAGAAAAAAAAGTAGGAAATGTTATCCGAACAAAAGATCTACGAGAGGGTTGTTTTGTAAAAGTGTGCATTGTGCCATCATTGGCGCAGTGCATGGCAAAACATATAGATAGAGGAAGGGATATGCAGTGGACCCCACCAAGAGACCTCAGAGTATTTAGAAATCATATTCATTTTTGTGTTTGTGTGTAAATACAATATATTTCTTTGTTTCATATTGTTAAAAAGGAAGGGGTTTAAATTACAAAACCTAACCTGACTATGAATATCTTCTGGTTGTCTACACTAAGAGATGTAGGATTTTTTTTCTTTCAATAACAAATATAGACAGACTCCTTAGGGATCGGTCTTGTAAGAAGTGGGCTGCTGTAGTTACTCATCATCCTTTCACATGTCCCTGAGGAATGTCTTCTGGCATGAGCTGGTGGTGAAGCAGCTCTGTCTGCTGCTCCTCCTAAACTCATGCAGCTCCCTGGTTTCTGCTTTCTCAGCTACGGCAAAGCGTGGTGACAGAAAACGTGTCAGACTTGAAGTGGAGGGATTAACAAATTACAAGTGATGGGGAAAATGAGACAGAGATATGCGAGTCAGTTTTAATAAAAACTTAAAAATGCATACTTACCTCATAAATCTGAAGAACAATTCACCAAGCAAAAGCTTAGCGAGGTTAAGTAAAGGGGTGTCCCATTTCTGTTTGCACTCAACGCTAGTTCTTCCACTACCTTTACATGGGGTCAGACTGATGTACAGATGAAGGCTTTAAGATGTTATTGGTGTGTTTATCATTTTTGTTTGAACAGCCTAAATAATGACCTTGAACCCTTGTATGGCAGATAATCAAAGAATTGGGGTTTCACTAAAAAAGTACAAAAAGTAGTGCTGGGTGGTATGACCAAAAATTTACATCACTGAATTTTAAAAATTGCAACGGTTTCACACTATATAACAGTACGCATGAGCAAGTATATCACCTATGTATTCTTGCTTGAAATTGCTAATTTCTGTGGTGCTGCAGTGAAAAGGGTCCCCCCTCAAACATTTTTCATATTCATACATTCAAAATCCACATCATAAAAAGTATAAAATACTGAATACAGGTTTTCAGTATGAACCAGTATACCACCCAGCACTAGCATGTTGTTGAGTATGACCTTTCCCATGTGTTCTTTAACTATTGGATGAAGGGACAAACAACTGTGTCAATGCAGGTGTTAACAGCTAAAATGACCCTTTTTGCTGCTGTACTTCATGTGACCAGGTTCTGCTCAGCCTCCGTTACAAAACAACATGTTATGAAGATATTTAACTCCCTGTGGCCACATGTTTATTTGATTTATGTTGCGTGTGAGTGCTTTCTGTGGCTCTGAGGCTGCCCGCTGCATATCACTCTGAGAGAAGGTCAGGTAAGGGGAAGGAACGGGAGAAGGGTGGGTTGGAGGGAGCAGGAGACATGGGAGGAATGGCTTTGAAAGGGGGGAAAACTGCAGTATCGATTAGGACAGTGTTGAGAGGAAATAGCACTGAATGCTACCAAGTTAACACATGCAATGCAAAAACAATGTTAGAGAGAAAGAGCAAAAAAGACCAAAGAGGAAAGAGAGAAAAGAAGAAAAAGATCCCAATAAAGTACCACAGACCTCTAGCTGCCTATAAATCACACACAATAAGTGGCAAGGGAGGGGCTCTGAGATGCTGGGCCAAAGCATTTACCAACAGCTCCAAGATGGAAGACATGTGGACAACTGCCACAAATCCCACCACATTAGAGGTCACATTACAGAGGCAGAGCAGTCCTGCGTTTCTATTTACATTATTATATACAAAACACTGTGTGTTTGTCTCGGTTTTATCTTTCAATGCATGAATTCAGGTACTCTATATTACAAAGCTTAGCTGGCATACATTAACTTTTATGCGTTTATGGTAATTCTAAAAAAGAAAATACTGCAATGAAGCTTTTAACTTACGTAGATGTCTTTTCAAAAAAAAATCATATAAAGAGGAACTTTGACTTTGTTAGTGAGAAAAATACACTTGATGCAACACAATATGTTGTCAGATGAGCTGAAGTGGTCTTCTGGATTAGCATAATTAATTATTGGTAAATGTGTTTGGCTGCAAATGATTTTTTTTAAAAACCTACCAAATCCTTTTTTTGGACAAACTTTCCAAAGAGAAATGTAAAACTAAGTCACAGAGATGGCCCCTCTGATGTGGCTGTTTTTCCATTGATGTGCGAGGAACTGTGTGATGCTACGGCGCGGCCCTCAGTGCCCCTCCATGAATAATAGCGCAGGAGTAAATGAGCCACTCCAGCCAGGTGAGCAGGCCACTTCTCTCCATTTCCCTTCTCCCTCTCCACCACCTACACACAGTGGAATATTTGTGTGCAAGCGAGATCTTTATCATTACTGAAACTAGACCAGGATATAAAACGTTTTAGTTCTTGGTTTACCAGATTGTAGCTCTGAGAAACACACATTCATGCTCTTGTTGGTCTTTTTCTAAAAAAAACCGGGGGGACATTTGATTGAAAATCTTAAAAGAATCATATTAATTATGATACTGGGAAGTTAATCATGTATATAATGTGTCAAATATCTTATTTCTGTAGAAGAAACATGCCTTTTGCATATATTGATCTTTACCTGAACAGATTAAGAGACCCATTTGTCTGATTTTAACTGCAGGCCCTTATTTGGATTTATACCTGGCTGTTAATGGGCTGTGATTAAAGTACATCCATAACGTTGTGGAGAGGTGACCTGACACTGTGGAGGTAAGAGGAGTTTGGGCCTGCTCACCACACTGCCTCAGAGACAGAAGATGGAGGGGGTGGAGAGACTGGGGAAGGACAGAAAGAAAAGAGCTGCCTGCGCTATTATTGATGTGCCTCATCAGCGAAAAATGCAGTCCCAGTTGCACAAGCACCATGCCAGCACAGAATGACAGAGGGTACTGTACACCGAATAACTGTGTAGTAGGGAGGGAGCGAGAGAGAGAGAGAAAAATAGATTTTAAGAGATAGAGAGAAAAGATGTACAGTGAGAGAGAGAGATAGAGAGAAAAAGAGACAGAAAGTCAGAGAAGCGTTACAAGGACCCTAAAGATAGGAGTAAGAAAGCAGAGCGTGCAAATACAAACCGGGTCATTGCTGCTTAGCTAATAGGGGCCAATTCGCTGCGGGAGAGAAATGTCGAACACCCCAAGTTGTGTACAATAAGATAACTGTCCTATAGACACAAACACTATACACTAACACATGAATTCTAAAACTACATAGACACACACGCTCGCTCTCTCTCTCAAACACAAATGTAGCCATTCATACCATCTAATGTGTGCTCTCTTGTTTGCTAAATGATGTGGAATAAGCACTGCATGATGTTTATATTTGGGCCACTGCAAAACATTCCAATCCAGTGTTGTAAACTCCATTTTAACTTTTTTTACGTCAATTTTAAACTTGTTTCTTGTCTCAAGATGTGTAAAATAATTCATATTTATATAGGTTGTGTGGGTCGATCACCGCTGGATCACAGAATAGAAGGGTACCAAAAATGCACAGCTCTGTATGCCAAAGCAGGTGTATGGCGTAATACAATTTGGTCATGTCCAAATACGGATTTTTCTGAGTTGTTTAAAATTCATAGACTGCTTAAGTGCTTCGATAACAGCTTATTGACAACAGTGCTTTATCCACTTTGTGCTTTCAGAGTCATCTCAGTGCTAAGATGACTAACAATGACTAATGGGAGACTCATACAAAACTTTTTTTTTATCAGTAAGCTCTACATAAAAACACAAAGATCTAGCTTATGCATAATCATTTTAACTGTCACACAAGAAATGGAGTAGGCAGAGGACATGGGAAGTGGGTGGGACTTTAAGGGTATTAATAGACATGAGACAAGTGATTCTACAGGTTACGTGGCAGATGCGTTCAGGAAAACACTGGATGCATCTACATGGACAGAATGAATGGAGTAAAAAGGTGTGTGTGTGTTTATTTCTTTTTTTTAATAAATTTCTTCCTGGACCAATCATAACCACTCTCACAGCTGGTCCAATGATTTGGGATGATGGATGCAGCCTTACCGATTCGATGGGCTTGTCCAAGGACGCCTGCTCCAGCTCCAGCTGGCCCTCTTCATACTGGTCAAAGTGATTCCCACCCTGCGGGACACATCACACATATGATCTTATATTAGAATCATAATAGGCTTGAACAGCATGACAAGCTGTTGACAAATAATCAAGATCTTTAAGATGATTTTTGAAGCAAAAAAGGTCATATATTAACAAATACAAGACTTGAAAAAAATCTTAGGGTATTCTAACAAATAAAATAATTCATTTGTGCCTTGAAAATGTAAAAAAAAGTACCAGTTTAAAGGATGAGGAAAGTAAACTTTTTTTTCCAGTAACAACCGATACGGAGGAAGAATTCAGCATTTACTATTTTACTATCACTTCAGTGTTTAAAAACAATGGCACACTGAAAATGTGTCAGTTACACAAACTAAACAGGACTGGGGAAGTCTGTGGTAATTATATTAGACAATCTATAAGATATGTTAATCAAGAGACAAACAAGTCAGTGTCTCAGCTGTTGCTGGAATCAGTGACCTTTGCAAGCTGTCAATATGTCATGAGCCGAATACTGAATACACTTATGTACGTTTGTCACAATGGGAGTAAAGTAATCTGTGTGTTTGATGATTATTCCACATCTTTTCCATAATGATCACATGTGTGTTCTGGATTATACTTGTAAAAAGCCCAACAGAAATAAAATTAATATATGGGTTCACTGCCTAATTTGAAAATGCACACAATACAGATATAAAGTACATGATGACTTTCAATGTCATAAACTCTATCTTTACACCTTTAAGTTATGCTTAAATCAAAGCCAAAATTTAACATCAACTTAGTTTCTTTGCTTCTCTTTATTTCTTGGGTACATTTTGAAGAGGAGAACGTCCTCAGGCTGTTAGTTTCCTGAAACTGAAGCATATATTTACTCATATAAAACTGAGAATTTGTGTTTCAATCTATGCCCAGGGTAGGACAGACACAAGAGTGAGTAATGGGTTTGCTACGTAAACCAAAAAGGAGTGTTTGTAGAGCTGTTTCTGCTCCGAGACAGATGGCTTCCTCACTTCTGCAGTAAAGGAGAGATAAAGGTCATGGGTGTGCGCCTGTTTTTTTTCTGGACCTTCACACAAGCATAAAAATGTCATGTTCCAAAGCAGTCCATGCCACTGTGTTATTGTTTAACTAGCTGCTTGTAACCACTGACAATGAGAGATTCCCTTTTGCCCATTTAAGGTTGTATTACTGAAATAACCTGCAACAATTTCAAAACATTTTATGCATTTTGAAGGCAAAACAACCAATCAATTAATTGGTAAAATAATTGACAATTAAATTATCAAAAAATAAATAAAATAAAAATAGCCCTTGTCTACTTACAGTTTATATAGATAACAGAGAAGACCAATTATACCATGGGGCTGGGTCATGAGGACTTACCCTTACATATTCTCTAGGGAGACTGGCTTTGTAGAGATAAGCAAACACTCAAATCATCTCAAAATAATAAGGCGATTTGATGCCAGGGTGGCAGTCATTAATTCAGATGAAACAAGACCCTGCATCAGCATGACTGAAGCCAGGGATTAGGTGGATTTATTTATGAACAAATCAATGGCTTCCTCCCTCTCCTCCTATGTGTCCTCCTCCTCGCTTTCTGCCCAGACCACTTATGTGGCATCAGCACAATGCCCAAGACAATGACTTCGTATTTTCATTGCTATTGGCGGCTTCCTCAACCCCCTGATTCTGGTACACAGACATCACACCACTGCTGCACTGAAATGCCCTAATTTCTCTGACCTTCGATGGTCAGTAAAACAGTAAATTCCCATTAGTGCTACAACAGTGATTTGGATGCTCCATTCCACCCTACATTGGGAAACGAGATAGCTACTGCTGGCCAATTCTGCGGTTGCTCGTGAATTCCATTGTATGTTTATGCAGCTTAAGATGAGCCACATGCTAATGCTGCAACAACAATGTAAATCAACAAAGCTGTTGGACCGGTTGTGCAGTGGATATTAGGTAGACCATCTGTGGGTGTTTCCTGAGCTATGTTACTTGGCAGCTCTAACCATGAAGTCAGGGAGAAACTTTCTGAATACTGAGCATATGAATGCCTTCACAACAGAGTTCTCACAAACAGAGCTCCACTGTGCTGAGCTGGAGCAGCGCTCAACAGACTCATTCAGACCACACTGCAATTCACCTCAATAAAAAAAGAGCCGAATACTGAGTTCCCACTGGACACCAACACAGTGGGTGTAGAGGGAAGAAAACAATAACACAAACTTCTCCTATTGCACATGTTTAAACTTGCCACGGGTTTCACAGCATGTCTGATAAGCTCACTATTTCACCACAACATTTCCGTAGGTAGATCAAGTAGATACAAGACTAAATGTTAAGCAAACAGCAACTGCAATGTAATAAAAAAAGAGTGAGTAATGTTCTTCATTTTTAGCACAACTTTAATACATCAGTGTTGTATTACACCAAAAATAACCCATGTTATATGAACCAAAAATGTTTAATGCCAGCCAGTTTCACCTGCTTCCTGAGTTCAGAAACAATTCCCATATTATTAAGTGAGTCTTACTTATAGAAGAAAATGTTATCTTCAAAATATAGGGCATGGGGCTGCAACTAATGATTATTTTAATTATGAATTGTTGTTTTGTCCACAAACCAAAACAGTTTTATAATTTCGTTGAGCAAAGAAACCAGACTTAAGAAACTCAAAAATCAGAAAACTTGTTTTAATTCTCTAAAAACAAAAACAAAACAAAAAAACACTCAAACTAATTAATCAATTATCAAAACTTAAGTTGACTTAAGGAGCTTAACGAGACAGGCGCCTCCCTTTAGGTTTGTATTTAAATTTCTCATCGAAACCCTCAGTCTGACCCAGCCTAAAAATCACTGTTGACACAGCAACATTCCACTTAGTTCACAAGTCACACCAAGACAAATAGCACTTTAGATCTTTAATTGGATAACGGATACAAGTAATCATTGTATTCGCAATTACACTATATATAGAAAACTGTACACGTATGACACACGTATGCTGCCATAAAATAGTTCACACCATCATTACCAGAGAGTATTCTTCTTTTGTACAGCCAGATGTGTTTTTCCACCAATGTCAAAAAGTCTATATTCGCACAGGGTTGCATTCCTGTTTGATGGGTTAATATGTTTTTATGCATTTAAGAGGTTGTGCAATGACACCCTGAGAGATTTAGAGGAAGGACACAAATTATCCATGAAGAAAGACATGGTGAAAAAAAAAACCCAGCCAAGTAAGAAAATATACACGTCAAATTGGTTTTGCGGTCTAGCTGCTAATGTTGTGTTTGACTGTTACGGGGTGTGGTCCGAGATTACAGATAGACATGTGAAAGGACTCGAAGCCCATAGATGGTTGTAAAATTCAGCGACTCAACTAATGTTTGGAATACACAGAAATGTCAAACTCACCACGGAGGCGAGATTTGTATATTTCATCAATAACCCAAGCACATGGAGCAAAACAGGGACATTGTTAGCATCCTACTTTGTCCAGTCTACACTGTTTTAGAGTCAATGGTATAGTTAAAACGTGTTTTAAGCTTAACATTCGAGTCAGATGATCACATCTTCTCCTTAAACTATCCCTCCAATTCAAAGTGTATATCATTGGAAATAGAATGCATAAAGAGCTCCAACAGTTCAGTGCTTTCGTTCACAACAAATGTGATCATTTCCATTAACACTGATTATTTACTTTATTACAAAATGTCAGAAAATCTTATAAAATGCTAGTAAGACATTCCTGGAGTCCAAGCTGACTTCATCTGATGTTTTAAGAGGCCACAAGTCAAATCAAAAGGTTTTTGTTGTTTTTTTAATAATCAAAACAAGCTCTCTGTTTTTTTTGCTCCATATAACAAAAAAATCATTAAAACTGAATATTTTTACAAGACATTCGAGAAAATCATCATTTGCAGGTTTGGTAAATGCGGATCAAACATTTTCAAGATTTTCTGACCAAACAAGTACTTGATTAATCGAAAAAATAATCAACGGATTATTAGATGACAAAAATAATTGTTATTTATAGCCCTGATATGGCTTAAAATCATATGACAAAGACAAACTCACCAATATCCATTTACAACATGTTTGCTTTTGTGTGCAACAAATAACTATTATACAATGTAGCTTGGGATTATCTGTTGATCACCTAATTGATTAATCCTTGCAGGTCTAGATTATGTCAATGTTCATTTAGAAAATGGCTATTGTTTATAAAATGCTTTAGAGGAGAAAAGCATAGAAAATTATCAGGGAAAGACCATCAAATGGAGGTACAAGCAAAGCATGGAGGAAAAAGCAGCAAATGAGTGACCAAGGAATTTTGTTAGTGCTGAAACAATTAATCAGTTAATTGAGTATTTGGTTTGAGTGTTTTTTAAAGAATTATAACAAGTTATCAGTTTTTTCCAGCTTAGTTTCTTCACTCCATAAACAAAGAAATCTTTCAAACTGAATCACTTTTGGTTTGTGAACAAAACAAGACATGTTGCAGGTTTGAGAAACACTGATCAGCATTTTTCAACATTTTCTGACATTTTATGGACCAAACAATTACTCAATAAATCGAGAAAATAATCGACAGATTAATCGACTACGAAAATGAAATTATTAGTTGCAAGCCTGGATTTTTTTTAATATATGTTATCTTAAGTGTCAAATGTGTGTTTTAATCCACTCAGTCGGTAGTAAACCCAGACGTTATGTGTAATGCAATCGATTGATTTACCCAGTGAAGCAGACCGGGTTAGTTTACTCGTGCTAACTAGCTGTTGAAGTACTGCTGTCAACATGATACAGCCGTTTCAGGCTAACGCTCAACCAATGTGCATTCGCATTTGCTACCTGCGAGCTAGCTAGCTATCGATCGTTAGCATATGTCGATAAATAACCAGTCTACCCAAGGTCACTAACATGCAAATTAAACGATGGTGTGTATTTCACAGTCAGTCGTTTAAAAGTGTCCCATTAACGAATGCTAAGGTACACATTCAACGAGAGGAGTCAAGTATAGAACGCGGCCAAACACTGAGACGTGAGGGAAGTTAAATCCTGTAGCGCCGCAGCGAACTGGCGTTAGCCGTGTTAGCTTGCGGTGCTAGCGAGGGGGACATGTACAGCGAAATACACTGTGGTGTCCGGGCTGTTCGTCCCGTTTGAGTCCGCATGCATGTCAAGAAGCGTCGAAACGCGCTATAAGGCATGCAGGGGTGTCTTGAATTGCCGCACATTACCTGGAAATCACGCTCTTCGTTGAACCTAGAAAATCTGTCGGCCATTTTCTGAACACAACTGCAGCATCGGCTCGTCTGCTCGCTCCGTCTGAGTCCTGGAGCTGAGCTGAGCTGAGCTGTGGTGGTGATGATGCGCACTCCGCAAACGAGTCACTCACTCTCACCATAAACTGACATTTTGTTTACAATTTTCACCAACATAGTGTAATTTCGTTGAACTGTGTCAGTATTGTACAAACAAAAAAAATACAAATAATTCACTCCGTTTGAAATGTAATTTTGAAAAGTGTTCAAATTATATCATGGTTCTCAAACTGTGGTACATGTACCACCAGTGGTACACAAGTTTCTGCTGGTGGTACTTGGAGGAAACAAAAAATACTGTTCTACTGTATATACCAGTTTATGTGATCAGCGTTGAGCTGAGGATACCAGTGACTGAAGTATGAGGAAGAGGAATGATATTGAGAGAAACAAATGATCTTATTGGGAATAAATCTGCCTCCTGTAAAAAGTCGAAATCGGATATTGCTCGTCCTATTTACACCACTGTATTATAACGTTGGTGATCCAATGAACAATTTTTGATTCCCAAAACATTATGGGAACATTACATTTTGGATGTGGGTGTCCTGAAGGTTCTCCCTAGGTTGTCCTGTGGTTGATATGGAAAGTTTCCTAACATTTCCTTAATATTAGTTTTTGGTTCCACATTTGGTTCCCAGAGTTACTTTGTGACAACCGTCATACAACCTTTACAGAACGTTCTCTCAAGGTTCCCAGAACATTCTGGGAATGTTACCTTTTAGTTGTGTGAATGTTCCCTGAAAGTTCCCCCCCCCCAGGTTGTCCTGAGGTTGACATGGAAAATTTCCTAACATTCGCCTAACATTAGTTTTTGGTTGCACATTCGGTTCCCAGAATGTTTCCATCGCGTTACTTTGTCACAACCTTCACATATCAACATGGCAGCAATCATTATATATTACTATTATATATAACTATATAACTGTGCACGTTAGGAGACATACTTGCAATTGTTGGTAAAAGAATAGGCACACTGGATAGAATTAAAAGTTTTATTTTCAATTAACCAAAATATATACAACAATTATACAAAATTAAAATATAATCAAATCAAAGTAGAAAACAAACTCTAAAAATTTAGTTAATGGTGTTACTTCAAGAGCTCAACATTTTCTCAGCTACAGTGTGTAAAATCTACAAATATTTATTATTGCACATTGCAGCTGAATATCATTTACCTTACAAGTGTGTTGGAGAACCTACTGTATGTACTGTTATGTTAAAACAGTTCCTGATATAAATATAAAAGGCTCATTTTAGGATATTAAGAAACAACATGCCAAATGAAAGCAATTTCACCCTAATTTTATACACTGGGCCTTTAAGTTGATGTTCACTTCAGTATTTACGGTTGTAGACTTATATCAAGCCAAATGTACCAAAATGTAATTTCAACAAACTGTTTATGTCTGAATTAAACAGTATTTTTTTAATCCTCTCAGTGTTTCTTAATTGGGTTGTTGTAAGACTGTGTTTTATGAAGTTGTTTTGTCAGGTTTCCTGGAGGTCGTGTGACAAACTGACAGAAACTCCAGGTGGAGTTTTTTGTGTTTTTTTTTATTTGAAATATTATTTCTTGGCTTTAATATTAGTTAAACAATTTTAGTTAAACAAAAGTTATCTCATTTGCTCCCAAATATCCAAGTAAATGTTACTTTGAAATCTCATTTTACTTGCTCTGTTTACACAAAATAAGTCCATGTTTTGCCTTATAAATTTCTTGGCGTTCACACAAATGTCACAATACCAAGATATTTAAGGATTTTTGCTTGATATTGAAAAAAAGGGTAAACTGACAGATCATCGGTTTCCTCTTTAGCACATGGTGCGAACACAGAATGTCCTGCAGCTCTGCAGGACATCTCTGCCTGAAGCTGAAACCGCTCAAGTAAATTACAGTTTGTCAATATTAGTATAAGACACAGAGAGTTATTTTGGCCCAGCTCTATTTGATTTGTGGTCATCGACTAACTAATCAAAAACACTGGTTGTTGTTGTCAGTCATCTATTTCCATTGTCTTTCTTCAGTTTCTGTTCAAATTTGGTGGAGATTGACAGCGACATTTCTTACAAACATATTTTGCCTTCATCAGAAATGTATTAGTGTATGCACAAGATATGAACATCAGTGCTAGACGAGAGGAGTTGGAGTTTGCTGATATGTTTAGCTGTTTGTTGTGTTTACAACAGTGATACTCATACTTTTTATACCAAGTACCAAAACATTGAGCTCTTGAAGTAACACCATTGTCACAAACGTTAAAATACAGTGGTGTAAGTGAATAGCAAAGTCAGCTCCGGACTTTTCCCAGGGGGCAGATTTATTCCCTTTATTCCCTAAGATAATTTGCTCTCTCATCATCCTCCTTTTCCTCACATATTCTGCACTGGTATAGTGAAATTAGATTAAGATGGAGTGAGTGATAAAGTGATTCTAATTATTATTAATTCATTTATTATATATTTGGGGGGGATTTGTTTCATTTTCTACACCCTCCAGTCAAACTTCCTCAGCTCCACTCTGATCACATACCCTGGTATATGCAAGTACCTCCAGAGGATGCTGGAATGCGTACCACAGTTTGAGAACCATGGATATAAAAGACAACAATACTCTTGAAGTAATTAAGCCATCTCATATTTAATTTCCTTAGTTTTCATACCAAATAGAGTGAAGAGAAGGTAATGATGTCTGCAGTAAGTGCCTTTAGTCCATAGTTTCTGGCTCCATCTTGTGGCACCTTTTTGTCAATACATGCAACCAGCATGGTTCTAATGAGAGAGCGATAACTAGACAACCCGGATGAAAAGAGTCACTAAATTAGTACAGTGGTACAACTACTACAAGAAGAGCACATCCCTCAACATATGACCTTTGTTGCATATTTCCCCTTTTTTAATTTGGACATTTTCTTCCTGGGCATCTTTGAATTTGAAGTAATTTTGCTATCACAAGTTTGTGTGCAGAACATACGTCCCAGCTGCTCTGGTTTGAGTAGTTGAACTAAGATTTACTTACACACTCCGACATAGGATTCACTCACATAGTCAGTCAGTCATCATCTACCGCTTTATCCTCCACCAGAGGGTCGCGGGGGGTGCTGTGCCAATCTCAGCTACATAGGGCGATAGGCAGGGTACACCCTGGACAGTTCGCCAGTCCATCGCAGGGCCACACACAGCTCAAACCCGGGTCTTCTCGCTGCAAGGCGAGAGTGCTAACCACTACTCCACCGTGTGGCCCCACTCACATAGTATTATTACATTTTTGTTACATTAAATACAATTTTCCAACTTCTCAACTGAAAGACGGTCAACTCGGAGGCGACGTCACACTCAGTTCCGATTTCTCTTCTCTAGACCCATGGTCAAATCCCACTGGAAAGGATTAATTATCAATATATCAACTGGCTTATTGATTATCCAACTAAAGGGTAATTAGTGCAGTTAGATATTTATTGGGTTTTTGCGGGCCCCTTGCTGCTCTGGGGCCCCTCAGGAGTTTAATCTCACCATGTCATTTGCCAAACTACCACTTTCTCTGGGAACTGTCAAAATAAAACAAGCACAGTCAGGAAGTACTGTGGTTTTCATTTCAAATTAAAAGCATGTCCAACTCACATAACTATACCACATATTACTTACACAGTGAGCAAGCATTAAACAATATGTCCACTGTTTCTACAATGTATTAGTAACATGAGATTTAATCATTTTGTTGTTAAATTAAGGGAACACAGTTTTTTATTTTGAAATCTTTGCGGTCGCCATTATGTTAGCTTGACAAATCCGATGCTCGCCATCGGCCGACGCCTTCTAAAAGAACTGGAAGCTCGGTAAGCGAGAGAGAAAAAGATCTATTATTACTCTTTATGTATGTGTTTAATCAGATAAACATCTGACGGACATAACATGTGACATGTTTTATTTTGAGGTAACGAATGGTTTATTCAAATGTTTGTGTTGTGAACGAGTGGCAGAGAAACATGTCGTGATAAGTTTTACGTGGAATGGCGGTGAATGTGGCGAGAAGGAAGTTCAGTGTTTTAGTTCTGTAAAATCTATGAACACACACAGAGACACTGTGCGATACAAGCTTTTTTAATATGGTTGGTACATGAATGTGTAATGAGAATCACCACAAAGTGTAGCTTTGTTAAGGTGTTGTTACTGAAAGATGAAGCAGTTTAGGTCATCTAACTTCTTCTTCTTCTTTTTTTAACTGCACGTACGCCTATTGAAGCCAGATGTCTCTGATTAAAAACACAGATCTACTTTTATGTCGGCTTGTCATTTGCTGTTGCTTATTAAATGCTTATGCAGTTTTCAAGACCCCCTTTTTAAATCAAATTTCTTTATCTTAAAACTAAAGGAACAGGCTCATTATAACCAGAAAATAAACACATAAGAAGCATGTCAGTGGATGTCAGATGTACATTCAGAACCCGGATGTACATGAGACATAATACATAAGAAAACTGTAAAGAAGTGATTTATTTTAAATTTTATTTATTTATTTGAGCAAATTGACTGGCTGTGCTCGCTATGGATGAAAGATTTGGGGAAAGTATCATATTGTAATTTTACTGTCAGATATTGGAATTGCAATTTGCAATATAATTTTCTCGATTATTAATTGATTTTTAAACTAATCGTCAACTATTTTCACAATCGATTTATCGGTTTTTAAAGAATTAAAACTAGATATTTCAGCTTCTGAAATGTGAATATTTTCTGTCTCTTTGTTCCAGATCACAATCATTAAAACTGTCTACTTTTAGGTTTGTGGACAAAACAAGACATTTGAGAACATCATCATTTCCAACTTTCAGAAACACTGAAAAACATTTTTCAACATTTTATGGACCAAAGAGTTACAAAATAATAAAAAAATAAATGTCATTGAAATGTCGTTAAATAATAATAGACAGATTATTTGATTTTAAAAACGATCACTAGTTGCAGCCTTAATAACACTGTTATCCTTTGCAAATGAGTGAACTAAACTAGATTATATTAAAAGGATCTAGCTGTGAACAATTTCTACTGTTGAAATGGGCAAATCATACACTTAACTTGCAATAACATGCAAATGTGGTGGTTCAAATTGCAAGTTCAATTTAAAAAAAAACCTAAAAACAATAAGTTGTTCAACCCTAAACTGCACCTCGTAAGTCCACATAAGAGCAGTTATAATGTTTTCCACTCCAGTATGTTGAACTGTTTAATGTGATGCCATTGTCAGCTCTTATTCGGCCCTTTAAGCCATCATAAACTCGTACCAGATTTAGCTGCTCACATGAGTCAGCCCCAAAGTTTTGTTACTGCTTTGCATCTCACATGTACAGCATAACTCACCTCTTGTTGGTCCAGAATCAAAACCCAGGGTCCGGATTTACACTGACCTGGGTCCTTGATTGAAAAAGAAAAAAAAATTGTCACTAAAATGTAGGAATGTGTTAGCACCAATTGTGTAATTTTGGGTAAATACGATCCATATGTTTGAAATAGCTGTTGGAAATACAGATGCTGATTTTTATTTGTTTGTTTTTGTTGTTCCTTCATTCGTCCTTTGTTCCTCAGTGATACAAAGAAATCTTCATCATAGAAAATAACGGAAGTGTTTCAGAGTCACACTCTGTAGCACTTTGAATAATTACAAATGCAATGGTACAAATACCACATTTGTTCACAAAATATCAGTTCCTCAGCTATTTGAATCTATTATTTGTGTATTATAGTCCAGTTAAACATCCACATCTGTACCACTGATCTGATGACAATCAACTAGGTGAATATCAGCAGATACTGATGTGCTGCAGACAAATGCTGTGTTCATTTTACAATGTTTAAAGTAGGATTGAAACTTATTTTTAATTATTTTGCCAACACATTATTTTCTGAACAATCCAGCTTAATTGTAATTTAGTGTTAGACAGGAAGGAAAGATGAACAATTATACCATTCTTGGTCTTGTTGTCAATACTTCCATTGACAGTGTCAATATCAGTGGAAGTAATAATATTTCAACCCCCTCAGATTAATATACAGTCATTCACTTATCTTTGGAGGGAACAGATGACTATTGTCTGTCTGCTGCCAAACATGCATGTGTTTTATTGTGTTGTTGACCGCATTGCAACCTGTTTTTCATTTCCTCTATAATTTGGAGGAAAAGGGGAAGGTAAGAGAAACAGAGGGGTGTGACAAAAGAGTCCAAATAACAAAACTTTAACGTGCAAGAAAATTGTGCCGGTGTCTTAGCCGCACTGTGGACATGTGTCTCGCAGGGCAGTTTCCTGAGAATCTGCGTGCATTTCTCTTGAGAAATTCTGGCCTGCTTCTCATCTGTGGCCAACTTCAGGTTGAGTCCCTTTTCACTTTCCTTACTAAAAGCTTTGGAATTTCATTAATCTGCGTGGGTGTACAGCAGAACTTGGCTCAGAGTGGCCACCAACTCTAAGTGGTGATAAACTCAGGGTTTGTCTGCAAGGCAAAGTCATAACTGATCATAAACCTGAAGTCTGATTGTATTTAAGGCTCAAGGTTCTTGTACGAATGCTCCAAATCACTTTGCAAACATGCATTTGGATGTAAACCAATGCAACAGCCCAGCAACAACTTTAATCTCTTGTCTCTGAAAAGTTACACTGTTCAGATTTTGTCGACGTGGTCAGAGAAGTGTTGATGCAGCTTGATTGCAGATTTGAAGTTGCTATCATGTAGGTATGTTTTATTGTACTGACAGAAAAATGAAAGACTTCTTTTTACATATTGTATTTAGACCAAAATTGAATCAACTTATTAAAATTTTTTAAGCTTAATAAAATACCCATCTCAATATTTCAGGGTCCAAGGCTACAACCAACAGTACGTTTACATGCGCAGGCAATCGGACAACTTGTCCGAGTACGAGTATAAATGCGGAGGAGAACGTCAGTTTTTTTGCCATGTATATCTCACTCTGCCTGAATCTCTCTATAAACTAGTACGTATTGAATCAGTTTCCTGTTGACCTTTACGTAACAGAAAAACAAATGGATCGTAATGTGGTTCTTTGGGTCTCTTTTCCGGCAGCAGTACTGCAATTTATACATCGTCTCCTTCTACTACCGGGGGCCACAATTTTGATGCATGAGCAGAATGCCATGTCCGTCTCCAGCCCGTCTTATCGCATACGTGCTGGAGTAATCGGACTATGATTCACGTAATCACTCATTAGTCCGACTAAAATGGAGCAAGCTAACGTGTTTACATGACAATGAGAAAACTGAATTATTGCCTTAGGCTGACTAAAAATGTTTAATTTAAACTGAATTAATGAAAAACCCAACATATTTGGTTTATGGTCTCTTTTGGAATGCCAAACTACATCTTATCTTGTCTAATTATATTTCACCGTATCTTAATTGAGGAGCTAATTGGTAGAATAATCACTGTAATTGTTATGCATAGGTATATACATTATCTAGCTATTTGCTATATTGTGTTCAGACAATGATGGCTGCTGCTGATGATACACACTCCCCATGCATTCTGTTGATTCAAAATCAATCACTGCTGCTGGAAATTTGAACATTTGACAGTTGAAGCAGAGCCTCTCAAGAGGTGTTCTAAACTTCCTGTGTTCTATAGCGATTCTCACACAGTTGCAGAGTTTTTGCTGCTGAAAGGAAAAGCAAGTGAGATTATTTGAGGTGAATTCAGAGGACGCCTGACTTCACCCACTTGTCAGTCGACATTTATTGCACTTGCTTTAAAGTCGCTCTGTGGCAAATTTCTCACTAGAGGAACGTTCTTATCACAAAACACTGCATTATAGTGGTATTTTAATGACATGAAAAAGAGTGTGGGGGTTATCATGAAGTAGCCTTTTGCTCACTCACATGACAGAAGACATGAAAGGTCACAAAAGTCTTTACATTTGTTATAGTCTTGTAGGTGTATGTGTGTATGCAAAAGATCAAAAACATGCATGCAGTGGAAAAGTCCTGCGGAGTTTTTGACTTCATGTTATTTGCCAGTGTCCTGTCTCTTATTGGACATTTAACGATGATCATCCAAAAACCTATTCAAGTTGAAGAAACTGGTTAATTGCTATTATAATCTTCTCCATGGAAAAAAAACCACTAGCATTTATCTCAAAGTGTGTACATTGTAGTGACATATATTTAACAAAATAGTTACTGTTATTGAATATTGCCGTGTCCTACTTCTTTGTGTTTAAATCTTAATGGTACTGGGTCACAGAGAGCTGACATTTTGGTGTTGTCACTGATCATAAACATCAAAAGCATAACAGAGGGTGTTATCCTTTAACCTAGTCGGAGGGAAGAGCGAGTGAGCCTGCCCCGCCGGAGTGCACGCAGGGAGGGGGGGAATATGGGGAAGTGGAGATGCATTTCCCATAAGTCAGCCAGCTCCTCCCCCGGTTGGCTGAGAGCCAGCATTAGACAGAGAAGAGTAGTAGGGACAGAGCCAAACTGTTACTGAGAATCAGACCATGAAGGACGAAGGCAGACAAACAGAGCACCTAGTTTTACACATGTAGATGACACGTTATTCACAGCAAGGGAGGGGGTCGCAGATCAAACTGGCATCCGGTGGTATGTCTACACACACACACACACACACACACACACCCCTCGCCCAAACAGACACTCACACAACACACACACACACACATACCCACAGGGCTGTTCTTGTGCTTGTGTTTATTGCAGAGGCTTTTTCTATATTTCCTTTCCACGTAAATTCATCAGAGTGTGGTTTCACTGCACCGATGCGGCGTCTCAAGCAGGAAGTGACAGTTGAATTGCTTCACTCAGGATAATCTTGCATTGCATGAAGTCGTCGCACAAGGTAATGACATT
The DNA here is from genome assembly GCF_019176455.1 of Solea senegalensis. Taxonomy (NCBI): domain Eukaryota; kingdom Metazoa; phylum Chordata; class Actinopteri; order Pleuronectiformes; family Soleidae; genus Solea; species Solea senegalensis. The sequence goes on from NC_058038.1 coordinate 8,067,056, forward strand.
ACAGCTTTAGCTGAAATTTGACAGTTGGTGTCAGATTTTCTCCTCTCTCTGTACAATTGTGTCGGCGTGGTTAAACGCAAACACTGCCTGGGCAATGTTTTTGGTAGAGAGGCAAGACGTCAGGAGATTTCTGGTGTTTATCCTTGTATGACCTCTGTTCAATAAAGTAGTATGGCGCAGATAGTGTTAAAAGTTAAGCGACAGGGAAACACTGTGATCGAGTGTGAAGGACGCACTGATGCAACCCGCTGCAACTGGAGTCTTAGGTCTTTCGTTCAATGCATATTACTAGTGCTGAGAGGAGACAATGTCGATTTGACGGTGATTTTACTGCGACACATGCTTTGCTGATTATGAAGTATGAGCCACAGGCAGGTAATAAGGAAGATCCTTATCAGAGAATCGGTCCAGCTGTGCCTAAGCTGTGCTATTCTTAACGTTCTATCACTGAAACAGAGTGCTTGTGTTTAACATGGTTGCAAACTGTCATAACAATTTCCTGTCTCATCTGCTGACTGCAAACTCTCAGCTCATGTTGATGATCAAGTGACCATCACGCTCCCCCAACTGACAAGGCACGACTCAATGTGTTCAACTTCAAACAGGCAGATGTATATTATGCTCTGAAGCCACAGTACAAAACATGTCATTGTTGCACTGAAGTGTGTGTGTGTGTGTTTGTGTGTTTACTGCTGAAACAGACCAAGCCCTGTGGTTTCAGTCACATGCATTTTAAAATAAATACAGCCCGGTTATAAACTAAATAAAACAAAATGGATGAAAACAAGCAAACAACATTAATTACATCCTTCTGCTAAACTGAAAATAACCAACATTTAGTTAAAACCATTACAATAAAACTAGCTGTAGCTCTATATAACAAACATGTCACAAGTGCTGTAGCGATCAGTTGACGAACTGATGAGAAACTGTAACTTTGATAATCACGTTTTTCTGAAAGGCATGCTGTTTGTTTGTTGATCAGTGTTTGCAAAACCAGGAAATGATGATGTTCTTAAATGTCTTGTTTTGTCCACAGACCAAAATTATTCAGTTTGAATGATTTCTTTGTTATATCGAGCAAAGAAACCAGAACATATTCACATTTAAGAAGCTTTCTTTTAATTATTGAAAAAAAACATATTAATCGATTATCAAAATAGTTGGCGACTCATTTAGTAATCAATCATCGCAACCCTACATATATGACAATAAATGTGTTGTGAACAACATTTTATTAACAAATAGGATTCATCAAGAAAATAATTGGCTGCTTAATTTGTTACAGCCCTTTAACAAAGGGTTTCTATTCTATCTTGAAACAACCAGTGTGTCCTCAGTCAACTTTTGTGGAAAGTAACTTATTCGTTGTGTTTGATTCTCTCTTTTCGCAGATCCAACAGATGAAATGGCGATGAGGCACAGGATTTTCAACTCGACAGCACCGTTCTCTGGCTCGCCCCAGGCTGAGCTGAAGAGGCCGTACCCGTCATGCACGGCCACTGACCAGGAGACGGAGGAAGAGGAGGAGGAGGAAGACGAGGGGAAGGGCATCAAAATGGGCTATGCACATTTGAGCCCTTTACTCAATAAACTCCTGACACAGGGAACTGCAGAGCAAATTGGGGAAATGCCACTGAAGACCTCAACCTTCATTGCCCAGGCTGAATGTACATATATTTAAATATGTCTTTGATAAAATAAACACAATGAATAACTACGTCCACACACGGTTTAACATTAACGCTGCTCTCTTCAGGTGAAACCCAGGACTCCCAGGAATTTAGTCCATCTTGTTTTGAACGCTCCTTTGTTCCCTCGCCTAACTGCTTCACCAGCAGGTATGACGTTAGCGCCACAACTGTGCCTGCACTCTTTTATTCACCTTATTGTTTAATGCCATGTCTGGAATGAAATTCGTGTTTCTCAACATTTTTTTTCTCTGCACCAGTCTTCCCTCAGAGCACAACAATGTGGCGTGCCCAACAACAGCCTCCGTCCAGGAGCCGGGCGCCGCATCAGCGCAGTTCAAACCCAGGAAAAAGAACAGGAAAAGACAGAAACGCAAAGGGAAGAAAAAGCCAGAGAAGAAGGAGAAGCAGCCACACAGACATCGAATGCCCTCTGGAGTCCCTGAACAGGAGAGTGGAAGTTCTCTGGTCCAGATCCTGGTAAGAAATTTGGTTTCTACATCTCTTTGAGTTGTGAAACGGGTATTGAAACTGCTAAGAAGAAGAAGTTATAGTGTGTGTACTAAGGATTATAAAGAAGTGAGAGTACGTGAGAGTAGTGTTTCTACAATCTTCAAGAATAAATTGAGACTTTCTTTGACAGCTGGAGGCTCGAAGTGTTGACATTCCCAGCTTTCTGTAGCCTCATCTACCCTTGTTTTTTGTTTGCTTCCTACAGGAGGAGTCATCATCACTGGAAGGTGACAGCAACCTCAGTGCCTCTTGCTCCAGCAGTGTTGAAAACTCAGAGGAGCAGGACAGAGGGCCTCCTCTCTACAGCCGACAGGTTTACAACACAGGCTCCAGCTGCTCGCCTCTGAACTGGAGGGACCAGGTGTGTGGCCCCCTCTCTGGTCTCGGTTCCTTTGGGCAGGACAGCGACTCTGACTCCCTCAGCAGTTTGGGGGACTGCTCACTGGCCCTCGCTGGCCTCAGGGGCAGTGTGAGTCAGGGGGACCCATGCTACGCGGGGCCCTTTTTCAAAGCGGTGGAGAGGGATGCGAGAGAAGATGAGTACGAGCTTTCAGCAGCTGATTCTGTCAGCAACGAGGGGCTTATCTTTTACAACGAAGTACGTTCAGTGTCCCTAGATTTTATGTTCTGTCCTCTACCTGTGTTAAATGCTGTTAAAAAATATACATTTCTTTTTTCTTTTCTTTTTTTATCCTGATAGAAAATCCAGCCTGTGGACTCAGAGTACAGAGAAGGGAGGGAGTTTGTGCTTTCACATTTTATCAAGGAAGGATCATGTGGTGAAGTGCTCAGTGCTCAAGACGTCAAAACAGGCTTCAGATTTGCCGTCAAAAAGGTAACACAAACTCTATCTTCCCTTTTGTGAGTTTTATTGGTCATAAGTGATTATGGTTTGATTTCTCACAGATCGACTGGAAGAGGTTCAACAGTGAGGAGGTGGGTGCGTGGAGTGCCCTCAGATCTCCTCATGTGGTGGAGCTCTTCGGAGTGGTCAGAGAGGGGCCAAATGTTTTCCTCTTCATGGACCATAAATCTGGTAAACGTTTCTTCCCGTTTACACAAACACTTCCTGATAACAGCCAGTGGTGCTGCTGCTGCTCAGGCGGAGCAATGACATGGTCGAATAGGTGTGTTGTGAGGATAACAAAGTGCACAGAAATACTGATACGATTCATGTCGAGATATGAAAGTGGGCGGCTCTGTGGGTAGAAATGACTGTTGAGCTTCCAAATTACACCAAACATCTTTAAAGATGAGATGCCTGCTCGATAAACACGACTTGGCTCACTTTTGTTTCCTTTGTCATCAGTCTTGGCTTCTGCTTCAGACATCTCCTCATCGCTTCACAATAAAAGGCAGAGAGGATGAATCATATACTGTGTTGGTAACACGACAGTCGGTGTCCTGCTCTGACCTGATCTGTTTGTTCTAGGTTCTGTGGGTCAGCTGATCGTGGAGCGAGGCCGGCTGCCAGAGGATTTAAGTCTCCACTATCACTCGCAAGTCTTAACAGCACTGGAGTACTTGGTGAAGAAAAAAGTCGTGCACTTAGATATTAAAGGTATGCTATCATAAAGGGACATTTCTTTTTTCTACAAACAAAAAATGAATAGTTATGCTGCAATGAAAACCTCCTTTCTCATCTCTATTTGTTATATATATTTATAGCAATACTTGTGCTTAGGTTTGTTTTCAAACACAACATCTATGACTTATGTCCGTCCTAGGAGTTTCTAAACATCTACATTGGAACAACATATAAAATAGAGCTGTTTATATATGAAAAACAAAAAGACTTAAAAGCAACACTATGTAACTTTTGCTGGATGAACACAGCACGATGAAGTCAGATTTTTGTCTCTTTAGATTACTATAAATAAACAAAACGCAAGTTATAACACAGTTATTGTTTCACAACAATAACAAAACACTGTTGCCCTTTTCTTTTTATTTAACTCCCAATTAATGATTATAAAGTACAATAAATTAAAAGAAATGATACAACTTTACATAAAAACAACATTTGTAAAGGATTTATAAATCTAGTTTTCACACATTAATATTGTCTCACAAACCATTGTTGTCCCAATTTAATCTTAAGTGTTATAACTCCCTAATTATAAAACATTTATAAATCCTCTATAAGTGTAATCTTAGTGTTAAACGGCACCAAAAGGCTGCGAAGTGTTGCTCAAAAGCTTCATTTCAACACGGCTCAGAGTGAGCAAACAACGCAAACCAAAATGTTTTACTTGTGTTTCCTAGTGAAAGATGAAAACAAACAGAGTCATTAAGTGTAATTAGTTGTCATTAAAAGGTTTTGCTTCTTTGTGCAGCTGTTGCGTGGAACACAAGTGTCACACCGTGTAGATTTGATCTCCAGCACCTGTGTTATGAAACCAGACTACCACAGAGAGAAAAAACGAGCTGGGAATTTCCCACAGTGTGACTCACCGCTGCCTCCGAGAGACGGCGCATGTGCGCTGAATCAGGAGAGCAGGAGAAGAAAAAAAGGGAGACTGAAACTAGGGGTTGCGTGGGAGTGACGAGGAGCAGGAAGTAGTTCGAGAGAGAGAATGACAGGGGAAACTGGACAGAGACGAGGCAGGGGATGAAAATGAAATAAGCAAAAAAAAAGAAGGAAAGAGAAAAACAGAAGTGGAACTGCATAAAAGGAAGACAAACGTTTAAGACAAAAAGGACAGTTTTGCTTCTGCAGTTCAGGCGCCACCTGGTGTCTGTAATGTGTAGGAAAACCGAGGCAGTAAAGCCAAATCTCTGTATCTGTTGCCTGTTTATTAGTCTCCACATTCATTCCACATTAGTTTTCTGCAGCAGCTGTCCTGCAGTGACTTCATATTTCCCTCCTTTTAGCCCCTTTGTTTCTGTGCTGTCTCAGTTTGTGCGTTTCTAATAATGTCGTCCATGCTGTAAAATACTCGGCTCAAGTTATGGAAAAAGTGCCGCTGCACGGATTTGAGATTAGTCGATTTAATTCACTGTATTCAGACGTGTATTTATAAAGCTTGTGCAAGAGCAGCAGAGGTTAAGCACTGTGCTTAATGCAGATTAATGCACTGTATCTGCTTCTTTTTCCCCCCCACAGCTGACAATGTGTTGCTGTCGGAGGACGGTAGACACACCTTCCTGTGCGACTTTGGACACGCAGAGAGATTGGACAATCAGGGACAGAGCCTCAGCGTGTCCAACGGTAAATATGCAACCGTGTAACGTGATCGTTTCTGTTGAGACGATTTATCTCACGTCTGAATCCCTTGTTTTCCCAATGTAACTCAATGCAGATCTAAAGGGCACAGAGACCCACATGTCCCCTGAGATCGTGAAAGGGGAACCCCGCGGAGCCAAAGCAGATGTGTGGAGCAGCTGCTGCATGTTACTGCACATGCTCAACGGGTGTCAACCTTGGACAAGATACTACACCTGTAGACTTTACCTGAAGGTACATTTATCACATTATGCTCCGTGTGCCTTTCACAGTATCCATGTCAAACCACCTTCTTGTGACGGTTACAGATTGCTAACGAGCCCCCGCCTCTGAGAGAGACCCCCCCTGACTGTAGCCCGAGCACAGCGGAAGCCCTGAAGGCAGGACTGCAGAAGGATCCGACCAAGAGATCGTCAGCATCAGACCTCAGAAAAATAACTGACAGAGCTCTGAGAGAAGGTGAATGATTGTGCACACGCTGTGTTTTTGTAGTTTTCTCATCAATGCAAGAAGGAAAAAAACAAAGTTAAAGGAATACGTCAGGTGTTTGAATTAGGTATTGAAGCATTATCACCATTGACAACTATCTCCATGAACCACAAAAGGATCATCTAATAAAATCTACACCTACATAAGTCTAAAATATCCCCACTCCCTGCGCCAAAGTCCATAGAGAAAATCAGACATTTTACATCACAGCACACTGGAGTTTTTGATTTACTCAATCAGATATCAGCAAAAACATTTTTTTAAGAGGTTTATAATTGAATGTTGAATCTAACGGCGACACCAAGTGACAAACGTGTTCTTAAAATATGGCAGACACGTAGGTGAGCCTTTTGTTAAGTGGGTAAAACCTGTTTTTTCATTGTGTCCCTGTTGGCTGCCATGTTATAAGCATGTTTACAAGAATTGTTGTGCTCTTCAGCGATTGATTATGTGTCATTACCTAACATACATAACATGACAATAACACACAGATGGAGCAGTTCATTGATTTCTATGCTTTCCAAATAAAAATACACCTTTTTAGAAGTCCAACTCTCCTCTCAGAAATAGTGTAATATTGGCATCTTAATACAAATTGTATTCTCTTGTCATTAACTGAAATCAATTCCAGCTTCTTTATAGATGAATAACAACTAAAGTAAAATATAACTTACTTAGGTTTTCCTACAGGCAGTAACAAATACGATGAACACTCAAGTCAAGCCTGTAAAAGTGATCCTTGAAATCATAATTGTCAGCGGTTTATAAAGAATTAATGTGATTTGTGTGATTACAGTTGGAGGCCTCACCAGTCCGGTAAAGGGACCGTACACGGAGCCGCTGTACGTCACCAGCAACCCCTCTGACTCCCTGCAACTCATCAATAGCAGCGTCGACTGTGACGACGACAAGGAGGAACATCAAGAGAACTCAATCACAGCGGGGAGGAAGACAAAGGAGCTAGATCATGCAGAAGAAGAGGACGAGTCAAAGCCAGACTCGCTGTTCTGTCCACAGACACTGATCTACGAGCCAAACCACAAGCGGAGCAACAAGATAACCACTGTGTCGGAACTCGAGCTGCGTAAACTGGAGCGAGGTGAGGGTTGGTTTTCGATCTTCTGCCTCGGTGTGGCGTAAGTTTGAACCGCGCTCATTATGCTTTTTCGGTTTATTCGCAGATTTCTACCTGAGCAGTCTGTCCCAGCCTCAGTCTGCGGAGATGCAGGTGCAGCTCTTGTCTTGTCTCAGCAGTGAAGCGTATTCAAACTGGGAGCCGTGGGACAAAAAGGTAACCTAACATACACTGCCACGGCTTAGAAAAAAAGAAATACACCATGCAAACAGACTTAATGTTCGGTTTGGGTTCCTTTTTTTTAAAAAAAATAAATAAATTTTTATCTCAGGACTCTGGCCGCTGGTCCCTGAGCCCAGGAGACGACTTCAGCTCTGGCGTCTTCTCTTACAACAGCCAGCCAGATGTGCAGGTCTTCAGTATGGATTTGCTGGGTCACACACAGCTACCACCACCCTGCTGTTTTGAAGGTAAGATTGTCATTAAATTCTCTCTTCTTTTGTGAAATATAATATCATTCTCCTTACATGATGTCCCTGTCTGCTTTGTGCTTGGATCAGGGGTGGATGTCTGCATCAGAGACTTCAGCAGAAGAAGCATCCGCATCAGAGAGACACGCCGAGTGAAAGTGGGCCACATCGCCACTGGAATTAGCGATCAGGTGAGGGGCTCACAGTGCCGTGTTCTCATGTGTCAAGTGGCATTTGATGGTTTGAACGCTTATGCATGTTTCTCTGTTTAGATCTCAGAGAGAGTGTTCACTCTGGAGACAGAAGCGGGACAGCAGATTGCTCATGACGAGGAAGTGCAGGAATCCGGTCTGGAACTCTGCTGTGTTCCTGCGCCTGACTTCAGCCCCGTCTGGAGGTGGCGGATCAGAGACGGAGTGCTAGAGACAAGATAGAGCCTACATCTCTCTCTACCCTTCCATTTGGCAGCAGCTGTTACCTTAACTGTTGATAATATCACCTTGTGCTGAATTGCTACATGTGCCTTTTGTTTGTCTTGTGTTGTGAGGACCAATGCGTTTGTGCGAGGGGATAAAGACCTGAACTGCAGGTTCAGTAGAAATGACCTCATATGATAATGACCATGTTGTTATGTAGCCTTTGTTTGTTTTTTACTTACAGTATCTACGACTGAAATTGCTGAGCATTCTATGGTGTCTTTGTTGCATATAATGCAAGTCAATAAACGGTACAGACCTATATGTAGCGTGATACATTATTTCTTCCCTCAATTACGTCTAGGCTTTAAATTTGTAACTTTTTAAACTGTGCAAAGTGCTCAAATAAGATTGCTTGCTGTCCGAAACAGACATTTCCCGTACTACGAATAAAGGTAATGCAAGTATTTAAGTGTGAAAAATGCTGAGCATCCATTTGCAATTGATACCAACAACCCCACAGGTTGAGTTTAGTGGTTTGTATTTCACGCTCATGTTTTTGACATGACACACAAGGGAAACTACGACATCACACGTAGGTGTCGTCTCTGGCCACACTGACCTTCTCTGCCACCACCATTATTAGGCCAAAGTTTTTACAAGTACAGAACCCGATGTGGTGGATGTCATGCAGATAATTTGCATATATGTAACACTCTGTTTAGTGTGAATCCTGTCTGTTATACACACTGATATGAAAGGCCAGAATATCAAAACACACACTTATAAACCTTCCTACAAAGAGCCTGACTTCTTCAATAGTATAATTTCTATAATAAACCTCCAAATCTAAATATATACACATGTATTCATGCTGTTTTAGGCATCTTGATCAAGTAATCACTACATAGCTTCATCCACGTGAACAGTTAAAAGATTTATTTTCCATATTTTTTTTAAACATACAAGGTCACTGCAAAAGGATTTTCAGGGAGGCTTTAAACTTTTTTCAGCATTACAAATGTGATAGAAAACAGTGAAAATTTTGAGAATATCAAAATGACTCCATTGGAAAAATAAAATAAAAAACACCAAGGCACAAGAAAAATGTATAAAAAGCCTTTCGCTGTGTGTAGATTGCAGTTTCGAACAAGTCAGGTAAAAATACAGTACTGTAAAAAGTGAGGTAAACATTTGTGAGCAATCCAGTGCTATTCTGTGTCTGCAGTGCAACCTCGTCCACAAACGACGGAAGCATCGGCCCATGACGTGTGGCTCCACTCGACATCTAGATATTCGCAGGCAGAATTTCTCACTGGGAGCCACACGGTGATTGCAACACTGGTGAAAATACCCAAAGACAGCATATCATTGAACGTAGGAATTTAGACTGACTCACATGACACCCCGCTGTGACTCTGAAATAAGGCTGATTTGTGCATTAGCTGGAACAAGTTACTCAGTGTCATGTCTTTATTTGTATCGTGTTCTCACTAAATCTGACAAATGTTTTTGAGAAAATATCTCCTCTTTTTTTTTTAACTTGATAGGATGTGACTACCCACTATTGTGTTCATTGCCAGCAGATCATAACAGATGCACACCAGTAAACACTCACAAATACATATGAAGATGAAATTCATTAACACACAGGTACCATGATGCCATGGATGGAGAGAGCTGGAAGATCTGAGAAGCAAGTTGGGTGAACAGAAAAAACAGAACAATGAAGTGAATGCAAAGAAGGAAATCTTAAAGAATAAGTAGTAGGTGGGAAACAGTGTCCGTTTAATCTGTATCAAATAAAAAATAAATTACCTAAAACATATTCCCTGTTGAAGTATGACAAACTTTCCACCCACCACATTTTGTGCATGTAATCATGCAAAGCTCTATGGTCACTTACTCAGTGGTGTAGGAACCACGGGAGCGAGTGCTCGTTCAGTCAAGCTTCCGATCCTTTCAAATGAATAGGACACAGAAGAGGCTCGATTCAAGTTCTTCCAGTTCAACCCTGCCTTAACGTCTTTCTGTTGTTCTTCCTATGTCCATCTTGTTTTTTTTCCTGTCCCCATAGCCCTCGGTTGTGGTCCTTCCTCATCTTTCTCCTCCCTCCTCTTCTCGTAGCCGTCACATTTTTCGAATGACGAGCACAGTGGTAAGAACACCAGCCAAGAAAACACCCACCGTCTGCCACGTAGGAGTGCCAAAGTAGGAACGAATACCCTCCTAAAAATCACAAAATATGCCTTACATGAAGTCAGCAATGACTAATTTGTTTGCAAATACATTAGTCATCTCCTTACCCAGCCACCTTGCTCCCGGATCCAGTTGATCACATTTTCACGGAGATAGTCCAAAGTCCAGTTGATGATGGTTTTGATAACATCAGGAACTTGAGTCACAAGAGCCTGAGAAGGACATAAAGGGAAGATGCTTTGATAGACCACAGTAATCCCATGACACCGATCATGAATCAGTTTCTTTCGTTTTGACAGCTACGTTGCTTACTTTGATGACGAGTCGACAGGCAAAGTAAAAGAGTGCCACCACCCTGCCCCAGTTGAATTTCCCATCTGAAAAGATCTCTATGGCAACTCTCATAAATATGTCTTTTGTGGGACTGAGTGAAGAGTCATTTATCATCCTGGAAAAAGCAATGAGGATGAGGTTAGCAGGTTAATTACAAAACTATTATTTACAAAACCTTGATATAGGGTAGTTTACCGCTGGAGATCCACATTTCCATCCAGCTCGTCTCCGATCTGCTGCAGACACTGAGCAAGCTTCTTCTGGTTGGGGTCACACAGTTCTCCTCCACCCAGCTGAGTCCTGGTCAGGACGGCATTGCCATCTCCATGCCTCTGAACCCGCTCATAGATGAAACTACAAAGAGGGCGCACAGAGAAAAACAATGATATGTATGATATGACTACCTGCCCAAGTCAATAAAGAGAAGGAAATGTGAAGAGTAGACTCACTCCTTCAACAAAACAGCTCCTAGTTCCAGAATCTGATCTTTGGTGGTTCCTGAAAAACAAAAATCAGTCTTAAATTTTGGGAACAACTGACTAATTATAAGTCATATTTCAGAGTTCATCTAGATAAACCACACTTTCACAATTATAAATTAGAGATGCACAACATTATTAGCAATATTATTATCGGTATAGGCAGATAATGGCTTTAAAAATACACGCCAACATCTGCCGATATGGAGGATAATAGTAGTGGGCTGAAAAAGCTGCTACCTCTTTGACTTCTATGCTAGAGCCTATGGCAACCAGTATTATTTCTTATGCCTATTTATTGCGCACCATAAAGATATTTTTCATCCACATCTGCTGCATCATGAGTATGAATAATATGTTGTTACTTTCACTAGAACATATGACCTCTTCAGTTGGGCAAAAGGAAAGACGTGTGTGATATATACAAAACACACACACATACATACTGAAACTGAAACGTTAAGAAGTAAATGAGTTAATGTGACATGTTCTACCACTGTACACCCAAGGTAGAAATCATTTTGTTGGTGATCGAAATACAGATTTCAAAACAGTTTCAAACATTTGTTGAAAAGATAATCATTTAAAAATAGCCAATATAAGAAGTGCCTCATCTTTACCTAAATCACTGCATAGTCTGTTCGAAATTCTAAAGAAGTGACTTTTATTCCATCTACCGTGTGAAAACCGTCAGAGATCTTTTGCGGTTTACAAAGGCAGCGGCGCGTTCACAAGTTAATCAACCGACATTAAATCCAGTATTATCTCTTTCGTATATTATACATATCGAGTCAGAGAGAGCCTTGCGGTGTTTGACATTATAACATTAAAAGGGTTTAACCCGCTAATATAAATACACGTTGATGTTTCGTTTCGATGTTTGCTAACTCACCGTCGTAGCTAGTCGTGCTAAGCGTTAGCCTGATGTTTAGGCGCTGACACCCGAGCTAATCTCATTTCGGTTTAATGTTACAGCCACAGAACAACAGTCATTTGTCTAAGAGTAACATTATATATGTGAACCATATCGTTGGCGCCACTGTCACAGTCAATTTAATGTAATAATGCCTGGTGATGCTAACTCGTACCTTCACCGCCTCCTCCCGAGCGAGATGCCATCTTGTCGTCTGTTTGGATCAGGATCGCCTCTGCTTCCGTACGGACTTCTTCTTCTTCTTTTACTTCTTCATATTATTTGCAGCCGGCTTTTAAAAACAATTAGCGCCACCCAGCGAGTGTACAATCATGTTACCATGACATCGGTATCTTATATTGGAAATAAAAACATCAATAATATATATATATTTTTTAAAAAAATGTCAAGACACCCCTATAAAACAAGGTTCAGCCCACTTGTCTAAGATTGATTCTTACTCTAGTTTTGTTTTTGCTTTTTCAAATGAATAAAAATTTAAGAATTTCAAACAGTGCCGTTTCTAGCTTTGTGGGGGCCCTATGCAAGATGCTGTTGGGGGGCCCCTAGTTTGCCAAACTACAACAAAGAGACTACTGATGGTGCTTTTCCACAATATCAGGGGTCTGCAACCTGCAGCTCTTTAGCTCCTTCTCAGCTCTTCCAGGCAAACTGAGCCGATATTAAAATGTGATGTCAACAGACTGTCGGCCACTGCTTGGTCAGAGAGTGTCGTCACTGGAAGAGTCATGAGCGCAATGACACACACATCGACTCACTCTCACACCTATGGTCAATTTAGAGTGTCCAATTTACCTAATCCCCATATTGCATGTTTTTGGACTGTGGGAGAGAACCCGGAGAAAACCCACGCACATACGGGGAGAACATGCAAACTCCATGCAGAAAGGCCCTTGTTCCAACCGGGGCTCAAACCCGGGACTTCTTGCTGCAAAGGCAAGAGTGCTAACCACTACACCAACCGTGTAGCCCAATAAATTAACTTACTGGGAATAAATAAATAAGTTTGAGAACCACTGCTGTGGTTTAAGAGAGAGGCATGGCATTGTCATAACTTACAATTTCAGTCTCTTTGGAGGTTAGAAGGGCAACAAACTTACATACACATATATGTAAATTAATATTTAGAGGAGTAAGTAATTTGCACAAAGCATATGTGAGGACGACAAGACTATTTGTTATTATATTCCACTATCAAAATATTCTTAGTAGTATTAGTTATATTAATCAAGAGACATGTTGGTGACAGATTGTAACGATGCATGAATAAACAATCAGCAGATAAAATCTTGAGTTTCAGTAATTATAATACATGATTTAGTGTATATTTGCTCAGCCAAGCACAGAAACTAATTGAGTGTACACCCTGGTAAAATAGTTTTCTTCCACACAAAAACTAAACAGTAGGAGTAAACACTCAAGGAAACAAACAGAAACCGATTTGCTTTTTGTAAACACAAAACCCTCTGAGATCTTTACCCACTGACAACATAGACCCAAACTGAAACAGAGTCAGGAACCTCCTTATATCAGGCTGGTTAATCAGCCTCAGCTGTGTTTCTCTCACTGTTTAACTCAGCTAATTATCCCCAGCTGTGGTCAACTAATCACAGGTGCAACTTACAATTATCCAAATAAAAGAAAATGACTTGGAATGTTTTTAATGTTATTTCTGAATTCATAACACTACTGTATATACATTCTATCTATCTTGGATCAGTGTTACAAAAACTGCACTTGTTGTCAATGTCAAAAACATAAGTATTAAGCAACATTTTCATATGACATTCTGTAATGGTTTTGGTACTACAGATTTTGTATAGCAATAGTCTTGTACACAAGTTGTCTCAGTAGGGGTTGCCTCTAGCATTTCACCCCGTAAAGTGTTATATGTTTTGTCACTGAATTTTGAAATAAAATAATAGTAACACTCATCATCAAAAGTTGACCATTTTGAAAAGCACAGGTGTTATCAGTCACAATAAATACAGCTGTGTTCAGTGTGACAGGAAAACAGCCTGCACTCTGAAACAGAGAGCTAAATTATTCAATTTTAAGCCACTGTTGCTTACTATTTTGTGTTGTGCCTCGCCTTTACGTAAACGTCACTTCCGGTGCGTGCTCGTCTTCCGTCCGTCGCGTGCATGCATAGGCCTCTTTACGACTCGGCAGGCAAAGATGGCGGACGCACAAGTACGTTTGGAAAAACGGCGTGGCGAATTTAAATCGAAAAATACACATTATACTAAACCTATGGATGCGTTTTTGTTGAGTATGTGCTATTATACGGTACTTACACACGATTCCGAGTCGTTTCTGAACACACTTAACCCGTAACGGCTGACATTTGTTGTTGCCGATCGCATATCCTCGTGTGGCGTTGTACTAGCCGGGATGCTAACTTGTTAGCTTAGCCCGGTACTACGAGTTCCACTTTAATAACGCATATTTTTGTCGGTTAATATTGGTTTTGTCAACGAGTTGTCATCAAAATACTAGTCATGAACCGCGGATATATTGGTTGTGCTAACTTTATGTTTCAAAAGAGGTACTAGCATGTGACATTCAGATGGAAATATTGAAATGAGTCGCCCTGGTGTACAAGTGTGGAGCGTACACTTAATGTGGTCTCCATATTGTAATGGTAATGTAAAATAATGCTCCTGTTTTTATTTCTCTGACAGACCGAGAGGGCTTATCAAAAGCAGCCCACCATCTTCCAGAACAAGAAGCGTGTTCTGGCCACAGATGGTGGAAAGGAGGCCAAGGAGAAGCTACCCCGCTACCACAAAAGTGTCGGGCTGGGCTTCAAAACCCCAAGAGAGGTAACTTCTAGTCCTGACAATTCTAGCAAATCCTTGATGATAAAGTAAAGTTATTTAGTTGCAAATGATGTTTTTCTCACGATGGTCTTCCAAGCCTACAGGGTTCTGACGACAATGCCTTTTGGCAAAACTGATGCAGTCCATTATAAATGTTTTTCATTTTACGGATTTTTTTTACTTGACACTAATACATCTGTCTGTGGTTTCTCTAGGCTATTGACGGCACTTACATTGACAAGAAATGCCCCTTCACTGGAAATGTGTCCATCCGTGGCCGTATCCTCTCTGGTCAGTTCAGTAATTGAGCTCATCCTAGAACCACTCACCTGTTGGCACAGGCTTGGATTGCGCCAGTACTTTTTGTATGCAATTAAATAGCAGTGTTCCACTTCTGCACTTCAAGTTGATTTAATGAATCAATTAGGACAATATTGGTGGGATAATGTAAATGAACACTTATCGAGTAGATGTTGTTTTATTATTGGAGCATTTAATTCAGCCCATGAACAAATTACATAGATTCAAAAACACTTGTGCCAGTATTGATGTCCGTTAAACGGTGTGCAATTCCTCAATACATCTCGAAGCAACCCAAGCCACAACCAGCACATAACATTAACTACATATCAAATATTGTTGTTCACTGTCCTACAAATGATGTTTTTCTCACGATGGTCTTCCAAGCCCATTGGGTTCTGACGACAATGCCTAATGGCAACACTGATGTAGTTAAGTGACAGTGAAATATTTAAATGAAAGGTGCATTGTCATGTGCCATTCAGTTCACTTCTGTGTTTTTTGTAAATTATCCATTATGACCATTGAAAGCTGTTTCTAAACATTTTTTGTTGATTTCAAAGGCGTGGTGACCAAAATGAAGATGCAGAGGACCATCGTTATCAGACGTGACTATCTGCATTACATCCGCAAGTACAACCGTTTTGAGAAGAGGCACAAGAACCTCTCTGTTCACCTGTCACCTTGTTTCAGGTACATCTCCCGCATGTGTAGTTTTATTTTAGACATACCAAATGGGAATGAGTTAATGATGTCAAATTTAATTTTAGTCCTGTCTCAATTTGGTGTTTTGCTGTATAAATCCTAGTTGATGCTAAAACTTGGTAAAGTAATATAACGCACTGCAAATGATGTTTTTCTCACGATGGTCTTCCAAGCTCTTGAAGCGCTGACGACACTGCCTTTGGCAATCACTGATGCAGTTTAGTTTTTACAGATAAATCTTACATTGACGCACTGTAGAGAAACACCTCACCTCTAACCACCTATTAACATGTGTGTATCGTGTTCTTTTTTCTGCAGAGATGTTTCAGTTGGAGACATTGTGACCGTCGGAGAGTGCAGGCCCCTCAGCAAGACCGTGAGATTCAATGTCCTTAAAGTGACAAAGGCTGCTGGAGCCAAGAAGCAGTTCCAGAAATTTTAGACTATGAACAGGAAGGCTGCTGTTTGCTGACTTGTCTCATTGTCAAATAAAGAAAACCTTGTTTAAATTGCCCTTTTATTGTTGGTATTTAAGAGTCTTAATTGTTGAACTAAATACAGGTGTGTGACCTTATTCACTTTTTTTAATAATCAATGTGCTTGTCCAGTCGTAAAGCCTGTTGATGAAGAACCTCTCCGTTTTGCTCTTGGCACTTACTGGATAAAGACCATGTTGGTGCATTTGATGTAATAAAACATGGACGCAGCATTGACCAGGCCCTTATTGATTATGAGCACATCTTTAGATATGAAAATATTAGTATTGTGTTGTACCTGGAGCTTGAACCCAACCTCTGGAACAAGGGCTGAAGGCTCTATAGTTTCAACAGGTTATACTGCAGGAACTGCAGTATATTTTAAATATCACAATTACATCTTTTAATTTCTATAAAATATCAGTGCTGGATCAGTGTTAACCAAACCTCAGAATGATGTGTTTTTTGTCCACCTACTCATTTAGTTTTAATAATTCCTGTTTTATGGTGCAAATAAACCAGAAATTCTTATTGAACATGTAGAGAGTTCAACTTGTTTCAATAAGACACAGAAATCTCATTGTTTAGTATGTCGTCCAAAATGTGACAAAAATCTCATAGTTTAGTATGTCGTCCAAAATGTGACAAAAATGTCATAGTTTAGTATGTCATTCAAATGTGACAAAAAGTCATAGTTTAGGCTGTCGGCCCAAAATGTGACAAAAGTCATATAGGTTAGTATGTCGTCCAAATCGTGAAAAAAAGTCATAGGTTAGTATGTCGTACAAAATGTGACAAAAAACGACATTTATGTCGTCCCTATGTCTTTCTGTTTGTGTGTCTGTCTGTTTGCGTTTCCACACTCACCAATATGACCAACAGAGTGATTTGTGAAGTCGATTGCCTTGTTTATAATATAATCTTGTAGTTCTTACAAAACTCAGCTTTATTGATTAAAATGTAATTTTGTGGATTCCCTTTATCCATACCCATTTTATTACCAGTTAATATCATGATTTGATTCCATGTTTATTTTTCTATATTTAGTTAAAATGTTAAACTGGCCATAGATGGAATAAAACAATTTTTCAGGTAGTTTTGATCATTTAAACTTCCTATGAACTAATCATTTTTAAAATACATTTAAAGTCATGAGTCATGTTTGAGTATACTTAAAAAAGAATTCTTGTGTTGTGGTATTTTTTAGTGGGTAATTACAGAATCTGCTGAGTTTTACCCGCAATCTGCCGATTTTTACCCGCAACATGTAATGACTTATTATTACACATTGCGTTGAGGATTATTGCAGCAGAATATTACACAATGTGCTGTTACTACACAATTAAGTGGACACGTATTACAAACATGATGTTATTACATAATGTGGCTTACTGTAGTCTGTACAGTAGTAGGAGTCGATAGGAGGATGATCTCTGTAAAAACCTTTCACAGAGATCATCTTTTCATGAAGTCCATCGCTCTGCCATGACTGGCCGTCAGTGTTTCCTGTCAGAGTGTGTGTCACAAAATCAAGAGATTAACATTGTTGATTGTCCCTGAACAGGCGCCCGGCTCCCCGTCGAAACCAGTGGTGACCTCGACCCGTCTGCAGTGGACACGACTCCAGTCTACGACAACAACGGGATGTGAGGAGAACCACGTCTTATTTTCTGTTCAGGCAAAAAAAAAAAACAAAGCTGTGCAGGCCCACACAAGCAAACCTTATGAATCACTGAAGCTTTAAAACTAGTTTATTTTTCCCTGTGGTTACTCTCATCCAAAATAGTAGCTTTTATACCAAAAAAAAACCAAGCTGCAAAATCAGGAGTCAAACATCTAAATGTTATGTGTGATGTGAAAATGTGTGATTGTAGCATTTTTATAGTGACAACAAAGGAAAAACAAGTGTTTTCACTGTAAATGAGTGATGATGTAACAGTCAGCTGAGCAGACCCAATCATTTCCATATCGGTGTGAGACAAAATTGTTTTGTGAATGTACAGTAGGTGCATGTACTGTAGGTCTTGTCTTCTTTATTCACATATATATGTTCTTATCACAATCTGCCATCTGCTTAATTTGAACGTGTTGTGCCTATTTATCTCCACGTGGAGAAACTGATCAGGGATATTGCTTAACTTTTACTTCTTTTTTTTGAGGCTTAGTTACTTAAAGTAAATAAAAACTTGGTGTAAAAAACAGTTGGTTGGTGATGCTTGTAATAGAGCTGCTCTGTTAGATACGTAGATAGATCCTGATAATGTTGATGTAATATTTTTAATTCAATAAAAACAAAAATACAGTAAGAAGAGCTTCGGTTTTACAGCTTGAATGAATACGAGTGCTATATTTGTTGTGTATGTGTTACAGTACTAAACATTAAAGCAAAAACTCTTTGGTTGTTATTCAAGCGTCTCCCTAATTTTCCAAACGATGTCGACTATCCTTTTAGTCAAAAAAGTCAATAAAAACTGAATGCTCTGCAAGGACTAGGTGCGAACCCGGTTGACGTTGTCAAACAGGCTTCGCAGGGTGTACATTTGTGTGGCAGCGACGGCGAGCATGACAAGCAGGTTGATGCAGGACCAGAAAGACACTCGCCACAGATTGTCCTCCAGTAGATACCGGTCCCTCGCCTCAAAGGCCCGCAGCACAGTCAGGACCTGACGACTCCTCTCCAGGTGCTGGTACACAGAGTCTACACTCACCTGGAAGAGGAAGAAAAAAGCAGAGGCGTAAGAGAGGAATCATGACAAGTGCAGGTGTGGAGCTTTCTGTTTCCGTCTCACCCTGATGTCCTCCAGTTTGTACTCCACCATACCCTCTGTCACTGTGGCCATGTCTGTCCATGTGTCTTGACCGCTGCTTTGACTATCAGTCCTAATGAAGAGTCCAAAGAACACAATCTTCTCTGACCGTGTGCTGAAGCTGTTGTCGAAACACAGCCGGTAGTCTCCATCATCTGTGGGAGACACCCTGCAGAAAAATCAAAATATCTTATTAATACACAACATAAAATAAGAATTATGATCTCTTGTTTCTCCCACTTTGTGGGTGTTTTCAATGCAAATACAGAGTAGGACTGAGCATCACATGAAAAGGAGGTGGTTGTTGGAAAACACTTAGGTGACCCACTTATGGATGCCATCAGAGCTCCTGAAGTCAGAGACCAGCAGGTGTCCACCGGGTGAGACGAGGACAAAGCCAACGTCCAGACCAGATCCAGCTATCACCTGTTGGAGAGCGACATAGACAGGAAAAAAAGAAAAAGAAAAAGGCTGAAATAGTGATTAACGACTTTGCGGTCGGGACAAGCCCTGGGTTTTCTCTGGGTTCTCTGGTTTCCTGAGGATTAGGCAAATTAGGACACTCTAAATAGATGGTCTGGTAACAGGTCCATTGTGTACCCCGCCATTCGCCCTATGTCAGCTGGGATTGGCACCAGCAACCCTCATGTGGAGGATAAAGCGGTATAAGATGAGTGAGTGAAACCGGACGATATTTATTTAAGTTTGAATTCACATCAGATCTTGTGAAGAGAGTCTTGGTCCTGACACTTTCACAGCATTGCTTGATTATGTTTGCACACATGTGCACTCAAGCATCCTCTTACTGTTGTTCACATATACTTGAGACTTATTTCAAATCATAAGACCCTTACTCGTCACGGCCACAATCCTGGTTTGATTACCTCCGTACTTGGGGTCCTACATTATGTCTTATTTGTCTCCCTGTCACCCTGATGGATTTGAACATCGGAACTTTTACATTTAGCAGACACTTTTGAGGTAACATAGAGGTAATCTTGGAAAGTGCTCCACTAGATAGGAACAGTGGACTGACAGAGGGTGTGAGTGCCGAGGTGGGTAGGGTAAGTGCCAGGACAGAAGATGCTAGTAGCGCTTGGTGTGGGGTGTTGGCACCGCCAGACGACAATCCTTTGATGGACAGTGTAGTCGAGAGGGCAACATAAGCCTTGGCGGGAGCAGACCCATAAAGCTTTGTAGGCTAGCGTCAGTAATTTAGGCGGCTAAGGGTAGCCAGTGGAGCTCAATGAACAGAAGGGTGTGACATGTGCCCTTTTGGGCCGCCGTGTTCTGGACCATCTGGATCCGGTTTCACGGCTCAGGGCGTTGCAGCAGTCAATGCGGGAGATGACAAAACGAGATTGTTCATCTCTGTTAGGTCTTCCTGGTTTAAATTAACGTTTTTGATAATACAAGAAAGGTACATAAAGCATGTGAATAATTATCCACAGTTATCATCAAATTAAAGCCCTGATTGTTCAGACAGCAGCATAGACCACATCACCCTAATTTAGCCTGTATTTTATTTTACGATGACTAGTGTGCAATATTGTGTTCAGTAATCGCGCCATAGTTCAGTTTTGCCAGAAGCAGTTTGTGGACATCATGTGATCTCGTGTGTTTGTGCACGTTGAAGATTTTTGTTTTCCCAACAGCAACATGCAGATTAGTTTGTGTCTCCAACACTAGAGATAAGGCGCCTTATCTTCTCTCTGTATGAAAGATCAAAGTCCGTCGCCTTTTCTTCTTTGTTGTCGACTTAGACACGATCCACACACTATTCAAAACTTCACTGTGGAAAAGGCAGTGCCTGAGAAACTTACACTTACCTGGTATTCAATCTCAATGGAGTTGTTCATCATGGTGGTTTGGTAAAAGCACTCAGTGCGGCCGGCAGGTAACAGAAATGTAAATTCCATGTCTGGATATGCCCGGAAAGCCAAAGTTAAGTCTACTGTCAGAATAAAATATGCCAGCGAGCAGAGCAGTGCAGACACATTCATCATCCTCCGGCTGCAGTTCATGGTCCATTTACTCTTATACTTTTACCAGCTATGAGCAACTTTGCCTAATGTCACACACATAAATAATAAATAACACAACTCGCAGCTATATGTCTACAACTGCTTCCTCTCATACTCTGACACCGTAGACGAGCCAGAGCTGGTTCCTTGATCAAAGCTGAATGATTAGAGCCACTATCTGAGCTCTGCACTCTGGACAGCAGCCACATGCAAAAGTGGGGAGCTGAAGTACCAAGGTGCAGTTTTCTCTGTTTTCACCCGAGGGATAAAGGCCTGCAGTGCACAGTAACTTTAAAGATACATGCAGCTGTTGTCTTTTATTTCTTTTTAATAAAACAATAACAACAGCAGCAACAACAAAAATTTTTTTTTATTTTTTTAACTGAAGTATAAAAACTCAGTTTTTCTGTAGTGATTCTCTTCTAAAATGTTATACATGTCATGTCCTGCTACAGACTATAGGTGGTGCTGTGGGCAAGAAAGTAGGAAAAAAGTAGGTCATAACCTCATAGGGTTTGTTAGGGACAGTACTGTGTGTGTGTGTGTGTGTATGTGTGTGTGTGACCTTTTCTGGCATGAACTCTGACCTTATCAGGACCAGTAGTCAAACTTGAGGTTTTAATGAGACAGAACCTAATTTCTGAGGAAGTAGTTGATTTGAGTAGTGATTGAGTCACATTAACTGTCTGTCATTAAGGATAATCATTTTATACTTTATACAACTCAAAGGGCTTCACATGATAACAACGAAACAAAGGGTAGTCTGCTTATACAATTGAGTTATAAGCAGACTAAAGAGTGGAAGAAATAAAAATATCAGGGGAAAGACATAGGTCTTAAGTTTGCTTTAAAATATTGAACATAGATGAAGGAAGGTGGATGTGGCAACCATTGTGTGTCTTTGTGCGGTATTTGTGCCAGTGTGTGTTTTATTAAAGCTTCCTTAAAAATAAATTCAGCAGTTTTTCTCATCCGTGTCTCCATGTGACATCAAATTTGGATTAGTGGCCTTTTGACCCTGCACTCACAGTGCAGTTACAGTACAGGTATCTTTGTCACTTATGTTTCCAGCAATAAGAATACTCCTTATTTATTGTCCATTTAGTGTCAAAAGCCGCTGTGTGAGTACAGTCAAAGACTGGGTCTATGTGTCTAAGAAATCCTTTGAACCTCTAAAAGTATAAAGATACAGTTCAAATAACAAAATGATATCAAAATGAATCTCCACTTGTACCAAAGACAGTGTGTAAGCCAGAGAGGAAGTATGAATGGAGAAATTTCAACACCATTACAGTGAAGTGGGAGGGTGTGAAGAGGAGCTTAAACGCGTCTTAAACCACGACACTTTTTAACTGGTCGTTACATAGATTGTGCAGCTGCATGAGAAAAATGACAATCGACCACAGAGTCACTTTCATGTTTGCAGTTGCTGAGTACAGACAGGTGATTCTCAAAGGTGTCTCACTAATGCACCTCAACATTTTTGTCCTTGACTCTGGTCTTTACCATATTGCTAGTGAGTAGTCATCATCACTTCAACCAACCACAAGTGAGCCCACCCATTTCGGCACTTTTTTTTTCTTCTTCTTTTCTTTTTTATAACACTCCTCAGTGACACCTCTGTTTGTTTCCGCAGACCCTGTGTCAAGAAGCACGTCTCACAACTTCTGGAGAACATATCCACCTTGAGTTCTTTTCACTTATAGTTATGGAGAAGGATGGTTATCCGTCTGTGTTTGTGGTGGACCGCCCTGCTACCGGTCTTCCATTACCACCCAGGTTGAGAAAGAGGCAGCAGTGTGGAGGAGCATGTCAGACCGTGCTGATCATGCTGGTCAGTGTGGCACTGTGTGGCATGGCCATAGAAGCCTGCTTCATCTACCATCTCTACCATCTCTACCATCCTGAATCTGTGAGTATCACGTATGTCACTGAGTCTACAGGACACTACCTATTTTCCTTTTTATCATCCAGTGATAC
This sequence comes from Solea senegalensis, assembly GCF_019176455.1. Lineage (NCBI taxonomy): Eukaryota > Metazoa > Chordata > Actinopteri > Pleuronectiformes > Soleidae > Solea > Solea senegalensis. The sequence continues at coordinate 8,089,995 of NC_058038.1, forward strand.
AAGTAATGTTCTTTTCATTTAATTTCCTTCTATCTTTTAGTTTAGTTTAGTTTAATTTTCTATCATTTCATACATAAATGTAACTTCCTAGTCAATTACATTGATACCACTAAAGTGAGATGCTTAGACAAAAATAGCAAAATGCTAAAATTAGTGAGTGTGGAATATAAAATGTAGTTATAACAACATTGTAAAGAAAAAAAATAAATTAAAATACAGGGTAGAAATAATTCAAATCAAATTTACTCGATATGTTGTGTGTCGGCTCTGCTTCACTATCACATGTATGTCATAAAAAAAAGGAACTGATGTCCATGTGTCACTTTTTGATCACATAGTGTTAACACTGATTTACGGCTTGAAAAATCAACATCACGAGCACAGACTGAGACAAAAAAGCCAACACACTTCCGAACTTCTCAGAACTACTCGAAAAAGACACTCGTGACAGGAACGAAACTGACATATACTCCCAACAGGATTTTTTTTTCCTCCAAAAAAACTGCTGATGGTGAAATTGTATAGTGTAGATAGAGAAGTACATCAAAGCCTGGCCCATTTTTGGAAAATTTCCCTGACGTCTCTGGGAGGACGGTCACTACTTTTACTATGTCTGTGTGCGTGTGAAGTTTCTCACACAGCTTTATTGTGTGTCAGGCAGCAGTCGTGGGGGTAAGGGGTGGTATATGTGGAGAAGAGAGCCGCGCTACTGTTTGTTAAAACAAGGTCATGTATCTACAGTACACGAACAGGGGACGGTGAAGAAAAGGAAGTGGTCTACTTCCTGTGCCATGATCATCATATACCTTTGGCTCGTTACCAGAAACACAGACCTGTGCTTCTTTTTCCAGTGGAGAGATAAATTACTCAAGAAGCACAAAACACAAAGTGGTCCTTTAGGAGACTTTTACATCTAATGTTCACAACCTCTTCACCAAACAGGTACAGTAAATGACTTTGTGTTTGCGTTGCAGGTTGCCTCAGCATCGTCCTCTAAGCTTGTTGAAGGTATGGCACACTTTTCTACTTAAATACTAAACATTTTCAATTTAAGTGAGGTTGTTGTGCGTCGCCATGCACACCGCGGTTTCCATGGACCCACCTAAGAGCTGGACACTGCTGTCTCTGATGTCACACGGCTGCTGACAGGAACATGAAGGGGAAAAAAAAAAACGATTTGGGCCACTTAACAAAAAAGCTCACTTAATAAACTTTACACCTACTTAAGTTAAAGATTTTGAAAATCTCGCCTTTTTTTTTTGCCGTGAAACTGAAGTTAGTAAACCACTCACTCCCTGCACCCTGTGTGGGTGAGTGAGATTTTCCATCTGGAAAAGTCCGTCTCAACTGAAGATATCTTAGAGCAGGCATTGATTTTATTTGGTGAGCCATTCGTTAAGTGGCATTTTTTTGTTCCGTCTGTCCCTGTTGGCAGCCATGTTATCAGTGAGAACAAGTACTCTCAGGACAAAGCCAGTGATTTAAAGGCAGAAATGTCTTTAAATAATTCCTCATTGTGTTTTCTGTCTGGTTGTCACACAGATGAAGATGTTACTCATCCCACTGAATGGCCCAATTACAATATTCCTCCTTCCAAACCACTGGCACAACTCACTGGTGAGAACTCTTTTTTCACATAAAGGGTGGTTTTTCTGTTCCTCAAGTTTCGGTAAAATGTCTCTGTTTGTTATTTACTCACATCTGGGTTTTTTCTTCTCAGACGGACAAGATGTAGTTTACGGACCACATATCATGAAGTGGAGCACGATTGCAAACCCTTTCCTCTATGAAATGGACTACAACAATGGGGGCCTTATAGTGAAGAAGGAGGGTTATTATTATGTCTATTCAAAGGTTTTCTTCTCAGACTGTGGTTCGTTTCACCACTCTGTCGAACTGCACACGCAGAAGTACAGTGAAAAACCCATTCCCCTCCTGCAGTCAAGGAAAATATCCCCGATCTCGAGCAGCGCACGATCCAACAGTTACTTGGGTGGAGTTTTTCACTTTGACAGAGACGACGCTCTTTATGTGAGAGTCAGCAACACCACGAAGATCCAGAGGCACAAATCCTATGAGAACATCTTTGGTGCTTTTATGATATAAACATCACAGTAGCACTTTACATTACAGCAGAGTAACAACATAGAAAAAGTAATTTAATGTAGAGTTTGTGATTTGGTGACGCCATCTTATTTCTAATGCCTGTCTGGCATGTTAAACCAATGTGTGGCAACAAGCAGGTTAGGTTCACTTCCAAAGTAATATTCAGGGGATTTTGACTGTGAATTTAGCAATTACCACATTATGTCATCCTGCCTAGATGAGTCAGGAGTCAGTTGTCTATATTAATATTATATTAATTGTAAGTTATTATTGCACTTTTACCATATTGTCACTGTATTTACCGACATCACATTAATCATCATCAGTGTCACCATGAATCAAAATGTTTTCATAATTTTTAAATGGATAAACCAAACCTTTTTATTTTAGTACACTTTTTTCATTTTTCATATTCTGTATCATCATATTAAGAAAATGTAACCATTAACATTTATTCTCATTCTTGCTGTATCACATAGTGTGCACACTATTTATTTATTGCTTCAGTGGGTGACCACATGACACAACTGCTTTAATTGTGTTGAGTTTTCATTCGATCATGTAAAGGAAAATGTTGAAATAAATGGATTAAAAAGTGTGCTGCTTTTTTTTTTTTTTGTCACTGAAGAGAACCAGCTTCCTGCTGTGTCAGGTGAGTGGTCTCAGTTGCAGTTTACACTTAGCCCACTCGGCCCGACCACACAACACAACGAGCGCAGAAGATCATTTCTGTCTTCCCCCTGTGACACATAACAGTCACCCCTTCAACTGCTTTTGGTATTGGTTTAAATCCAGCTGTTCTCATGACGGGTGTTCCACACATTCACACTTACTGCATTTTGATGTTTTAATTATTCATTTGCGACTCATCGCCATAGTGATGAGCATGCTGCAATGTCCTGTGCAAAAAACCTCAGTGCTCTGTGAAGCTCTCTCGCATTGCTCATGCACTTTCCCTTTAGCAGTGTCTGTTCGAAGAAGCTGCTCTCGAAAACACCCACAGGTTTGTATATTTGTAAACTGAGGAGGAAGTGGCAGTGGGGGCTGCGGGGACCGTGGGGGTGGTGGGACGGGGGTATCAGCGGCAGATTACCTGACTCACTTTCCAACCCCACAACTGGAGAGGAACAACTGGCCATAAAGTGCTGTTGTCTATGTGTGTGAGCATACATTATGGGGACTTGTCTTCCTTATGGGGACAGAAATCAAAAATGACTACATTTTAAGGTGAAGACATGTTTTAAAGTTAGGCTGAGGTCAGGGTTAGGATTAAAGCAGTCGTAATTATGGTTAAAGTCAAAGTAACTCTCCAGTAAATTAGTCAAAAATGTCAGTGCAATGTCCTCTGAAGTCATAGAAACCACTGTGTGTGTATGTGTGAAAAATGCATTTTCTCTATGTGTGCACTGTGACTCAAGACCGTCATTAGAGCAAAACTTTAACATGAATATAATATCCGTCGTTAGTGGCCGAGACTCTTTTACATATGGCCTCCATATATTTTCCCATACATGTGTGAGTCATCATGTTCCAGCGTGTGTGTGTGTGTGTGCGTGCGTGCGTGTGTGCGTGCGTGTGGAATGTGAGCGATTAGAAAAGCAGAAGAGGTGGAAGAATATCACATGTGCAGTTGTATCTACAAGTCAAGTCTAGACGGGACTGTATGTGTGGGACAATACACGCAGCAGATTATTCACAATTCAATGAATGAAACCATCAATGTTCCATTGATAAAGTCAGCAGACGCGCTGAGTCAAATGTTCGCACATCGTGGAAATAAATCTGTAGCTGTTTGTCCCTTTGAAACACTAATTGATGAGTATGAGTAAAGGGCAATATTTTTAAGCAAATCAAAACTGAAAGTGGTAGTCATGGTACTCAGCTAAATGCTGTCCCCTTGTGTTGGCCGCTTAGTCAGGTAGTCACATTACAGTTATGAGTGGTTAGCACTGGTGACTCACACCAAGAAGGTCCCAGGTTGGAACCTGGACTGAAGCCTGTCTGTGTGAAGTTTGCACTTTCTCCATATGTCTGTACAGGTTTTTTCTGTCTACTCCGGCTTCCTCGCAAAGTCCCAGAACATTAGACGCCGACTGCATGGAATGTTATTATATATGCTAAAATAATTGTTAGCAATATTCTGTCATGGAGAATGACATTAATATAAATGATTCATTAAAATCAGGTCATTATTCACTTTTTTTTCCATGTCTACTTGTGCTGGTTTATAGGATGTTACTTGACCATATGAAATGATGAACACAGTCAACTCAGCTTCTGCAGATATATATATATATGCATGTATATATATATATATATATATATATATATATATATATACATATATACATATATATATGTATATATATATATATATATATATATATATATATATATATATATATATATATATATATATATGTTACATATATATATATATATATATATATATATATATATATATACATACATACATATAAAGGTTGACCTGACTAACCGATACAAAGTCGAGTTCCCTTTTGACCAGGCCATGGGCTAACCCTTAAATAATCATACTGATGGGTAGTGTACCTTAATGCCCATTGGTTAAATTAAATGGTCACATTCTTTATTAAAATCTGGCAGATCATCTCAGCGGTCAGTCTTTGAGAGACAATTCAGGCAATTCACCCACAGGACGTCTCAGTGATGTTTACGGTGTAAATAACGGAAAGGGACAATGCGGCTGCAATGAGAACACACAACTGCGAGACGTCAGCCCTGGAAAGCATGGGTCGGAAACAATCAAGCGCCATGCAAACACCTAATAAATGAGACAGAGTGGGCAGAAGATGAATAACTCTAATCTGAGTTCAGCATGTTCGACATGTTCCCAGTGAAATCGAAAGCTAACATGGGACCTCGGTTACTTGGAAAGTGTGTGTCTTGGTTGCGATGACTAACATCATTTTCCAGTGAAACTTTGTGTACTGTGTATCTGTTGTCGTGATGCAGATTACCAATAGGCTGTTGTTGTTGTTTTGTCAGAATATGCCAGGGTCTATTCTTCGACAGCACACAGCAGGGAGGGTCCCACGTCCCACCCCGTCTGTCAATTCTAGACCCAGTATCTGCGGGTCTGTATTAACTTATAACCTCTCAGTTTCACTTGTTTTATCCAGGGTCTTGAAAATGACTCACATTATTTCATCTTCACAGACTGATTCACTCTGTTTAGCTTCACAACAAGGATATAAAAACCACATGAAATAAAATACATTGTGAAGAAAATAATACAGGGTTTATTCTCCCACCTTTTCTTGACAGTAGTTGTGTTGATGAAGTCAGATGTAAAAACATGTTTATAGGTTTCCAGGTACATCAATACTACAACTCATTGACTAAAGCAAAGAAAAAACCTTTACATGGCAAACCTTTCACATACATCACCAGGACTCATGATTTCATGATGTGTGGCACAAACAGTGAAGGAGAACCTGAGGTTAGCGCTGTCAAATCTCACTTATTTGTATAATCCATCAATAAATAAATGGTTTTCTATCTTAAAATCACTAAAGAGCATACACTTTTTGTTAAATATAAAATATAGTGGCCTGTATACCGTTTACTTGCAGTAAAATTCAACAAATAAATAAACACAACATAAATATGTAATTCACACAGTTCAAATAATATCAAGATGATCAAATATAAGCCGTGCAAAATTAGGCTTTCTGCCAGATGATACATTCACTGAGTCAACTGAACATTGAAAATAATCAAATGATAAAAGTATTTATTTAGAACTACTGTGATTCGGCTGTTTTAAATGCACAAGAACAACCCAGCTCAGCTTATCTAATCTACTTCATACAAACCACCAATGTGTTCTTACTCTTTCTACAGCACCGCTGAGTGATTTAGAAGAGGGGCTTCCATAAGCAGAGAATCAGATTTGTAGTGATGTCATGATAACCAGGACCGATCCTGGAGCTGCTCTGTGCTAATAATTAGAAGCTGAATTGGTATGAAGCCTGTTGGAGTGAGTTCTTCCTCAAAATTGAAAGTGACGGGTTATGTCCTCAGTCCTTTCTCTGAGACTCAGTCACCTCTTCGGCAGAATGAGGACGATGATGCCATCAGTGAATGTGACCAGGGTCTTTGGGTCCTTTGGGGTTGGACGGACGTCCTGGGTTCTGCCATGGATTCGGGATAGATATATTCTTTTTTCGGAACTGCAACTAAGGCTTGAGCATGTAGATAATATCCAGGTGTGTTAAATATGCCTTGGTATCAACACACATGTTAGGGTCAATGGTGACCTCTAGGGTCCCTCCCGCAGAAAGCACTTCTACCTTGCCCAGGAGGCCAGTGCTGCATGACTCTGTATTAGTCCGCCCTTGCAGGAGGGTTCTGCCGTTCCACTTCAGGCTGACTGTGTGATTTTCTTTACATGAACACAGTGTCACCTGAAGATTTAGGAAGTAATAGCCGTCCTTCTTCACCGTTAAAACTTCTCCCTCTGAGACTGGTCTTTTATCTGGCCACTTTGTTACCCATTTAATTCTCCCTTTATCTGCAGGTGATAAGAAAGACCTGCTGTTAGACATTTTTATGTGGGAGATTACATGTGATTATAAGCCATGTGCTGGAATTAGATATTCCTTTTTGACTATTGCATTAACTGCATTTCCAAGAACTTGTGAATGGACTCTGATCGAGTACAGAAATACAGAATACAGAGTACAGAAATACCTAAAAATGGGATGCCTTACCGTCTGTAGCCTCATTACCATCATTGGCCTGAAAGCTTAGCATTTTTCCTGGACCCAAGAGAACCCCATAATCAGGTGGAAATGTCTGGGAAAGCAAAAGCTCTATTAATCTCAAAAAGTTGAATATGATGCCAACATGGCCTTCAAAGTGACTCACAGATCAAAACTTCTAGCATGGTGTTAGGGTTGCACATAACAGTGAACAGAAGACTCAATCGTGTACATATTCAGAGGGAAAATAAAGAGACAACAATTAAATTTGGTGGTATTTCTCAGAATGAGGCAATGATGTCACTGTGCTTCCTACAAGATATGACAACTCTCTGACATGAATAAAACTCCAAAACCTGAAGTAGTATGAGATAACCATGTTGTCACAGTTCTATTGGTAACACCGGGGTTGTAAAAGGAAGCAAGAATCAATGCATGACGCGTTAATCGCCGTGAACATGTATCCTTGGCAACAGCCAGGTAAACAACGACATCAAACGCCGATGCTGGTTTTCTTACCGAGTGTGTTTTGTTTTCTTCTTTTGTCTTTGATTCTGGTGCCACGTCAACACTTTTCTCAGACTGCAGAAGGAAACAGAAGCACAGCATAAAAACAAAAGAATTATCATTAATGGGTGAATTAGGGTGAGTTCACCCAAGCAAATATTATATCGGCCTATACATTTTAAATTTGATAGAGTCATAGCAGTTGCTTAGCAGTCTACCAAAATGTTCTTATTGTTGTACTGGCATCGGATTCCCCTGAAAGCAGCTGCAGACCACAGACAGATGTGTCTTTCTCGTCAGCTGAGCTACTATCAAAACCACAGGAAGAAACAGGTGCAGTGCTCAGGTGCTGTATTTTAACGCAACAGCACGGACATTCATCGTTTCTACTCTGTGGTTGATAGTGTAGAGCTATGCTGTCCTATTATTCCTTCAGAAGTCAGAGCCCACATGTAAAGCACACTGTAAAGTTTCTATCTCAACATTTATACATTTATATATATATGTATATATATATATATATATATATATATATATATACATATATATATATATGTATATATATATATATATACATACATATAAAAAAAGAATTCAGTCTTACCACTGCGTGATGTCCCGAGGTGAAGTAGAAGATAATGAACATAGCTTGGACCATGGAAAGGATGGCGGTCCACAACAGGAGGACATGGACCAGGGAATTGTGGGTTCGCTGTGGCATCGTCAGTGACAGCGTGTACAAGCCCTGAGTGTCTTCTGCTGTGCAGTGCCTCTGTGCAGTGTCAGTGTCAGTGTGTGTGTGTGTGTTCGCTTCCTGAGCTCAGTGTTGTGATGTGATGTAGAGGTTTTGATGTTTGACTGTGTTCTGCTGTGCTCTCAGTATCTATAGCGCAGAGAGAAATCCAGATGGTACTTTCCCTGTATGTTGCTGAGGACTGACATAGCAGGACCAGGGGCTACATATATGCCTTTTGGGGCCGGCCCTTTTTCTCCTACTCACACTCGTTCTCACAAAAGAAGGAACAAGACCAGGGAGAAAGGGAAGGAAAGATGACCTTTGACATGACTTTTTCTCAAAGTTGTTTCCAAATCGTTTAGTTCCTGATTTATGTGTTCACAAGGACTCATGATTCCATGATGTGTGACACAAGTGGTGAAGGAGAATCTGAGGTTAGTTCTGTCAAATCTCACTTTTCACTTTTCATAGCTTATTTGTTTTTGGGTTTTTTTAAATAATCAATCAATAAATAACTGATTTTCTTTCTTAAAATCACTTAAGAGAAGACATTTTTTGATATAATATTTGTTCTAAATGACATAAGTTCATTGCACCTGCTTGGGTAAACTCACCCTAATTCACCCATTAATGATAATCCTTTTGTTTTGTTTGTAAAAGTACTTGACCATTGAAATTCAAAAAACAGAAAGATTTACAAGATTCACTAATTGTTTAGAGCCGGAATCATGATTCATTCTTTACTGAATTACTGATGAACATTTTATTTCTGCTGTGTTTCTTCTAAATATGTGGTGAAATCTCAAATGTGATCAGAAACGATGACAACATAATACAATACTTAGAATTAAATATATAAAAATAAACAAGACTGACAACATGTGGCACTAAAGGTATATTATTTAACCCAGAGTGAGCTGTGTTTGTGTTTTAGCTTATTCTAAATGTGTCTTTTCTATTTAACTTTTTGTTATTGTTTTTTATTTTCTTATTGGTGGTTTTGTGTTATGTGTACTGTGCTTTGGTCCACCATGTGGTTTTAAAATATGCTTTATAAATAAAATTGGATTGGATGGATAGGCCCTTTGTGTAATTCCTGACTGGGAACTAATTAGTATTTTTTACCTTTAATATCTACTTAATCATGTAATGGCATTAAATCAAGAACAAATACTGCATTATTGTTATATCTCATGGCATCCGACTGATTTCAGATTGTAGAGGAAATGCATCAGACACAGTGTTATTATATGTTCAGTATTTAGCGCTTCTTGAAAAATCCCACCTGTATTTATATTCTGGTTTAGGTCAGTAAATGTGGTTTCACTTTCTCAGCTGGCTTTTTGCTCGGGGAAAGTTTCATGAGAGCAAAACAGGATGGGCTTTGTTTCAGGTATGCGTCACCAGAGTGAGCAGAAGACTCAAAAGTGAAATGATACATGTGGTAGGAATGAACCGCAGGGCAGGTCACACAGCACAACATGCCTGGGCTTGATTCTGACTTCCGTCGGATTGTATTTTAGTGGAATAGTGGCACATTTAAATATTTAAAGCAGAGTGACACATCCAAAGAGGGGATTGGCTAAGGCAAACATTATGGAAATGCCGGGTGATGTAAAATCACGCGTGCAAAGTTTTTCACTTAGTTCTGATTTTTCAGGTGATGTCACTGGTGTGACCATGCATTAATCATATTTGTGTCACAGATTTATGGATTTGCTTGAGTTACTATAAGTTGAAGATGTTTCACGTCTCATCCAAGAGACCAATTCTGTTCCGACTAACTGAAGGAAAAATCCAGGTGTTTAGCCTCCGTAGGCTGGAAACCTGTCTAGAAATCATTCAAATGAACAATGCGCGTCATTTGCCGTCAGTTTCACCAGAGTGTGAAAAGGGGGTCTTTAGGGTCACCTGACAGACACACGTGGGTTGTGTGATGGTTTCTCAGTTAAAAATAAATGTCTTCCTTCACTCACTCGCCATCATCCTTTGTGGTGTTTGTTAAAAACCCTCCGTTTCTCAGAGACTCCAGTAATAAAAGGAATAACAAACAATTTTCTCCATTTATGGCTGCTTTCCTCCTCCTTGTCTGATGTTCTTCACCTTGATGTTTTGATAAAGGCCCAGTTTGGTTAGCCTCAGGGGCTTCCCTGATGCCTTTCTGTTCCTTCACTTTCCCCTCCGTTGTTGTGGGTACGTGGCCTGATGCTGCGAGGCTCTGATGACACTGAGTTTGTGTTCTAGTGGGTGGTGGGAGGCAAACAGCATCTGTGTGTGATGGTTTCCTGTATACTTCAGTGTTGAGGCTGCCGCACCCGCACAGTCCAGGAAGGCCAGACTCTTACCTTTAACATCCTAACAGGTGAATTTAATGAATTATCAATTCAATTTTATTTGTATGGCGCCAACAGCATACACTATCTCAAGGTACTGCACATAGACAACATTATCGAGAGCAGAGAAACCCAACAATGAGACACAATGAGCAAGCACTAGGCTTCGGTGGAAGCCTAGTGCTTGCAAAACCAGACTCAAAGATGTGCAGCCATCTGCCTCGACCGGTTGGGGTGAAAGGAAAAATGGGGGACAGAAAAGGGAGAGAGAAAGGACAAGAGGCAGGTGAGGTAGAGACAGAAGACAAAGACCAGGAGCAGATATATTATATATATATTATATATATATAAGTTGCTCTCTATATTGTTGATGTTGTAAAAGATTCCAGCTCCTGTGTTCTGATCTTGACCCAGGTCAAGGGTCATTATATTGAAAGTAAGTGATCTACAATCAAAGAAACACAGCAAACTACTGAAGAAAGGTGTTTTTTTTTCTAAGGGTTCATGTGAGCGACAATGGATTGATTATTCATGTAAATATCAACAACGAGTGGGAATTCCATTCAGAGTTTCCAGAGGGTGACATTTTTTGTTGCAGTCTCAAGTGTTGAGACTGGTTTTCTCACCATGAAACAATGATTTGCAGCCATCTAGTGGATGTGAACCAATAATGCAGAAATCAGTTAGATATCCCATAATGTAACACTATTCTCAATGTACAATACAATAATAATTCATTGATTATGTTATTACATTAATGACACATTCATCCCCAGTCACAGTCCACTTGTAAAATGCTGTGCTGTGGTTGTGGTAAAGGAGCATCTATAACAATATGTTTTTCCGTTTGAGGTTTTCAGTTTCCCCTCTATCTGTCTTAATAGTTTTCATTTTTCATTTCAAGTTCAGATTCAGGCCTTTCCAATTCTGACTGAAATGTTTAATTTACTTTCAGAGCCAAAACTTAATTTTAATGTCCTACCGTAGTATGTCTTTGCCACCCGTGAATAACAGACAATCTTTGTCAACATTCATTAATAATGTCCCAGCTGTCCTGTGTGTGGATAATCTGTGTTCCAATTATGTTCTCTCCTCACAGTTTTTTTATGGAATGTTGCCCATAAGTATTAGAGTATTTTGCACAAAATAATAAATAAATAAATAAATAAATAAATAAATAAATAAATAAATAAATAAATAGACCCAGCCCTTTCATAGAAATGAATATTAGTCCAACTGTTTAGGACGTAAACCCCTGTCTCTCCAGCAGGTGGCAGTGCATCCGTGACAAGGTGAAACGACCCAAACTCAGCTCAATAATTTATTAGAAAACGTGCATTTAATAACATTCTTGGCTTTTTTTTTCCTTTTCTTTTTTGGTGTGTGTGTTTTGTTCATTTTTCTTTTTGTTTGGTCTGTCTATTGTTTCGTGAACTGGCACACGTTCAAACAGCCTGAGTCAATAATGTGGAAAAATCTATTTGCGAGGCAGTGCGGATAGAACAACAGCAATTATTTTTGAAAAAACACAAACAAAATGACAAACAAACAAACAAAAGAATGAATAAATAAATAAATAAATAAACAGGCTACTTTTTTGTCCACTGTCGAGATTATTTTTGTGCTTCTTTTGTGTCCTTTCTGCAATCAAACCTGACTTTATCAGTGTGGAAAAGCCTCTGAGGCTGAATGTGGGAGGCGTGTCCTCCTCACGTCACATGAGTGGGACAGTTTGACGCGACAGGAAATGTCTCAGTCTCTGAGCAGGCGTCAGGTGGATCGAACATGTTTTCAGCTGCAGTCAGATCGTTCCACTTTGGCAAAGTCAAAGTCAACAGAGCAGCTGCTGCGTAAAGCTTCACAGAGTAACACCGGAAATAAACAAATAAACAACTCACCTTTGTCATCGTGCGAATGCAAAATCATTAAATTACAAAACGAGTAAGACAGTCACAACCACCTAAAGGCGTTCAAACATAAAAAAGATAAAAGTTATTTGAAAATGAAAAAAAAGAATTGAAAAAAATTGTAAAATGCAAGGATCACATGTTTATAAAATACTGTATGTATTTTTTCATTTACACAATTATGTTATTGATTATATATGTTTTTCAATGTATATTTAATTAAAAAATAATAATAAGCACGTTTGTTTTTGAGTTGAGAAAGACCTTTATTTTGAAGGTTTGCACCTCTTCCTGCTCTTATTCATGTGCTCTTGACGCTTTGTAACGCTGCCGTGTTGAGGACATTTGCAGAGGAGCACTCACTTTAAACTTTATACTTAGGTTTAACTGAGCTCGAGTTGGTGTTGCCTCGTGTTTCCAGTTCGCTCCCACGTTTGTTTTGTTTTTATTTTCCGTTTTCCTCCCCAGCACTTTATGTTTGCTTCTCCATGTCACACGTGAAACGGCACCTGAACGACTAGCGGCTCGGTTTGCTGGTTGACGCGGGTCTGCTGCTGTCAAAGCCCCGCTGACATGGATCTGTCGCACCGAGGACGGACGGACTGACGAGTTTCCATCATTCTCCAGCTGTTAAACAACCACCGGTTTGGCAGCAACAGAACTTTAAACCAACTGCTAGGACGTTTTCAACAAGTAGTTCGTAACTTACTGCGCGAAAGTCATGCAGAAGTTCAACAACTCCACCGGCACCCACAACAACACGCTGCCCCGGGACGCAGAGCTGCAGCTGCGGTTATCAGACAGCGGAGGGTCCGCGGAACCCGGGATGGAAAACGGTTCTGGGAAACATTACCTCCGCCAACCGGAGGAGGAGAACTCCTTCTGGACCAAGAAGAAGATGCTTGTCGGTTTGGACCTAATTTGTCTCTGTATCGGTAAGAAAATGCGTAATAACGCACTGATCCTCAATATTATTACAAGATGTGTGCAGTTAATTAACTACATTTAAAAAAAAAAAAAAAAGTGAATCCACTAAATATCACAGTAAACATTTGTTGGGACCATTTTATATATTTTTTTCTTTTCTTCTCCTTTCTGTCAACTCAGCTTCGGAGCTAATGTTGACTTTTTAAAGAGGAGGTTAAATGATTGTGGGTTCTCTGCAGAGAATAAATCACAGTAGATGGGCTTTTGTCAAAGTTAACGAAGCTGCAAAGCAGTTTTCCAGAAGTCAGAGTGGAACCTTTCAAAGTGGGCAGAAAACTCTCTGCTCGGTGCACGTGAGGGGCAGGGGGAAGAGAGAGGGAGGAGGGGGGAGGCAGTTGGCAGGAGCAGAGTTGTCCCGGGAGTTCATCTGTTCCCATGGTAACCCCCAGAGTTCCCGGGAGAAGAACGTGGGAATTCTGATCAAAACAAGCTCCGTGCTACCTTGTGTCCTCCAGGCTCGTTCAGTGCAGGATTACTGAATGTCAGCGCTCAGCTGGAAACAAGGGCTGCACTAAATAAATCAATGAAAGAACCGATTATGAATCATTACTAAATGTATCATATGTTTTATATTGTTTTATATTTTATATTCCCTTTATTTACAGAAGAAAGATAAACAAAACGTCAAAATGACAAAGGACTTTGTCATTAATCGATTATCAGTCATTTACAAAATTAATCACCAACTATTAAGAGGTTTTTTTTTGATTCGCTTTTATATATAATACAATAGATGTATTTATATTAAAGTCATTTTTTGTATGTCCGTCAAATTCTGTGATCAGTGGCATTTGGATTGGGTTGGAATGATGTGACTGAAAATTAATCTCATATATTAATAGATGTTTTTCACAGCAGATATTTTTTGAAAAAAAAAAGGGCAAACACAGTAACATTAATTAGTGTTTGTCTCGAGTTTAAAGAAAGCCAGAGTGTGACCTATCGTCACACTAAATACTTTAATCTGTAAAGGCAGATTATTATTTTTTTAACTGCATAGATATTTCCTGTATTTGCTGGTTGTGTTCCAATAAAGAAATAATTATACCACAGGGCCATGAAAGCATAGCATTTCTAAAACAACAAATTATACATTATATACAGATATATTAATAAGACAGCTGCTATTTTGTTACACAGTAATTGTGTAGAAAAACGTGTTGAGTAGGCAACCTGATAACCATCTGCATGAAAGCGTGGTTATTAAAGTAAATTCATGTGTAAGAACAAGATTTGCCACTGTATTTTTTTTCTTTTTACTAATAGTTATGAGAGGCTGCCCCTTTTCTTCGTTTGAGCCCCTGGAATGTTTGTGCATGTCACTGTTTTCACTTTTGATTTATAGTTGGGGAAAAAAAGTCACGGTTAACATGTGCAGAGCAATTCAGTGACATAAGAGTTGAGGAGTGGTCAGAGTAACATAAATAAAAGGGATTCTATAGTAATAGTTGAAGTAATACGTTGCGTGAAGTATTATTGATTTTGATTTTTTTTTATCTTACCTAATCAATTAATCGTTTGCACAGTTATAAATGCATTCTGTAAATTAAAATGTACAAATATAATTGTTTTATGTCCATTTTAAGTTGTTTTTTTTTCACATGACATACTGTACATTTTATCTGCCATAGTAAGTAAAAGGAACATATGCAAATTAACCTACTGCTTATCGGGCCCCTGTGGTCACAAAGGGGCCCCCGACAACGCTTGACAATATTACATTATATACTAATGGTAATCGTACTAAAATGCTACAAAAACTAAATGAATTTCTGCAGGCCACTGTCCTCATGCAGTTGAGTGTGAATGATCAAACACTTATTAATTATTGGTGGTGTTAAGGAAGATCAAGTGAAATTCTGCTTTGTGCCCCCTGAAGGCGGGGGCCAGCTCCTGTGAAGTGCCAGTACCTGAGGATTTTACTTGGACTGAGGAAATATTATTCCCACTTCTATTCAGTCTGGGGGGGAATCCTGTAAACGCCCAGTGGCTTCCTTTGACACCTGCTGCAGTGACGTGACACACTTAATAACGCTCTGAATATTGATAATATCGTCGCACATGACTATGATATGCTAATAAGCATCCGAGAGAGGTGGAACCCGTCTAGGCAGATCGACAGGTCTCGGGTTCGTTGGCGGTTAAAACGTAGGAAATATTGTCTGACTCACAAAACAACAACAACACGCAGCACTTCTTTTCTTCACCCCTGCAGGTATGCTATTAGCTGCTCACTCCGCATGCTTGGATTTGCTCTGTGTGTGTGTGTGTGTGTGCGTGTGGAAGTGGTCACACACTGACCCAGCATCGGTCAGCACATTTGAGGAAACAGTCCGTCTCACTTCTTTCTCGCTACTTAACCTCTCCGTATCAGTGTGTGTGAATGTGATGTGGTTCGTACAGTTACCTACTGTGGAGGGTTTGGTATCAGGAGGCGGCTTTGAGCAGTTTTCCAGGTGTCATTTTTCACACAGCAGCAGCAGCAGCAGCAACGCAACTATGAAAACAAACAAGTTAACAAGTGTTTAGTTGATGAAGGCTGAAGTCTAAAATGGCTGCATTATGTACAGAGGGGGCTGGAAATAAAGCTGTAATTGGCTAGAATCTGGGGATATAATACATATCCTGATACGGGATTTGGGTACAATAGGTAAGGCGATATATTGCGAATTTTCCCCCAACCCATAGTCTATTTATTGTAATTTTACATTACCTGTCTTTCTGAGAAGAGTAGAAGGAGGGGAGGGAGTCGAATGGCCAAAATCCTGCTGCCAACTAGTGGTCGGAGGCTGAAATACAGAAAAAACACAGTTAAGAATATTTTCATATTGAAAAACAGCCCTTCAAATATCATGCCATGATATATCACCACATTTTTAGTGATCTTTGAATAATCCAGTCACGATTATGGAGTACTTATGTGTTAGCATGTCCACATGTTGATAAGATTGGCAGCTGGTGTGATGCTTCTGATAGATCGTTCTGTGTTTGCAGTGTTTACTTTTATTATTTTCAACATGGTTGTTGTCCCCTTATTTATTTATCTATATCAAACGCTATAGTTCTATTGTTTTCCACCCGTGGTAGAATCACACATATCAAAATAATAATGATGATTATTATTACAATAAAACAAACAACCCCTCTGGATTGGTTCCTGCAATGCATCAATATTTCAGCCCTCATCCTGTGTCTGTGTGACAAACAAACATGGTCCATATTTCTCTTGACAGCTGTTCTCCTTGAATTCTTATCTTATGGCTCAGTTGCTCCATAATATTTACTGTCTGTCACCCACTATTTTCAGCCATTCATCTTGTGTTCTTGGCTCTAGATTGTACCTTCATGATGGCTTTTTTTTACTGCATTTTAAACAAACATTATTCATCCATTCATTCATCTATTCACTTACTAATACTTTATAAATAATGCATACAACCTGTCTATTTATTTATCCCGCCTATTGTTTTTATTATAATTATCATTCATTTGAAAATGTATTAATTTCTATTCTTTTTTTATTGTTATTATTAAGTTGCTTATTATTTATAGTATAATAAGTGGCATAAATATTACATAAAAAACAAAACGGGGTGAGTCTGCCCCACAGAACTGTAATGAGACACATTGTACTTTATATACTTCATTATTGATAAATTACAAATTGCAAATTGGACACTTAATTGTGTGTGCGAGAGTGGATGGTTGTTTGTCTCTGTGTCCCTGGGATAGACTGGCGACCTTTCACCCCATGTCAGCTGAGATTGGCACCAGCACCCACCGCGACCCTCATGTGGAGGATAAAGCGGTAGAAGATGGATGGATGGACACATTTTTGGTAGTCTGACAGGATACCGTGCGGTTATCAGCTGAGGCCTGACACTGACTCATCTGTGGGCCTTTGCCTCTGAATGCATCACTTATTGGAAATGAATTGGACCCTTCATTTAGCTAAATCCTCTTATCTCCGACTAACTGGCTTTTCCTTCAGAAATGCCATCATCACCATCTGTCAGACGGTTGACCTGCCGACATCACTCATTCGGTAAAAGGGCTCATTCACAACTGTAACTGAGGAATTTCACCCTAAAGCATCTGTCCTCATTATGCTATCAGCAGAAGATGGATTCCACCGTCTTCTGAGGTTTCCACAGCCTCCGCTGGTGTCTCTGTGTTTTCCTCAGTTTTAAAGTGGTGACACAGTAGTTTGTATACTTAAATCTGAGGCTCTGACTCATCTTATTTTATCATACTGTCACTCAACACCTAGCTCGTATCCTAGCGTCGTTATACTTCATTATTGATGCTGTTGTTGTTGTTGTTTGTGGGTTTGCCTTGTTCTGGTTCAGTCAGTCAGACGACTGAGTGTTTGCTTGTGTGTTGAACTGCAAGCATAAATTCTTGGTGTCGGCATCTGTGCCCTGTGGCTGCATGTAAGACCCAGCGTCCAGCCAACCAGAGGTCAGAAGGTGTCACGTCTACTAAGCATGCAGGGACAGGCCGCCCAGCCTGTACTGCTGTTTCCCCTCACACACAGGCGGTCCTTACTCCGTCATCACCCCAATAAAGTCAGTTTATTGCTTCTCTTCAGAGTAATTGGGAAATGACTGGAAGTGGCAACGACTATTAGCGTATACAGCTTAGAGAAACACGATAATTGCCACTAGGCTTGACCTTTTTCCAGAGGTTAATTGTGATTTTTTTTATTATTTGTTGGTCAGGTAAACTAAAAGACAATAAAGACAACAATTTTCACAGTGTTGATAAATTCCACACATGCACCACAGAAAACTGATTCAGTGGTAAAAACAGAATTGATATTTATGGATACTTTGTGAATCCAAACGTGGAATCAGTTGATCACCACTGTGCAAGTGTGTTTTTTTTGTTGTTCTAGACGTGAAGCAGCATGTCAGGGCGAGATGATCGGTATCTACCTGAATGATCTGAATTCTAAGAGGGCTCCGTCTCTCCAGCTTATCTCTGCTTTTGTCTCTTCATCTTTTTCCCCTCTTTTCGTCAGACAATCTTCTATTTTAGGACTGAAGGTGCTCCAGCAATTTAGAGAGGTGTGCATGAGCGTGTGTTTTATGTTTGTGTGTGTTGTGGGCAGGTGGCGGGTTTACGTTAGCGGATTCCTGGTTTGGTTTTTTTGGCAGAGAAAGCTGCCAAGTGAGTGAGACAGCAAGAAACCAACTCGTTACAGCACGTTTCTGCATTCAGGGCCAGGAATATTACATATTCTTCTGGTCGTGTGTGTGTGTGTGTGTTAATTAGAAAAAGTGTGAGTGTGTGTGCATGTGCGTGTGTATGTGTCATCATGACTGCAAACACAGATGCCCTACTATGAGCTGCCATGTGTGTGCTGTTTGTTGACAAATTTGCCGGTGCTGTTTTCCTGCACATTTTAGGCCATGATCAAACACACTGTGAAAGTTATGAAACACATTAGCATCACTCAGCAGCTGACAGAGGGGGAGCCATTAAAATAGATCAGTCAAACTGTTAGCTTGTGGCAGAAGTGATTTCACTTTCCCTCTTTTGTTAGAGTAGTAATGCATCTCCTGCCCATTTGAAAAGCACTGCAAAGGTGCTGGAATCCATTAGCTGCACCCTTCCTCAGACAGACTATAATGTCACGTTCTCTGTATTTTGCTGTCAATACATTTCTCTTCTTCACTTATTAGCACAACAGATAAAACTCAGGCCTTAGAGTCTCAGTTGCCTGAAGGCTGAAGGGCAAGTGAGAGCGTGAATGAGTGAACAGCCCTGGGGGACAGAGAGCAGAGTGAGGTGTGGAAAGAGAAGAAGCGGCTGAGGGTCTACAGTAGGGGTCAGAGGTCAGACCCAGGGGCGCCTGAGGGATCTTATCTACAGCTGTCTGTTTATGTCCTCAGGAGGAAGTCAAACTCAGAGAAGGATTGGAAAGGTTCAGGCACCAAATTGCTTTAGATTAACTTTTAATGAGACAGCTGCAATCTTCTCCACGAAGATGGTTCCATAAGTGCCCGCGATGGTCCATAGGTATTAGCAGTAATGACTGAATTACAATGTGAGGAGCGCTCTCATTATCAGTGCTCATTAGCAAGAATGGGTCTGGAGAGGTTTACCATCTAAACATCTACCTGCATCTGAGTACAGCCCGTAGCTCTGCCTTTGCATCTGTCAGAATTAATGACTCGTCTTCCTCTGTCTGTTCGCTTATTGTTAGAGACTGAGACAGCCCGCCTTGGCGCCATTGCATGGTTACACATCATTGGGAACATTTTATCATTGTGTCACATTTCACCTGCTCGAGTTTTCCCTCTCTATCCCCCCCAGAATTTCTTCTCTGAAGTTGCTCCAACTGTTCTCCTGCAAACATATTCTACTGCAAACCAAAAGACACCTGTAAAACAGTCCTGCAGCCTTACACTGTTTCCATACATACAGTGCTACCACACTCAGGACGCCCAGCGCCAAACACCTCCCCTCCGGTCTTAAGCACCAACTTTGTGTTGTTCTCATGTTGCAGACTGTCAGCCCTCAGCTCACTGGGCACACCCTTACCTTCTCACCACAAACACCACCAGAGAGCTCCTTTAAAGTATTCAAGGTACATACCACAGTGGTGGGCCCTTTATGTTCCTTGCTGAATCAGACAGGCACACAGACAGCCCACTTCAGTCCTCACCACTCATACCCTGAACTCCAGAGCTGGGCTCCAGGAAACAGGTCAGTGAAGTGTGGAGAGAACAGAAGCAGCTGTGGGAGACATGTCTCCACTGGCCAGTGGCAACAGTAACAGTGGAAGGGGCAAGCGAGACCACTTATGGTGTGATGGTGGAAGGTGAAGCAACTTAAGGCAGCTGGGACGAGCTTGCTTGCATAAAAACATTGTATTTGACTTTGCTTCATACACAGATTTTACTCATATTTATTTACAAATGTACTTTCAGCTTTGTCACTTTTTTGGGCCTTCTGGAAGCTGTGAGGCTGTTTGTGAGGAGGGATACATAACATTGCACAGTATGCCTATAAACATCTGAAATGCCTGCTATTGTTTACAACTACATGTTTGTAGGTGGCGTGGCAGTGCGAGGGTAATGTGCCATGGTGAAACAGTGGGTTTCCACTTTAAGAGGTTGTATGGCATCCAGCTGCAGCAGATGCCGATGATAGCAGATGGTTAACAAAGATTCAGAGTGGTTGTGACTCCTCAGTCCCTCTCTGTTCTTCCCTGATTATTCTCTTTGTGTTGTCATCAGGGCAGACAAAACATTAGTTTTCCCAGAACAATCTGGCAAAAGGAAATGAGTGTGTGTATGTGTCTGTGTCAGGGGTGCATCTTTATCCCCCCGCCCCTGTACCTGGTACGGGCCACCAATGACGAAAAGGAAGAACCATGTTCTAGGACACTCACATACACTCAGAGCACAGTACTTTAATTTGCTTGCAGTATATGGTTGCCAATCATAATCACAGCCTTGGTGCGAATTGCTTCATCTCCTGTTTCAGTGTAACTTACTCTGACTGTGTGTGTGTGTGTGTGTGTGTGTAAGACGGTGCATAGTCTCTTCCCGGACTCCCTTGTTAAACAAAGACTTGTTTTAATATGAGCTGGCATGAGAAAGAATCCACTTTGCCTTTAAAGTACCTGAGTCAAGCTGAACGGAGTGATTATATAAAAGCAGGGATCATGGCTACCTCATAGAGACAGCTTTGCGCAGTTAAAGTCATTATTACACAAATAGTTGTCGAAGTGGATCCAGACAGTTTTTTTGGTTTTATGTTGGGCGTGACGTGACATTGCTTCTTTTGAAATTTATTAGCAGGGATAATTGTGCTTACAAAGATTCAAATTACAACACGCTTCGAGCTTTGTCATTGTTTTTTAGCAAGGTTGACTTGAAAGTTGAATGTTGGGAAACACTGCCACATGTGAGCTGTGGAGAGGCCCAGTCAGGGTGGACCAAACCTGACTGGTGCTGTAGCATACTGGGCTATAGCTCGGATCAGCCCAGTATTATAAGCTGCTAGCCAGATGGACCAGTGTTGACAGGTCACTTATTGTCTGTCCTCCAGTTCTCTTCAAGGGCAAATGTAGAACTAGGCCTGTACAGTCAAATATTATTGGATGTGATGGCACACATTGCCAGTACTAGATGTCGCTTTAGGCTGTGTGTCATCGTGCCAGTCTTATTAGGATGCACGGGCTGTTTTGTCCTACAACAGTAGCATCCATGAGAGTTCATTTATGTCTGATAGTGAATGGCTTGTTTACCTCAATGCCTGTCTTTAGGATCGTGAGACCCTGAGGTTTTCAGGCTTTAGCAGGGTTTATTTGGTTGGTTTGTGTTTCTGTCTTTTTTCCTGGGTGCTAGTGTTTTTTTGTGGTTTGTTTGGTTGTCTGTTAGTCTATGTGGCTGTGGGTTTGGTTTGTTTGTATCAAAGTGTGGTTTTTTATGTGTATGTGAGCGTGTTGAGAGTTTGTATGTGCATTTGGGGGTATTGTGCTGGTTGAGGCAGGGTTGTGTTTACAAAGCGGGTCCCAGCAGAGCCCAGATCTCTGACCCTCGCATTCCAGAACCACCACTAATCGCCTCCGTCTGCTGTTCTCTGCAGAGAAACCCTTGAAGCATCTTTCTTGGCTTCATCTTTGCAGTTTTCTCTCACCCCAGTATTACTACCCCTCACCACTATTTGTCAATTATAAAAGCCCCTTGGCCATGAATTTCACCCTAGTTTTTAGTCCATATATTGATCAACAGATGTTCAGCAATATGACCTTTCAGCACGTCACAGAGTAAGTACCATCTGTCCTCTTTTCCTTGCACTGCCTCTCATCACTTTCTCCATAGGTTTTTGTTTAATTTATTTCTTGCTTGTAGTTGTTATTCTCCTCTCGCAGTGAGCTCATTCTGGGCTGTGGTCATAGATGTGTAAATTAGAACCAGAAAAGTTTCTTAGAGTGAGGCACATATCCCCTCTGCACTCATTCCTCCTCTTCTCCTTCCTCCCTCCCTCCCCCCACCCCCCCTCCCTCTCTTCTTTCCCCCTTTCTCTCTGTCGCTTTTGACTATTTGAAAGCATTCCTGCTTTGAGTGTCAGGACTAGCGAGCAGCACATTTAGGCCTTGCTGTGGGAGCCAACCCACTCCACCGCCTCTTTTTAGGTTCCCTGGCAGGCCGTTCCTAGCCGGGCTCTGTATTGAGCATGTCCTGTCCAGGTGCAGAGGTTTTGCTCACAGCTGTGTGACAGATGATGTGAGGGTCTCTGAAGTGTTTTTGTATCTTGTTGTGAAAAGTGTTGCAGCGTAGTTGTCATTGAGAGGCCCAGAGAATTGTAGGATTACTCAAGTACTAAACAACTATCTGCATGCGGACACCACATGTGGTTTCAAGTGCCATCGCTTTCTATTGTTTTTATTTTACGGCGTGGATTACAACTCGTGCATTAGTCAAGGTAAATTTAGGGGATGCATTTTATCACTCCAGTGTGGTTAAGTCAGCAGCTTAACCACAGTGGAGTGATATTTTAGAGCCAAATGTGTCCATGAACTACATGCAAAAATGGGAAAACAAGACAAACCATAAGTATTGGCAGGCCTGCAGTAATAAAACACGCTGCTAACCGGCTCTGCACTTCATGGTTTCCATTATGTATGGAAAACGATCCTTCAAGAAGTCTGTAAGTGCATGCCTGTGCGTTTAGGCCTTAATGGAGAATGTCAATAATGTCTCTACCAGCAAAGTATTGATTACTGAGAGAGGACCATGACATTAAAAATGTTAAAGCATGTTAAAGAATGGTACAGAAAAAAGAGACTAATTTACACAATTCCTTTTAAGACAGAATGAACACTTTCCTGCCCCATGTCACACATACAGTATAACCAGCATGCTTCAGTGTAACTGTGGACTGTGTGAGATGTTTTATCCCGGTGCAAACACATAAAATAGCGTGTATTTCATTTGAACCAAGTGGATAAAAATCTACACCCACTCCCTTTAAACCTGAGATGAACCAGACCATATCTCTGCATTTCCCCACCGAGGTATGACACACACAGACAAAGAGATTGTGAGAGATTAAGAGATACAGATTTTTTTTTGTTTTTTTTTCGAAATTAAAATTAATGCATTAGTATTCGTTAAGTTAAGGAAATTGTTTACTGTAATCGTTCTATTCATATAGACATGTGCTACGACTACATCTGCTACAAAGTACATTATTCACACAAAATAGTTGTTATAATAGGCAGGAATCCAGATGAGACCTTACTCTAATGATAATGAAATGTTGTATAGGTCCATTTTAATAAATGTGTATGTTGACGTATCAGTGTGTGACTGAGCTAAATGTATGTCGGTGTGTGTGAGGAGTTGCCTGTAAACATAGATGTGGGTCAGATGAGAGGTGTTTCCCATTTCTCTCTCTCATTCTGTCTCCCTCTCTCTATCTTCATTAGCGTCACAGCCTGTGCTATCTGGTGGTGGACATGGCTTTTATCTTGTGTTTTGTCTTTCTCTCGAGGCAGCGACAGGACAGTGACGACAAAGTTCACTTCCACAAACCTTTCACTACAGTCTAATGTAGTATACTGTACTGTACAAAGAACCTCAAATCTGTTGCTGATTACAGATCAGCAGTGAAGCTCCACTAGTGGTATTGGGTGATTTTGTCATGGAATTAATGGTTGTAAAAGTACAATCAGCAAGAGCTTAGACTGAAATAAAACCAACGTGGACATGGTTACCTTGATCAGGGGTGTTTTGCATGCACAGTAACTTTTCTTTCATGTGAATGTGTAATTGTTCATTGTTCCTTCTGGCCTGATTTTGAGTGTGTATCCTGTGCACTACTCAGTCACGTAGTCTGAGAGATTCCCTGGCAGGAACAGTGTTTTGGCCTGGGAGCGTTCCAGCCAACAAGCAAGCCTGGGATGACAGGGAGAGGCACAGAGGTTAATGATTAGTCCCATGTTCTCACTGCATTCCATGGGGTGACAAGGGGACATGGGATAAGGGACAGAGAAATGAAGCAGCCTGGACAGTCCTTTACACAGCTAGTGGTTGTTAGTACATAATAAGTACAGAATAAAGGCTGTGCAGCTCAGCCGCGGTTTGTGGGGATTATCTTATTTCCCATTTTGTTATGATTAAAATGCTGAACACATTTCACCCAGTGAACCTTCACCATCAAGCTGTGAGGCGTGTTTGCATAAGCAAGTTAGACCTTGACTCCTTTCACCTGATACAGTAAGTAGTGACCAACCAGGAAGTGTAGTCAAATCATTATGTAGAACATTAGTTCATGTAAAATTAGACAGACTTAAAGCTACAGAGCATAATGTTTGGACAATTTTCTCATTTTTTTGTTGATGCTTCTAATTTTTCTTCATGACCAGAAACAATGCAACCTCATTTGTACGCTGCATCCTTTTGGCTCTGTCAAGCAATACTATCAGACCTTAGTGAGGGAGCGTTTGTGTATACAGTTATCCCACCAGCTTTTGTGAACAGTATATTACACTTCTTTCCCAATGTTGCTGTTAACTAAGAGTCAGCTCTTTTCACTGAACAAAGCTCAATTGTTAAACAATATCCTGCTCTCCCCACACTGGGTTTATTGTGACACAATTACATTTTCTGTGCAACATGCTCTCTAATATCGTGTTCCTTCTTTCTCATCCTAATTGTCCGCTGTAATTATCATCTGTGTGTGTCGTCTTTGTCTTTCTATGTTCGTCGCTCCTTCTCCCTGCTCTTCGCGGTTGAGGCAGCTATGTGTGGAATGCTTGATCCCAGGGAATCTGTTAATCGTGTTGGGTCACATATCAGTCCCCTGAGAGACAGGAGAGGGCCATCTTCATGTTTCTCAGTGGTAATGACTGTATGTATCATGCTGTCTCTGTAATCCTCATAGACATTCATTGAGCCATCTGTTTTTTGTTTTTTTTTGTCTTTGTCCCTTCCTTTACCATCAGCCTCCATTCCATTCTTTGCATGTGAGTTGAAGGCAGTGACTGCGTACAAACGAGGCTTCTTCTGCGGAGACTCCAGCATCACCTACCCCTACATTGAGAGAGAAGCCATCCCTGACAGCCTACTCATCGCTGGTGGTATAGTCATTACTGGCCTAACGGTAAGATGCTGATACCTGTTGAGTATTAACACTTTTCATTTTTAGGATTCATTTTAGAAATAAAAGAAACATACTTCCACTCCTTCACTATGACTTTCTCTCCTCATTTGTCTTTTCTCTCAGATTGCACTAGGGGAATGCTATCGGGTACGTTTCCGAGGTGTGCACTCACGGGCTTTTGTTAGAAACCGCTACGTGTCGTGCCTGTACAAGGAACTGGGAAGCTTCCTGTTTGGTTGCTGTGTGGGTCAGTCTCTCACCAATATGGCCAAACTAAGCGTGGGACGCTTGCGACCCAACTTCCTGTCTGTCTGTAACATCACCTATGCCTCCATCAACTGCTCTCCGGGCAGCTATGTGGCCGAGCCCAACTGCAAACAAACTAATCAGAAGATGGTGGAGGAAGCAAGGTGTGTGATGTGTGTGTGCATTTGAGTATTTCTGTGTTTAAAGCTGATTGAGTGTGCTGTTCATTGAAGGTGTGTGACACAGTAGTCTGATTCATGTAGTAAATATTTAACCTTCGGCAACTTGTATTGATCTTCTCTTTCAGGAAGTCTTTTTTTTCTGGCCATGCCTCCTTTGCAATGTACACCATGCTTTATCTGGCAGTAAGTCACTTCCAACACACACACACACACACACACACACACACACATTTCCTGGAAATTTACTGTTATTAACCTTAACCATAACTACCACTGGTCTAACTCTAATATCTTCACCTTAAAATGTAATCATTTACATTATGGGGATTTACTTTTTGTCCCCTAAGGAAGACATGTCCCCATAATGTGACTACTTAAACAGATTTAGGTCCCCACAACATGAGTAATAACGCACGCACACGCAAACACACCCTGGAATGTGACCTTCACGTTCACCTGAGCTTCTGTTGTATAATTACAGTATTTGGTGTTTAGTTTACATTGTTGGGGGTAATATGACGGCGCTCACTTTCATTTCTGTTTCATTCTGAGACAAGAGTCCGTGAGAGGTGACAGGTTCAACCATCACTACGCTAATTAAACACACACAAGTGCACAGGCATGTGCTTTTCAATTATATTCATACTTCCGGATTGTAAGGGAGGAGATCTTTGACGGCAGCTGTTCTCAAAGAGAATGATGAGACACGGATAAGGGGGTATGAGGGGTTTTGTGTGTGTGTGTGTGTGTGTGTGGCATGAATAGATGAACAGGCTAAACAGACAGAGGAGGCCTTGTTGTGGGTCTCATGTAGAGGAGGGGGTGAAGGGCTGAATACGCCTGTTGAGGGATCGACAGGCTTCTTTCAGCCAAAGACTCAAAGACCCCTTTCCAGCTTTCCCCATCTCTTTATTTTTCGCTCATGCTGCCCAGTGCTCACTGGGGCATTGTGGGAGAGAAGCGACAGTTAGAGGGAGACAAAAGCACATAATTATCCATAAAACTTGTGTGTTCCTCAGCTATTCCCCGTCATTAAATCTTAAATTATAGTGTGCGGGGGACTTAAATATTTATACTGTGTACAACTAAAATTGAAAGGGAAAGGATGAAAATCACCACCTCTCCCGTTTGCACTTGTGCGCCATAGAAGTCTAAATGAATAGCAGCTCCTCTGATCCAAAGGAGACAGACAGGGATGAGTGGGGGGTTAATAAATAAAGGAAGAAAAAAAGTAGAAGTGGTTTGAGAAAAACAAGGGCCTCAGTGTTTGTTAATCTGGTGTTCTCTGTCCTCACACCACACTCCTGTTTCTACATACACTCTCTCACACACACAGGGCTCACCTCACACTGACTTCCACTTATTTTGGACAGTCTAAACAAAGTGTTTTCCCTAACATTAACCATTACCAGTTAATGCCTAACCCTAACCTAACTGTAATTAAAATCTTAGCCCTAAACTTAACCAGGTCCTTAGAAATAAGTTTCTGCCTCATTAGGATCAGGTTTTGTTCTCCATGAGGACTACTGGGCCTGACAATGTCAGTGTTTAGAGGTACCAAATACAAGAACACACACGCACACAAAATAGCCTAGCTGGTGTTTCAGTGGACCATAGACAGCCAGGAGAGAATGTGTCAAACCTGTAGCTACACGCCACACAGACCACGGCCAGCTGCTGGAGTTTGACCTGCTCTCAGCTGGGAATGCAGAGGAAGAGAAGAACCCAGAAAGGGTCGGTCTCAGTGCAGGAAAGTAGGCCAAATGTTCCCCAGTGGTTGACGGGTCCAAACCTCAGCACCACCTCATAAAGAGTGCTCTGCATCACGTTCGGCCTGTGACCCCATTTTTTTTTTGTACAGATGCAAACATCCATTTTGCATGGTAGCAGGAGCTGATGCTCAGACGAGGATGAAAAAAAGGAGGAAATGAAGCTTAAATAGTTTGAATGGACTCATGCCAAGCCTTTTTTTTGGCCTCTGGGTAGCGGACTGAAAGGATATTTCTCTCAAAGCTCTTCTAGGTTCAGTCATTTTGTAACGCACAAGAACCCACACGCTGATATTTACTTCCCTGTAATCTGCAGCAGTTTAACAGCAATATGTATGTACCCTTTTTTTCTTGCAGTTCTACCTACAGGCACGGTTGTCATGGCGAGGGGCACGCCTATTGCGCCCACTAATACAATTCCTCTTAGTGATGATCGCCATCTACACGGGCCTGAGCCGCATCTCTGACTACCGTCACCACCCCACTGACGTCCTCACAGGCTTCATCCAAGGAGGACTCACTGCGTACTGGGTGGTAAGTCAAAAATCACAGCAGTTATCTGTCTTGAGTTGACTTGAGTTAACTTAAACAATAGGCTCTCGGCCTCATTTCCCCCACTCTGATCTCTAGCAGTGTTTACTAACAGTCAGTGACTGACAGTGTGTGTGGTTTGTGTATGTATCCCCTGACATGTGTCTGTGTCTGTGCCTGAAGGCCTTCTACATCTCCTCCATGTTTAAGCCCTGCGCCCGTCCAGACCTGTCTCCCACCAGCATGTCCCTGGAGAGTCCACTGTCCAGCCAGCAGACTGTCTGTTAGCAGACACACGCAGTCATTCCAGGAATGAGATGACGAGGGGAGATGGACTGCAGAAAGACAAGAAGAATGTCAGATAGCACAAGTGAGCAGTGGAGGAATTCTTTAGAAAGGGAACCATTATAATAGAGGTGTACAATTAAAAGAGATGGAGTACAATCTACACGTGCTGGCTCTTTTGAGCATAGTGACACACACCCACACACACACACACACACAGCACAGTAATCAACATGTGAAAAACAAAAAGCACATATGACTGTGAGTCAAACCCGTCCAGTGAAAAGAACTGCATAGTAATATTACAGATATTTTTATATATGAAAAAGAGGAAAAAAAAAAAAAAAACTTTTATTTTTCAAGAGGATTTTTTTTAGAAGCTGCTAATGTTGATAGTTGCCAGTTTGAACTTGTTTTCTTCTGTGATGGCGGCATTTCTGTCAGTGCATGTGATGAGCTTTCATAGCGGAACTGGTCACTCGTTGGTCTTGAGTGGCAGAGAGGAGAAACATTCTCCGGTACTCTGCTCCGCTTTGACAACCTGACCCAGCAGCTGTGAACTGAGACCTTAAGACCTCAGATATAAAGACAGCACTGGCTTAAACTTCTAACCGATTTTACCTTCAGTGATGTGATGTGTCACTGCTCTAATCAGCCTGCCCTGCATCACTACGTCTTAAACAATAACTTGTATGTAAGAAGAAAAACAAAACAAAACACTACTTGTGCTGTAATACAATGTTATCTTCCTTTTTTTTTGAGTAACCATGGCAGTGTGAGGGAGGAATCAGGTAACTCCTCCTCCCTTCCACTCCCTGTTTTTCTGTACTAACCACTTTGACTGTGTCTCAGAGGTGGAGGTTTGACTGAATTTTAACCTTTGACTTTTGCCCCTGGACTTCAATCTCTGAGCTGCACCTTGATTTATGCCACTCTGACAGGGGGGCCGACGTGGCTGTGTGAGGGCCCTCCTGTGCATCTTTATTAATAGCACTTGAACATACATAATGGAACGTTCTAATTATAATCAATATTAAATATTTTATCACAAGATTGAATAATCAGTGTTTATCGTTGTTATTGACAGACTCATACACTATATTTGTTTTGTTTTACCTGAAATGATAATTATTCAAATTGAATGTAAATAGGTATGTCATTTTATAAACCACACAGAATTGCAAAAGTATTAGTTCTAGTTTTGGACAGATCTTTTTTTTTTTTTTTCTGTTTGTGTAAGTGATTGTATTTACATTTGTGTTGATCAGGTACGGAGACTTACTATTGTATCTGTTGTAACTACTAGACTGAGCCACAGGTATTATCAAAAAGCTATATTTCTTGTGTTCCCAGTTTTTGTTATTTGTCTGTTTTGTCTGTGAATGCCAGAGAGGCAGAAATAACCACTGTAATCAAAAAACCAAACCAATAAAATGAATGTTGACTGTTTTAACTTCTTCTGTCCTCCATTATTTCTAGTATTAGGCAAATAAACTAAGAAAGTAAGAAAAAAAAGCACCAGTCTCGCTCAGATCAACCAGGCACGCATACTAAGTCTGAGTGTCACAATATTTATATCAATATCTCATCTTGGTTGTCTCTGGCTATTAAAAGCAGAGTTATACAAGTATGTCATTATGTTGTAAAATCTGTGCTGAAACAAAATGTAAGCACTGAAATGATAAGTGGCTTAAGCAAGTAGTGTTTGGAAGCTTCCATTCCACTGCGCCCCCCCCCCCTCTTTCTTTCATTACCACTGCTCCCTCTCCGCTGCTGCACACCCTAGTCCTGTTCCTGCTCTTAGTCCTTTTCAAGTGCAGTGGAGCATGATTGGCTGTTTCAGGGGGTCATGCTGCCATGGAGATGCTTAGACAGATACAGGTTGGGGCATTGGAGGCCTGCTTTCATTTCTTATTTTCTCTCTTGAACCTGGGGAAGATAATAAAACAAATCAGACAGTGAGGGCAAGAGAGAGAGAGGGAGAGAGAGAGTTCAGTAATGGGTGTTCCCATAATACTGAGGTAAGGGAGACTGACAAGCAGGAAAAGTTGTCCACTAATGAAGGGAGGGAGTAGTGGAGCAGTTGGCAGAACAAATGGGGCGGTAGATTGGGGAGAGTGAGGGTGATGGGCGTGGGGCATCAGGATGGGAAGAAATACAGTTGTGGTTTTTGGATCGGTTTTGTTTCATAATAATATTGTAACTAAGGAGACACATTTCATTCCTGAGCAACGTATATGCCCGTGCTTGTGTGACAGGTTTTTGTCTGCCTCACTTCTTTTTACTGTCCCACGTGCGACTGAGCTAAGCAAGACATCACACACCCTGTCAAACATGATATCTCCCTCACACGGCGGCTGTCGTCCTCCTCACTAACCCTGTGGCCTTAATGGAAATGAATTGGGGTCGCCAAGCAGAGGCAGATGCTGTATGCTCAGATTACTGAGGTCCAGGCACAAGGGCCTCACTATTTACACTGCTGCGACTGTGCACATAGTAGCCTGGTACTGTGGTCATTTATAATGGGGGCCATTTGAACTCTTATCTCAACAGGTGAAAGGCATTACTGTCCTGATGCTCAACTGTAAAGAGAAAGCTGAAGCCACACTCATCCTCTTCCACATATTTTATGTTGGGGATTTCCTTGATAAGACGATGGTTTTTGTGAAATTGGACAGGTGCAAAAATAGCCCGGCGGATGCTGCAGAGCACTGATCCAAATCACCAGACAGATAAGTGTGCAGAGTAAGGCACGTAGCTCACCTGCATATCTCAGAGGAACGGACACATGTGTCATACATGGCATTGATAACATCATCAAGGCATTTGCCAAATTCCATTAGGAAACTCTGACCCTGCTTTAAGGGATTACCTTAAAGTCTTTGTAGCAAGGACTATTTTCAGTCTTAGCAAAACTTGATCTGTCCTTTTTTTCTACCAAATAAAAGCTGCTTAAGGTGCTAAAATGATTTGACTTTGAAGAGGAAAAGAAAGTTACTTGCGTATGAATTGAAGTGCTTTTCACCGTGTGTCTCCAAGGCTTCACAGATGAGTCTCTGGAACTCTGCTGGCCCCTTATCCAGCTGTAGTCCAAATGTAATAGAATTAGAAAGGATTATTAGGCTCTTGTTCAGGCCTGCTCCCCCGCGGCAATGCTATGCATATTTTCAAGTCTCCCGTAGTAATGACAGTCAATGAATGCACCGCCTGCAGCCATAGGATGGCAAGTTGGCAACTGTGTGTCCTGATATGCATTTGTGAATAGTATCAGTTGGAACGTTCCCGGTGAAATAAATAGGACATGAATGTTCTGCTCTTCAGAGAGGAGGACGTGTCAAGCCACGTTGGAGATCATATCCAAAACTGATCCTCGAAGAACTGGTGGGGAACCACCAGTGGAATAAATCACTGCCAAATGTGGAAACTTTGTGTAGACGTGTGATGTTTGTCTGTCTCCTCACATACACAACAGTAAACACATGCCTTATTTATCAGTCCAGCACATGTACTATCTGATGTGGACAGTGTCATTTTGTTATCTGATGAGGACAGCATCATTTTAGCAAATCAAGGCATGGGTTATGGAGTGCACCACACACTCTCGATATATCAATTTGTCCAAACAAGTACTTCTTTTTCCAGCTTTTTATAAGAGTATTTAAGCCTGTTATTATTCTGAATATTTCCTATAATAGCACACATTATTTAAACATGTTTCTTTGAGTTTGTTGGAAATCTAATATCTCTCTGTGGTTCAGTCACAGATACAGACCTGGAACTAGTAGAGCAGACGACGTTATTCACAAGCCACCATTTACTTACTTAGAGGTCATATTTAGGGCTTTTCAAGGCTGAAGAGGTGTTACGAAAGCACAAAACAATAGACGGTTTCCTGATAAGACATGGCGCCATAATGTGTGGTGTGTTTACTTTAGTGTCAAGCTGAACGTTTCAGGGTAGGGCGACCTTTGCTACCCGCAGCTTCTCCCTTTTGAGGACGAGATGGTCTCAGCTAGTCGTCTTGTTTTGCCACGGCCTCTTTGTCAGCTGTAAAACCAAGAAAAGTAAACACATTTACCTTTTTGGAAAAAGGAATAAATCTGACTCGGAATCATAACAGTTGAGTTAGACTTTGAGAAAACACTCTTCTCTAAAACAAACCTATCTCCCTGAGCTTAGACAAGACACATATTCAGTAGAGATAGCGAACCACTTTGTTTATACTGCGTAGTGTGACAGATTATAGATTTAATGTGTGTGTGTGTTTTTCCTGCATGAGTTCCTGTTCAGGTTTGTTTCATAACTCGCAGGCTGCTGATGGTCGACTGGAGTGTTAAAAAAATAGTAAAAAAGAGCAACAACAGCCAGGATTTGTGAGGTGTCAGTGATGACTGCGGTGGAAAGGTGGGAGGATGATCCTGCGATCCAAGGTCAACAAGCTAAACCTCCTGCAACACTCACATTCACATGTTGTGGTAATGTAACAGTGACATGACACCCAGCACAAGTTAATACAAGCAGGGGGTCATGAAAACAGAGCATTCATCACTTGAGCAAACTACAGTAAATAGCCGAGGGAAAGTTGAACATATATAACTGACCTCATTCTAAGCAGATGATCTCACTGCGGACACAGTGAGTTTTGGCGAGAGCAGTTAACATAAGCAGTGTTGTGTGTCTTTGGCTTCACGTGTACATTGGTATGTGTGTACAGTATACGCTCAGCCTTTGCCCACAACACTACACGTTTATGCCTTTGTTTGTGCATGAGCATGCATATACCTGTACACACATCTGTGTGTCTGTTTCAGAGCTTGTCTAAACCATGAATCACTGTTTCCCTTACACAACCCACAACCACCTCACATATGCACCACCTTATTCACCTCAAATACACGCTTACATACATTGTTTTTCCATTTTTAGATTAGATTAGATTACATTAGGTCTATTTGCTGACTTTTTGTGACTCTTTCCCCCTTTTGTGGTAGTTTCACACCACAGTAATGGCAGGGATAAGCATTTAATGGCTTTAGCGCTAACAACTTGTATGGCCCCTGTGGTCACTGTTTACTGTTTGAGGGCATAATTATTCCACCTCGTTTTGATGAAAGGCTTGAATTCAGATCTACAGACGGCAACATGTGGACAATTTGACATGAGTTGGGCGTATGGTGTTGTTGAGGGTGTGGGAAAGTATAGTACTATATGTCAAAGATCAAAATGCAGCGTGCGATAGTAACGATAGTGTTATTAGTGCAGTGGAAACACTAATTACAGTCCTCCCTGGAACCAACTGGAATAACACAGAATCTAAAAAAATAAATAAAACAGCGTTGTAAGTGCTGAGGTCAACACTTACAACGCTGCACTACACCAGAGAAACTGTTAAATACGACGTAAACCTATGTGCTCCCTCGTGGGTATGTATGTATGTATGTATGTAAACGCATCACTGTATCTACACTTTTTTAAAATCCAAGTATAATGATAGTTTTATGCAGCTGTTTAACGATTTTGTACACAGCAGACACCTGACAGTAAATGAAGTGAAGCTTGCGGCGAGTAATTTGTGTATGTAATGCAGATCACTTGCCAAGTAGAGCTTATGTACTGTAATTGCTAAACAAATGGCAGTACGTACAGTGCATTAAACAGCAGAAATTCACCTTAATAACAGTAATAACTCATTATTAGAACAGGTTGTTTTTCTTTTACTATTGGTCCTATAGTATGATGGATCCCTTCATGTTTCTTTTGTATAACAGGTGGACTACAGCAGCTTTAATGATGGATTGTTTACAGTCATTTGCTGTAATTGGTGAACAGTGTCAGACTGACAGTCACAGCTCCTGGCTACCCATGTTATTAACATTAACCTTATGGGGTGAGTTACTGCTGCCTGTGTCTTGTAATTATCTTCATCCTTCCTCTCAGTCGTGGTGACAGATGATGGTGGCAGTGGAAAAGCTGGTGAAGGAAACCTCCTGTTGGAGGAAGAGGATTGATGTGACAGGGAGTCAATCCCAAGCCAGGAACCACAGAGGCATCTACCTGTCTAGACACAGAACAGCTGTCACTGACTGGGGATGACATGCAAAAATCACAAAGTTTTGACACAGTGATGACAAAGCTGACATCAGCTTTTCAGCATTAATGAATCAAAGGTTATGAATTGACTTAAAGGAAATGTATACAAGAAATGTAGTATATGACGTGTACTCACTATGTCATCATGTTGACACAAACTTATTACAGGTCACAAAATGAATGCTCATTTGAGCAAACTCTGCTCGTATAGCACTTTAAAATGTGAGATGCCAGCAGGCTGAGTGCAACAGACATGCAGGTGTGGATATTTTGTGGGGTGTGGACAGGGAGGCAAAACAGGGAACTTCAGCCAAGTTTAAGGAAGGCATTCTCTTCCTCTCTCTCTCTCTTTTTTTACTGAATCAGAAAATATTCATCCATCCATCTTCTACCACTTTATCATCCACATGAGGGCCCCAATCCCGGCGGATATGGGGCGAAAGGCGGGGTACACCATGGTCACTAGTCCATCACAGGGCCACACAGAGGTAAACAACCATCCCCTCTCACACTGTGAGTGTCATATATTATATTATTATGTCTCCTGTCATTCTGTGATAATTCTCTGTTCCTGCTCTAAAACAGACCCAGTCAGACATTTACAACAGCTTCAAGTTCATAAAATAAACCAGATGGTAGAACAATTATGTGTTAGTGCACGAACATAGTGTAACAACAGGTTTACAGTATAAGTGCAGCTTTTTGTTTATGTATTTTGGGAAGTCTGGCAATCATGTTCCTATAAATTGGCATTGCAGTCGCTGTTGTTTTACATGTACCACCTTTAAACCTTGAAAGTCTTTTAGCGCCATCTATGGTGGTGTTAAAAACGGCAATCGTTTCTCCATTCAATTTGCAGGTCCCCCGTAAACAATATGGATAAAGAAACTAAAACACCGTCCTTTAGCTTTTGTTGGTGCATTCAATTTCACCTGTGCAGTTTTCATGCTCTTTCTCCAAATCCTCAGGTAACCTCAGTGATCCGCAGTGCAACTAAACACAACCCTGGCTTTATTTAACAATAGGGCTTAGTCAAGTGTGAACAGCCACACAAGGGCTGCCTTAACAAAACAAAACACGACTGTGACAGAAATACCGTCATAAGTGACATTTTACAGCGCTGCAACTACTCCCCCTTCACAAATAACTGTCCCCTAAGACTGAGGCTTTAGAGGAGACACAGTTAGATTCTGTGGTGAATGACAGGATGTGCAGAGAGCAGTAGAAACAAAAATAACCTAATTGGGTAATTTGATGTACATTTTTGACATACTTTCTCATGAGTTCACTTGTTGTGCGGTGCATGGCAGTTCTTATACACGTACTTGTTTGCGTGGTCTGAATCGCATGCTGCATGCAAATGTAGGTGAGAGGCTACAGAAATAACAGAGGCTAGAAAATAAAAATCCTGATTGTTTCTCAGGGATTATCCTTCACAATGAAAGGCTTTATCGGAGGGCCTGGACTGCTGTAACAAGACACGCTCGCCCTGGGTTCGCCCAACCAAATACGAGACTAATGCCAGCAACGAATCACAAGGGGAAAAGAAATGAAGAGCACAAAGAAATGAAGCATAGGGGGGAAACAATGGAGAAACAGAGTATAGAGCGGCAAATGACAGGGGAAGAAAAATGAAGTGAGTGGGAAAAACAAGGTGAAAAAGGAGAGTGAAATAAACAGAGAAGAGCAGAAGTTAAGCAAGTTTAACTGGAGGCCGTGCTGCAAATAGAGAGGTTTGTTTTCTGACACAGATCCCTCTCAGGAGATTGAGCTGGAAAACAGATTAATAGAGCTTGTCCAAGTTGCTGTATCATATTGTGTGTTATATATCTGAGCAGAGTATGAATTTAAAAAAAAAAAAGGCCTGTGTATTATACCAAGCAATTTCTTTTGATGTAACCGTTTGTTGCCTACTGTAAATGAAGTGGCCTTCATCAGGATCATGCAGGCCCTGAGGCAGCGGCTGGTGCATCAGCAAAGACATTTTCAAATTTGTCATGTTTGAGATGTTTATGATATGATCTGACCAGAGGTGTTTTTCATGCGGTTGTTTGATTTGCTTCCTTTTATAAGACTTTCTCAGCAGGATCAAATTGCCGTGCCCAGGATTACCAAGCTCTGTAAAGGGGACTTGTGGTTTTGGAATGAGAGGGGAGTTGGCTGGAAGAAGCTTTGATAGTTGTGTAGGAGGTGTAGATGAGGTGGGGGTGTGCACCCTGTTGTGTGAGGTCCTGGGACTAGCACTCATTCTTTTATATTGGCTCATTGTATTGGCTTTATGGGTTTGGGTGGTGTGTAAATGCTAGAATGTAACCATATAGCACAAATGCATGTTCATGTCTTATGCTAAATCCATATGACACATTCTATAGTGTGTGTGATCCGTGTTTAGTTTAGTTTAGATATTCATTGTCTAGCTAGGACAGACTTAGGGGTGCTAGTCTTGCTTTGTATTGTAGTTTGGTTTCCTGGATCTTTTTATTTTGAATAGCATCCTCCTCCCTTAGTTCCTCCTGTTCTTTGTTGTTTTGTTTGATACAGATTTATACTCAACATAGTAAAATAATATTTAATTTAAATCCCCCTAACGAGTCGGGGTACAAATGTTAGATTGTGTTGGTGTACTTCCTGTAGTGGCTGTGTGTACTGGTCTCTTTGTGACCAGGCTTCACTCTGAGCCGACTGGATGGAGCAGAAAGTGTCTAACAATCCCAGTCCGACTTTGACTTTTCTTAACTCTATGCTTATTACCATGTACGGTTGAGGCTCATAGAAATGTGAAGGGTCACACTCTGTGCAATATTAATATAACTGTGAACGTGTGTTACGTAAAGAGATAGTCAAATTACTCAAGGAGATACTGCTTTTTTTTTTGAAGGAGTCACTTCTGGCTTGTATATTTCTGTTGTGGTTGCAGTGGGCTCTCGACTGGCTGTATTTTGAAACCGTTGTGTAGCTACACACAGTCGAGCCAAGCAGGCTACTGAGCAGCCAGCACTATTGTCTCAGATCTACTCAGGATTCTTGGGGTGTTGCTTTGCCTCAGCTTGGACTGCATGACTCACACACTGTGAATGTTGCACCCAGTTTCATAATAGTAAACTGTTAATGATTATTTTACCCATATTTTAGGACATTCCAGAGGCAAAACAGCCTTTTTAAAGTTAGACTATCCACATGGACGGACAATAAAAGATACTCGGGCGGCAGAATGACGGCGAGAGAGCTGTTTATCCCTCATCACTGCTGATGAGGGGAACAGTGGAGGCACATGGGGAAAGCACTCAAGGCCAGAATTGTAATTATTTACCCTAAGGGTCCTGTTTGGACTGTTAGGAATCTGGTCTTTCCTCCAGATTACTGAGCTAGATGCATAGTGTTTGTGGGAGTGCAGGCCATGGGACATGCATGTTCGTAGCGCTGTGTGTTTTCAGCGTGCTCTGCGTCATCACTGCTCTCCTCTGTTTATGCAGGGCCTCTGTGGATATGGGGCGGGATGGTCGGACATCCAGGCCTCCCACTGTCACTTGATATCTATGGTAAATAGTTCAGATGATCGGACCAGTCTACCTTCATGCAGCTTTTTTTTCTTATTATTATCGTTATTTATTAACACTGTAAGTGATGAAGCGTTCAAGAATGATGCCATGTTACACTGGTTAGTCACGCCAAATTAGACAATAAATAAAAGTGCTCCTCTTAATTTTTCCAATATCTGAGGCAACATGAAAATCATTTTTTAGGGTTTACACCTGAGAGTTTGACTTGGACGCATACCTACATGCTGGTGGACTATTGCCATGTAAGGGAGACAGGGAAGGGCAGAAGAGAGCCAGAGCCAGAAGGATGATGGGAGGGAAGTAGTCAGTGTTGAGGAGATAGGGGGCCCATATTGAGTGACACAGAGTATCGTCTGTGTTTTTTCGGTGGACCAGAGAAGATGCAGTGTAAATGAGGCGTGTTTCACCCCCGTGTGTGTGTGTGTGTGTATGGATAACGACAAGGGCCTCTTTGAGTAAAGGAGTCTGCCATCCTCCGTCCATCCTCCGTCCATCCACCAGCTGTAAAGTAAAACAACAGAAGAATATAAACACCACAAATAAACATGGATAAACAAATAATAGAATAAAAACACAAACCTGTCAAAATGCTGAATTTGTAGTGGGCAGTAGTATGTGGTTCTCAGACCCCTGTGTTGGAATCAGAGTGGATGTACTGTACATCACGTCTTAACCTCATTTATTTCTGTTTCTCCATCTAGAACATAATGAAAACCCTGTGTCAATGTTGTTTCTCTGAAAGCCACGACCATCTGCTCCGTGTCTCTGACCCACAGGACAAGGGCTTCCCCTTGTGTTCAGATGCAAAAAGTACACTCTCCAAGCATGATTTGCCCGTATAGCATGATTGTTGCCAGACAGGCTGATTGGACCATTTTCTCTGAGTAGATTTAAAATCTACTCGGAATGGTGCAAAACGGGGAAAACTTTGAGTGGGCAGCTGTCCTGTGAACACAGACAGGTGAGGTAAAAGGACAGTGGGCATGCTGGCTGGTTGGAGCTGACAGAAATGCTCAGAATTAGAGAAATCTGAGGCTGTGGCACAATTTTAACAAGACCTGTCAACATTTAGCCAGGTTTCAAGAATTTGGATTTCAGCTGAGTCGCATACACTAGATGGCGGGGCCTGGAATTGTCGTCAACAGCTCAAATTCTTGGACCTAACATTCCTTCAGTCAACAGTGGTGTCATGATTAGATAGATAGTTAGATAGATACACGTCGGGTCCATCATGATCAGTAAATCATGGTTCAGGTGTGATGACTTGGTATTGTTGTTGATCTTTTATAGACATCCTCTTCGAGCATCCTAAACACTGCAAACTGTTTAGTTGTGTGGTAATGTAATGAGGTTACAATAAGACACTCCCCAGAAAATTTACTTCCTGATTCAACAACTTCCTCCTTTTCAGTGTGAGAGAACTTGTGAGAACTGGAGAGAACAGGATCAAAATCTCAGACTTTCTTTCGTTTAACAAAATGACTGCAATGACTTACATCCTCGTCTATGTAATAGCAATACTACTGTCCAGGGTCTATACACTAGGTAAGTGAAGTAATTGTGAGAACATATTCGACAATATTTTCCCCTTTTTTATGACTTGACTTCTGGGTGAAAAGCTAAGCTAAAACCAGAAGTCTGAAGACATCAAAGAGTGTCAAGGACGTTTTAAGAATCATCGTTTAATGATTCAAGCTTTCTTTGTTGTTTCAGAAAAAGTGCAAAAAAATATTGCGTGCCATGTTATTGAAACACAAGATGGCTTCAAATTCCCGCTCGAGTGTCCTGCTGGAAATGAGATTGCTGCGTATCGAGATAAGGTATTTTGATTTGTTTTCCAACGGTATTGTAATTCATATTTTACATGGCAAGGGATTTATTAGGCCTTTACGGGAAATAATGAATAAAGAGAAAGTAAAAGTAAAACTCTGGTTTCCTGGTTGCGTATGATTCAAAAAATTCCTTGGTACTTTTAGGGATTAGGGAACACATATTCACCATTAATTAGTTGCTTATAAGCATGCAAATTAGTAACATATTGGCTCTTAATTAGTCATTATTAATGCCTTATTCTGCATGGCCTTATTATACAACCAGTAAGTCATTAACTATACAGTTTTCCCACAATAACCTCAGAATTATTGCTTATTAGTAGTAAGTAAGGAACTTGTTGTGGATGAATTATGATCTCAATATGCTTTGCTTAGTATGGACTTTATAATGTGGTAATATCACAAGAAGAGGAAAAGGAGGCAACTTTAGATCAGGGAACATGTGTTGGTTAATAAGTGTTCAACTACCAGTGAATCAGTAGTGATCAAGATGCCACTTTAGTATGGGGAACATATTCTCAGTAACAAAAATTTAATTTAGAGTTATTTGGACATTATTAACACTTGTAGTTTTGTGTTTTGTTATGTGAAAACAGACCTTATTTATTACGTGTTATTAAGGTAGAATAACTATTCTTGTAATACTACCACCTTTTTAAAGTGATGCTAATAAGCAACTAATTCATGGTGAATATGTGTTCCCTAATCCAAAGTGTTACCAAATCCTCTCTTTACTTTCCAACAGATAAAGATTGCTATTGTTGAGCCTTCAGGCCAAAAAAAACATTCGCCTGAAGTGATGAGCATCGATGACAACTCTATCGTCACAAAAGAATGCAGAGACATTCAAATAAATTGCTTGATTTATGTGAGTTACCTCTCAATATACCGTATAATGCCCAGCTTACTATTTATCAATAGTTCATATTCTGACAATATGGACTTTGCTTTTCAAAGGGTGAGGCTGTGAGAGAGTCCTGGTTCTATTATAAAACAGGTGAGCAATGATATAGATATATACCTTTGACCTTTGATCTCACACCACTGATTATATATGAATATATAGAAAGCCTATGAACATATGCATAATATGTACAAATCTCTCACCAGACAAAAAAAGGCCCAAAAGATGGAGTCAGACCTGTGAGTACAATTTCACTTATTCCACTACATTAAAAACATATATATTGTCAACACTGTTGTAAATGTAAAATGTAAGATTTAACAAACTCGGTAGTCACAGTTATTTCAAAATCAGTGCTTCTCAGTGCAAGACTGTAAACAATGTAGGTCTTTCACCATCAACAGTACATCATTTTGTGAAAAGAGTTAGGGAGTCGCGGGGGAATGTCCTAAGCACAAAATGCTGCTGAATATGTATGGACATTGAGCCCTGAGGAGGTATTGTCTGAGAATCCGTCATGCTATCATGACAAGCGTAGCCATGTGAGTTTGGGAGTACCTTGGAAAATCATTGCCATAAAACACAATCCGCCACTGCATCACAAAATGTAAAACTAATAACATGAAGAGGAAGCCATACATTCATTTTACACAGAGCCATTGCTGGATTCTCTGAGCACGAACTAAAAGATGGAAAAATCAAGCCACATTGTCACATTCTTAGAAAGTCCCAACTTTTCTGGACACTAGGTTTGTAACTGGAAGAACATTTATTCATCACATTCAGTCTGATTAAATCCAAAATATGTTTTCTTCCTATTTATCTGTTTTTCAAAGAGCCGGCATTGTCAGGTTTATACAAAATGAAGGACCCCAAAGCACGATTGCATTATGACCAAAAATGTCTCAAATAAATAAATAAATACACAATAATAATAATAACAATAATAATAATGATAATAATAATAATAATGATGATAATAATGATAATAATAATAATAATAATAATAATAATAATATATATAATAATAATAATATATATAATAATAATAACAAGACAAGAAAAAAAATCTATATGAGGCAGGGTGAGATGTATAAAGTAAAGCATAAACAGAAAAATACCTTAAAACCTGGGGAACAAGAACAGGAGCAGGAACAGAACAGCATGAACCAGCAAAGACACTGACGAGGTCATCGGTAAACAGTGGTAACTGACCAGAGCTGAAACACATGAGACACGGGTGAATGACATCAGGAGCGAGACAGACAATCATAGTGCAGGGAAAACAGGACAGGGCACAGGAAGTGAAATTAAACGAGGTACACACACTAGGAAGAAATAAAACAGAACACACAGATTTAACAAACACCACAGTCCAAACCGATAAATGTCCGACAAATGACGGCACCTGGAGTAACCCAGGGGTCAAGATCCAGGAGTCATGCTGATCATGATATTTACAAAAATATGAAGAGAGTTGCTTACTAGAAGTCAAGTCCTGGTCCTGATTAAAGCTCTTGTCAACGCTTACGTTTGTTTTTACCCCAACTCACACCTCGCAGGTCTTGTGGCCGCTTGCATCATCAAAAACCCCTTCTTATTCTACACTTCCTCCTTTGTACACTGTGTTTTCTCTCTGTTGTGGTTTTTTTTTTAAGGCTTTGTTAATGACACAGTCTTTATCTGTTGTTCAGCTGACGACAGAAACATTTCCTGCCCTGACATCACAACACAAGGTGGCTTCAAATTCCCCCTCGAGTGCCCTGTCGGATCTGATATCACTGTGCATCGTGATAAGGTATTTTGATTTATTTTTTCGAACACAAATAATGATGGCAAGGCATTTATTAGTCCTAGTAAGTGTGTGTTACTGTGATTCAAAGACAACCAATACTAACTTTCCAACAGATTACGATTGCCACTGTCATTGCGGGCAAAAATCCAAACCACTCTTCTGAAGTGGAGAGCATCGATGAAGGCTTCATCATAATGAAACAATGCAGAGATATTCAAATACATTGCTTCAGTGAGGTGAGTTCTCTCTCGATATACCATATATGATCACCATACTATTAATCAATACTTCATACTTAAAATATGGACTTTACTTTTGCTTTTTAAGAGTGACCAGCATATGAATGAGTCCTGGTTGAATTATAAAACAGGTAAGCAATGATACATCATAAAAGACTGCCTCACCTTTGACCCTTGCATATGATACATGTCTCTCACCTCTTCATCTTAAACAGCTAATGGAGAATCTAAAGGCGAAGGAAGGAAGGGTATTGATCCCGGTTTCCCAAAAGCCTGGACCATCGGCTGTGAGTATACCTTCACTTATTTCACCACATTAAAAACATGTATGTCGTTGTAAATGTAAAATGAGTGTCTCATGATAACATGTTTGTGTTTTGCCTGTTTTCCACTCAGTATCAGTGGCTGCCGTGATAACACTCGGGATCATTGTTGTTGGGCTGTTTGTGTACTTGAAGTATAATTCATGGAAAAGGAAAATCACTGAGTGAGTGCTGTAATGCATGTTACACACAGTTATTTACAGTTATTCTTTTAATGAATTCATTTACTTTTTGTTCCTTTTGTCAGGGAGCAACAAGGTGCAGCTACTGTTTCTGGCTTTATTAGACACTTAAGTGTTTCCATTGGTTTCCGGAGCAGAGAAACTGGGTCAGTCATACTTACATTTCAACCACACTTCA
This sequence comes from Solea senegalensis, assembly GCF_019176455.1. Lineage (NCBI taxonomy): Eukaryota > Metazoa > Chordata > Actinopteri > Pleuronectiformes > Soleidae > Solea > Solea senegalensis. The sequence continues at coordinate 8,133,558 of NC_058038.1, forward strand.
ACATAAATGCAGTCCTACAGTTGGAGTTAGCACCCACTGTTGTTGTTAACTACTTGTGCTACTTTTACTTTTACAAGAAGTAGAGGAGATCATTGCTTGAATAATTCTACCAGCTGTTTAAGTTTAGTAATTTTCCGTTTTGCTGCCTGTAATCTTCTGCGTCCCTGTAAGGTCCCATGATGAAGAGCGTGGACAGAGTGAGGGGATCAGGTAAGTGATCACAGACGCAGATCTCTGGGGTGAATACATCCAACCTTGAATATTGTTTCTTTGTCATTGCAGAATGGAAAACATCCAACCTCCCAGTGTAGAGGATACTCACAGGTGAGGCTGCCATTTTAACAATAAAACCTAAACATCGACTGGGACTTGTTATTACCCCACTGTCAAAAACCAAAGACAATTTTTTTTAATTAACATTATAGGGCTAGACGGTTTTATGTTAAAAGCTACCATTGTCTCCACAGTATTGATTCTGAGCCTGATGGACTCACGCCTCATGCAGATCGTCTGGACTTGCACGACGAGGGAATCCAAAAGTGAGAATTTGATGAATTGGAATTGTATTCATTTATAATAACCACAACACAAGTGAATGAGATTCAGTGCACTTAATAATGACTGCTATTTGTATGGCAGGGGACACAACACGGCCCCTGAGGGAGCCTCTCATTATCGAGCTATGAACAGGTACGTTTCTATTTTACTATTACTATTATTAATGATTGTGATCGCTTACTCATGTGTAATAACTACTTTATATGGCTGCATCAGGAACTTGACAGGTGATCCAGGAGGAGTGAATGATGTTAAAGATGATGCGAGGTAAGTCTGTTTCACATTATAAAACAAGTATTTTATAAATATTTAATACATTTATTTGCAGAGCAATTTTCATACTAATAAAATGTAACACACACACACACAGGTAATATTATCTCATCAGTTTGCAAATGATATATAGATAAATAAGAAATTAAATAACGTTTAGTAAAGGTATTGATAAATAAATAACACATTAAACATTAATGACATTCTACATACAACACATGTGCGGAAAATAATATAATATAATAAATAAACCAAATTAAAAATGACAAATAAATTAATAAAATATAAAGGTCATAAATAGTAAAGTTATAAAGTGATAGAATTATGTCACAATACCCAAGATTAAAACAAGCTAAAATAGATTGCTTTCAAATTTTACTTCAATTTAGCCAAAGGCTGAAACACACAATGTAAAACAATACAAAACAAAAAAATCTGACAAATGCTAAGGAAGAAGAAGTACTCACCCTGAAGTTAACCCATGCTTCTGAATTCCTCTTCAGAATCGGGGAAATAAACAGTGAATGTTTACCTCGTGGTTCTGCAGCCCATGACACAGAAGAGCAACCTCTGCTGTCGGCTCAGCGGTGAGACCCTGCTCTTATAACTCTGCCCAAATCCTCTCTCAGCTTCCCAGTCTCCGGTCTCTTTCATAGCTTGATTCATTTTGTCTGCTGCTGCTGCTGCTGCTGCTGCTGCTGCTGCTTGGACAGCTGTCAGAGCAAAGGCTCCTGAAATTGTCTTTTGTCTGCCGCAGAGAAAGAGACGGAGACGCTCTTATTGTACAGAGGTTCATGTTTCTATTCCCTGTTGTTCTTGTCTCCAGAGTGAACGACCGAGGGTCTGACGTGACAGGTGAAAGTGCAGCTTTGTTGAAAAGCGGCGGCGGCACTGACCAAGACTTTGATGCAGGAGCTGAACTAGTGAGTAGATTTAATGTTTACACTTCTATTATCCCAGTTTCTGCTTAAAATGTGTTGTTTTTGTCTGACTCATTTTTTTTTGTTTTACTTTTTTATGCAGGACACTGACGCGGAGTTAGTGCTCAAGTTGAAAAACAGCTGAAATATTGTTCTGCTTAGTAATAATAATAATAATAATAATAATAATAATAATAATAATAATAATAATATAACATGTATTATATAAATACAACTGTAGTTTTCTCAAGAGTCTGTTTTGGGTACATTTACTGGCAAAGCTTTTCAGACAAATTCAAGCACCTTTTGACCAACAAAGCCTCTCTGCCTGTTTTCAGTGTTAGAAGATACAGTATACATGTTTTGTTTTTTACGTATTATTGCTACTGTACTGTCTGATGAACTTTAGTCATTGCCCTAAACATTACATCAGATAATGGGAGCTTTGTTATTGAGAGTATTAAATGCTTTTCTTGATAAAATAATGGGTGGACCAAAAAAAACTATATATATATTGTCAGAAAATGTTCCCAATACACAGCTTTGAGATAAACTTATATATAACATGTATTCAATAATGTACAGTATAAATAAATGCCTAGAAACCACACATATAATATACCTATACACATTTTCTAGGTTAAACGTATGTATATGTATGTATTTCTTTCCTGCCCTTGTTGGCCTGTGTTTCCTACATTGTCATCATGATTATAATGACATAAATATTCTATGTGTTGATTTAAAGGTCTGTTTGGTGATGGTATGTTCACGGTGTATTGCTTGTTGTAGTTGCTTTCTGTTGTAGTTACTTCAAAGTACATGTCCTACCTATGGTATTTCAGTGAATTTGGAAGAATTTCACTGTCTGGCTGTTTCTGGCACGGTTTCTGAATTGTTGAATCCAGAGCTGCACGTCAAGTATCAAACACATACCACATGGGGGCAGTAATTAGCCACAAGTGCACTGCACTGACGTCCAGTGGCGACATTATATCTAGTTTTATTGAGAAATGCAATGGATGCATAATTATTCCTGATTTAAACTGGTTTAAAATTCTCAACTGCAGTAACATCCACAAAATGCATATCCTATTTTGTATGATGCTGTATATTTTTATAATCAAGTGCTCTGGGTGGAATGAATGAACATGCTTTTGTTTCAATAAATACATTTTAATATCCTGCGTTTCTGCTGTGATCTTTGTGTGTGTGTGTGTGTGTTTCGGTTAATTGTTGTATTTTTATATTATAGTGCCCTGCTTCATTAATTAACTCAAAGAGAACAGTATAGGTACATTGCACGTCACGTTCAGCGATTCAAAGATTTGCTGCCACTGCAGCTTGATGTATGGTAGTAATTAAAATAACACACAAACACACAAGTGTTCAGGCTGAATTTAATACATCTCTTCTCACTATCTCCTGGGATCAGCTGAGAGTTGCTGTGAGTCTTGGTTTGTCAATGTCTGATTCTATTTTAAGCCTCCCTAAATGTGCAGTGACCTTGAAAATGCCTCCCCTTTTTACCTCTCAGATGGACCGAGTGCCAGGAAGTGTGTTAGAGGCTTTGTAGCTCACGTTTGCTATGACAGAGTGTAAAAGTGCTGCTGTGCCGACCGGAAAAGGGTGACTGAATGGTCAAGGCCCAGAGCCTCCTCTCTCAGGGAGTTGAGTAAGGGGACATGCGTGAGGGAGGGGGCTCGGGCAGATGGGTGGATGACGGGTAGTGGGGGTGGGCTCGTAGCATGTCATCATACATGGTTAGTGTACAATGTGACATCAAAATTGATAAAAAGGAAGAGCCAACGTTTCAGGAAGGCTGCAATTATGGATGAATACTCTGTGCTCTAATGCACATAATAATTAGATATTAGCTAATTAGTTACCAATCACACTCCATTGTAAACGGGATTATGAGCAGTCAAGGAAACAAAACTCAGTGGGTGTTGAACACTAATCACACCACATCTGGGATGAGAAGGTTCAAAGGAAGCTACGCAGGCTGGAATAACACAGACACTTTGGTGTGTTATCCCCGAACTGAATAAGCTGCTGAACACAGTCTTCGCGCTAACTCTGAGCGTCCGTGCACTGACGGTCGCTCACTGTTGTGTGCTGCTCGACAGCTGCAAGCAAACAGTGTTTCATTCAGAAGTCGGTAAGCTGTACTCACAGTACAGTTATTAAAAGATTACATCAGGGATCACACCACACTGTATGATTAATTAACCTTGACTGGTGCTTTGTAAAGCTGAATCCAGCTGAGCAGGTTTGCCCACGGGTCTGCATGTACATACACATACATGAGATGGTTGAAAGAATCACTGTGTAGATGGCCTCGTCAACACTGACTCAGGATTACTGTAGTGAAACAAAGCCTGGCTGTCTCCTGATTGGCACACGGCAGTTTTCTCACCCCCACTGTCACATACGGCTCTTAAAAAGCTCTCAGAAAATCCCCAAAGCGCAAACAATGTATATATTCAATAGTTTTTTATTAATATGTGCGGATACAAGGTCACTCTGTCCTGCGATGACGCAAACACACAGAAAGTCATCCCCTTTGGCCCAGACAGCTGTCAAAGCAATGACCATGAGAAAAATGAAACAAATGAACACCATTGCTCAAAGGAAACAGAAACAGAATCAAGGATTATAACTATTTTTAACTCTCAGTTCAGTTCACAAATGTGACAGTGGTACATGATAAATTAACCATTTCATAGAAAAAACACAGAAAGCTCTGTAAAAGGTGCTTCATGTCGACGTCCACATAGGTACAGTGTCAGTTCTCATTGTCGCTCCCGCTGCCTACACTCTGCTATATAAAACCACTAGCACACAATAATGCAATCCCACAAGTATGAGCATTGTGGGACTGTCTAATACTGACCAGGCTCTGCAGTAACAAGCCCATTAATACAGTCTGCAGCCGATGTATTGTCAGAATATTCCATCTTCACCTGATGTAGGCTGCCACTACCTGTGATGACACACACACACGTCGTAATGGGGTCAGGTTTTTGAGCACAGTTCAGCTCTTCAACACTCGTAGAGATGCCGCAAAAAAACAAAAAACAAAACATGATTTGCACTTTCAGCTTGCTCCTGGTGTATGTGAACAACAACAACACTAAAAAGCAGATTAATTGAAACTATCTCGTCTGATGAAGACGTGTGGCCTATTGTACAAACAGTGGGTCAAAGGATATGTATATTTTGGTTTTTTGACTGTAGGGTCAGTTTTTGGACCCACCCTGTGCATTACGATGGCTGCTGGCCTGAGTTGCTGGCACAGCTCTATATTCCTAAACCTATTCTGAAAGTACTGTATAATAATCATGTGGACATTTAATAATAATAAAGGAGACCAATAATAAAATAGCGCTAATTTATCATTGCTTCTTAAAAATCTCTCACACACACACACAACAAAATCTTACTTGAATCAGCAGTGGATTCATTTTCACACGACCAAGACCGAACAATCCTCTTCCTCCTCTACCAGTTTGATGGAGTTACTGTAACCTTTCTAACCGGCCATCCTTCCTGCCTTTGGCTACGAATATGTGACATCTGTAACATCTCTGCTGAGATGTAACCCCCCGCTAACCTCTGTGATATGGGACTTAAAAATCACAAGGAATAACAATAAAAAAGCCAGCGTGTGAAAGGGTCAGCTGCAAGTGAAGCGACGGTGGGCCTGCTGGGAGCTCCGCTGTCTAATGATAGACTGAACAATGCCACAGCTCACTCTCCAACGACACTAAGCTGCAGGGGTGAGACAGCACTGTGTCAAAGGTTGGACGCCCCACCTTTTAAATAACTTTCCCCCTAAACACTGAGCCATAGGCTTGACACCAGCGCGGAATGGGAATTGCGTGAAACATTTGCCGACAGAGACAGAAAAGAAAGCAAGAAAAAAAAAAGAGTGAGGGCGAGTATGCCGCAGTAAATTAGTACCCATGGTGTTATTATTGTAATCAGGGGGCTTTGAATGGTGGAGAAACTCCCATAATGTGAGCCTCCATCCGACAGCGTGGGCCTCAGACCTTCTACTGTATAATCACTATCATTTACCACAGTACAGCACTCCTTTGTTTATTGTGATATTAATCTGGGGTAAACAAAGCTTTTGACAAAACAAATTAACACTCTCAAAGAAGTGTAGCACTGATGGAGTCCATTGAGATTGATATTAAAATGTGGATGGTGGGGGGGGATTCGGGAGGTGCTGGAAAAAAAAAAAAGAGAGAAAAGCAGGCCCAAGGTGACGCACATTCCTCCTCTCATCGGGAGTGTCTGCCTAAACAGCGTTTCTCCCTGGGGCGAGTCCCAGCTGAGCACTGGAGATCAGCATCAGCACATTATGTCGGATCCAATGAGCGAGGCATGGAGGTAATGATGATGGTGATGATGAGAATGATGAGGATAAAGATGATGGCCATCTTGTGTTTCCCATTAACACTTCGAACCCTGGAGTGAATCGTTTCATCTTCAGTCCTGCTTGTTAAAATACATTCAGTTGTCCTCAGCTGACCAGTCAGTGCTGCTGCCACAGTCTCATGAGCCACGAGAGCCACGCTCTTAAAGGGTCTGCCTCTGCTGCAGAGCAGAAGATGTGTGCATGTACAGAACACTCACAGGGTCAGCTGCAAATCCCAGTCACACACACTCAAACCAGTATTACACACTTCCACGCCTATGGCTCAAGGGAAGGGATGATACTATAGTACCCTCTTTCTGAGCCACATCACACTCGCTCTCTGCAGCCCATACAATGTTATAAAAACGAATTAAATAACAGGAATAAATGGTGGGAAATCCTTGTAATCCCTCTCCCTTATCTGTCTTTGACCCTCTCTCTCTTGTAGCTGCGGAAGCCACAGCTAAAAGCCGTCCTTTGGGTTCTCTTAGAAGTAGGACAGTCGGGTCCCAGCCAAATGTCACACTGCAGCGGATGCATCTATTTTCTTCTCACGTTCCGTATATACACACACACACACACACACACACAGTACACTGGCTCTCATTTGCTGCAGGTTTATGAGGGAGATCGAAAAAGTGAAAAACAGAAAATTGCAATGAATAAATCAATGTGAATGAATAGTCCAAAAACATACATAAAAACTGATAAACCATAACAAATACCTATAAATACAGCGTAGCAGAAGGCAAGCTCTCAGTTGTGTAAAGGTCAGATAGATTTCTGCTGAATGAAAGGAGCTTCATGAGTGGCACTCTCTTGACAGCTTGAACGTATACGCTTGCATAAGGTGGCATATTGGAAACATGTTCCTCCCAATCAGTCAACGCAATTTGTCATGTTAATGGTATAGAGGGGAACTCACGTCTCCCAAGGCGGCCCGATCCCTCCTGTCCTTCCCCAACGCCACGACAAGACCAGCTTCAATTTGAGGCGGGGAAGTCGTGGCAGCTCTCAGCCGCGAGCATCGCAGTGTCATCTGATATGCATTCAATTCGCTTCACAAAAAATAGCTTTTCAAATGTGTGTGCCTATACAAAAGTCTCTGCGCTTGGCACGCACGCACGCACGCACGCACGCACGCACGCACACAAGCTGCCATTCAGACACATTCATACTGAACACACATGCACACAGGAAATGAATGAATTGTCACATTAGGCTCTGGAGTGATGCTGAAACTGCCTTTAAGAAACAGCGAAATGCAATATTCTCTGATAGCGAAACAAATAATCATAATCATGCATGCTAAAGCCATGGTATTAAAAAGTATGTCATCTGGTTATACCTTTCAAATAATACAAAACCCAGCATTATCACTTTATAGATGTCTTTGTCAAACCCACAATGCTTTAATGTCCCTGTGAGGCACAGTATGACATTTGGCGACATCTATCCCGCTTGCCCCACACACCTCCCGCCCCCAACGCTGCCTTCGGCAATTGCACCCTGGAAATGTCAAAGATCAAACATTAACAACACGTAATGGATTATATTACATAAAATCTGTACCAGGATTTTTTTTTGTGTGTTCTTTTTTGTATGAATAAAAATCTACTACAATTTATAATCTCTCTCTCTCTTTCTCTCTCTCCATTGGATCACCAAGGAATTTCACTGAATGGCACAGTGATGGGGCAAAGAAGAGCAACAGGGGAGAGAGATAGAGTGCATCATTCAGGTCACAAACTCCAAAACATTTTTATTTTTTTCTTTTGGCTGTTTGTTGCAGTACAAGAAGTTATTTTTCATAGTTTTTGTTACTTTTTGTTGCTTTTGATCATCTGGTGTCTCTATTTACATAGCAGGAATAAAGTAGATTCATGTGTGGTTCCTATGTACATGGTTATACCAATTGGTTGCGTTCGCAATGTCTACAGTCTTGGTTGTCACAGCCACACACAGGAAACAAGTCCACTTCAACTGTCTAGGCTCTAACAGCAAAGTACACGGGGGAGAGGGGTGACACCAGTCTTCGCCCCCACAGCCCCTAGAGGATGAATACTCTCTTCAAAACAATAGCAAGGCAGTCATTTCATTTTCAAATGCCTAAAGCAAATAACAAGAGAGAACAGTGGAGAGGACTGGCCAGTCTTATGGGGGCAGGTTTTCCTGCTCTGGAAGGGTGGTGCCACGCCTCTTCAGTTCCCATCTCTGCCTCTACTCCACTTCTGTCCATCATCATCGATTAATCACAAGAGAAGATGAAGGCAACACTGAAATAGCTCCCACTGCCAGCTCAGGACAAGAGCTCTTGCTCCTGTTTACCTTGACGGAGTACTGTTTTCACTTTTAATGTGCTTTAATGAGCACTTCTGAGTTTGACTGTGTGTGTGTGTGTGTGTGTGTTTGTCTTGTGAGTGTTCTAGTTTCTGTTCTGGCTCAATAAAAGATATTTTTGGCAACAATGAAGAGCTTTCTGTGAGACATTTTTTTAGGTTATGATAGTGTACTATATTCCCTTGTCTTCACAGCTAACTACTCCTATCAAATAATGACTCGAAAAAAGACCTATGGAAGGTAAGAATAGGAAATGAGATAAAATAAAAAACAATATTCCCATCTCTGGAGGCAGGTCGGAGGAGAAATTACATATGAAACTTAAACAAAGTTTGAAAGTTTTAAAATATCTGAAGGTAAAGGGGGTGAATGGGTACATTCAGAGTGCTGGACTTGGCCTTAGGGAAGCAAAGGAACAAGGAAGGACTGTGTTTAGATAAAGGATATGAAGGCTCTGCTGAAAAACACCCATCAATCATCTCCATAAGACAGAGGAGCATTTAAGATAAAAGCTGCTTCTGCAGAGTCAGCCACAACTTCCTCTGAAGGTCACTCTGTTCGCTCATCTGTTAGTTAAATAAATGTCAAGAGAAAGAAAGGCAACCAAACAAGCAGAAAGTGAAGAGATGCAAGAACGAGGCAGGTGAGGAGGCGATTCTCCATTACATTAGTCCCCAAATTCCTCCTTCAGGCTTCAGTCACAGGCTGGTGACCAACTGCATTTGTCCGTCTCCCTCATTGTGAGCAGGCTCCTGAGCCAGGTGTCCCTCCCCACTTGGTCTCCGCAGTGGGGCTTGGTAGAAGGTCTGCATGGGGGCCCCACGAGACCCCAAAGCAGGCCTCCCGGAGCTGTAGTACAGCTCCTCAGGGGGCTGGGCTGAGCGGGGCACCACCTCCAGGGGCTCAGGACTGCTGTCAGGGTACGGTGAGTCTCGCAGGTTTGAGATGCTGGTGTACAGCGAGTCACGTGCAGGAGAGTCTGGCGCTCTGTTGCCTCCCTGCCCGCCAGCACTCTGGCCACTGTGACCACTGTGGCCCAGGCTCTCAGTAAGGTCGACCGGGTAGCTCTCTGACTCCTCTGGATCGCTCTGGTAAAGAACCGACTGGGCTCGCTGCAATAACAGGGGCTCCTCCAGAGCTTTATAAAGTAGCTCCACATCCTGCGGGGTACGCTGCCTCCCCTCTCTCAGAAAGTCCTCGTCTTCCTCCATGCCCATAGACGGCTCTGGCCCGACTCCCACTGTCCCCCGACCAACCCCGCCATGAGGACGACCCCTGGCCAGGCTGCCACACACTCTGTCCCCTACGTCACCTCCTCCCCCACCTCTAAGGTTATTGTGCACCAGCTCCGAGATGATCATTTTCTCGAAGGCTGCCGCATCAGACAGGTTACGACGAATGCCTCCACCACCCAGGGGCTCTGAGCCACGGGAATTGAGGAGTGGTGGGGGGCTGTCTCCATCCCCACTGCCTAGAAAGTCACAGCTGCCCCCACCTCCAACCCCTGGGCCACTGCGCAGGGAATAGCTGTTGTTGAAGTTACCATTCAAGGGCAGTGTTTCCATCCCACAGGGGTCACGGGCCTTCGATAGCGTACTCTCTATTCCCAAACAAAAGAAAAGGTAGTCAGACAGTTTTGCATTGAAGAAAAGGAGTGAATATCAGATGGAAATGATCTGACAGTGATCTGACAAAAGTGAGTTACACTTACTTGGATCACGAAAGGTTCCTGCGCATCCCAGAGACACGTGATGTGGAGTAAATCAAATAAAAGACACAAATCAGTAAGTTTTCTTTAATGATGCTAAACAAACTTCATGAATTACTGGAACCTTTGATGAAATAAACAATATCCTTATCCATGCATCACCTTTCTCTTCTTTCTTTCTCTCACATCTAACCTCCCATCTCCACATTAACTTTAATTTATGGAAATTTAGACCTGTTTGTTTGACTCAATTTCCCTACATTTACATCTTCGACACAGCAAATGCTTAAAATACCAAATATCTGTTTACTACTTTGAGTGATAACTAGATACAAACATAAAAAAATAGAACAGTGATTGAAATGTTAATTGTATAATTTTGTCAATACACCGAACATGTATAACCAAAACCCACACAGTAAAAGCCACAGTCGCCCAAGCCGTGAGAAGCATGTTCAGGTTTAAAATTCATGTGTAGTTTTGCTTTAATCAACGCTCTTATTCGTTGGGAGTGAGGGTAATTAGACATTCTAATGAAGTGCTCTCCCTCCTTCCTCTCCCACTCCCTTCTAAAAATGTCTCAGCTGCCGGGCCTGTGGCCATCAGGCTTGACGTATTGTGCAGAGAGGATTTAAAATATTCAACAGAAACCCTGCCTTAAATTTCAGTCCTCTGACACGAGGCCTGATACTCCACGGATGCACACTCAGCCACACAAAGTCAGTTCTCCCTTACAAAGTGAACATGGGTATTGTCATGGAGCAATTACTGCAACATATCCAATGCAGCAATTCCGGAAAACCGACGAATGCAGCAATGCGATGTAATTGGCCCTTTAAAGAGCCCCACTCTGAGATAAAAGCAGAAACACATACATACAGTAAGCACTCACGCCCTGACTGACCTACATCCAGATGGACCGTCTCTGTCCACCGAGTTTGTCTGATCCCTTTCTACGACTACCGTGATTTGAGCCGACACATTTGTCTGCCCAGAAACGTGAAAACTGTCCTTGAGATTTCTGGCAATCACAACTGTAGCTAAACTTCTAATCAGTGTGTGGCTGTTCTCATGAAGACTCGAGAGCTAACCAGATGGCTGCTTAGACTATAGGCAGTGTCTGGCACTGGCACCGTTCTGTGAATCCATCCGACAGCTACACACATGCTCACAAACACACACTCAAACATGTGCGAGCTGAGTGCAATATTGTATCGGCATACATACGCTATGAAGGCTGCACACATAGACTGGAGTGATTGTGAAGGGCTAACCGGTAGAGTTGAAGACCCCGGGTGAAGGTGGGGTGAAGCTCTCAGCCAGCAGAGTGTTGTAAGGAGAGGTGCCAGTGCGGGTTTGTAACACGGGGTTTGTCAGAAGGTGGTTGCCCATGGTTGCTGTAAGACACAAAGGTTTTTTGTTTTTAAAAAAAAAAAAATGAATAGAATCACTAACAGGCTGTTATATTTGTCTCAAGTGTGTGCAAAGCAAGCACAATCAGAAATGCTGCACCGGTAGATGCAATATTCTGAAAGGCACATTTCCAGACCCAGTAATAACACGTGGAATCACAGGAATATTTACTGTTTATTCAGATGGGGTTATTTTTGTTATGCCAGTGCTTTATGGAGTAATGTATTTTGCACTACTCCCTGCAATGTTTATGTCTGCTGATTGTAACCTTTGGGTAGAAATACAATTGCATGCGAACGGTACTGCTTGGAGCGTTGCCATACATTTCTTCCCTTTGGCTCCTGACAATGTAGTCAGAAGGGGGAGAACAGTAATGCATGCCATTATGTAGTCCAGGGGTGCAGCCATTGAAAAACAGTTAATTTCACAGTGAAATGTGAATGCCACTACAAGACAAATATAATTCAAAGAAATGGCACACTGAGAATGTTGTATAATGCCCATGTATGGCTTCAGCCTGAGGCAACTCAAATAGAAATGCCATGAAATTAAAAATAGGACAGCATGACGGAGAGTAGTCCAAGGCAAAGTACATCCATCGGGTCTCACGCCTACCGCTCGCTGCACAGCATGGGAGAAGGGAATTCTAAAAAAAAAGTAAAATATGCATTTATACACAGCTATTTATTTGTCATTTTCCATCCTCTTACACTTCCCCTGTCCATCTTTCTGGCATGCCACACAAACCCCCTTTTCCTCCGTTCTCTGGCTCGCTCTACTGTGTCTTGACTCAACCACATTTCCTCAATTCCTAATGCCAGGATTTTTTCAGATACCACCAAATTAGTTGGGATTATAGCAGTCTGTCTGCCTCTCATAGGAATATCCTGAAGAAAATTAAAAAACTAGCTTAAAGAGGGAGGAAAGTACAGTGAAGGGAATCAGGGTGTACACTTGGGAGTGTGTGTGTGTGTGTGTGTGTATTACATGCTTTGTCCTCTAGATACACAGCTGTTGTCAACCTGAGATTGTGGTTCCTAAAGAAGTAAGGTGGAGAAATTAAAGAGATGCAAGACGCCAGAGCCTTTCTCCGGCATATTCAGCCTCCTTTATTGATAGCATCTCTGTACATTTCTCTTTATCGCTCCTCCCTCCCTCCCTCCCTCCCTCGCTCCTCTTTGTCTTTCACTTTGTGCCAAGTGACAAACTTTTTCACGGAAGCACAGACAATAAAGGCTTCACAGCACAGTTGTTTGTGTTTGACGGTGCAACGTGGAGTGATCCACATTGCGTCTCCTCCAGGCCTGGTGATTGCTCTATTGTGACGAAAAGCATGCCACCCCCCCCAGCATCCCCCTTCCAAAAGTGAGCCGACCCATTTAGCCACAGACAAAAACACACACCTCATCCATCTCACCAGCTCAGTCATAGCTCCCCTCTTCCTCACCCCCTGCCTTGCTCCTGTCACTCTCCTCAATTAGAATAATTACCCCCTGTTCGCTCACACACTAATCAGTTCATTAAAAACCAAATGGATGACATTAGCATAGAGAGCGTCGGCTGATTTAGCTACGGCTTCTGTGTCATCATCAACGCCCCCTCCTGAATCCGGAAACCTGAGCTAACCTTGATCACCTCAGTGTCACAGACGACTGCAGCCACTAGTTGCTGAGGGAAACACAATCAGTGACTTCACGTACATTTTCCACTTCTTCCCAAATAATTAAGCTATTCCTGTGCTCATGTGTTTGTTTTATAGCATTTAGAGGGGACTGCAATCAGGTTAAGAGTTTATGGATGTGTGTTTGGGTATGACCAATTTAATTGAGTACAAAAGGGCTGGCAGAGTCAGCCTGAACCAAAGTGCACTTGTATTTCAACATGAAGCCTGTGTAACATATTATATGTGGGGATTATAATCACAAGTAAGACTAGATGCTTTGTTTGTATGTAAGTGTGGATAATTCAACATAGGGACAGCAGAGCGGGAATGAAAGTAGGCCGCACCACGGTTGAGGGTCGGGGTGCTGTTGATATCTCCCGCCATAAAAGAAGATTCTGTCTGCTTCCGAACTGTGTCGTTCCACATCCTGCGGATCCGACTCTGGAAGAGGGAGCAGAGCACAGTGAGTGGCAGGAAAACAGACAAGAGACAAGTTAAATTTAGAAACACGGCGGGTAGACTTTGTAACTCAGTGGGGCTGCTGTAATCAAAACTGTGGGCCTGGCTCTCATCCACAAAGAACACACAAACAAACATGTCAGATGAAGAGATCGAGGTGCCGGGTGAAAGGGCACACAGTTATGTGATGTTATTATTAGGGTGAAAATAGACTCGAGATATGTAAGACACGACTCTAATTCTGAACGGCGGCGTCTTATTCGATTTGTAGGAAAGGCTGTTAGTTCACCGTGTGTTGTGTGTGTGTGTGTGTGTGCGCACAATAACACATATGCCAGCATGTACAGGACTTATGTTGTCTATATATAGCACACAGACGGCAAAGAATATTTTTTTCATTAATGAGTCATCTACTCTGGTAAGCACAGAGGTTGCCAGGAATGGATGGAACCATAAAAGTAAACTGTTCACATCAGGGGTGAATAAGGTGGCTGATTGTGCCAGTGTCTCGAGTGAATCAACTCATGAACACATTATTTATAACGGTATTACATATCAATACTGCGCTGTCATTAAGAGTAAAATATAGTGTGGCATCGGGGCTCTCCAAGCACACCTTTATTTAAATTGACAAATGAAAACAACATGGCTGTGGGCTGAAAAGAGGTGAAGTAAATTAAAGTGCTTATCAAAGTAATGGGTGAGTCATTGATATCGATTAGCAATCAGACCCCCACACATGCACTCGGTTTGTACTTCAGAATCTTCCACAACGGATGTTTTAAACCAGCAAAAATGTAATCAGCAGGTCGGGGAGATTTCCCCTGTTTCTACAGCTATTTATTCTGTTTAGACACCATTTTGAAACATTTGATTCAAGAGAAAGTCATTTATTGTCATTTATTGTCATTCCATCCCTGCGAGAAAAAAACCTTAATCATGTTGCTGCGCCGGCAGATTTACTTGTCCTTTGTTAAAGAAAATAGACTTTTCAAACAGTTTTCTGACTGATGCGTTGAGACGACCACATAAGTATGCCTGCATTGTGTGTGTGTGCATTGTATATGCGAGTCCTTCCTGCCCGCACCTGTCTGTGGGCTGCTGCATGGCGAGCTTGGCTACCGCTGTAGTAGCGGTTGTTGGCACGCAGGCCTGAGTTCTTCAGGGAGCCGTGGGAGCTGGTGGTGGAGGTGCTGCTGCAGCAGTAAGAATGACGCAGACACTTACTGTACTCCTTATGGACCTGAAAGAACAAAGAAAAAAAACACTTGTGAACACTTAAAAGAATAAATACTATGCTGTGCAAGAGAGGCTTTAAACACACGGCCACAGCAAAATGAACTGAACATAGGGTACTGTGAAAGGTCACCACTAGATTTATTGTTTAAGCAACACTATAATGGTCATACAGCATAATTAGTTCTGAACATATCCAGAAAATATGAGAAACATGCATGTAGTTTTTAAAAAAACAGCTTGTAAAGGTTATACATTTAGTGTGACTTACACAAGCCTGGCTTTTATAAAACTCATTACTGGTAAAACCTGTGCTTCTCTTACTATTTCATGATAAACAATTCTGCGGTGAAAAAAGGGCTCTCAAGACATGCACATGTTAAATGAGTTTAACCGATCGATCAACTTTCAGGCACGTCATTCCAATCTAATACGTCAGTGTTGACAGAATTTGACCGACATAAAAACAACAAAGCTGAGGGAGCTTTGTTGTTTTTATGTCGGTCAAATTCTGTCAAATTCCAATTGCCATGAGACTTTTGCACTGTACTGTATGTGTGCATCATCCATCCATCCATCCATCCATCACCTTTTTCTGCAGCGCACAGTGGAAGATAAAGATGAACATGCCCTGGAAGGCATTGAAGGTGGTAAAGAGGTAGGCCATGATCACTGTGTTCTCATTGATGAAGAGGAGGCCAAAGGCCCACGTCAGCCCGAGCAAGAACAGCAGGGTTATGGCCCCCAGAGCCCAGGACCTGATGGATGTGGACAATGTCAACAAATATTCCAACTGACAGTTTGGTCATTTAAAAAAAAACAAAAAACAACATCCACTACACTCACTTAATGTTGTCCAGGCGGCTGGAGTCAGGTTTGAGAGCTGAAGAGTTGCGAACCATCTTGTGTAAAGTGATTATGAGGAAAATGAGGTTGAGCTAAGGGCAGAGGATATGGAGAGTCAGATTACCATGTAATGAACTTTGCAGCTTTCCACCCCCCAAAAAAACAACCAAACACTGTTAATCAGCTTTTATAGTGTGATACCAAAATAAAAGGGGAATAATAGTGTCTGACAGTAAAGTGAATACCATTATAACAAATGAAACCGGTCCAATGAAGCTCCAGATGAAGTAGTTATCCACTCGCAGCCAGCATCTGGAGTGACGCAAATGAGAGGAAAGAGAGTTAGAAAAAAAACGACAACACATGTGCGCACACACACGCACATAGACTGGCATACACGCGCTCTTTCCCCGTCTCAGCGGATTATCATATGAAGGCTAATCATCAGGCTTTGGCTAAGTGTGTTCAGAAAAGCCAGTCCGGGGGGAGGTGCAAGAGCAGTTTACACAGTACTGCATATTGCATTTCCAGCTGGGGGAATAACATAATCCTACTTTTCAATCTGCAGGTGCAAAAGGTCCGTTTTCACACGTACGCTTTCTTGGTCCCATAGCTCCTGTAGTCTATGGCCGCGGAGATGCCCACCACCAGTGCGGGGAAGCAGTAGCCGCACAGATAGTAGTACTTTTTGCGGGAGTACTCGCTCTCAAAGACCTCCACCAGCATGAGATAAAGTTGCACCCCCTCCAGACACATCCAGGAGAAGGCAGCCAAGAAGAAGAAATGCAGAAGGCCAGCAAAGATGGGACAGGCAATCTGGGGGTAGCAGCCAGAGAGAGATGAGGAGTGAAAATATTAAGATGAAGGAGGAGAAACAGTTGAGATATAAGGCAAATATCCGAGTGAAAAACAGAAGGAGATAGAGCAGCGTCAGACACATAGAATACGGTAGAAGTTTTGGACGTTCACAGAGGAAAAATGAAAAGCTGCCCCCTGGATGCATATCATTCAGCTGTAAATGATTACTCAGTGGGGATAATGATTTATAGGGTGATGTAATAAAACACTGCCTTATTTTCAGTTTCACACCTTTCAATATAAAAAGTTGTCACAAAAGTCGTCTTGTGCTGTCGGTTCCAAAAACTTCAAAACTAATCTGAAGTTGTGATTCAGTTTAATAAAGGAAACAGGCGTGTGAATGGATGCAGCAAACCAAAAAAAAGGCTGAGTTATACATTTAATATCCCAGAAATCAACCCGACTCATATGTGAGAAAACAATATCTTTGATATCTTTGATATCAGACTAAAATATGGCGGTGGACTCACGTGGTATTCTGTCTTGTCGATGCCGATGAGGAAGAGCAGCTCTGCAATGAAGAGGTTGATGCAGAGGTTCTTGTGGATGGTGTTGCGATCCGTCTGAAGGCCCCGCAGGAAGCAGAAAGTCGAGATGCAGATGGCGAGACACACCAGGGAGATGACAATCCCAACCCAGGTGATCACAAACAGGATCAGTTCGTGCATCCGCCCCTGGTACTGAGGTCCAGAAGGAGATGGGTAAAGAAAATGGTTAGAACCACGGCAGGGGGACACGGCAGAAACAGAAACAAATGGGTGAAAGTAGACGAGCGTTGAAAGGAGAGCAGGATGTGAGGGGGAGTACAGAGATAGACAGGACAACAGTGGAAGGGACGGAACAATAAGGGATAGATAGACAGATGAGAGGGAGGGGAGAGAAAGAACAAAACTGCTTTATTTAATATTTGTAAATATATGCAAGGAGCTAAAGTGTAGAGACAAGAGACAAGATGTCCTGGAAAAAAATACACGACATTCAAATTCATGTGGATGTCAGCTAGAAGTAGCAGGACATGAATTTGTAAGCATGTTCCCTTCCTGTCGGAAAATTCAAAACAAAGAGCTTGTCAGCCTTGAGAGGGCACATTAATGTGAACGCGTGTGCGGGCGTGTGACTGAGAGCGAGCGAACGCTAATACTCGCATGAATGAACGTCTGCATAAATTACGCCGCTCCCATTTTAACCGCGCCGCCGCCACGCCCCTTGTTTACTTACATCGGGCTCGTGGTGAGCCATGAGCACCGCGAAGTTGGTGAGGTGGCTGCAGGAGCAGGTGGTGTGCGTCCTGTTGGTGTCCAGCAGCCTGCAGCCCTGCGACGACCACTGTCCCGTCATGGAGCGCTCCGAGTAGTTCCAGAAGGAGCAGTTGGGTGTGTGATAGTTCTCCAACTGCAAATAAAGAAAACCACAATAAGTGGAACGATAGAACATGCAAAAGCGAGTCCGAGAGCGAAAGTGGACTGAATTAGGTCACCTGCAGGTGTTTGAGTGTGAAGACCACCGGATCAGTGAGAAACACTCTGCTGGACTCTTTGTTGATAGAGGCAGCGATTATGTGGGAGTTGACTGCCAGACGCTTCTTATCATGGTTTGACCCCTCCACTTCCATTTTCACAGTGGCATTCTCAGTGGACAGGAAAGATCCCAAGTTTTTATAGAGAACGAACACCACCTTGACTTGTCCTGCACATCGATGGAGAAGGGAGGAAAAAAAAAGATGAAAGGGAGTCAAATGAAAGACAGACAACGTAAGAACAAGAGGGGAAAGGGAAAAAAAAACATAAAAAGGCAGATTTTATATATAAAAATGGAGATACAGACAGAATGATAAAAGGAGAGGAGGGAGGGACAGGGGGAAAAAAGACCAAATGCAGAGATGGGGGAATAATATGGTAATGGAAGCAAGAGTGACAGAGATAGAGAGTGGGGAGTGACAGGGTGAGCAAGAGGGAGACAGAGAGAGAGAGTTAGTGAAGGTTAGAATGATGGTAAGGACCGTTTCATTTTGACTGGTGGAAGAGAGAGAGATTTAATGTGGAGGGCAATGGAACATTCATCCCTCAAGCATTCACAGATCTCTTATTATTCCATATGAATATTTCATGTGCGTTTGTTTCAATCATTCTAATCTCGTTCCCACTGCAGAGCCAAGTGGAGACAGAAAACAGAGAAGGAAGGGGGTGAGGGGCCGTGGAGGGAAGCGGGGAAATGGGGGGCCCGACAGGGTGGGGTAGGAGGGTTGGAAACAACAGAGATGAGAGAAGGGGATAAGATGGCGGAGAGACGGAGCGAGGGAATGGAATGGGGAAGAGAGGGAGTGCTGAGATTGCTCTGTCAGACTGGGGCCGATTGTAATCTACACGCCTCCCCAGCTATTCTATTAAGACTGCTGTTAAGAAACCATCAGGAAAAGAAATTGTCTCAGCGCTTTTTTTAATCTGATTAGCCTGTTATTATGACCCAGTAACTTAGTCAACTGCATGCAGATTTACGTTTGTGTAAAATGCAAACACAAGAGAGTGGGCAGCACAGTCATGGGGGGGCATGGAGGGAGGGAGGGAGGGACGGGAGAGTAAGGGTTGCTGACCGTTGCGACTGTACTGTTTGATCGTGGAGGCTGAAAGCTGGATGGTGCTGTCACTGGCGTAGTTCTGTGGAAAGGATAAGTCCTGCAAGTCCATCTCTGTGTTTAGAACATGCACCTCAAGATCTGGCGGGGGAAACACAGGACACGGAAACTTTAGGATGGAGATAGGATCTGCATCGTTAAAGATTCAAAACACTCCCACAGACCGCGGAACACACTGGGTTTCATCCATACCTCCTCCATTATAACGTCAACTCACCAATGCTGGGCGCTCGGTCAGAGAAGCGATTCCCATACATGTTGTTGGCCAGCAAGAAAGCTCCTTTTTCCAGGACGTCCAGGAGCATCGTGGCAGTGTGAGCTTGTTCTGTGCTGTTCATGTCCTGCCACGACTGCAGAGCCTCAGGGCGCAGCAAGTTGTCAACTGTCTGTACCACCGCCTGTCACACACAAGAGGTTTGTCACGAGGTACACAAAAACCCAAACAGGCAACAAGGAACAAGCGATAAGTACTGACACAGATCAGGGGCCATATTAAGACAATCTACAGCATAAGCTCATTACGGCATTTCCAACTCCAATTTTGCCATTTACACTACACTATTGCTCTTTTCATTTTTGTTGCTTTTGTTTCTATTCATTGGTCATTTTTCTATACTGTTTCTTAGTTATTTGCACCAGCTTTTCGAATTTGTGCAAGTTTAGCCTTTAGTCTTTTTTAAGGGAGGACAGCCTGTGGCTTCTTGACCTCTCCTAGCACATTTTAATATTAGTTTGTTTTTGTGCCTGGCACATGGCTATTTAAATGGTGCATTCAGGAAACTGGACAAGAGATCTGACGAGATGGAAAAATGCAAAATGCAAAAAAACAAATCTGGGCAGAAAGAATTAAAAAAAACACTTTACAGAAATATGCCAACAACAAGTTTAATATGAATAAGCACCTGATGTGCAGCTGGGATTCAAACTATTGCTGTTTTATATTTAACACGACACACAGCGCTGGCACTAATGTATGAGAAACTCTGCTTGTTCGGATTTGGATTCTCAGCTGCATCAGCACAACAGTTTACTCATGAAGGGGAGGAAGAGGCAGAAGTACAGTAGCAGATATGAGTCGTGTAACCTTGCCGCTGAGGACGAATGGCGCGCCTGTTTTTCTGTGCACTTTTTCACTCACAGAAGGGGGGCTGCAGTCCCAGCAGCAGCACCACGCTAATGAGTATGTGGTCTTTGGCCTACTGACCCTTCGTCCCATCATTAGACTGCACAGTGTACAGAATTGCACTGACAAACAAGATGAGGAAGAGGAGGAGGAGATGAAGCTTGCCCCCCACGTGTGACACACGCACAGTGTATGTGGACTGTCAACCTGCCGACCTAAGATTACATTGTGTCAACACTGTGTCTGACCACACCTCATTTTAACACCAGCACACGCACGGGACCACTGATGAGATGCAAGTACATGACGTGGGCACTTGGTGTGAAAGTGCCCTGGTTGGAGTCCAGCAATTTGCAAAAGGACTGCGGTTGACGCCGCTTTGTGCCAATTGTGTGATGGGGCGCATGGTGTGAATATGGCTAACTCTTATTTCTGCTTGTTCTCGTGATCAACAAGACGGGGAAAAACGACGACTTGATTTAGGGGCACAGAGGACTTGGTAATGGGTCCTTTGCACAGCAGCCATTTTGGCATCATGTAGCAGTGAAAAGCACAGGTGATAGCGATCATATAAATGATAACTCTGTTCAGTTCATGCAGATCAGTGGCAGTGAACCAGCATGCACGGAAGCTAAATGGAACATCACTAATTTCATTATTTACACCTGCGATTTTCCTACTGTTACCCATCAAAATGGCTGCAGTATAAACAGCCCCTTTCACAGAGAAAAGAATCATGCTCATCCTGCATCTAATGTGTTATTTCACTCAGTGGTAACCAAATAGGAACCTCTGTTGCCTGTTCCATGTTAACATAAATATAAAATGAATATAAACAAGACATTTGAGGCAGTTTTTTTGGACCAAACAACTAAGTAAATAAATCGGGAAAATAATGGAGTGCGAAACTATTCATTAGCGGCTTCACGAGTATAAACATCAGTGTAACACGACGTCGAGATGCTTTTCAATGCAAGACAGGTCGATAAGATAAGGAAGCAATTATTAGTTATTTGTTTTGCTAAAAATGATCATTTGCAGATTTACAGTCATTCATAATTACGCATGTTCATTAATAATAAGTCAATAATAGCATATTAGGTAGTAACAGGTATAGTAATTTAGCTATTATGAATTTTAAGTTTGAATGCTATTTTTGACAAGATGTTTGTCAAAGAACGACTTTGAAATCTTAATCAAGCAAAACAAAATTGCCTACTGGTACAAATCACATGACTTGATCATTTGTTCCCAATTATCACTTATATCCTGATGTGTTTATAACCTGCTTCATGTTCATTATTCATTTTTAGGTACCACATTGTGATGTAACGTTACAATCAAGCACTCCTAAGTACAAAGTCATCACTGCAATCTGCCAAAAACTCACCACTCTCCGGCACTAGATTTATTACAGACGTATTACCTTTCTATTTCACACTTACAATTCATTTAATGGCAATGTTGATGGTTGTATCAGCTATCCAATTTATTGGAGTAGCCTGCCTGATGAATCATGTAATTCTTTTGCTCAGGCCTCTCAGAATGAAGGATTGACTGCTGTATAGAGCATTGCTGTTACTAAAGTGAATGATGCAACGGTATTCCACTGCCTCAGAACACAAAGATGGAGGTTTTTCTTCTTTTTTTTTTTTTCTGTTGGTTTATCCTCGGATCAGTGGGGTTATACTGAGCTGGCTTGCTACTGGTGACAAAAAATAATAGTCGAGTTACATGCTGCGCAGCAGCCTTTACTTCATCCACCAGAGATCAGAAGATGTGGTGTCATATTACAGTATGCTGCAGACAGGTCAAGACACAAAAGCCTGTGTGCTGCAGAATGCTGCATTTCATCATTACAGAGAAGCATACACAAGGCCTTTTTCATGATATTGGATTACAGCTTTCTCAGAACCACAGATATTGCACAAATATTGAAAAAGCACATAAGGGAGGAGTAACACAAACCTCTTACACTATCCTCTAATTACATTTACTCAGACCCACATATATATTGTACCTTATTGTGCAACACAATGAAGCCAGTGCCAATATTACACTTTTAGGCTCTGTCACAGTGCAACAAAGCTCAGATTAGGTCACAGACTGTTGAATTCCCACATTTGCTGAACCCACGTCTCAAAGATGCGCATAGGGGAAAAACTACAAATCAACTTTCACTGCTCAGGGAAATACCACACCAACCATTTTTAACACTGTACACCCCGTCTGCCAGGAGTTACACCAAACCGGAAATCCCTTAAGTAATGATTCAAAAGGAAATATAACTCATGATACCGAGCACTAAGCCAAAGGGATTGTCATCTACAAGCCCAGTTTACTCCAGGATTTATCTTCCCGGAGTTATTTTAAGTCATAGAGCAGTCCGACTCACCAGGCATGTAAAGTGTGCAGATAAAAGAGAAAAGCTACCTGAATGTAGGCTCGACAGGTCCGTTCTCGCTTCTGGAGCTGGAAGGAAGAAAACAAAGGCTTGAATAGAACTGCTGAACACAAAAAGTCTAAATTAAAAACTCACTGGTCCTTGCATGCGCACGAGGGAGGGTAGATTCGCATTAACCTCGGCTCTCTTTGTAATGCTTGAATTAAACAGCCTATAGCATGGGCATATGTGTGTGTGTGTGTGTGTGTGTGTGTGTGTGTGTGTGTGTGTGTATACACGGTCTTATACCTTGTTGTAGTTCCGTGTGGCGGCCTCCTTGTTTCCCAGCCTCAGGGCCTGAAGCTGCGCGTCCAGTATGTCCAGAAGTTGTTCAATCAGTCTCACAGATGAGCTGACATCTCCAGCCTGGATCCTGCCCCGTGTGTGGTTCACCAGCTCTCCAGCGATGTTGGCGGCGTTCTCTCCACTCTTTATCTGCTCGTTAAATCGCACGCACACAGACGCACACGCATGCACGCAGAGTGGTCAGTGAAACAGATTTGCTGTAACGAAATTCGATACTGACAAACGCAACGTTGTGCGTTTTAGTTTTTTTAAAAAAAAAGTTTGCATATTGTTTGTCCACCGATCAGATTTCCCCAGACTCTCTCCCAAAAAAAAGATATGATTGGCCTCTCTTGTATCATTGTAAACAAAGATGGACCTTGTAGTACAAATTGTAAGGGTTTTATTCTCCATAGCATTGTTTCACTTGCAAATCACACCCTCAGCAACAACTGTGCAAATCCAATTTTTGGCAAGAGGATTAGGAACAATGGATTATTTTCTCTAAAATGTTGGATGTTGCTTACCCATTCAGGCACAAGCACACAGAAAAAACAACAACATTTAAATGAGCCAGTCAATTGTATGTATGGCACTCATTTTAAGTACAGCGCAGAAAGCACATCCTGCCGACTCAGCAGACCTCACAATCATAATCACTTTTTAACTTTTGATACAAGTACATCTCAGAAATCTGATCAGGGAAAAAGCTGAGGATTAATCGGATTATTGACGCATGTTTAGAGCTTAAAATGGCAGTAAGTGAAGTTGCACCCGCTGTGTATCATCTATGGAGCGTGATATTGAGCTACAGCATATATGTAAGCCATTATCAGATTAGGATGGAAAGACTGAAGAGTACTTTGCAAACTGCCACGCATTAAACCTGATTCTTAAAAAATAATTTAACCTAGCTGTAATTACTGAACAAAAGTGGAAGAAAAAAAAGTCAGTTAATTAATTATTGAGAGCAGATGCCTTGTAATAATGGGCCAGCTAAAATAAGTCTGTATTTTAATAAGGCCAGCCTTGGAGATATGCTAATATGTGTGTGTGGAGGTGGACAGGGAGAATGGTCAGGGCAGTGGGGCAGAGGAAGCAGACAGACCCATGGCCAAGGGATAAGGCTCCAGGTCTCACCTTTTGGGCCACCTGATTGACCCACGGGGAAGTGCAGTTACTCAGGTCAGGACCCCGCGGATTCCACATGACCTGCTCTGTCATGCACTGGAACGAAGCGATTCCTGGAGATGAATACAGGGTGAAGAAACAGATCACGGGGGAGTAATGGAGAGATATTATGTGTTAGGTGTCCGCAATTAAAGGAGGACGTGTGCAGTAGAGGGATGACCACATTTCTTTTTTTAACCGAAGAACAATGGACTTGAATTAATTTTAAAAAATGCAATATTCAAAGTGTTTGAAGATGAGAGTAAAATGGGAGGGACGCAGAGTAAGAAGTCAGAGAGGAAGTAGAAAAGGTTAAATACTAGACTGTATAGGGCAGTGAGAAAGTGAGGGGAGAGGATGTGAAACAGGGATTTAATGCCGCAACAGGAATGATTTAGAAAGGAACATATGCACATGAAACATTTACTCAAGCCCCCGCTAAAGAACATCAGGCAAGATCCTTTACTGTCAGCTAAAAGAAAGCAGCATCTGACAGCCCTCATTTCCAGCTAGGTTTTTCTGTTTAGTTGTGAGGGTTCAGGGAAAGGACACCGAGCAGGGATAAAACGAGAGACGGGTCTATCTGCTGTCGCTAACACAAATAACCGACATCTAATCACAAAAATGAGGCAGAGAAAAGGCGAGAAGGGAGACCACAGACAGAGAGAGAGAGAGATTAACAGAATGGAAGAGCAAAGAAGGCAGAAATGTAGCGTTGCATTTCAAACTCACTTTCTCTCTCTCTCTCTCTCCCACTGATTTTTTCTCTTCACCCCTACTTTTGTCTATACTCTCCTCCATCGACCACAGATTGGTGTTTGAGAGCTAAGCCAAAATGTGGCAATTAAGCCAGCTGCTAATTTAATGTTACTGCTGTTCTAAAAGAGAGGAACTTACAGAGCCACTGAAAGGCAGTTAGGGGAAGGAAGGAGGGAGAGGTCTTTCTTCTGTGAATAAAGACTGCTTTTTGATGGCTGCAGTGTTTAGCAGTATAGAAGCTGGCATGAAGGGAGGTGAAGCCTGTGTTGTCTCGCCTTTCATTTCATTATTCGCCACTTTCGATCAGCTCTGTTACTGTGGGAGATGAGCCTTTCATTTGTGGAGCACGGGCTTTCGTCTGCGGGTCCGCAGGGACTGTGCCTGCTGGTGAGACCAACGCAGGGACAGAGGAAGACAACAGCGGAAAAAAAAAAAAAGAAAAAAGAAAAAACAAGTGTGAGAGCACAAACATGCTGATCATTTACGTGCACGCTCGGAGACAGTGCACATTTATGTTTGTTTCATGGAGTGGAAATTAAAATGAACACACATTTCAAAGGTCCGGTGTGTGTCATTTGGGAGAGTTTATTGGCTGGAATTGAATATTCTACCTATAAGTAGCTAAGTAAAATCTTTGTTTTTGTGGCCGTAGAATAAGCCTTTTATATGTACTTTTATATGGCCATCTTGCACTGCCATGTATCTACAGCAGCCTGAACAGACAAACCATATGTGGAAGCCTATTATGCAAACACGTCAGAAAGACATCCTCTCTGGTATGCCAGGGCCGCCGTAATCCCCTGATGTGCTTGGGAAAGGGAGGGGTGAGCGGAGGAGTAGTCCGTTTGTTACAATCTCAAGTCTCACCATTAGAGGTCACAAATTCATACCCAATTCAAATATACACATGCAGCTGTCCTCACCGAGAGATCCTTTGGGACAAGGGCGGTCTACTGTTTCTCCTCTCTGCGTGCTGGGCCACTGGACACCACGGACCAGCTTTGCTTCACACACATGGAGCTCAGGGCCTTGTGGAGTTTGGGGTGGCCGGCGGGTGACAGGTACAGTGGCTGTGATCGGTCGAAGATCGGGGTGCTTGTTGATGGAGCCGATGGGGCGTGAGGTGGGGGCCAGAGGACGGGCAGTGGACGGGCTGGCACTGGAGGTGAACGGCCTGGCTGGAAGAGTGGTGGTCACTTGGGTGGTGGTCAGTGGGCCTAAGGTAACCCCAGAAAAACACACAGAAAAGAGGAGGAGTTAAAATGTTGCTATGAATTTGGAGCCGTTCATACAGTTATAGGAGGATGTAAGGGATTTGTTAGCGAGCTGCAAGACCTCAAGCCAAAAAGAAGATCAAGAGAGCGCAAGGACACACTTCTTTCACACACTTGTGCATGCAGAAATGTCTCTCTGATGTTGAGAACAAAAGTTAGTCCGATAATAATTGAGGTCACAACTACGCTTCAGAGCCTCTCAAAGCCTCTTCTCCTGAGGAATAAGGAGAATCAGGGGAGGAGATGGAAAAGAAAGCATCACTCCAAGTCAGGGAGAAGTAAATTATTGATCAAATGTATCAGTGAAGTCACCATCACTAACAACCAAACCTAATGCAGAGATAAAAGCAACACATCACAACTACAAAATCCTGAATGATCAAACGTTAAGTCAGCGCACGACTGTGAGTGCTCCCGCCCGTCTGTCTCTGCCTTGTCTCTCTCTGGGCATAATATGAGCTTTATACAAGCCTTTATGCAGCTCAGATATACAGTACATCCAAACCTCCCTCTTATATTGATGGACTGCCAAAATGCAGTGTGGTATTCTCATTTCATCCTCCCTCTTATCATTTCTGTAAGACTTTTTCATTATCCATGACACAGAGAAGTTGATATGAAGTGCTACAGCAGTCAAATCCGAGAGGCTGCTCTTTACTGTAACTATGGGCGGGGACAGAAATACAATGATTTGGCATCCGAGACATCACAAATGTCAGATAAGAAACAGTCAAAAACACATTCTGCTTTGGCTGTTTGACATTTTCTCTGGTCAGGCAAAAAAAAAGGCATCATTGTGTATTACAGTACAGTGAATGATTAATGCAACCCCTTATAATTCCACTTTATAAGGATGTTAATACATCATAAATAAAATGCAGTCAGTTTGAACTTGTTTAGAAATCATTTGAAATCCAAAGGACAATATCTATTCTACATTATGTTCTGGAAGAAGACACTTCAAGGTGTGTGTTGCACATGAATAATTGTCTGCTGGTAATTTTTAGGTTTTAAACATTTAGGTTTGAGGAATAAAAAAAGTTACAACATTAAGTTATATTTCAAACTTCATGAGTGCAAATACCTCATTATTGTAAACAAAAATAAACAACATTACTTGTATGTTATTTCTGTAGCATCACTCCTCCTCACCTGTGGTGGGGTCTGGTGGCCCAAACTCCAGCGCATAGCGCAGCACGTTGTAGTTGTTCCAGACATAAAGCTGGTTGTCTCTCGGGTTGTAGTCCACAGAGGAAATGTACTGATAGGGGTTGGGGAAAGGGATGTTGACAGGCTCCTCACGGGCATGGTTAGTATTGTAGGCATACATCACCAGGTCCCCGCCTGCTTCACTGTCATCGTCCTGGTACACTGAGCGCACAGCGTAAAGCACACCGCAAGCCATGAAGGCATTGGAAGCCATCCTCTTGTCAAAGCTAGTCTCCCACGTGCCTTCAAAGCGCAGCGTGTACGGGTTTACCTGCAAGCAAAGAGGATATTCTTAAATCCGCCAACACTTAATACATAAACAATCACAAATTGAAGGGGATATTTTAGTTACGGTCAAACTTAACTTATTTAAATTTTTTTTTATTTTTATAAAGTTTATACATTTTCCTTAGTTTGAAGGTGTAGCCTAACATATGTGAGTAAATTTAGGCTTTCTTACAGAAGCTCAACAAATTCAATTTATGTTAAAATAGCAGCTCCACAGTTTGACTGTTTTAAAGGTGACCAGAAAAGGTCAGAAATAACATTACTGCTATAACCTTTTATAATATTTCTCCTCCTCCTCGTGTTTACATGAGCACAGATTCATAAGCACTTATAACAATGTTTAAAAAGTAAAAAAAAATCAGTTTTTAGATGTTACTCTTTCCAATATGCACTGTTTACACTGAGGCATTACAGACCTCCATATGTGAGGGGGAAAATATTAAAACTCCAGAGCATCTTAACAATTGCTTTATGATGATCACTTTCTTGTTTATTTATTTTGTTGCTCCATTGTGCTGCAGTCTCATATCTCATGTCGACTTTGATATTTCAGATGGATCGTTTAACAAACGATTTCCTTGTAAGGTCAAAGACAGTGATTGTAAATGGGGTGCATCTCTTGGAACAAGACATTAACTCAAACTCTTTTTATGTGTGAACTTGCAGTTTTTTTATTTGTTAGAAAAAGATATTAAAATATGAATGTTGTCCAGTAAGTGAGGACAGCACTTTGACTTGGAAATTATACTTTTAAATGATGAGCACAATGATGGTTCCAAACACAATGATCAACTTTATGATTGCTATCATTAAATCCATGTGCTCTTTTTTGCTGGTCAACACTATCTCTGTGTCTCGTTTGTCAGTGCAGCGGTGTAATCTGAACTGTAACTCATTCACGTGGGATGTGTGTCATTCATATTTGATGTGCACCTGACTAATATAATGAGATTTTGACACGTATAATACACATCTCACGCCCCTCCGCTCAGCACTGCTCGCCCACCTGACTGACCACCAGACGGCCGTTGTTGGACTCGGTAGCGTAGATCACCCAGAGGCCATTCTCATCCACGGCTAAGTCGATGTCTGACTTCCCTCCCCAGCGGTAGGGCGAGGTGTCGTGGTAGTTGGCGTTTGTGATAATGGCCTCGCCACTCTTGATGCGTGTCCTTAGATCATACTTGACGATGTTTCGTGTGCGTTCCTTGTTGTAAAATACTGCACCGTCATACACCACAAACCCCGTGCCGTCAACTCTGTTGGGCAACCTATTGACGGAGAATCACAAAAGGGGTAAGAAATCCAAGAATATCATGTCAATTACTCTGCACGACACAATCCGAGAGGAAGGCCTAACAGTGAGCTACAGTGAGTGTCAGCTATAGCTGACACCACATGAGGAACCATTCTGTTACCACCATCCATATTTACATCAAAAGACGATCAATCAATACAGTAGCATAAGCTATTTGATCATCCACGACAGTAGGAGGCACCCTTACTTGTAGGTGGTGGTGGCTCTGCTCTGTTTGAAGTCTTCCCAGGAGGCATACTCATACAGCATGTCAGTGCGATAGGGGGTCCAGGGCATGACGTACAGCCGGTCGCCAGACTGCAGTGGGTCCTTACACCATGCCCCCGCCTGGTGCTCCGCCTCCTGCTGAGAACTAGCTGCCTGCACCCGCAGCAGTGTCCCCGGACACACAAAGACTGGAGCAGAGGAGGTGTGTTGGAGCGGAGAGGAGGATAAGAAGGGGAAAGGAAGACATAGAAAATGAAAACAAAGCATTGTAAAAAAAAAAAATAAATAAATAAATATATCATGATGATGGCAAGGGGCGGGAGAAAAGAAGTAGGGAAAGGCCAGAGCCCATGGACAACAGAACAGCAAATGGACGTGGAGGGGGATCGAAGGAAGATGTGAGTAGATAAAAGTAAGTTGAGAATTGAAAAGGAAACAAAGAGTAGAAAAATAATGAGACAGAGGGAGGGAGGGGGAGTGAAGTGAGGTACATTATCAGATTTAAAATGAAGGAACACATAAAAGCTCATTTGTAGAACATCAGCATTGTGGTTGGAAAGTGTCTCAAAATGATAAATGGGAGACTTCTGGCTGCTGCCATGGCTTATATGTAGTCTCTCTAATCTAATTTATTTTGGCCCACTTTTTATTTGATAGTGCATTTTTTTTTATTATTATTATTTCAAAGGCCTGTGCTTCTCTGCTATGCTGCTGGGTGGTAAAACAGTAATTGTGGAGCTTGTTTTAGTCGGACACACGTTTGGCTCTCAGTCAAGAGCAATGCCTCAAAGATAAAAAGGCTTCCTGGGGTAAAGATGTGAGGTTGGCCAGGCTTCTTTCATACACGTTCACACAAATGACATGCACGGAGACAAAACAGCAGTCCCTGCTTCAGACGGATATAGAAGCACACGAAAAATGATTCATAACCCTCACGCACACACACACACATACACAGTATGTCTACATTAGGTAGGTAGAGGTCATCAGCTGGGCACAAGCACAAGTTGGCTGTTTGAGGCAGTGTGTCTTTGCCTGACGGAGAGAGAGAGAGCCATGGGATTCATGGGCATGCCAGGTGATCATCAGAGAGTACCAGCGAGGGAGGGAGGGAGAGAGAGAGAGAGAGAGGAAGAAAGAAAGAAAGGAAGGGGGCTGGGGAGAGTACAGATTAAAACAGCTGAGGAGTCCCCACATCTCCTCGGCCAGTTTATTTATGTGACTCTCTGGGTCGGGGTTGCAACAGAACCTTGTACCTGCTGGTCACCTCATGACTGAGCGCATCTCGGAACTAATTGGACGCTGCAGGGGCATTTGAACACAGATGACATACAACACACACACGGATGCACAGACAGACACATACCACACGAAGAGAGTACATGACATGCATCCCCATGCCAACACACACTGTCACACCGTGACTGTTAGGATGATGGATCAGTCTAGCCTCAAACTGTCTTGAATATCGTATGGGGTCCAGTGCAGGAGGAGAATTAATAACAGAGAGATGGAGAGGCTACTTCAGGATTTTCAGGACAATCCAGCTTTCTTTTTTGCGTCTTGTCGCGCTATTGTTGATAATGGTTAGTGATCTGTAGCGCCAGACCACTTAGGAATTAGCCTGTTCTTTCTGAGGGGGTCCAACAGGGACAGAGACTGACAGCCAAATAGGAATCTAATCATGCTCAGGCATAAACAAACACTCTGGATACAGACTCGTCAGAGGGAGGAGGCTTGTCATGCTCCATTGTTGAACAAAAATCCTCACTCGAAAAGCAGGGACGCCTGAGGTGTCTGTTTGGCAAAAATGAACGTGGGTGACTGAAATACACAAAATAATTGTGAGAGCAGTAGTTGAACGTGGCACTTTCAGACAGCTGAACAATGGATTACTGGACGAACATCTTGCTAACTCTCCCTCACACTACAATCAAATGACATATTTATCATTCCAGACACAGTATAAGTACACTGCTCCGAAGTATTTAAAATAAAGTCTGTATTGGGTGTGGTATTATGTGAGCAGAAAAAAAAAACTATCAAGTAGGACACCGTCTCGAAAGTGCAATGCTACTGTAAAAAGAAAAATAAACAGTATGTAGAAAGCAATGCAGCGTCTCTGCATGTAGGTGACCCATTAAATAAGCCAGTAAGACCCTGTCTCAAGGTAAAATAAAGGACAAAAACATACAAACACGCAAGTCTGTTCTAATCTGTGGGATGAAAAGTATACTTACTCATTTGGGAGATGCTTTTATCTATACAGATGGAAGGACAACACTAAATCCTCAAGTATTAATTAAACATTAATAAGAGCGCAAGCATCTAAAGTACAAGTAGTGAAGTTCAAAAGAACTGTGTTTGTCTCATGGGCATTTAAAAATGGTCAATGAAGGAAGGATATAATTATTATATTAAGTATAATAGATGTTTTTAAATAAATGTAATATAATGCCATGATTCACCTTGGCCAGTGTTTGGTCTTTGAATGTTATTTACATTGATCAATAGACAAAAGTGCAATATAACGTTTCATTAACGTTTCATTACATTGAATAAAGTATATGATAATATTATATTACTAGATATTGGATATCAGCATCAAACTTTGGACTGTGGATCCAGAGTTTTAGAGGTTAATACATCATCTGGCCATAATATAGAGGTAAGACTCAGCATGCGAACTAAAATCTATCATGGCTCAAAAACAGTTGTTATCTGCAATACAATTTACTCTCGATACACTGTGCCCACCACAGTGCTCCTCCAAAAATACTATGTGATTCTGTTCATTATTGCACCTAACCTTGCAGGCCTGTCCTAAATTGGTTGCAGTCTGTACTCTATTGGCCTCATCATCACAAAAACACTGCAGCACAGCACAGACTAACAGTCTGTCATCCTCCTCCCCGCTCCTCTGTGCCCTTCTTTCCCATATGAACTCTGCCGACTGCCTATCAACGAGCCTTGGTTTATTCTAATGAACTGGTTGTTGGGTGGGCCTGGTGTCAAAGGGGCTCATCAACGGCCTCCAGGCTGAACACACAGGCTGTGAGGGGACACACACACACACACACACACACACACATTTGCACACAAGCCAAACAGAAACAGTGGCCACGCTTCACACCCCAAAAACTGTGCCTAGGGGGCTTCATTAACTCTGACCTGCGCTCCCCAGCCTTCCCGGCTGCCTTCCTGTTTACCAGCTCGCTCTGCCTTTCCCTCACTGCCTTAACCCCCCTCTCCCTCCCCCTAACTGTGACGGGTGATTGTAGCAGCGGGAATCCAGAGCAGTCAAACCATAGCAGTGGAGTTTGTAGTATAAGAGGCTATTATGACCACAGTATGAACGAGGTATTAGCCATTATGCATTAAGAATTAGGCGTAAGTCTGGAGATTAGGCATTATACTAGTCTGGCAAGAGCAGGTTAGCTGGAATAAGAGCCATCTGGGATTATGTGAGATAGTTCGATTTATAAATTAATTCCTATTTGGGTGCGGATGGAAATCTTGTAGTCATGATCATTTCAGTGAAGTCACTAAGCAGCACAGAAACCCTACAAACTAGCCAGATGGCTAATGAAACTTACCTTATCAGGGATTAAAACCCAGGCTGTAGCTATCATACTCAAGCATGCCAATTACTACCACACATACAAGGGAATGCTGCTGTAATAATTGGCTATTTATCTCCATAATCCCTTTTCCAGGCACAGGTCAGCTGTTTCTTGTCAATATGAGGCAGTATTATAAAATGATGAAAGTGCTCGAACTTTCACAGAAATTACAACAAATATCCCCATACAGTGACTAACAGCAATCTGTGATTGACTGGTAATGCAATTAAAAGTGAGCTGTGACAGCTTTAGGCTAAATTTAGTCTTTTCATTTTGGTTGTCCTCTATAATCCCTGGCGTTCTCATGTTTGATGTGACAGCATCATGGTGATGGTTAATGTACGACTTTGATGATCTAAACACCCCCTGCCAAACGTTGGCAGCTGTTTCTAAAGTGTGTCCTTGTGGTGTTTGTGCTTTTTTTTCCTCTCTTTGCTTCAGATATCTGAGAGTTCCGCTGGCCAAAGCCTTTGCTCAGTCCACAGTTATGGCCTGCACACAGGACTGACTGCTGGGAACATGCTGCTCTAATTGAATCCCACACCTGTTACTGGCAGGTGCAGCTTGCAGGCAGCAGGGGGCAGAAATGAGCATGGCATGGTACCCCACGTCCATGCTGGACAGTTAATGGACTTTAAGTGAGGAGTGAATCTATTCGTGGTGCGCTGATATGCATACCATCAGCATCCCTTTGTGTGTATGTGCGTGTTGTATGTGCGGCGTGCAAGTGTGCAGTTCAGAGAGATAGAGAGGCAGAAGAAGAAAGGAGAAGAAAGCCTGAAGAAGGATGTGAGCGTGTTCTGTGTGCAAACAAGAGAAGAAAGAGAAGCGGAGTAAGAGAGTAAATAGGTTATTTCCTGTGAAATGAGAATTAGGAGTGAGTTAATCTGCTGAGGAGTGACATATAGTGACAGAGAAAGGAAGCAAGGAATAAGGAAGGAGAGGGGAGGGCCTCCCATTGTGTTTCTGCTTCCTTATAGATTAATGAGGAGTCAAGTCATAGGAGCAAGAATACAAAAGTACAAACAGCCGTGCACAGACATATACATACGGACAAACAAACATCCATGAGATGTACACAAACACTCAGACAGATTCACATAAGGACACACTCCCCTGACAGTGGAAGAGGCAGGTGTCAGACTGGCACCTTTATCAACCCAAACATTTACCCCAGAGAATACCCTTCACTGAGACCAAAAACTGGCAACAGCAAGATATACTGTGCTTTGAAAGCAAAGTCTTATCTTCCCTGGAGTGAAGCTGACACTGAGTGACAAGTGAGTTGGTGGGGACATGGCTGCAGTGGCTACAGAAAGTGGCTACAGTAGATACAGTAGATTACAAAGGGTATACTGACTGATTGAGGCTTGAGTGGTGGGCTAACAACAAGCTGGTGTGGCTGTAACATCAGTCACCGCCACCCTGCGTGTCCCTTCCTCCTGCTGTAAATCAGGCCTCCCAGAGGTCCTGTCTCTCCATCACAGTCCTGAATCCAGCCACTGTGTTTTATATTCATGACCACCTGCTTCACTCTCTCTCCTGCCTAAGCGTTGGCTCCCACCATGGAATGACTTCGGCATGTACAGTCAATCCCCACACTTTCTCTCTCTATCTCCCTTTGCCTCTAAATAGGGTGCGCTGCCTCGATCACATGACTGTGCTTGTGTCTGGTGGGTCATTCCTAATGAGGCGATGCTGCCTGACTCATCGTCTCTATAGCGACTGCTCTGTCTTTCGCAGATTGCAGCCATTGTTCGATGCAGTGGTTTCTCACTCATTTCCTCTCACTTTCTAGAATCACAGGTAGAGAGCGGTTTGTGTGAGTAATAGTTTCGTCCTTACACCATGCCCTCTTTGATAATACCAGGAATGCCAGTAATGTCAGGCATCTAATTCTGCTTTTTTTTCTTTTTTCTTGAGAAGAAAACACACTGAATGTGAAAAAAGTACAACATAAACATGTTTGGCCTCGTCAGCAGTGATAAAGGATGATGATGTATGTACTTTACTTCTCTAGACTGTTGGTGAAAAGGGTGAGAAAAGAGACGGAGGGATGGGAAGGTGAAATGGCTGACGTAGTCTTACAATAGCCGGACATTTATTGAACAGGATCTTCACATTGTGACATCATTGCTGCGTGATGCATGGCATCCCAATCTGTCAATCAACTGATCAATCAGTGAAGATAAATGTGACAGTCATGAGTCAAGCACATGTCTGGAATGTTAAGTGTGCCATTAACAGAGAATGAAGTGTTCAACAGAGGTGAAGAGATGGATCACAGTGGGTAACGGCAGTAGTGCAGAAAGAGGACAGGGATATTCATTGAAGAGTTACAGGGAGGAAGAGTAGTAAATAAATATAACCAGTTGGTTGAGATGGAAAGGGAGGATGAGGAGGAGGATTTGTGTTGCTTCCTACACCACTGCAAGCAGCCAGAGTGAGCCAAAATGGCTGCTTGCGGTGGGAGAAAAGTGAGAGACAATGATCCATGTTAATGAAAAGCCATGGACACGACAACAGACAAAGAGGTCCATAAACTATTTAATGGCAGCCTCTATAAGAGTTAGTTGTTCCAACATATAGATTCAGTCATGGGGTCAGACAGGGGAACGGCTGAGGTCGAGACGCATGTGAGGAGGGGAGTTTGGAGAGAGCTGAGGAGGGTGGGGTCCTGAGAGGGAGAAGGCTCATTGGGATTTTGGCACTAATGGCGACTACTCTCAGCCTGACCTCGGATATAGGTCAAGTCTATATCTGCTCTTTAAGATGCTAGTGATTGAAGTGCCTGGTCATACTGATTGGCGCTCCTCAGTTGTGCTTGTTGCAGGGCTGCAGCATCAGAGAGGCCATTACAAGGAGCTGGAGTGCAAGATGCACCTCCCTCCCCCATCCTCTCCTCCCCCTTCACAGCCTTGCTGAACACATAAGGAACCGGGGGGGATTGACTGATGTACATGGGTGGGGGTGGGGGGGTTGTGACGTACAGGTTCACAGTGCATGTGCAATAAAGAAAATGGAGAAATGATAGTAGAAAGAGAGGGGTAGAAGGAAAAAGAGCAAGGAAAAAGAGAAGTGTAAAAGATGCTCATAAGAGCCTGCGGCTGCCTGTGATGGCCGGGTGTGATCTGAGAGATAAACCAATCAGAAATAAAGCCAGAGGAAGAGAACAATAGAGAGGCGGGATGAGAAACACAGCCGAGGAAAGAAGCAGCGATAGATATGAGGACAGTGAGAGGATAGCAGTTAAATGGAAGAGTAAATTATTGAAAAAGACACTGAATGAGAGAAAGATGCTGAAGCACCTGGAGATGGGGGGACTGTACAAATGATAAAAAGGAGCAAGTTTGGCCAGTTACTTTATCTTATTAGAATGTCTTAACTTTGAGATTACAGCAACAACAAACTTTGAATCAGTCCCGAGAAACTAAAACAAGAAGGGAAGAGATAACATGTGGAGAAAAAGAGCCGTTGAGTAATGTGAAGAGAAAGAGGACAATTTCTTTTCCTATATTTGGATGGACAAATAAATCTCAGTTTCAAAATAAGTGGAACGATGCTGAGGAAATGTTACGGGAAACTCTGAGTGAGTGAGAGGCAACAATGTGAAGAGAATGTGTTTTGAAATGGATGTAAAAAAAAAAAAAGGAGACATTTGCCATGAGAGGATATGAAAGTATGCTGTCTGTAGGTTTAGACTGAGATGAAATACTTCATACAGGAAAGGAATGGTGTTCAGTTCTCATTTATCTCTCACAGATACTGGACTGACCTCCTGTGATGTCCTGTGTGTGTGTGTGTGTGTGTGTGTGTGCATGCGTGCAGGTCAGGCTGGTGTCATCAGAACCAAGGAGGAAATCTAGAAGGATTTTAGAGTTTTTGGTTATAAGTCAAAGAGAGATAGAAAGATAAGGGCAGAGGAGGTGATTAGAGACTGAGAAAGAAAAGGGAGGGATATCAACATCAAATATGACCACTACACAAGGTGCTGGGTTAGGAGGGGATATGGGGGAAAGAAGGGAGACAAGGGAGGAAGAGGAGGAGGGAGGAAGGGGCGAGCTGTGGTTGTTATGTTCATCATGGTCTTTACCTTTTTGATCCACTTCTATTCAAGCATCGGAAAAAGGAGAAAGAAGGAGATAGAAAGATAAAAGAGAAAGACAGTGAGGAAGAGAGAGGGAGAGGGAAAATAAAGAGAATGAAAGAAAAACAGGTGCAGGAAAAAAGAGAAAATTGAGATTAAATAAAACGCTGTCCTTTCTCTCTTTTTTAGCAAGTTATCTGTCTCTGTGTTATGGTTGGCTACTCAGAGAAAGGATGGCTAAAATGGAAAATGAGGAGGGGAAGTGGCCTGACCCGAGTTTCAATCCATTTCCATTTTCTTTCATTTTTATCAATAATCCCACAACAACACATTTCTACCCCAACCACACACTCTCGACCCCACCTCCACCCCTCTTTTTGCCACATCGCTCCCTCTTTCCCTCCCACTTCCCCTGTGCCGAGGTTGTAGCCCGAGGAACCTGTTGGAGAAAGAAACCAAAGAAGAACATCTCGTGCTGTGGTCCTCTTCAGCTGTGGAAGTAGACAGAGTGGGAAAGGTGGAGGAAGATATGGGGGATGGTAGATGGAAAGGTGGCGATTAGGATGAGGTTGTCTTTGGATGGATCATTGCATCCCTCTAAGACTGACTCCAAGTACAGCAGTATCTTGGCATTAGAGTGGTCCCTTCATCTACAGAAAACAGTGCTTCTGGCTTTGCTCAATTTACAGAGTCAGGGTGCTCGCTATAAAAAGCAAAAGCAAAAACGCTCAACCCATCGACCATCCAATCAATGAGGAGCTGCCGGCTTGCCTGTCCAAAGCTAGCTCATCAAAGAAAAGAGAACAAACAACAAGGGAATGGGAGGGTTTGACAGAGTGGAACGCCTCAGAAGCACAGAGAGAAACCAGGAGACGGGATCGGGGGGTTGGGAGCGGGGGGTTGTCTACAGCAAGCTCATCACACACCAAGGCCTGTACAGCTGACATGAGCAGGTAAGGCGTGGCTCCTTCAACATCCGTGGCCAGTCCACTG
Organism: Solea senegalensis; assembly: GCF_019176455.1. Taxonomy (NCBI): domain Eukaryota; kingdom Metazoa; phylum Chordata; class Actinopteri; order Pleuronectiformes; family Soleidae; genus Solea; species Solea senegalensis. The sequence continues at coordinate 8,171,672 of NC_058038.1, forward strand.
TTTGTTGCCCATCTCGTGTTGCCAAGTCTGGGGAGGTCCATGAGCGAGGAGCGAGAGAGGACCTCGGCCCTGCCTCGCAAACTGCTGGCACTGGTATTTGATGAGGAGCAAATGGTGTGTGAGTGGATTGTCGTGTCTCTCGGGACAGGACGTGTCAAAAGGCACTTGGCTGGTGGATTCCTGCTGTGAGCGTGATTGTCATGTATGTGCTGCGGGAAGTCTGGCGTTCCCCGGGGAGCGCTGTGAAATTGTCCCGACACCTCTCAGTGTTGCCCATAAAGAAAGAAATAAGGTAAGAGAGAGAAGAAGAACAGAGAAAGAGAGAGAAAGTAAGAGAAAAAGACAGGGCGAGAGAAAGTGAGAGAAGCAAGGAGAGAAAGACACACAGAGAGAGTACAAGCTGTACAGTGAAAAACAGCAAGGAAAAGGAAAAGGGAAGTGTTAGCAGCAGTAGCCCGGTCTGCTTGCATCTTGGCAACGGTGCAGCATTAGCATCAACAGTCTCAGTGATCATTTATTCTCTAATGAGAAGATCAAAGAGGACAAACAACCTCTATGAAGACCTGGGGAATGGCAGCCATTTTCAGCCTTGAGGGGTAAACATGGCAATGCTATGAGAGCAAGTCCGGTGAAGCTATAGGGTACGGGGCAAGAAAGCATTACATTCCTGCCACCAACTGCGAGTGCAATCATTAGCTCCAAGGTTAGCGGAGGGAAAGAGTGGCCAGAGAGCATCCACAGCTTTCATCGTGACCGGAACAACAGCGGGGGGCGTACGGGAACACAGGAATTCAGCAGAGCTTGAACAAGTTGAGGCTTTTTTAAATGTTCTTTTTTAGACAGAGCAATCATCTGACAGCAGAGCCTTGCTAACAAGTCTGAAGTCACATTCATCAAAAATGGTACGATAGATGATATATGATGTTATAGATGGATGTGTTTGCCTAAAAGAAGAGGAAAACTATGTGGTGATGAAATGCACGGACGTGAAGAGTGAGAGAGAGAGAGAGAGAGAGAAGAAGTTCTTCAGTGCTGCAACTGGAGAGAAGAAGGGGAAGAACAAGGGAAGTGGAAGATCTCTGTTGACTCAATTTCTTATGTTGTTGGTTCTCCTGGAAAATAAACACTCGGCACAGAGACACACAAGATCGTCACACGAACCTAGAGACACACAAACACAGGAAAAAGAGACAGCAACTCATCAGACTGTCCTCACAGTGAATCAGAAGGTGAGTTTAAGGCCACCTTGGCTGTTTGTCTGATTCATTCAGCATTTCTCTTTCAGGGCTCTTTTGAGAAATAAGCCACTGCCCTCTCTCTCCTTAATCACTGCTCAGCTCTCTCTACAACCCTATCAATTACTCCCACACTAATGAGTACAGCCAGAAACACACACTCTCACACACACATATTATAGACAACTTAACCTCGTCTGTTTCTTTCACAGTGCAGAGAGACAACATGTCCTCTCCGTCTTCTTTCGTCCTCTCCGTTTTCCCTTTCTCTCACTTTGCATTTTTTCACAGTGTAGTCATCCATTTCCGCAGCCCGAGCAAAGCCTCCTGATTCGCATTCTCATTTTAGCTACATCAAAGTGTTTCCTCTCCCTCCCTGAAAACTTGTCTCATTACACTGCCATTATTCCTTCTACTGACAAACTCATCCCGACAATCCAAATACAATTTCCAGCAGCTTTGTGTCCAAAATGTGCTGCCTTGTACTGAATAGGCAGCGTTGAATACATTTGTGGGGAAGAATCAATTTTATAAAGTGAAACAGTGACAGAGTCACAAATATACGAGTGTAAAAGTAGACAATATGGAGTTACCAATGAAGATTGGACAAATCTCTCCTGCACAGCCTGAGTAGGCACTTTAATAGCCAGTACCTGCACTGTGCATATTAACAGAATAAATCACAGCGGATGAAATAGCAGAGGCACAACACTAAGCCTAATGGTTCTGGCATGGCTACCATGGATGACCCCAGTGAGGAGCATTGGGAATCAATAATGATGTAGCACAGTGTCCTGGAGGAGGAGGGTGGACAGGTTTCTTGGTGTACATCTGTGTCAGGACTGCAGTGAAGTACATGCTGCAGCTGTGTGCATGGATCTGTGATGTCTAAATGGAACCCTGCACTCTACAACAGACTGTGACAGTGTGAAATGAGAGTTCAGTTGAGCTGTTTTGTCTTGCTCTGTTCCGGCTGGCAAAAATAATGTTATATGGAGGCCTCACAGGGCTTTTTGGCTCAACAAGATATGATTTGACTTGTTGGAGGATGTCGTCTTTTGCCAAAGAAATCCCACACACAGCAACACACACATCCTGGGACCTTGTCTGAGCATAGCTGACATAGTTTGTGTGTGTATGTGTGCTTGTATTGTTTTCTGGCATGAACACGGACCATGTCAGGATCAGTAGTCCTCGCAGAGACAAAGACCTGGTCCTTATAAGTCCTTATAAACCTATAAATAAGTTTAGATTTAAATTGTGGTTAGATTAAGGTTAGGGTTAGGCATTAACTGGTTATGGTTAAGGTTAGGAATTATGCTTTGTTTAGGCAGTCCAAGTTAATGCAGCAAGAAGAATAGCTGTGCAAAACTCTCTCTCTCTTTCTTTGAGCTCTTGTAATTACTGAACTGGTTTATATCATCGGCATCAGTGGAATAATTGGTAGCAATTTCTTGGAGCTGAGAGATATGAACACAGTGTATATATCAAAGGAGATGAGTCATACTCTCACCATGAGGAGTGGATCCACCAATACATATGGCTGCTGCTACAAAATACACTTTTTGTAAATGTCCACATGTGTGTGTGTGTGTCAGCTGCAGCTGTCACCTCTCTGTTTCAGGTGACCGTTAACTTGGCGTCTCTGTGACGCGCACACATCACAGACATCGACATGGCTGTCATTGCATCTCACCTGCTGTGACACACAACCTTACTATACCATATTTCCATTGTTCACCCTTTTGTCAAGACAGCCGATGAAAAAACATGCATCAGCCTTGGATGATGTCAGAGTGCCCCAGTGTTCCCAGCCAAACGTGAACGACGGGGCATTACCAGAGCGATTAGCAGCAGCAAATTCAATTAATCTTGACAAATCTCTGCTGAGGCAGAACTGAAGAGTGCGATGCGCCCCCCTCTCCTGGTAATTAAAAGTGGCCGAGTTGAGTGGCATGCGGTGCGACTGCGTCTAGGTTTGAGGATGAGCAGTTCCATTGCCGAGTCTGAATGTGTCAGGTCATATTTAGTTTGTCAGATGAGCACAAACATTTAAAGCAGCCACAGAGCAAGTTGTGTTTGTACATGTGCATGCACTCTTTCCATTTAGGCGTGTGTGTGTGTGAGTGTGTGTGTGTGATGAGTGTAGAGGAGTTGTTTCTTTAGCAGAGAGTGGCAGAGGACAGGGGTAATTGGCTCTTCTTTGTCACTTCAGACAGGTGTGACTTTACATCACAGAGGAATCAGCTTCCAATTTTCTAAGCCGAACCATACTTTAGATTCAAAAAACAAAGTTGCTGTTTTGGTTTTTTTCAAACACAGGGAGGAAAATGCAAGTCAGCAACTATTTAATCATCCAACTGATTGCCTTGTGGACAGAGAACAAGCTCCCTTGTGCAGTCAGACAAGGTTAGAATGCATGAGGAGAAGGGAGTACAACTAAGCCATGCTACCATGACCCCCCTGTGGACATTTCCATCAAGGACACCAAATTGCAGACCAGGATCAACAGAGGCTTAACAAGCAAAAATATGTTCCTGGAGAGGCATAATCTGACCACAGCTAATACTGACTGAAAGACAGGATAGAATACGTGTCGCCACTAAGAAGGTTGTTAGGAAAAACTTCACACTATATAATCCACAAAGGCAAGAAATCCAGCAAACTTCGTATTTGTGACTGAGGCTGCAACCTGACTCAACAAAGTCTCTTGAAAGGTAAACTGAGGACACAGGACCACTAAGCAAGGGACGCATAAGATCTAAGAGAGATGCTATGAAGTCCTGAGAGTCTGTGAGTGTCCACATCAGAGTTGAATGGTTGAGTATTTGAATATTCTCTGCACCTGTAAAAGAAACAGAGACAGCAAAAGAGACACGGAATGGGAAGATGGGACAGATTGATGGACAGAGTAAAAATAGAAGAATATTGAGAGAAATAGGGCAATTGACAGAGATGAAAGACCAAGAAGTAAAAGAGAGAAAACCAGAATAGAGAAAAGGAGGAGTGGAGGAGGATGGAAAGGCTGTACCGAATAGAAAGAAAGGGTAAATGAGAGATTTCCAAGAAAAAGGATGAGGAGAAAGAAGGAGAAGAAGTGAAGAAAGGAGGTTAGCGGCTTGGTGTGCATTCAATCCCGTGGCTCGCCAACATCTGCATCTGAGGAAAAAGCATAAAGAATCACCCCCATGCCCCAACTTCATCAACCGAAAAATGTACCCTAGTTTTACCCCCCCCCCAACACTCTCGTCTGTCCCTCCACCCCTTTCTGCAACCCAGTTCTGCCTCTTCCTGGTGGAGAGGAGCACCACTTCCCCTCCTCTGCAACCAAGTGCTCCTGCACAGTGTAGAGATCAATGCTGAGAGTAATAATACATGAGAGGGAGGAGGGGAGACTGAGCAGAGATTTTCACATGAGCGAGGACCAACACCACATAACTCTTGCTGTGTCTGCTCCTTTGGCTGCGAGCGTGTTCCTGTTTGTGTGTACATGCTTTCTTGGTGTAAGAGGGGGGGGAGAGAGCAAAGCCACGTGTGTGCGTACGTGTGTTCGTGCGTGCATGCTCAGGTGTGTGTGTGTGTGTGTGTCACAACTCCACGCAGCTCTGAGCAGCGCCATGAGGAAGTCAGCCGTTACCATGGGGACATTAAAATGTGTGGCACTCCCGGTCAGGTGGTCTAAAATAAGCCTTTTTGCTGTTTGTGTTAACATTCCTATTGTGAGGCGCTGCATGCACACAATCTCCCCTGCCCCTCAGTCTCACTGTGCCCAATTTTAATTTTTATTGGAAATCAGAGGGACGGCTAAGGTGTTTGGCACCAGATAAAGGCAGTAGCATGCCCCTGGGTCAATCTATGTGTGAGCGTGGGGCAGAGTGTGCTACACTACAGTGATCACCAATGAGTGCTGACCCCATATTTGCAGTGTGTGTGTGTGTGTGTGACTTCCTTATCGGACCCTGTGTTTGTGGAGCATCTTCCCACGTGTGAAAATCCCTCTCAGTAACTGGTGTGTCACTCTGTCGATGAAGAAAAAAGGTTTAGCACTCTGTGTGAGTGTGTGTGCATGAGTGTGTCTGAGCAGTGTAAGTGTACAAGAGAGAAAGAGGAGAGAGACCGAGAGTGGCCGAGGGTGACTGTTTGTCTTGCTTTGTTTTGCATTTGTTGAAAGAAGCCAGAGAGAACAAGTGTGCGCAAATAAGTGTTTGCCCATCATTTGTTGTTTTGGGGTGCTGAAGAGGGGCAAGAGGTTCAGGTGGGGGTACAGGGAGGGATGGGAGGGACAGTGAATGGGTTGAGGGGGTGGGGAGATGTGAGGGGGTGACAGGGTCTTGGTACTCACTGTAAGGGACACACTCATACTGGATCTCCAAATACTTGTAGGTCCCTGGACAAGGGTCTGGGAACACATCTGACCCCGCAACCACAACACACTGAGTGCGGTTATTACACCTGCAAGAGGAAACAGATGGGGAAAGGAGTGGAGAAAAAGAGAGAGAGGAGGAAGTGAGTGATAGAAAAATAACAAGTGCCACTGTAAGAAAGACAAAGGGGAGCAGGTACAAAAAAAAAACATCTTCAGGCTCTGAAAGACGACGAGAACGGTAGGGAAGGGAGTAATTTCACACTAGACTAGATCATGTGACAGCTGCACCCAAGGGGAGGTGGGAAACAGACAAGGGTGGGAGGGAGGGGGAGAAAGAAGTAGGATGAAGGAGTAAGAAGGGAGGGAAGAGGCAGAGAAAGGGCGAGTGACGTCAGAGCGTGGTCTCTTGGGGGATTGTGAGTGGGAGCAATTAGAGGCGAGAGAACAGGGAAGGACGGATGGGGTACGGCAAATATTCTACACAGCTACACACCACACACACACACAGGAAAAACATTCATATGCACATAATACCTTTGACTAAACCACATCTCTGCATGCCTTCTCACGTTTGCACTCTGAGGTACACACACACACACACACACACACACACACAGACACACACAGACACTCCTTCTATTCGCTCTTGTCACATAATCCTTCTCTTTCCAGCTTTAAGCATTTCCTCCACTACCCTCCTTCAGATTCTAAAATCGCTGCTGCACTCACTCTATCATCTCATCATTTCTGGCATCCAAAACCCCCCAACCCCCAAGCTAGCACCGTGATCCTGTGCCTCCATTACATACGTGATGGATTGCCGAGAGAGGGCTCCCATTGATCTGCGCTCAGAGGAAGCAGATGCTGAGCACAAACACAGAGAGCAACTGAAGGAAGCCGTTCAAATACTCGTGCAACAATCCAAAACGTATGATACTCACACACGTACTCGTGCACACGGACACCTCCATACACCAAGACGTGCTGATGCACTGAGCAACGATACTGATTTCTGCAGTCCACATAAAATATCTACACCTCAGACAGGAAAACAGGGAATTCTGGACAAAATTATATTGTGAAATATAGTAACTTGTTTCTTCAGGCATTAACAGGCTTTGGCTCTGGACACACACACACACACACACACACACACATATAAGATCAAAACAGATCAATAGATACCTCTGTGACATTATCTTGAAGGCATCTGGCAAGTAGCACTGCACATTCTCCATCTGGAAGGGGTCTGCATCACAGATCTTGTCATCAGTGCGGCCGTAGTTGGCCGTCTCAATCATGATGACATCACTCCCAGGGCAGCGCAGCTCAATCGGGTAGCCTTCACACGCCAGCTCTCGACGCATCAAGCCGAAGGGCATCATTGACCGGCTCAGGGCTGGAGTGGAAAGAAGGAGGGAAGAAAAGTTATTGATAATTCAATGAACCTTAATACTTTTAGGAGGCACTTTATTATTCGACCACATTGTAAATATGATATGTATTATTTGACAGGAGCAGGCGGAATGGAAGTGGTGCCTATTGTCCTCGTGTAAAACACAAATTAGCTACTATCGACATGCCTCCGGTGAGTTGTAATATTTCGGTGCTGTTGATGCACAGCCTCGCAATTCAGTTTTTACACTGGATCATCACACATCACATTATTGGCATAAAGGATTAGCAGCAATACCAGCTTCTCCAATCACTCCACTTGTGAAACAAACTGTGAGAGTTTCAATCATTAACAAACTCCTACACAAGGCCAGGCAGGAACTTGTGTTCACTGCAGAGAACCATATCCTTCTAAGCATCTGTAAGTCTCTTCCAAGTGTCAGAGGAGCATCTCAGGATTCACTAAGGGAGAAGTTGATATTAGAACAAGCAAAAAAGGCGGGAATTAATGTCTGTGTACACATTCACCTCTGGGGCGGACACCATTTGCACACCCACTGCTGTTAATCAGCCATCTGAGAGGCATGTCAATGTGCTGCTGTGGCCAGCAGCGGGGCTCTTTGTGGAGAGGGGTCGGCAGGGACAGCGGGGTATTCAAGGTTAATCGCTGAGTGAGGCTGAGAGGCATGGAAGAGGGCTGCATAGAGGCACTGAGAGGAGACACTTGCTGTCTCTACAGCTCTCTCCATGACTGTGTACATTTCCCACTGCCTCTACAGTCAGCATCACACAAACAGAAATAACAAAATGTCTGCCACATTCCTTTACAGCCCAAGGTAGAAGCCCAGACAGAGTAGAGGTAGAGAGTGAGTGATCTGGCAGTGAAGCTGTTTGTGGAGTTGAAGGACAACCTGTGTTTCTCTCAACCGACACTTCTGTCATAAACTAAAAGCCACTGTCCATGGTCCTGAACTGACAAAACTTCTTTCAGGAAATACAGCAGCTGCATCAGATACTGGCAGGTGTGGAGCTGTCCACTGTCCTGAAGAAGCACTTCTCTGCATTTTTAGTGAGGAGGGCATGGCACACATGCAGCTGATAGTGGGCATACTGTCAAATGTAAGCAGAACAATGCTTGCTCCACTCAGGCAGGGTGGAATTTGGAGCGTCTTTCTTTATAAACTGAGGCTCTCAATACACAGCATTTTCCCCTAATAGACAGCCTCAGCAGCAGACAAGGGCACTAAGTCAGTCCCTCTCCCCCACTGCTGTTTCTGCTGAAACCCACAGAGCAGGGCTGTTTTCACTTCCCGACTCTGAACTGGCTCCGCTTAGGTTTCAGCCGCTGTCCATTCAGGAGGAGTGCCCATCTGGGTCAATGTCAATGTCAGTCATCCCAGACATGCTCTGCAGCAATGTGCTACATGATTCACTGCCACGGGACTTGCTCATATTTCTAAGCGCTACCCATTTATGTAGCAGGAACTTGAGTTCAATTGTGTAACTAACGCCATTAAGACTGAATAACTTGCACAGGCAGACTTCAAATCGTTTATGCCTCGCCAGCATGCAGTGCCAGTGCCAAATCACAAAGGCCTAGATGCAAAAGCGCATACTAATTAAAGCACACGGAGATGCAAACAGCAGGCGAGGCCAGACCAACAAGTCCCCACACAAATGCAAAAATCCACACAAGCGAATTAGCACATACGCAGTCGTACTGGGCAGATGAGTGTGCACATTCGCAGTCAAGCACACACATATTCAGATGCATGCATTCACACACAACCCTGGTGTCACAGTGGGATTACAATACATAGTGTCAGTGTGTGGCCTTGTTCTCTTAACTACCCTGTGGTGTAAGTACACAAAAGTGTACAGCTGGCCAGCCATTAGAACCACACAGTGAGCCAAGAGGAAAGTGAAAGTGAAGGGGGCCACCAGGAGTGATCACACTCTCACTTATACTGTGGACCATCACAACAGGAACATTAGCAAACATCTCAGGGGGCAGCTCATATTTTAAAACGACTTTATATGGCAAACATTTCAGGGCCATTTGAGCTCTAATGTAAATAGCGACAATGGAAGTGTTCATGTTTTGCGATGAAACGGCCAACAGAGCTGTTGATTTAATTTCTTGGCTGTTGTTTAAGTTTAGACTGAGCCGTTTCAACAGCAGTGAATAAATACAGATAGTTTTGATCATCTATGGCCTTTTTTGTTGCTTCTCATGTTTGTGTAGATCATTTTTTGCCACTACTTGTGTCTGGCAACATCATTCATTTAGCCAAACGGAGCTAAATTTGATCAAAGAGAAGGGCACAATAATTAAACATGATAAGTCTACACAATCTCCGTAATCCAACTTTTATAGAAAGAAGTAACTGTTCTACCATTGTGCTTAATCTGATGAATAACAAAAACCCATTATCTTGCTCAGGTATTTCTTTTTCTAGCCTGACTGTTTAAGTATATATTTAGACATAATTGAGCATAGTTATTATTGAGCCAGAAAACTTCATTGGTGGCAGCAACCATTAAAACCTGCCTATTCCTGGCACCATAGCAAATCTCTTCTTCTCACATATTGTATCATATTTCACACCTACACTTTCCACAGTTTGACAAGTTCCAGGTTTAAGGTGGAATTTCTAACGTAAATTCAGCAGGCGTCGACTTAAGCACTGATTTTAGCATAACGGATAACATGTTTACAAACAAGTGTGGAACTTAACTTCAGGGACTTTCTCTCTCTTTCTTGTTGTGTGTGTGTGTGTGTGTGTGTGTGGCCAGATGGCCTAAGGCCTGAGGCCTGGCTGTGGCTGTGGCTGTGGTTAGGTCTGAGCTGAGCTGAGATGAACAGAGAATAAGCTTTGGCTGGCCATGGGCTACGATTGTCCCTCACTCTGCAGGAATCCATTAAGGTTTCAGGGTCTCTTTGGCCAACACACACACACACACACACACACACACACACACACACAGACACACAGATACACGTGGTTATTTTGTCTGTCAGACTCATAATAGCTGAATGAAAAAGTGTATTTCGCAGCAGCAGCCATTTGTATAGGTGGATCTACTCCTCATGGTAAGACTATGACGCATTTCCTTTGGTAAATACACTGTGTTGATATCTGTCAGCTCCAATTGTTCCACATACTGGTTATGACATTTACCAGTAAGATGGTGTGTGCAAGACAGCATCCTCTCTCTCTGTCTCACACACACACACACGGACAAACACAAAGGCGCACAGACACATCAGACAGGGGGCTGGTGTCACTCCATGGCAGCTGGTCAGTGGGTCTGGATCAGTTGGCTTCATAATCGAAACTCCACACAAATTATGAGAAAGAGAGAGCACTGATTGAATTTGACTCATTATCCTCACACAGTAATTAAAGCCTGAGGGTGGATAGATGCTTGGACCCTATGACAAGAACATGATTTTGCAGACTCGTCTTTTGCACACACACTTTCCTTTCTCTACCACTATGCGTCTCTAAAACCTGTTCTCCCTCTCATGCCCACACACATATTGGCAACCTGACAACATCATTTGGAAAAGAAAAGATGTGACCCACAACCAAAAGTCATGGTCAACACTTGGGAAACATTACATTTTTTTTTGTTTTTTTCCTACATCAAGACTGAGACTACCTTTAGAATTCTGAAAAGTTCACAGTAGGACTAGAGAAGGAGCTCTCTTCCCTGAGACGTTGCCAAAAAAAGTCCATGATCAGCAATGCACTTTTAAACAGCACCATTTCAATGTTTCACACAATTTGACCTCGGACGATGCTCAATAGTCTCTTTGCTGGGAAATAACTGAGTGAGAGAGGATGGCCTTGCAGACAGAGAGCCTGAGACTGTGATACTGACTTTGCAACTCAGTCACAATAGGAGATTATACTTATGGAGCACTGTGGCCCAAAGGCTGACTTGTCAGCTGGTTGGCTAACTGTCTTTTGGGGGGCAGAAATGTGATCACCCCCTCTAAGGCCCTGCTTGTTCCAGCAGTCATTTTCTAATGCTTCTCATTAGAATAGCACTGAAGTATAGTTGCAGTATTGGTACTTGAGTAACTTGGAATGCTGCTGATGTAGGGGGATTCTTGTTATATGACCCTTCTCAAAATGAATTTGAAATGAATCTAGGGCTAATAAAGAAGTATCCCCTTTATACCCAGAGATAACAATGATTTATTAAACGTATACTGCAAACATCTCCATGCAATTTGCCCTCAAATGTAGCCTTGGCCAAATTAGCTATCTTCCTCAGGCTCAGTTTACTTGTTTAGTAAAGCAAAGAACAAAGAACAAGTGATTTTACAGTCATTGGACAGAACTGAGAGGTCTCAGTGATGGGAATACCTCTCTAGGAGAGAATCATCCACTTCCAATTTCTCCACCACTTTATCAGCTTAGTGCTGTATCTTAGCGACTCACTTAGCACTGCACGTTAGCATAATGACTCACTGGAGCGTGGCCTGTCACCACAGACAAGCAGAGGCGATATGGCCAGAACTGTCACATCGAGGCAGCCTTCATGCTAAGTACTGTTGACAAAGTGACATCCTGAGACAAACCTACAGGACTAACATGAGAATGAATGTGGATGGGTCTGTGTGACTTAGTAGGACTATGTGACTCTTTAGGATCTTTTCTGGTATAAAAACTGAAAGGACCAGTACTCATGGGGACCAAAATATGGTCATAAGAGGGTAGACAACTAATTTCTGAGGAACTGGTTAAGTGTAGGAATCCAAAATTGGATTGGATTGGATTAATTCAAGGTTCCATGGTTTGAGAAGAAAAGGGCAGACAAGCAGACCAAGTACAAGAGGTTAGGGTTGAGTAAGAAAGGGTGGGTGGTTAAGGTCGAGGTGAGGTTCAGCAAATTATTAAGGTTAGGATAAGGTTATATGAAATTAAAAAAATGTCAATAACAGGTCCTCATAAAGATAGCTGAATAAATATGACTGGCTTCATAGTTAGAATCTACTCTGACTCAGAGATGAGATGGAGGCGACTGCATGGGAAGTCACCAGCCTTCCAATAGGGTCAGAACACAATGCAGCAGCAAAATGACGCACATCCACCGCAATGAAGCCACGTCAAGCTTGCTCACAGGGACGAAGAAATGGAACGACGACACAAATTAGACATGGTAAAAAAAAGAAAAAGATATAAAATCATCAAACTAGATGCTGACAAAGGATGAACATGACGATCATTCTTTCAGGAACCACAAGGTCACTGATATAAAAGGAGTGAGGCAGATTTTTTGTTGGACAGGGCCTATTGTTCTGATCGCCTCAGCAGCCAAGTCCTCTATTTGAACTGAATTACAGCAGAGCCCATAAAATTACATCATTCTAAAGAGAATTAAATGTGCCCCAACTGGAAATAAGATACACACACCCTCATACAACACATACTTAGGCATTGGCAATGATGCACACAAACATGTCTTGCAGGCAGACTCATGCAAGCCTGAACCCTCATCCTTGAGAACTCTCACTCAGTATGTTTACATGACATAATTTATACACTTAACATAATGTGATTTGTAGTTTGTGTACCTTCAGTCGGACCAGAGTTGTACTACTGTGCATGGCTCATACTCATACATATAGAATAAGCTAGTAAACAGAAGAAAAAGACAACAGCGACAAAAATATGGTACATCTTCTGGACAGATGAGGTGACTTATTTTGTACTCTTATGTTGTGTTTATGGATGGTAGGAAAATGGAGCTTGATAACAACCATATACTGAACCGGAAACTACCTAATACTAACAAACAGAAAAGGGCTGTTTTGTCCCTAACAGAGAGACCCTTCATTCAATAAATTGAGTGGTTGTATACTGGGTCAAGGGCAGTAGTCCAGTCGAATAGTGTAGTTGGGAAGTGTGGTGGGAAGTGGCAGGCATAGTGGATAGATTAAGATAGGTGGCTAAAAAGCCACGGAGACACTGAACAACACACATACACAAACGTGAAGAGTGAGGCAAGCCCAGGCGTGCTCATACTGTCAAACCACTTCAGCGCTAGCCCCAGTGCCTAATTATGCAATAAAAGCGCCTCAGTAGGGGGGCACAGCATAGCCCAAAATAAAAAATCAGCCTGCCTAAAAAGTAGGAGATTCACCCGATGTAAATATCTTCCATCTCCCTTGGGAGGAGAGCTGTGCTACGAGCCCAACACAACTCTGTTTCTCTCCTGTTCTTGGTTTCCAGCACATATCACATCAGGCAGGCCAGTGAGTCAGACCTAGATTCATATAAACACTCTAGTGGAGTAACTCTGCAGGTGATGAAGTGAATCAGCTATGGAGATGGGAGAAGGGAGCAGAGTGGAAAAGTGAGAAAGAGGGTGAGGGACTGAAGAAAGAAAAGGACAGAAGCAAGAGGGAGTGAGAGATGAAGTGGGGACCTGCTGTCGAAAAGATGTGTGTATGTATTTTATAGGCATTTTATTAAAGATAAGTGTCGACGCTCAGCCCTGCTGCAGCACCAGACACTTAATTAACCTCTCTACTCTCTCAGGCAAAGGTTTGTGGATGTTGCGTCTGTGTGTATTTACAGTGCATGTTTATTAGCTGATCGATATGTTTGCAAGTATCTTGTGTATGACGCTCATGTACCTTTGTATTATATCAATGATTAAAAGGGATTTGGCCGCAAATGCTGATGAATCCCTCTTACTCCTCTATGCCGTCTTGCTCACCTCTAGTGCAATGATATTTTATGTTTCCGTTTCTCCTCGTGTTATTTCTTTTTCACCTCCCTCGATCCCTCGTCCAATTTCATCTACCCAGAAATTCTTTCATTTACCCTCCCCATTCATCCTCGTTGCCCACCTCTCATTCCTTCCATGTCTTCATCCCCCCTCTCACTTGTCCTGACCCCTCACCTCCAGTTTTCCCTCTTCCCTTTCCTTCCCTTTCTCCTCCTTTACTCCAGCTCACCATTTTAGCAGATTCTCCACTCATCCATCTCTCTCTCCCCCCTCTCTACTCTCTCTGCCCTTGGCTCCCAGACGTAAGCTGCTGCTGGTAATTATCAATCTGCAGTCCACAGAATACATGAGAAGCAAATGTGCACACACTCAAGCACATGACGTGTTTGCAACACACACACACACACACACACACACACAAGACAGGACAGCCTCCAAGTTACACAGTGGGGCCGTGAGAGAAAAGGGGCAGCTATCACCTGCACACACAACACAGTCCCCACTCCTTATAGGAGCGTGTTTGCAGTACACAAATCAATGTACACAAGCCAACATACCCTGACTCACACAACTACAAGCAAACACAAACAAAGTGGACACACACAACGCTGTGAACAACAAATAAACAAATGGACACATACATCATCTTCAAAGGAAGGTTTGAAAGAACACACCGCCACTCCACACTGGCCTATTCCTCCTACTCCCACCCGCCCCCGTCTCCCGATATATGTTCAAAGGCCGTCCATTAACCTTTCACTCACGCAGACAGTCGTCTTTGTGATCTACTGCTCTCAGCCAAGGGCTTTGAAGAGCACAGCATATCCCAGCACCAGAGACTAAATTAGGACAGTGACCAACAAGAGAAATGCAGAAAGAGGCACAAGAAGTGAAAAGATGGAAGTGACGACAAGGGATATGAGATATGCTTTGTTAACAGATATCAGGGCAGGGAGAGGAAAACAGAGCAGGGCTGGTTACACGGGGATGGTGTTAAAAGGAGAAGAGCGGGAACATAAAAAAAAGAGAGGACCAACAGAGAGACAGAAAGGCAGGAGACGGGCGGGAGGGGGTCTTTGGGGGAATAACATTACAACACAGAGAGAGGGAGTAATAGCTAAGGTGTTAGTGGAGAGAGAGAAGAAAGATTGGATGAAACTGGAGGTGAGTGAGAGAAGTGAGAGGTACAGGACTGTTGTTAAAAGAGATAGGGATGCTACAAGAGCCTAAACGTGCACAAGAGGAAGCGAGAGAGAAAAAGGTTTTACAGCTCTTCTTTATGACACGATCCAGATGATATGGAGCACTTGATTGGCAATTAGTGTCTGTGAAGACTGTGGATTTGGCAAAGAAAAACACAGTGCAACATATTCAAGGGTCATTTTCACACGAAATGAAACCATTTACTTGTCTCTGCAAACACAGTCAGCCAGTTTGGATGGTCGTGGTCTATAAAACACAAAGCTATCAGAATTTGTTAAATGTAGCAACTAATGCTGTTGAAGATACTTTCCGTGGATTTCAAGAAACATGTGAAATATTTTAGCATGAAAGCAAACAAATGTCAAAGACATCCTTCATGATAAAAATGATAACTCAGCAGGACAGTCCTCTTTGGTGTGGTGGCTTGCACTTTTCTCTGTGGGGGTTTGCATGTTCTCCTCCCTTTTCCCATGGCAAACATAGGTTAAATGTATGTTTGCCTTGGGTTTCTCAGGGTGCTTCCTCCCACAATCCACATCATTTGGGTTGACTACACTGACCATGCGTGTAAGTGTGAGTGTAAACAGTTGTTTGTCTCTGTAATTCATTATCACCTCATTCTGATGAACTAATGGCATTCACGGCTTCAGTGATGTGCATTAAAAATGCTCTGTCTTTCAGACTCACCTTATAAGTGCAAGTGTAGATTTCACAAAACACATATTAAGCAATATAATATAATATGCCATTCAGCAAATTATTCAGCCACAAGGAGCCAAGTGTATATAGCAAGGTTAGCGGCCCAACAGCTTTATTGCCTCCTCTTGAAATATTATTACTACAAGCCCATCAGAGAATCAATTCTTATGAATCAATGAGCAGGGTGCAGTTTTAAAATGATCATTTTAATATTACAGTATTGAGGGACTGACAGTCTGCCCTCGCTCTCTCTGCATGAATCTGATACTGAATGTGGTTTCAGGTCAAGTATTTTTTAAATCTTCACTCAGAATTTCAAAATTGAGGGTTGAGCAACACTTAGTGTCCGGATATAACTGCCAGCTTCAGTCATAAAAAAGCATCTGGCTTGGTAAAGCATGGTGAATTCTTCATGTGGCCCTCCATGAAATATAACAACTCAGTCCTGCATTATGGAACCCAAAATACTGCATTGTGACCAGTCCCCATTCAGACATTCTGTCACCATCCAAGGGCAGTCAAGAGACTAAAGCACTTTGTCGAGAAGATGTGTTAAAAAAAAAAAAAAGAAAAAAAAAAGCTAGTCCCCCATCTTTAAATAATAGCTAGAAGGGTAGGGCAAAGGAGAAAAAAGCCAGGGAAAGGAGGGAAGATGAATAACAATGTCTGCATGTGCACTAAAGGTCCAGGGGCCTTTCCACGCGACTGATCAGAGAGCAAAGGCTTAAATACAGTAAAGATGAGAACAGATTCCAGCAGTCATCTGGCACTGGCATCCTAGTAGGTTTGCAACACACACGTACAAACACTCCACTGTGTGTTAAATGCACTAATGCACATATAACAATACACATGCAGAATATAATGTACTTAAAAATCCTCACACGTCCAATTACTATTATTTAAGACTGAAAAGTTAGACTTAAAATGGCCTGGCTGCTAATGCTGCTGTGCAAAAATACAGTGCAGTACACAGATGTGCATTCTGATGCTGTGTCAGGGCATCATGGCGTACGCGCCGCAGCTGCCTGCAATGCCTGCCACATTAAGCAACCCTAATGGGCTGAATTTGGTTACATTTCCAAGCGTTCTGTGGAATCAGCGGGACATTCTGTTTGTCAGGTTATGAACGTCAGTCTGTCAGTTCACCTGCTGGGACGGGCACGAAGTTTTGGCATATACTGCGTATAATGAATATGACTTTATTGGTCTAGGTTTGTGAGAAGTTTCCATTCATTCAGGATATATGGAGTGTTTGTTTTACACAGCCTGTGCATATTAAAGTGAAATTAATAATAGTAATTTAAAAAGATGAATATTCACCGTGTGAGTTTTGTCGGGCTGAGCAGGCGTGTCTACAAAGCTCATGCTGGTTAGGAACATTTGCTTTTAAGAGCTGATTCCAGATCAGAGTAAATGTGCAAGCTTTAGGGCTAAATATTAGCATGTGCAGCCAAGAGTGGCGTGAGGTTAAAGCACAGCAGCTTAGTCAGGACACTGAGGAAGGGCTGGGGTACACATTAGACTGTGAAACCATGTGTGATGATCCTGCAGGTTTCAAAATGAGCTCCGATTACCCCGAGAGTGATTCCGGTAGCTCTCGTCACATCAAAACTATGCTCTTCTCCTAAAATTATACCTTCCTGTTTCCCTCCCTCTTTCTTTCCTGCTCCCCCAGTCACACTAGAGAGAGAGAGGGAACATTACAGCCGAAAATATCACTGCGAGAATTATTATGCAACAAAACGGTTTTGGTGAGCACTTATCAATATGTCTGCGGATGTGATTTCATTAAAAAATAAGAGAGGAACATTCCAACTTTAAAACAAACGGTGTGCCTGTGCGCATACAGATAACCGTCAATTGATTATTAATGCATTATTAAGACTACGCAAGTCCCAGGTCACATGGATACGCTCATTTTAATACAATCATGCACACACACACACACACACAGCGAGAGAGAGCACAAAGCAATGCAATGCCAGGGGCCAAAGGTGTCTGATGGAACAGAACGTACACTACACACAACCAATGTTACAAAAGCAGGCAAACTGAAATGGAAAAAAAACACACAACTACACTCAAATTAAAACCACATCTGGACAGTCAGAGCTTACACATGTGGGGAGTGATAAGAGCCAATGCCTCAGCTTCTTTGACTCCTCCCGCTTCATCACTAGCCCCACCCTGTGGCAACATTGACTCTCCCTGATGCTCCTCCTCCTCCTCATCCAAGCTGTCCATCACCCAGCGGCTGGTTGGCACAGAGCTGACCGAGAGCATACAACAGATGGTGCGATGCTGTTCGTGTGGCAGGCCACAAGCAGGACGGACACCCAACAGTGTCTCTATTCCATCCTCAATCCTCTGACTGCTGCTTCCCTTCTGAAGTGTGTGCCTTTAGTTTCTGCGGCACCAAACGTCTTGGACAAATCAAGACACAATTTCCTGCACCTGCTAATCTACATGAGGGGGCTGACATCAACCAAGAATATTATTTATATTGCCATACAACAATGCAATTTGTAAACTTGGCTAATTTAATTTATTGAATTTATTCTAACCACAGGGATCTCAATTGTCATAATGTCATTTCAAACTACACTTGCAGTTAAATGGCTTCTCAACAGCAAGCCAGTATGCATCACTTCTATCCAACCAGGTCACCTGCTGTCGATCATACAATAGCTGAATAATAGCACACAAAACGAAACCCAACATCTTTACACTGGCTTCCAGTCAGTTATTGAATAGCCTGAAGTTCTGCTGCTAGACTACAAATCAAGTCCAAAATATATGAATGATATATTAAAATAATATACACCTCACAGGGCTAAGAGATCTACTGACTCAGGTCAGATAGTTGAGCCCAGAGTTCAAACCAAATATGGTGAAACAGCATTTAGTCGTTCTGCTGCACACAAGCGGAACAGGTTCAAACACTTACTTTCTCATATGCTTATGATTTCTAGACTATACACACTATTATTATGATAATAATAACAACAACAATAAGAATAATAATAACAATAATGTAATGATAATAACAATAATAATAATAATTATTATTATTATATTATTATAATAACACTAATATAATAACCATATTATTATTATTATTATTATTATCATATTATTAATTATTGTTTTATCGTCTTTAATGATCCATTATTGTTTTATTTCCCTCTTTTTATTATTCTGTATTTCAAATTGTGAATTTTAATGTTCCCAAATTTTAAATGTTATTTGTGTTATTGTGTATTTCTCTTGTGTATGAAATGTGCTATACAAATAAAACTGCCTTGTCTTATGGTACATGGCACATTCAAGGAGGTCACACATATGGCACCATTACATGCACGGATTCCCTCCTGTACTCTTTCTACGCTCCAAATCACATCAAGATGACAAGACATTTTTATTGACATTCACACACACACACTCTCCACCGCACTCACACACTCTCCGACTCTTGTAGAGACAGTATGGTTAATCAAGTGCGGCGTTTCTAGCCTGGTCAGCAGGTCTATATACTTAGAACCTTCATCACATAGCTTACATATAAATATTACATGCTCATTTGCAATAACTTGGTCTGGACACATACAGTGCACAGTGAATACAGCAGGAGCTCCTGTGCAACATTAAAAGCTGCCTCAGAGCAGCAAACAATATTCTACACAGTGTATACACTGTTTTTATAAATAAACAGGGAAACATACAGATGCACAGTGAATGCAGGCAGACATCTGCAACGGCAGGTGATGATATTAAAAAATACTGCACAGCATTAATATTTATTACGTACCTTGCGAGGAAGGAGCTATGCTGCTGAAAGACACAGCACAGGTTAAGATGATCCAGACTGCAAGAGCCATGTTGGAGCCAGACCAGGGGGCAGGGTGAGCGGCAGTGCTGAAGTGTCGGCTGGGAGCAGGTACAGGTGAGTGAGGTGGCACTTCCTCAACTTACACCCTCCCTGAGGTTGATCCTGCAAGCAGAGGGGGATAGAAATAATGGGAAAGTGTTATTAATCTGCACAATTAAAAAAAAAAAAAAAAATGGAATAGGTCTATCTGTAAGGAGATATGTTGCTGTTTTGTTTGTTATTCTTTCCGCTCCAAGTATGACATTTGAATTAGAAAACGTTGAGGGATTTAGTCTGCATTTATTACAGGAAAGAGGACAGGTGAGGAGAGCTCCTCCTGTGGCCGTCAGGTAGAATGATCACACAAGGAGATCTGAGGCCATTTTGTGCAGGATGGCAAGGCAACAGCTGCTGCCACTACCAGCTCATCACTCCACACGGTTTGAATGCTTGATTAAATCAGACATGCTACATATGTTTCGGGGATGCGCACAGAGTAATAGCAAACATGTGAAAACTACACACTGTATACTTGGTGTGTGCATGCATGTATGCATGTTTGCTCACGGGCTCGCATACAGAACAGTACGGTGAAAATAGTAAACAGTCAGTTCAGCAGTGCCGCAGGGCGACCACTTCTCATTTGTGTAATGAAATAAATCACTTAGTGGAACTTTAGCTCTGAATTTTTTTGACAGTGAAGCC
This sequence comes from Solea senegalensis, assembly GCF_019176455.1. Lineage (NCBI taxonomy): Eukaryota > Metazoa > Chordata > Actinopteri > Pleuronectiformes > Soleidae > Solea > Solea senegalensis. The sequence continues at coordinate 8,191,896 of NC_058038.1, forward strand.
TGCTCTGCCCCTCCAGGGACAGACAGACAGAAAACAATAGAGATGGCATTGTTAGTGTTACTGAAGATAGGATTGTGTCTTTATGTGTGCGTGTGAGTGTGTGTTGCATTTGTGGAACGATGGAATATTGAGAGGATTTCTTTTAGCCTCTTTATCTGATTAATCCTACAAACCTTTTGTGGACATTAAAGAAGGGCATAATATCATAGACAAACCGTATTTGTACTCTACATCCCTCCCTTTCTCTCTTTCTCTCTCCCACACGCACGCACACACATACAAGGCCTGTGTTTGGATGCTAGGAAGCTCAGGGATGTCAGATCAGATGTTATGCTGATTTACAAAAAAAGGAATTTGAAACTGCATGAGACCAATAAAAATATACATTTAACAACGTTGGATTAATGATTTTCCCATACTGCTGTAGCAGAATATGTGTTTGTAATGTGATGTGTTTTTTTGTTTTTGTTTTAAAAATCAAAAGATGGTGTGAATCATTTATTCATTAGATGTTAGTGTTGTATTTTTACTCATGAACACACAGCTCTCTCCTCCCGGCAGCCAAGATGGCAGGAACTGAGTAACTGGGTAGCTTTACTCCCCTCTCATAATCAACACTGATTTGGCTTTCCATCCACCTCTCAGCCCCTCCTTCTTTCTGACCTTTTCTGATATTTATCCTCCTCCCCTGTGGCAACGCCCGGCTTGCTGCCATGACCTGCCTGGGTGTCTCTGTGTGGTTTAGTATGTTGGATGACGTAGCGTACAAGCAAGGCACAAGACTGAGAGGAAAAGGGGAGGGCAAATGGCAAAAGAGGAAAAGGGGAAAGAAAACAAAAAGCTAAGAACCAGTTCCACCTCAGGTGATCAAATGCTTATTTCTACACACACACACACACACACACACACAACCTTCACACCAACACAATCATGTGCCTTAATGTGATGTGTGTGTTTGTTACCACCCTCTATTAGAAGTAGCTGAGAGATATGACACGCTCAGGCCAGGAGAAAGAGTAGAAAAGCATTAAACAAATAGCAACCGACATGTATTATGGTACAGTAGAAACTTTGGTGGCTCTGGTCTATCACACAGCCGTAGCCTCCACCCTCCATTCCACAATCTTGCTGTTCAAAACGTGATCCCCCTCCTGTGCAACGCCTTTGGTTTTTTTTTTTTTATCAACTTTTGTGGATTTAATAAGAAAAATCTGTCTTTCCTTTTGTTTCTTTTGACTCTGCCTCTGTGTGTACAGTTCAATAAATAGCTCTCCTGTGGAAAAGAAAGCAGGGGGCGAGAGGGCAGGTTTGGGATTGAAGGGGAGAGAAAGTGCAGGGTAGATAAATTGATTTTATTTTGTGACAAAAAGAAAGCTAACATTACAAGACACTCAATTTCAAGTCGGTGGGAACAGAAGGAATGAAGGAAGAATGGATGGAGGGAAGACAGAGTGAAGAAAAACGAAGAAATGAAAAGCGAATGAATGAACAAAAAGAGAGAGGAGACGCTTTGTGCACTCTGAGTAACTAATAAACAGAGAAGGAACAAAAGAAAATAACAAATGTTGTAAGGGAAGGATGGAGTTCTGTATTAAAAAAAAAAAAATGAGAGTGAGTGGAAGGGAACACTGCTGAAAAAAGCCAAGTGAGAAGATCAAGTAAATTGTAATAAAGCAGGAAATAACGGCGAAGGAGAATATATTTCTTTTGCTTGTGTTTATGCGTCAGTCTGCCTTTGGGTAGAGGAAGGTTAGTAGTCTTTGGAGGGTGTGAAATGGGTGTCTCCACCCTGCATGCTCTCCCTACTTGGAGGATGTTACATGCCTGAGGCCAGAGGCTGACTTTCTGCACTGATGCAATCCACCATTATTATCATCACTGTTTCACTTCTAATAGAGCTGAGCATTATATCCCAAATGAGACCAGAACCCACAAAATGAGAGACTGGACAGCAATTCCACTGCAGTGGTGGAAAGGTGAGAGCCGGTGTGAGGAAGGGTCCGCAACAGTCAGGTGCATCCAAACAAAGACAGACGTGGCTGTCTGAGCAGAGAGGTGGTGGCATTTTAACTACACAGCAGCTCCATCATCTTGTTTTGAGTGATACCCGCTGTTTCACCGGCTATTTATTTATAGCTTGCCTTGATCCAAAGGAAATAACCTCATTATCCACCTCTATTGGATCATTACAATAATCACCAAGATCATTAGGATCTGTTTGCATTAGCAGACATGCTCATCAAGAACATGGTGTCATAAGTCCTTTCTTAATAAGGGGTGCGGTGTGCTGCTTCAGGCCCGTGTATGTCTGTGACTATTTACATTAACGCCATCATGCAACTCATCTCTGTGCAGAATAAGAAGGCATTCGGGTGCATTATCCGACCAAAATCTAAAGTAGTGAGAGAGAGAAAAAAGTTTGTGTAGACAGTTTTTGCTGCGTAGTTAGACAAGCTGGTTCAACTGTCAGCTAGTATAGCTACAGGCTTTCTCTCACCTGTTTTCTCCCACCGAGGAATCTGATTTCAAGGTGAGAAACTATGATAAGTGTGAGTCAACTCAGTGTGTGAATTGAAGCAGTATGTGCGTTATTGACCAGTCAATAGGTAGAATGTGACAGACACACACCACTGTTGGGACAAACACTAAACCTTTACAAGTGCATTTCCTTTCAAAAATCTTGCCAAAACAAAAGTCTCACACAAACAAAGCGCTGTCACAACTGCTCAACGTCTTCATTAGCATTTCAACACATCTGAAGATAAAGTTTAAAGTTATTTGGTTACTCTTATTTGACAGTCATAAATTATGACGGTGAGTTTTTACATCTTAACATGGAGCGCACGCATTTCCCATGCTATTAGGATTGATGTTTACACGTCAGATGCTTCAACAACAAACAGTCGGTCCTGAAAGCAAAGCTCCCACTATGAGGGAAATGATTGGCACCATGCCACTGATGAGCATGTAAAACTGAAAGGCAATCAGGTCTTTTCGCGAGATCACACACTGATGAAAACTGCAGCTATAAATATTTGTAATCAAGTAAAAACTCAGTTCAAATACAAACAAATACATTGTTAACTCAGTTCTGTGGGGATTTGGTTTCACTCCGGTGTGAAATAGGCTTATTATTTCAAAGAAAAGCAACACTGGACTCAGTAAGGGCTAGCCATGTAGTATTGTTAAAGTCTGATGAGACTGCAGAGAATGATAAAGCCGTATGCTTTGCCTAAGGGCCTTTAAGTAATTCTCCCTCTGACTCATCGGTGCTGAAGCTTTGTCACACTCGATGCTCTTTTGTACTCTCTTGAGTTAGGCAAGAGGGAGCAATACAAGGAAGTGTAACAATAATTGAGGATGAGACAGAATTCATTAATTACTTCTTCACCTCCATAAAACTAATCACTCGCCAAAGTGAATATAATTGTGCTACTTTTCTTTCAAAAGGTAACAGACATACTTTGAAATATCATTACTATCACCATCTGCAATTGAGCTTTTTTTTTTTACCATCAAACCCGCCTTCAGGGATGCTTAGGTATAACAGCTGAATTAAACTTGATTATTTAAATGAACCAAAGTGATAATCTGGACACACTTCCACAAGCGAGTGTGGAAACAGCTCAAAATTGCTTGCTTCCGTCTGAAAGTGACACCAAGGGCAAGGCCTAGCACAACCGACACTGTTATTCATGAAGTTCAGCAACAACAACCAATGCCATTTTCTCTCTGAATGTCCCAAAACTTTACAGTAAAAAAAGAAACAAAAAAAAAACTCCACATTGTATAATCACTGCTCTGTATGCTCAACAGCTGCCAAAACAAGTTCAAGTCAATGTCACAGCAGAGAAAAAAAAATGATACCAGCTTGTATAAATCACTGCTGCCCTCCCACGCCCATTTATTGTTATCTTCCAGGTTGGCCTATCACTAATCTCCCTAATCCTTTTTGGTGAGATTATTGCAAGCAAAGTCGGCATAGTATTATTAGATATTATTCCTTCACAGAAACATGACTCGATTGCATATGCATTCATGCACAATGGCTTGCAAGGTCTCAGCCAAAGTGAAAACTAATAGCCAACTGTAATGTTAACACAAGAGCATTCATTCAGGATGGATAATGCTGTTAAGATAGCAGTGACTACACAAGCACATTCAGGTCAGATCATCCCAACACTTCTCCATTTACTGTGGTAGGTCATTTAAGGCTGGAGCTCTGGTGTGGTAGTATCTTGCTTGCTGCAGCAGCAGCACGGCTGTTTATATAATGACACCATTGTGCCGGCTGTGTGCAGATGGAACATCAGAGCTCTTGTAATGGCCTGTGTATTAGGGCCAATGTGTTTGATTACTGACTCAGGCAGAGTGGGGATAGGCTGTGTAGTCAACAGGGAATAAGGCTCCCTCCAAAATGGCAACCCAGGGAAAAAAAGGACCTATTTGAAGAAACAGAGGCAAAGAAAGAAGAGACAAAAAACAGGAGGAGGCTTTAATGGAAGTGTGCTTAAAGGGAATGCAAATGAGACAAGGGAATCTGCAGAGCTGCAGAACACAGTGGAGGGATATCAAACAGAGCAAGTGTGGCTGTCAAAGACGTACAGGCAAAGGGAAGCAGGAGCGGGAGAATGACCCTCTCACTTTATTTAATACACACTCTTGTACTGTTTCAGCTTCAGCATTCACCCTCAGCAGCAGCAGCAGCCCCCCATAAATCCCAACCCACACACCTCCTCATCCCTAGAGTCAACACTTTTGAAACAGTAGTCGTTCTCACAAAAAAAAACCTTAGTGCTTATAAATCAGTCAGTGAGAGCCAACTATTCTTGAGTGACAGGTGTACATGTTAATCAGAGTAAATGAGTATCTTAGGAGGGGTCATTGGTCACTGTGTGTGATAATCATGCTGCATCTGTGAATGAGTGAAACAGATTGTCTGCTAGTATCCAGCCCAGCAGTCAGTCTGTTCATCAGCAGTGACACCACGCAGCAGAGAGAGCATGCTCCCCGGCCTGGTCTTCAGTGTCTCCAGTGTGGCCTGTGATTTATTGTGGCGGTGGAGAACTTGTCACTGTTCATTATTACTGATGCAACAGGAGGCAACGCCACCACTCATCAATGCTTGCTCTGTGATGTCCGCCACAGCTGCCAGAGGAAGTGACCTCACTGCCCACCTGTCTTGTCACACAACCATTGGGTGCAGCTCGACTCTAATGGCTTCTAATATCTTACAGGGATCAGACCCTCTGCCCCTGTTTGACAGTCACCGAAAACATTAGCGATCGATCCCAAACTGTAATTTTGCAAATGTGTGAACTGTTTGAAAAAACACGGAGAACCCGAAAGTCGGAAATGAAAGTGTTTGAGCGCACTGTGACACGTAACTTTTTTTTCATTCTATCTCCCCGCTTCTGCCTCCCAGTCAAATTAGATGGGCTCTGTATCAGTCAACCTGCGCTGACAACTTTGTCAGCATGAGTTGCTTTTGCAAATCAATACGAGGAAATGAATAATTCACTGTGACCATTAAGTCTCAACAACAAGAGTGATAACTGTCGGCCCGGACTCAAATCTTATGAGCCACCGACAATGGATTATGATATAACATGATAATGTTATGAAATTGTACTCTCTCGTGAGTCTTGCTCCCTGACGCCCTTTGCATTGAGATGTCACATGGCTGTGACTGGCAAGCTGCCACCCTGAGTGCCTGTGCACCGCCGGGCTCGGCTAGATCCGTCTTCATTAAGGACAGAAGCGCCGTGTGTTGTGTGCGTTATTATCAGTGTCTATTAATCTGCGAGCTCCGGCAGTGCAACCCTGCCACACTTCTGTGCTACAGTGCACCACTTCCAAGCCTTTATTATGTACATACACTCTTTGGCTGCACACCACAAAAACAAACAATGTATATGTACACTTGATATAAACACAGTTCTTTTACACTCCTGCCTTCTCACGTGTCTCTCTAATATGAGGCATGGAACAAAATAAAACTATTTGCAGATGATGCATGCTCACTAGTAATTGGCCGTTATAGACAATCATTTTGTGTCGAAAAAGATTATTTAGTTGTTGCTACTTTTGGGAGTGACTCAAGGCAAACTGTATGGAATTATATTTAACCACAAAATCAAAACACACAAATATCTCGCTCCCGACAAGGTACTTACAATAATTGTAAATGTAATAACTGTAATAACTAAAATAAGTAAGTATCTAACGTTTGTCAGATTATATTTGAGATAATACAAACGAGTTCCAGACTCCAACATCCAGGTCCATTGCGCTGTCACTCCAAAGCTCAGTAGGCAATCCGCAGGCAGCCTGTTTGCTCAATTCATAAAGTGTTGCTTGCTTCGTTAAAACGTGATGTTTGGTAATATTGAAAGTGGCTCCGAGGCGGTAGTGTCGATGCACGGTAAGTTACACATGATCATGGCTTTAAGCATTAGCGCACGTTCGCCCAAATGCACACACTCCCACATGTTCACACAGAAGAGCCCATCGGGGCGCCACATGTGATGTTGACCTAGTTTAGATCTGTGACACAAAGTGGAGCAGGGATCCAGAACAAAAAAGGATAGTGACATTTAAAAATAGGATGACATTCTTTTCATCTCATTGCAGAGACCCATACAATGGAAGTAACCGTCTTTTGTGTCAGCGGCACCATCATCTAATTATTATGTCACATTCTCACCATGCCAGTTGCCACTGAGTGACCCATACTTTTTTACACAGGCGGCAGTTTGTATTCAGTGAAACTAGTCTGAATAGTGTGGACGATCTAACAGGCATATAACAGAACTAAGATTATGTGCTGTATTGTGATGTTTGAAAAGTTCAACAAATCAGACGTTTGTTGTTTTTTGGTTATTGAAAAGAAAAAAGAAAAAAATAATTTCTGAAGTGCACTGTCAAGTGTGCGGTCAAGGCACATCTGTGTAGCAGTAAAATATATAAATAATTCAATTATATTACAGACATGGTAGCTTGAGAAGCACTGTTTATAGGTGCAACCATGAATGCCCCCAAAAAAAGATTGCATTGCAAAGACTTCTACCATTTAATGTGAGTGCATTTTAATTCAACTTAAGATGCGAGTATCTGGACTTTTATCAACCGAGTATTCTCTAATCCTGACAGCTGGTCACTAGAGTGCTTAATTTACGGAGCTTTAGCTATTTTTACCACACTTACCACTTTAAAAGGTGCAGTTTCCTTGACCCTCAATACCTGTCTCCAGTAGCTTGGAGGATTGTGTTGTGCATTGTCAGAGTGTGCCCGTGTTCATGTAGGTGGGGCATAATATATACTCTTTTCTTTTCACATTATGTGTATATGTTTGTGTGTCTGGGTATAAATGATGAATCTAATTTGATAGTAGTGACCCCAATCTGCCAGCCAAAGTTATCCGACTTAAGGACGGGCAGTGGGCATTATGATATTCTGACACAGCAGGCCATGCTGACATGCCCCAATTCTAAAAGATGGCCATCACTCACTTACTGTATCTCATCCTCCCTCTGTCTGCTTTTGTCACATATGCACTGCCCTCATGTACAGCGCATGAAGGCACACACACATACATACATAACAGCACCGAAGCATAGCAACTCAGGAATAACTGTACTCAAATAGTTACACAAACAGATGCATGGACACAGGCTTAGCGGATGTTCATTAGTTATTTCTGTTCCTTAGCAGTAGCTGACAAAAACGCCACTATAGCAGACCACCATAGTTTAATTTGCCCCATCTGTTTCAGAATAAAAAAGGCGTTACACTCTTCATAATAAGACAAACAACACTGTAGAGCTGTTTGCAGCCACCTTTCCTTCTCTGTCTCCCTGTCACAAACACAGTGACCTTTCGAAACAAACCACTGACAGCACCAAGAGGAATTCTTCCATGTTGGTGGCCCAGAAAGGCAGGCCTCACTTGCTCTCACATGTCACGAACATGTGCATTAAAATACACGGCATGCTTGTTCATTTGGCAGCCACAGTAATTGATTCTCGTAAACAGGCCAGGCCGACCCCAGTCCTCATCATAGTGGGCATCTAGTCAACTTTTCGCAGAACAGATAATGTCATCGTGTTCTGGGTTTAGTCTGTATGAGGCCCCAGTGGAGAACACCTAGTCAGATGATATCAATGTCCCCAAAATACAGCGATAGTGCCTCATTTGGCCAGCTTCAGGAAGTGCATCTCATCATACAACACTGTAATGCTCAAGCATGTCTTCAATAAACCTGGCATAATAGTCCTTGATATAAATATTAATACTTGACATTTTAATCTGTAAAAGCTGCTTTATTTAAGCTGCATATGGGCTCAGTGAGTAGAATTGGTGTCCCATAGAGCATTTGCAGTGACATGGGTCCTTTGCTACATGTCTCCCCCCCCCTTTTCAAACTTGTCAAACCAATGAGACGAACAAGGCAAATTATCCTCGTCTGTGTCCTCAACTCCCCTGAATCCACCTAATTCTGCCCAGTTTTTAACGACACACACAAACACACAAGCGCATAAAGTCATAGTAGGAGGTCCCAGAGAGGAATGGGCAGCGGTGGTCTGATTATCAGAGTGTAACAGTGGGAGACACAGCTCAGAGCCCAGAGCTCAGGGCCTCAGTCAGTCAAGCTCTAAAACAGGTGCTGCTTTCCACTGCCTGCTTCTGTTAATTACCAACAGCACAGTACTGGAAATGCTTTGCCAGAAGCCACACCAGGTGAACACCCATTAGTGCATAGAGAGGATCCAGAGGGTCTGCGCCCCGTCGCACCCCACACACACACACACACACACACTTTTAAGAAAGTGTACACACATGCTCGCTCCAATGTATTCAACAAACACAAACACACACACTTATTATATATTCTTCTGTTGTTGCATGACATGCGCTGGTATAATCATTGCTCCTTGAGACATGGACAAACACAGACAAGCACCTTTAAACGCTCTGCCTGCACGAACACTTTCAACCCTTTGCTTTTTCGTTTTTTTCCCTCTATCTCTCCGTGTCTCCAGAGGCCTGGATACATCGGTTCATCGACACATTTCGCTCTGGTTGACGGTCTCCATGGAGCCTCCCGTTTCATGTGACCTTTCTCCCACTCTCTGTTGCAGGAGTCTCGGGCGTCTGGTCACTCTGAATCACTCCCTCCGTCTGCCTTTGTTCGGGTAAAAAGGTTCGGCAGAGAAAGGGAACGAAGCGCATAAAAGGGAGATGAATCAACAGACATCTCATGGCGCCTGCTTCTGCTATCCAAGTGAAGGATAGTACTGTTTGTACTCATCCACCTTATCACCCCTCCCCCCTCGCTATATCTCTCCTCAACCTCACGTCTATGGCCCTCCAAACCCCCACCACCACCAACACCACCCGTGTTTTGTACTCACATGCTCTCTCTGCAGTTCTCATCCTATTTTCACATCTCATCATCAGATCCCAGTTTGCATCATTCCCATAAATAATAGAAGAGTTTTTGACTGGGTGAAAATAAATAACTCTCAGCCAATCAGGGAGGGTCTTTCAGACACTGTGCTGGCTGCTTCCTGCCAATGAGAAATGATCTTTGGTGGATCAAATGAGATCAGAAGTGAGTTGGTGCTCTGATCCAGCGGAAAGTAAAAGTAAATTATTCAGGTGACATTCTTGCTGCAAATTCCTCCTAAACTAGCGCAGCCATTTTCTCTCTGTGGGGGAGGCTGGTGCATCGAAGGAAATACTGTTTTTTTATACACAGATACAGCCAAAAAATAAAGAATTAAAAGCAAACGGACATTCAATTCATTAATAAATTGAAACCGTTAAAGATCACTAAACACATGCAAATGGACTGATTCGCCGGATAAGCAAATGAATACATTATTTGTAGAAGGCATTTATATGATAATTGACCTGCTAATTAACTATACATACTATGCATTAAGTATACAATAATCTACAGCAATGAATACAGATAACAAGATAAGGATGACAATTAGCTGTCGTCAGTACTCCATAGTAGAATCTCTCTCTCCCATTAATCTGACATATGGCACTAACCCAAGTTACAAATTGAAGAAATCTCATTCTAATGTTCATGAAGCTGAGCAGAGCTTCTCTGAATATCCACATCAAAGAAGAAAGCTGTCTCTGCATCCACAGAGGATGGGTGTGTGTGTGTGTGTGTGTGTGTGTTGCTGCTGTAGCTGAAAGCTTGGTCGGTTTCTCTCGTTCTCCTTCTCTCTTCCTCTCTCCAGCTCTCTTTCACTGTCTCTCATCCCCTCAGTGTCTTGGCCCTCTGACCTGTGCAGGTCTCACGTTCCTGACTCCTCTCTCAGCTAGCAGCCGATCAATAGATGGATCTGACTTTACCCTGACTCAATAACCCCTCACGCACATCCTCTTCCTCTGAGGTGTGTGTGTGTGTGTGTGTGTGTGTGTGTGTTGTGTGTTTGCGTGTGCCAGTAGAGGAAGGTTGTGGGTCTACATGTGAAAGCTTGTGCTTGCAAGGCATCGTTTTGGGTTTTGGCAGAGCAGTGCATGTGTGTATGTGTGTGTGTGTGTGTGTCTGCCAGCTTCAGTCTTTCACCCCAGGGCCTTGAAGTCACGGCAGCAAGAAAACAGATTGATTTCTCTCCTCCCACGCACAACAATTAACTACACAGCGCTCAATTAGACACACGCTGGAGACGCCTTTCGACAAGCTTTTGCCTTGACCTGGGATCTGTTTCTTCCAAACTAACCTGTATGTACTTCTTCATCCCTCAGACCAAGCACCAGAGGTGTGGAGAATGACGAGATCCAGGACGCTAAGAAGGTATTTATGTGCCCTGCATGGGTGAAATTGGTCCATCCTGTTGTTCTCCTTCCTAAAAGTTTGTGTCCCAGCACAAAATGAGCTAAGATTATCTTTAATGATGTTGATGGTGTGCAGTTTCATTATCGCCGGCGTTCACACACAGCTCCACAGCTTGTGCCGCTAGCTGAGTAAGCGGAGTTTGGATGCTAATTTAAAGGTAGAGGGATTCCAGTGGAGCATGGAAAACTCTGTATCAGCCGCCCCGTGTCCACCCTTGGGGACCCATATCTGCGTAACACATGTTGATCATCCAGTAAAGGACAAACAAGGTTGTCATCTCTCTGTCAGCTTTCTGTCACTTTTCATTTTTCCATGCGAGACACTCCAGTGAGCATGTCTTTCTCTGCATCTCTCTTTCCTTGAGCCAAGACATTTGTCAGAATTTCAACATCTTCCTACCGCTCCAGTAAACAGGGTTTGTCAACAAGCAGGTCTGCTTGTGGACTATCGCCTACCTACAATATGGATGTTTATTTTCGACACATTTTCACTAAATCAAAATGCATTTTTACCATCAATAATTCTTATTAATTCAGCTGAAATGTGGTTATTTTTAAATGATTTCATTCATTCACATTCCTTTCTGAGAATACTGTGACAATACAAATTATTCTTGGTATTCTAATGAAACACTGCATTTATAACATGCTCACTGAACAAACGACAAATCTCATGTAGAAAAGTTAAAATATTAAAATATGAGTGTGTGTGTGTGTGTGTGTGTGTGTGGGGGGGTCATCTGCACATTAAAATTGAGCTGTGACAATTATTTCCACAGAAGCTGGTGCTGACATTAATTGTCATCCACTGCTGTATGGCCAATTCATTCCAGAGTTTCAGTGTGTCATTCATAACACAGGCTAAAGGAGATAATAGAATTTGACTTGACTGTGTGTGTGTGTGTGTGTGTGTGAGAGAGAGTGAGAGAGAGAGAGAGAGAGAGACAGGATAAAGAGCAAATGAGAGAGAGAGAGAAATAAACTGAGAATTCATAGAAGTACAAGCTCCAGTGAGTGTTAACATTTCTAATTATCTCTCTGTCACGTCTGGAGGCTAAGAAGATAACACCTGAAGTCACCAGGGTGGCAGAGCGGGCATACTGAGACACACACATACTGAGTATGCACTCACTTGCACACAGACAGTCCCACAAACTCTTACACCTCCTACTACTTTACCTGCACCTCCATGCTAGGCCTAGAAAATGCGTCTCTCTCTGCATGATGGCTTCCACCTCTCACCCTTCGTTTTCTGTCTGTTCCTAAATTGTGTTCTCCCTCTTTGTTGTATTCAGTATATGTGAGGTCCAGCTTGTGGGCTCCTTACCTAGTATGTACCGATGCACCCTGCCCTCCTATCACCCCTTATATTCAGGCAAGACCAGCAAATACATTCCGTGTTTCCACTGATGTTTATCCCTGTCATGTCTATTGAATATGGCTTATGGCCTGTGTTTGTTATTAAATCCCATGCTGAAGGCCTATCTGGTTGCTCCACTGATCAGATAAGCACCAGTGGGAAGGGGGTGGATTTAACTCGTTTTAGTAATCACAACATTCCAGGCCCCTCCTCTATGCGTGCTACTGTATATCTCAACTTGAGGGATTTGCATTAATACTGTATGTGATTTTGGAATCTGCTCCCAAATAAAAGTAAACCCCCTTTTCTATATAGCCCGAGACATAATACAGTACAGTACAGCATTACTACTGTAGCTGTACCACCATCGTCAACTGCTTATACTACAACTGCCTTAAGGGCTGATGAAATATTCACAGACTTGAGTGTTACAGCAATATCTGGTGCTGTGAAGCCTTTTCAGTTCCAACTTTCACTGGGATGCTCTCTTGCCAGTGTGTCCCCTTTTTTTTTTTGCCTCTAATGCCACGCAGGGGGCCTTTTTTTCCTCCTCCACACCATATTTTGTCCCCCAGTCATCCGCCACCCTGCTGTCCAGCTTACAACAAACTAAAAACAGCTGTGAACATTTCCACTTTAGGTACAGGTCAGGGTGACTCACTGTGCCACAGACCTGTACACTTTTAAAATGATAGAAGCACTCACAGAGAGGGGAGCTTCAAAATATTAAACACACACAACTGTCAATCACACCAGACACAGTACATGGCTCATTAAAAAAAAACGTCCACTAAACTGCTCGAATACATTTTCAAAATCACCATAAACAAATATTCTGGCGCACTGATGATGGCAGAATTTAATGTCCATGAGTTTGAAAACCATTGGAACTTGTTAGTGAAGAAGCGCAGACATTATGCTGCCCACATTCACAGGTACACAAATCACAACAGCCTGGTGTCAGTGACCCAGCATCCTGGTCAGCAGCACAGTCACCCCCCTCCCACAACTCATCATCCACTCCACTGACATTCACATACTGTAGCTATGGCCTAATAGTCTGTGCCTCTGTGGCCTCACCAGCCAGCTTTAACAGCACAGAGGTCCAGTGTGATTCATGGCATTTACCCTTCACGGCTCCCATGAAACGCAGAGCTCTTTTGCTGTGACATCATAGCGAGGGCCCTGATTGGTCACCAGATGGCTGTCCTGATTGGACTCTGGCCCAAACTGTGCAGACTGAATCACTGGCTCAGTGCTGCTCTGGATACTGATCAAGCCCACCTGCACTGACCGGCAAACAGACACACACTTTCATATATCTATATATATGTGTGTGTGTGTGTACTGAAATGTGTATAAACTAAGATGCATGCACAGAACAGTCAATGACATCCAATTGAAATGTCCATGTTCAAAAGTTAGTCACTTAACTGACAGCAACTGTACCTTCCTCCTCTCAGTCCGTCTTTCTATTTTATATGTGTTGTCAATTGATTTTAAAGCAGCCCTTTTTGAAGATTATGGCCCTTTAAAATCTAAGTGCCCTTGTTTAACTTAGCTTAAACGACTCTCCCTCTTTGCTGGGTGGGTTAGGCCCCATTTCAACATTTCTGAGCACTGTCCTGGGAGACATAAATTGACTGAGAAATCAAGGGTATTCAGGGAGAGCGAGAGAGAGAAAGAGAAGGAGAGAGGTTTGCTGTGCGAGGTGTCAGTCAGGTTTTTACATATATATCCATCGACTCATGTTCACTGTCTCCATTCGGCTATTCATGAAGCAATAAGGAGCCATTAAATGCAGGCAGTCTCTTTTAAATACACTACAAATGGATGGATACTAGCTTGTACTTGAGCCTTGAGAGGCACTCCTGAAGCTTTCCTGATTGAGACATGAAACCAGTGTGCTGCTCTATTCCCTCCCTGTCCTGCAATCCCAAAGGACTGCCTGCAGCGTGCCTCTCTAAAGATACCCCCGACACACACATCCTCAACAAACACAGTTCCCCAAGGACAGCTGCAGGCGTACTGCAGTGTCCATCCTCACACTATTTTGGCGAGACCAAGACTTCTGAAATAATTGCATTACTATAATTGTGTATTTCACTCTTGCAAAATCGTCTCTCTGATGTTTCATGATCTGGTGTTTTCTTTAGACACTTTCCATAATCAGCAGGCTGATCAAACACTTCTGCATCTGCAGCTTCACAACAGTGTCATAAGCCCAAAGGAAACAGAAACACTACACCTGGCAGTGGGACAGACCCCCTGCTGCACCTGTGCCCATTCATGCGGATCAGTATTTAGCTGGGTTTGCCTGATGCCCTGGGAACAATGAGTGGGAAATGGACGGATGGCCTGAGGATTCGAGAAGAGGACTTGGACACAGTTACCCAGCCTGTGTGCCAGCATTATGGGTCAAGTGGACCAAATGTCTACTCACTGGCACTAACACACAGCTGTTTGGTGATCTGCCTTAGGGTCAGCTCTACAAAGACACGTCCATGTGAAGAGGAGCACAGTTAACATCTTGTCCAACACTGCCATTTCTTCTTTTTTGGCTTCAGTATAAAAGAGGAAAGGGGAAAGATGGGATGAGATGGTAATGGCCATGGCTGCAGTTTTTCAATTAATCAACGTTGTTTGATTTCAAATATGCAGGGAAATGGTGCCTACAGCCTGCACCACCGTATTACACTCAATATTTTGTTGCATGCTGGTGACTGTGGCAAGGCTCTACTGTCTCATGCTATTTACCCAAATTGATCGTTATAGCAGAGCAAGCTTTACTCTAAATTCAGAGAGAAACCATCCCCACCTGTGCCAAACACAGCCTGACACCTCCTCTTTAATATTTAAGAAAGCTGTTGATCACACCTGTTCCCGCTCCATCCTTGGATGTGGGAATCGCAACGAAGAGAACAGCATCAAATGTGTTATCTGCTGAGGAGCTGTGACGTTGTGTTTCTATGGCAACACTCCACCTGGTGTTATAGTCACTGTGCTGTCTTTTCCTCACTGCCAGCTATTCTCCAACACAGACTGAATCCTTTAAAAAGGGTGAGCAGGAGTGGACTGGGGAAAGGAAACCAGAAAAGGGGGGCGAGCTCCAGCCTCTCAAGTAGACACCTGATATAGTACTGCATGTTTATAGTTCTCCCTAATGTTTCCTTTGTCTCACATTCGCTATTGAGGCTAACATGAAGAATTCGGCGCTACTCCTGTGTTGCCCAATGCCCACATTTAGAGCTTATTATTCACCATGGATCTCTTCTTCCATTGACAAAGAGCTATGTTTTCCTAATAATGCACAAAACAGGCATTCATCAGAATGGCACTTGTTTGTGCCCAAGTTCACTCTTAAATAAATGAACATAGAAGCCTGTGGTTAGGTAGTAACACCCTCCACCGGGAGCCTGGTGTCCAGCAGAGACGTCGTTCTGCATGGTGACAAACTGTTGTTTGGATCAATACAGCCTGTTATTGACCGTTCGCTGATGATCAATGTCTCCTATTTGCCTGTATCATTATTACAACGGGTGACGTTAATGAGCCCTCGTGCTCCCATTATCCCGGCCTACTCTCACACCTTATACTCACACATACAGTATGCTTTCAGGCACAAAGAGCATGCTACAGTAACACATTTTGCAAGAAAGTATACACGTGTTCACACAAATCTTGCCATGGAGTTAAGCAGAATGACAAACTGGACCACAGTTCACACGTGGAGGAAACGGAGAGTAACAGCAGCATCAGGAGAGCCAAGATGAGAGCAGAGGCTAGAGAATAAAAGACGACTGGAAATGTTCACTAGCCTTATCACTCCTTCCCTCCTGTGCCTCTGGTTCTGGAGCTTTGGTGGAGAGACGGGAAGGAGAAAGAGGGTGTGAATTAACTCCGTTCCCTCCACTACAAACACAGATGCACAGATATACTGAGGGGAGCATAAAACAGTAATAAAGACATGAGGAGAAAAGACAAGAAAGACAGCAGCACAGAGGGGAGTCTGATGGGTAAAGACAAAGAGGAAGGGAGGGAGTGAGAGACGAGGAGGAAGATCGAGCACATAAAAGAGTTGTAATTTGCCTAACGAAAGAAGAGAGTGACAGATAGTAGAAAATGGAGGGAGGAAGAGAGAGTGTTGGTGAGTTGTAAAGTGTTGAAGGGAAATACAGCACAGATGAAAATAGAAAAAGGTCAGATATTTAAATGCAGGAGGAGACAGAGAAAAGGAAGTGAGAATGTGTGACTGTTAGAGCTGCCAGGCTTGGGAGAAAACTCAAAAGGACATAAGCACAAGGACTGAACACTAGCCATGCAGAGTAACAGGGGGAGCTGATGAAGATAGAAGAGGGCCGGGGTGGGGAGGGTGGTCTAATCAAAATGTTTTTCAATTAATTTTACAATTAAGGCACTGCTCGTTAGCTTTGGCACACACGAGAGATGACATTGCTAGCAGTGGTTTGCGTGCCATTAATATAATGATGACAGATTGGTGCTCCTGTGGGACTGCCTCTGCTCCCTGACAGCTGGGCCTTCCAAACACCACTTGACCAGCAAGACATCACCTAACCTCTTTCAACATGGCTGCCTGTGAGACAAGGAACATGACCAGGACCCTATAGCCACTGTACATTCACTTCACTCTGCCAGAAAGGGCAGTAACACCGGCGGGGAAGCTGCTTTTTTTTCTCCCCCTTCTCCCTCCCCCACTTCCCTATGTCATTCATGCAAGGGCAGTTGACTACACAAACAGTTAAACACAAAAATGCCCAAGGTGCGCTGGCTGGTGTTACCACATTGTACTGTATTGTCTCACAGACAATCAATCACTTGAGGAGCAGGGCATGTGCACACAAATTCACACACAAACACACCACACTCTCTGCTGGAGCCTGGCTCTCTTATACACTGTTGTCATAGCAACCCTATTAAGAGAGGACACTCAGGAAATCAGCCAGTCTCTCTTCTACCTCTCTCTTAAACACACACACACACACAGTCACAGATGCACATGTTTGTGAGCATGCATACAAACACACATACACTTACTTTTCCTTTTCTTTCACTGCCAGCCATTTCTATTTGTCTCCCTCCATTACTTTCTCTTCCTCACTCGCTGTCCTTCTCGATCTCTCCTTGCATCACCCTTGGCACACCTCTATACCGTCTCTCTACATTACTTCACTACCTTTATTTTTCCATCTTCTCACCTCCTGCCTCCCACATCCCAGGCAAATGTAAATATGTCATCTCACCCACCATGTCTGTGACTTGTGTTTGGTCTCCATCCACATATTCTGTGGACCTCTCTGTCTGTCCCTCTGCCTGTCTTCCTCTCTCTCCCTTTCTCTCGCTCTCTGTCTTCCGTAGAGACACAGAATTCATTTGTGATTGAGGTGGCACCTCTCTTCTTGTGCCCTCTCCAATTAAAGGGGAGATTTACAGGGGGAATCAGTCAGAGGGCAGCCTTGGAGGACAGCTTTAATAAGGGCTCTGTGCTGCAGTCCTACTTTTTCATGCTCTCTCTCTCTCTCTCTCTCTCTCAGAGACGATGGTGTGAGGACAGGAGACAGGGTGAAACAGGTTACATGATAACCACTCCCTTACAGGAACATTAAACAGTGGCCCGGCCATTAAAAGCCGGCCAACCATCAATGATCGATGTCAATTTGCGGGTGTCCCAGTGCAGTTAAAATGATAACATAAAAACAAGCTCTAGATCTCAACTGTTATGCCAAATGATGTTTCAGCTCATTCCTCGAGACTCGGCTGCCGCATTAGTTCCAGCAGCCATCTCATCCATCTTGTAGCTCACCAGCACTTAGCAGGCTCACAGTGTAACGTCACAACTTCATGATATGGAAGGTAAGCCGTGTTGTACAGAGCCAGTTCAGAAAAAGAGAAAAAAGAGCACGATAGAAACGCAACCATCGCCATATGCAATTGTTCTCACTGTGGTTAGTGCTCATCCTTATGAGCCACCTGTTTGCCACAAGCCAGAGCATCCAGCCTCAACCCCCACTCAACTCGATTCACTCCAAACCACTTGATGAGCTAGATAACACTGTGTGGTGGAGAGAGCACACAGGATGCCCCCCAGAGAAATAATCTGGAGATACAACGAGTGAATATGGAGGATAAGCAGCAGGGCCCAGGGCTAGCAGGTGGCCTGCATGATGAGAAAAGATGGTGAATAAAAGGCAGAGGGAGAGAGATGGAGAAAAAATTAGAAGTGGAGACAGCATAGAGAGTGAGTTAAGGAAGGAGAGGTGGTTAAATGAAAGGGAGATAGAGAGGGAAGGATAGAGCAAGCAGGGGGTAGTCGTCATTGAAGATGGCGGAAAGGAGTGAGCCAGAGAGAAGGATGTGAGATGCAGGGTGTGAGTAGGATGTAGGATGTGAGTGGAGAGGAAGGGAGGAGTGGGTATTAGAGGGAGACGGAGGCATCTGCTGCTGCTCCACATGAATGTTTATCCAGCCTGTGGCTTCCTACGAGATACATAGTGGGACTTCTCTCCCCAGTAGCCACGTCACGTCACTCAGTATTTGGGTGTGCGGAGAAGTCCAGCGAGTGTACATCTCTGTGCTTTCTTACAAACGCGTTACTTTGCCCTTTCACCACTTCTGGTTGGGTTTCATTGGCCCTCGTATAGCAAACATGTGTAGAAAATGGTGCAGAATCAGGTGCAAACATCACATACGCCAAGTGTCACTTGAGACATGCCAAAAGTACGCTACGCCAACAACCATATTCATAAATGCTGATCTTTTCGTGGAAATGAGCATACATCCATTCTTTTTATGTTTGTACGTTTGATAAACGAGCGCCAGCGTACTGTAAAACAGTACAACCCCTTTAGCAAGCGGTTGTGTTCAGTCAAGGGTGAGGGGGGTTGCTAGATGTAGATGGAGGGAGGGGCAGAGTGTGTATATATTTAGCACTAAGCTCAATCATTTTGGAGGCCAGACTGAAGACTCAAGCACTGCTTAATAATTTTAGTACATATTGCTACTACACAGGGTAGTAGACTCAAAGTACCACAGAAGCTGTGTTAAGGGTAACGGCACCTATGGCATGTAGATTGCCTCTCAGAATGAAGGGGAGAGGAGAGCTGCGCGTTGCAGTGGTGCTGTTATGAATATTTGAAGCACCCATATCGCTACACTCGATATGTTGCTCGAGGTGGGAAACATGGGAGTGGGCACAGAGTGGTTGGCAGAGCAGAGACGCCGGTAAGGAGGGGTTTGGCGGGCAGTGGCAGAGGCAGCGGCCCATCCTGAGGCTGGCAGCAGGCGGCTCAGTGAATGAAAGCAGGACAGGTCATGTGTGGGTGGGGAGGCGGGACTGTCCTGCTGCTGAGACAGATGCCACGGTTGTTAGGCTTAATTTCTTCTGCCAAGCACCACCCAGCACTGGCCAAAAACAAACTCAAATGCCTGTGGCCAATGTGTGTGTGTGTGTGTGTCACTCTCTGCGAGTGTCAATAAAAAGAAAGAGCACTGTTTGATTTGGTATCAGGCTCTACCAGGAGCACACACACACACACACACACACACGCAGAGCACTAATCATTTATTGTTCAGTCCCATCCACCTTGCATCTCCTCCTCTGTTCTCTGTACCTCTTCCTCAGCCCTATCTCGATTTCCTCACCATCCATCTTTTTGACTCCTTTTTAGTCTGTCTTTCTCTCACTCTCATTCGCCATCTTTACTCCATCTTTCCCTCTGCAGCAAAGCTGGCTCCCACTGCAGTGAGAAAAAAAAGCAAATAGAGTGTGGCGAGTGCACAGAGAGACTGAGAGAGAGGGAAAGAGAGAAAGAGAAGTGAAAGATGAAGAAAGAGCAGTGTGGTATTTGGCTCAGTGTTGCATTATTGGCTCTGGTTAATCTGATCTGAGCAGATTACAAGAATACAATAGTCACAAATCACCTCTGTCTTTTGAGCCTCACTCCCTGTCACTTACATGCAAATACAGCAAACAAATGCTAACACGTACACACACACACACACCTGAGCCAAGAAACACACACACACACACACCTGCAGCTTTTTATACGTTAAATTACATTTATCCCAACACTCGAGTGCACATGTCATTCACCACACTGCCGTCTTCCTTCACGGGAGACATCACCCATGCAGCAAGACATAATTACCTCTCAGGTAATAATTAGTTAGAATTATTTCTGCAGCAAAAAGGAAGATTATAAAGGCTGAATGTATTTAAATTAACCCCTGTAATATGTTCAGTATGACTGAACTCTATTTCTGATCCTACATGATCTGTTGCTCTTTCTTTCTCTCCAATCCAGTCTTGACTCGACTCCCCTGCTGTGCTGGTGGAGCAGAAGTCTGTGCTGAGGCCAGTGTGACATGTTTTGTCTCTGAATTTAAACACCAGTTCAAGAACTGATCACGCTTGTGTTGAGAATGAGACGAAAAAGAGCAGGAAAATCACCGCTGCACACACATATACTCTCGTATTTCTTGTATTCATTTGGACAGCCTAGCCAAGGCCTTATCCCTGACCTTAACCATAACCCTATCTTTATCCTAACCACAATTCAAATGTGTTTGTTCAGGAATGAGGTTCTGCCATATTAGGACCAGGTTCGGTCTCCTTTAGGACTGCTGGCCCAGACAAAGGTCAGAAACAAATGCATGACCAGGTAAGCACTCACACACTTGGCATCAAACCCTCAACTCTCAAAGACAAACACAGCCACTTCCTTATGCTAACGCTACACAAGTAAACACAGACTCAGTGTATCCCAACAGCTTCTACACCAACAATACACAGTAGCACAGTAGGTCTTAAAATACACATAAACACAGATTCTTAGTTCAAAGGGACCTGCGCCTTTATTTGCTCATTTATAAACATACACAAATCCAAGCTGCTGGGACAGAAGTAATTAATCAACGCAGGTGGGACTTTTTTTTTGCCTCTGGACACAGAAATGAGAGAAAAAGTATTCAGTATCTGGTTGCATTGTGGACTCTTAGAGTTTCAACTGTTAGTTTGGCAGTGTGACTAGAAAAACTAGTCAAGCAGAGCTGCAGCACAAGTGAATTACAGTTATGCATGTGCATCATATTTCAAATGCTATAGATTTGCCATTGTGCAGCACAGGAATAATCTCTTTCACACACACACACACACACACACACACAACGGTGAAAGCATTACCAAAGCGCGTCATGGTGTCTGGGTGGGAGACAGGCTTCGGAGACAACAACGGTGAAAATTAAATTCCACTTAAGGCTAATCCCATTTTCATCGTCTGTTGAGTCTCACTGCTATTGTGACAGTCAAGGAAATCAGTCTCAATTGTTCCATTGCGGGAATTGATGGTGAAACACGATACAGCATAAATAATGGAGTTTGATCAGCAAGAGACAGGCACTGAAGGAGACTATGACAGGGTCAGACATGCATGCTGCAGCCAAGGGTGGTGGAGAGCGCAGGAGACTGACTCATGGCAGACGAGAGGGTGAGAGAGACAGGTGAGCAGAAAAATGAAAGACGGGGGGTGACAGTAAACAATGTCTGTGTATTTAAGCCCTGCTAATTCTCGTGACATTTCACTTGCCGTATTTGTGTTTTATTTATTTTTGCTGCAGCCGTTACTGACAAAAACAAAGCGCGAAGGCGTAATATCTGAGTGCAGCTCAGACGATGGCCTCGGCCCAAACTTCCCAACATCAATCTACCAACAGTGTCACAAACATATACAATCACACAAACACTTTCTGGTATTGGAAGGGGATTAGGCATTGGCATCCCCAAGGAAAGAATAAATTATCTCGCATGCTCTCTAGTAAGAGCGCCTCTCTAATCTCACACTGACAGTTTAGTGTTCTTCTCTCTACATGAGTAAATATAGTCATCATGAAACAACATTTTTCCAAATTACAGCTGCCAAGAAAGTTGGAATTATTATTCAATTGAGTTAAAGCGCAACAAAAGTACAAAATTCTATTTTAGTACCCTGATAAGAAGAAGCAAGCATAAAGAGCCCTCTCTGAAAAATAAGGTGTTCAAGTGTTGCTACACTGATATACGAGACTGGAGAGACGCTTATTTCCTGGGCTCATTTAAAATGATGTAAAAACAGCAGGGGACTGACACATAGAGATAGATGCGCAAACACCATCCACCTACTTTTCCTATTTGCATTCATTTCACATCCAACAAGAAATTCACATTCAATTTTACAGTCACTCCACGTTCAAGCTGGCACTCAAATACAGCCACTTTTGCATGCAGCCTGTATTTGTGGGTCAGTATGGTTAAAACTGACACTTTCTGTCAACACACCCATCACTAACCCCCATTACTCACTCACTTAGTCTTTTCCATGATGCCTCACTCATTCATTTGGCTCCACACATACAGTTTATGTGCACCAGTGTGCCCACAGTCTCAACAAACACACAGCCATCGCCCACATGTTTGTTTAGCAATTTGTTAATTTGCTCAGGTCCTCACTTGTCCACAATGTTCTCATCCACTTATTCAACATTCATTCATTGTACGAGCCACTTGTGCTCTCGTCTGGTCCTCCAATCCCTGCAAACACTCCTCCATCACATGCTCTCTCTTGCTCTCACCCACTCACACCTTCTAACCTCCATTCATTGTGCAGTCACAGACACTTTCTCTGTCTTTCGCTTCCTCTGTCACCATCTTCGTCACACACTTCACATTTAGTCCGTCCCTCCCCTTCGTTAAAGGCCTGGACGACAAAGTCCCTCCCTCACCTTGCCTTGCTGTTTATCCTGACTCTCTCAGGCTAAGACTGCTTTCTCCCTCTCAGCATAGATTGCCTCCACCTTTTCCAATAAAAGATCCAAGAGGTCCTTTAAGTGCTAATCAGGTTGTCATCCATGCAGCCAAAATCAGAGGCTTGATAAATAAAGGCTTGTCTCTGTTGGCTAACGGCTCACTGTGTTTAAATAGGTGACACCAGAGTGCATTCTGAGCACACCGGATCAATGCCAGAACCCCTGGGGTCCCCTGAAACGGCGAACAGAGACAAAGCTTAGTGCTCAATAATAATGCGGGGATAGCCTGTTTGCTCCGTATTTTCAGAGGAGCTTTCCCTGTGCTCATCCTCCAATCCATTCCCTTTTTTTCTCTTCCTCTTACCATGACAGTCCTTTGCAACTTGCCAGTTGGCAGAATTGAATTGGCGCACAGACCAAAAACCTTTACTTTTGTACATTACACAGAGGGTTAGACTGGAAGTGCATTAAAAATACCAACAGACACAACAGTCTGTCCTATCTTCAATCCCCAAACAGCTCACTCTCTGCTGTCCAATCATCCCATCACACCCCACTGTGGCCAATTTGCCAATAAGCCCAAATCTCTCCCCCACAGTCAGACTGTTTGCCATTACTCAAAATAGCATCCTGCTACCCTCGCCCACCATGCCTCATCACAAAAACATCCACCCTTGTCTAGAATATCAGCACCAAGTCACCAACTCGACATACATGAGCTGTAACTGACCCATGTAAACACACTACTACTACAGAATGCACTTCCTCACCACAACCATATCCCCTCTAACCTTGTGTGTACTTATATTCCCTCCAATGAAACCTCTGCACCCAAAGACGGCAATAAAAAGATCCACCACTCCACCTCTGGTTCTTTTACCTCACTTTGATTTTCTGTCCATCAAAGGGGCGTGGATTAGTGCTCTCTTGTTTATCTGCTCATCAGTTTTATCTTTCTATCACTAAGCCATCCACTGCGCTGCAGCGGCCCCAGCATTGCATTAATCCCCTATCAGCCATCTAGCCATCCATCATCCTGCTGTCTATCACGTCAGATCCATCATCCACCCATCTGTCTCGCACTGCCCATCCTCAGAAATGATCTACTCGCAGAGCCCCACTGGCGAGTCACAGGGAGCGGAGGAGACAATGGGGCATGAGGAAATTAGAAGGAAATGCAAAAACTGAAAACAGGGGAGAGGGAGAGCAGATTATACCCTGCACTTCCTTCACTCTCCCTCCCTCGGCCTGTATGCTGCTGAAAGTGTTCTCTTCATTTCACTTCATGCTTATTAGCTGTTGTGTTTGTTTCCTTGTAATTTGTTTGTTTTCTTCGCCTGCTAATTCTAGCCAGTGGGAGATGTGTCAGTGGAGGAAGAGATAGCTGCTGGGGACGGGGGTCATAAATCCCATCAAACTCTGATGTAGTGAGAAACCCCAGCCCCTCCCTCTCCGGCATGTTGGAGTGAAGAAGGGATATTGTCTAAAGCCTCGAGCTTTAAAACAGCTCGATATCTGGGTTCATCAGAGGTCATTTGTATTTCCATCCATATCTGCTAGCATCATGAGGTGAGAGTGGGGGGGCAGATGAGCGGGAGAGAAGGTGAGTGTAGGGCAAACGTTAGCACGATCACAAAGGAAGGGGACTCCACACAGCTGCATGTAGGAGCAGGGAACGAGGGCAAGAGAGTGTAAACAGGTACATGCAGTGAGCACAAAGACATTCAGGTCTACAAATGTGAACAGACAGGTATGTACTGTATGTACTGTACGTAGGCTGAAGCACCATTATTATTTAGACTAGTATGTGAGGGCTGAAAAAAAAAAAAAAAACGTTTAAAGGTGACTGCAAGAGCACTGAAAAAGGTTAGCGTGAGAATGTGAGAACAGAGAATAAAGAACCAAAGAAGATTAAGTCACCCTTGCAGTAAGTAAGTATTAGATCTAGGGGTGTCACAATTCTCGATTTGATTATAGATTTTAAGGTCACGATTCGATCCTCAATCTTCTTTTCTCCCTTCTAGCACAGATGGGTCAGCCATTTTTAGACTTGTCTAGTTTAGTCTAGGATCATTTTTTAATTCCCCTTTCAATTGTCTACATGGTGTCATGAGTGATATAATACCACACTGAGACCTTATACTCAAACTGTAATAATATATTAACAATACAAATGTAACTATAACCAGTAAATGCTTGTTTTCTACCACTGAATAAAGGTTGCATGTCTAATGCTACAAACACGTCGATATCACTAGTTATCGCTTTAGCATGAGTTGAGTTTTGGGGACATTTTGCAGAGATATTTTCTTGTCGACAACACAAACACTGTTAACAAAAACTCACGGGGAACGCAAAATATTTCCCCACCAGTGATTTCAGAGAAGCATGAGTTGGGTTCGATGAGTTTGGTCGATGTGTCGCCCAAGTCAGCAGTTGCCATGGTTACTATTAGTCGGCGGCAGCTTCGGGTTAGCGGGAGGAGGTAATGTGTAGTCGCGCTGCAACCACAACACTGTTTTTTTCTCCTCTGGCACGACTGCAGGACGTCACACTGGGGGCGCGGTTAGATCCTCGATTCCACCTTTGCTTCCGTAGGTCGAGATCGTGGCGTTGTTTCGATCAATGGTCGATTTACAATCGAGATTGTGACGGCCATAATTAGATCTGTGTAAGACTGTTTGCGTAAAAGACACTTTACTCTGTTTACCATGAATAACTAGCTCACCACCTCAAGGTAATTGCATGATTATGGTTCACAGGAACTAGATTTGCCTGCATGATGGTTAGTGTTTACATTAGTACTGCAAAACACCTCTTCAACAGCACAAGGTAAATAGCAGTCATGATGATGATGAATTTACAGAGCCTTTTAGGTCTCAGACTCACATGCCACCTTGTTACTTTTGCTGCTATTTGTGCAGAAATGCCGCTTTACACAGACTCAAGCCACCAATAGAAATCAGTACGGAGGTACATGTCAGTGGATACAGCAAGAAATCGAGTTTGGGGTCAGACAATTGAGTTACCCTTTCTTCAACTCTCCCCTTGATTCATCTAAGATAATCCAATTATCATGTTTACATGACAGCAGCAATAATTTGAGTACTGCCTTAATATGGCCATGATTAAGTTAGCATCAAGTACAGTAGTTCTGTAGTTCTATGGAACTGACGGTTCATGTTTGTGTGAGTTTTTAATTGCAGGTGTGAGAGATTTCTGGCATTCAATGCAAAAAAAAACAAAAAAAAAACACACAATAAAAAACATAATAAGCTATTTTTGTAAAATAAAAGCAGCCAGAGTTCAATTTGCCTGTAAGGCTCAAAATCACTCAAGCCAACAGCATCTTAAATTCATTCATTTTCTACCACTTTATCCTCCACTTGAAGGTTGAGCGGGAGCTGGAATCAATCTCAGCTGACACGGGGCAAAAAGCGGGGTACATCACAGCCAATCAGACCCAAAATATTGGCTGTTGTTGTCCAGCACTTCTAAATTGACCCTCAAGCACCAAGCTACCACTGGTACTTTCAATGGATTTGGATTATAAAATAGCTTTCGGACTGTTCTTTGAACACATTGTCGGTACCAAGCCTTAGAAATTAGTCATTCACCTACGATCTCCTCAATCTTCTCAATAGTTTTTAAACCCATGTAATGAAAGAATCTTCAAGGAAGACAGCTCAGACTACAAAATGTCTTAGATTTTCTCTATGGGTGTTTAGCAAACAATTTATTAACTGATGTTATAGAAAGTATAATCGCAAAATATGACTTTGCAAATACGTAACATTTTGCAACATCGTGATAATATCGTATAGTGGTGTCTGTGGTAATTTCCCCTCGCCTCTGTGAATAAAGACAGCGAACTGACAGCAGATATTATTTTCTACCAATATCGGTGGTCCCTCATTATACTGTGTATACGGAATATGAGGAAAGAAAAGAGTGACGCTTCTGCTTTTATCTATAATGAGCCGAAACAAACATTTACAAACAAATGTACTTCTTCCACCGACATGTGAATCAGATGAGACGGCTGTCAGAAAGCATCCATATCCATCCTAAGTAAGCTCTAATTAGAGAACTACTCTTCTTCCTCTGTCCCTCTCTTGACAGATACTGCTCAATCATCACACTGGCACTGTTGAACACTACTCCAGTAATCTGCCATTGCTGCTGTTACACAATGACACAATGTGTGCGCGTGCGCCTACAGTACTCCTCATGGGGACAAAGCCTGGTCCTAATGAGGCAGAACCTTAATTCTGAGGTCCTGGTTAATGTTAGAGGTAAGATGTAAAATTGTGGGTAGGTTAAGGTTAGGGTTAACTGGTTATGATAAAGGTGTGTGTGTGTAGTAATTCTTCACACGTATGTGCATCTGTGTCTTTTTATAAAATAAAGTACTAGCATGCGTTTGCATGCTCAGAAAAGAAATTATATCGACTTTACAAAATACTGCTGTTTCCATAAAAGAGTGAATTACCAGTTACCCAAATATACAGAGAGGGAGACAAACACAAATACTTACACTGCCTCATAAACACATACCTACATAATTTCGTACACACTGAATTAATCAGCTCTAACACAAATAGCTGAATAAATACTGTGGATAACCAGATCAATATTGTACACGAAACTCATTTGAGTTCACAGAGATGTCAAATTCTGCATAGTTCCAGGGCACACTGATTAAACTGGCACCACATTAATACAGTAAATCAATAAAACCAATCTTTCAAATAAATCTAGTTGCATGGCCGGCTGGAGCCAATTTGGGGGCTTGGACACATTAAAATTCCCTTGCTCCAACTGCATATCTATGTCAAGCAGGCAGCAGACTGATTTGCTATGTGGATTCCACAATTTGTGGAATGAAAATGATTAATCCATGAAACAATAACCAGGGCGCCAAGAAGGCACATGGTAATTCTATAATGATCAAAGACTCAATTAAATCCTTTTCCATTCTGTTCCCTAAATGCCTCATGTCTGTGACTACAGACTACAGTGCATGCGTGCGTGTGTGTGTTCTTGTATTTGTTACGCTTTTAATTAGCTTTTCTGGAATAAACGCTGACCTTGTCAGGACCAGTAGTCCTGGTGGAGACCAAAACCTTGCCCTAATGAGGCAGAAGATCATTTCTGAGGAACTGGTTAATAGTAAGCCCAAGATTTGAATTGTGGTTAAGTTGTGTTGGAGTTAGGCATTAAGCTGTTTAAGCTGTCCAAACGAATAGAAGTCAATGCAGTTCCCCAAGAAGAATAGCTGAATAGCTGCGTGTGTGCGTGTGTGTGTGTGTGTGTGTGTTTTCTACCCTTTCGTGTGTTGCGAGTCAGAGGTTAAGCTGTGGTCTGGCAACTGTCTTTTGTGGTCAGATGACGTATGAGTTAATACTGCAGTGCCCCAGCACAAGCAGTGCGATTGTAATCATTACTGAATTATTAGAGCATTCATATCCTGACAGACCAGACAGTGTGTTTTATTATTAGAAATATGCCCTTCACCATGCAGCATACCTCTTCTTTATTATTCTCGTGCCAAATTCTCCTTTTTGTCCCTATTTCAGTTGAAAGTAGCAAAGCACTGAGTTGCTAAAAATTGCTGAACTGCACTGTAGTTTTTAGAAACAAACAAAAAAAAAAAACTTCACATAACCACAGGAGGTTTGCTGACTCGGCATGGCAATTTTTAGCAGCATCTACCTCAGACTGTTCCACACCTGGGTGCTAGCTGCTGGCCACCTTCACTGGAAAACAAGAGGCTCTATTCACTCGGGACATTTCAACCTTAATCCTAAACTGCTGTGACAGAAAAATTCCCTGCGCTCTGAATGTTTCCAGAGCCATGCAGATCTACAGAGTAGATGTGGTCTTTCCTGAACCATAGGCTTAATCTGCCCTTTATTTAGTAGTCCCAACTCTGAGGAACAATATGTCCCAAAATCAGACAAGCAAGAAATTGTACTGCCATCTTGTTTTCTCACTAGAACTGGAAGGAATTGCAGGCCACAGGCAATGTCACTGATTTACACTACAGTACAGGACTGTATGTGTAAAATAAAATACCCATGTTTATTTAACCTGCAATAATCAAAAGTTATAGTATATCACAACAATTTGGCCATTGTTTCTACATTATAACATTTGTAATGCATAGTGGGTTATGTAAAAGCAGGTGTAACACATTCATCTAACCAATCTGTAATTTAATCCCATAGTTTCTACAACTATAGCGAACGACAAAATAAGCAATCTTTTGCTTTACACTGCCATGCAGTGTACATACATGGTCATGTGACATCATTTTCAGCTTGTTATAAGGACGCAGATGATTTAAAAGCTCATCTGGAGATTGTTTTAATTTTATCTGTCAATAAAAGATGCACTTCAAAAATGTGTCTCTGTGCTGCTGCTATTATAGCAGGTGATCATTTGACACATAAATGTTTGCATTGTTTGTAGTCATTCAAAAAGAGAAGTATCACAAAGTCTGCCTCAGCTCTACGCAAAAATAGTATTTTTGAACTCATCGTTCTAGTTTTTCCACAGCATCACTGGTCTGGTTCTGTCGCCATCCCCCGTTGACACTGAATGCCACCTAACCAGCACAAAACAACAGGCAGTTAAAGCTGGTGATAAACTGATGAACACAGCGGTGCATAATTATGACAGCTGAAGAGACAGATATATCCCTAAGGAAGTGGAGAGGAGGAAAAACAGAGCTACAAAGAGTGTAAACATGTATAACAATATCTGCTGACAAAGTTACCACTTGGTATTGTATAATAGGTTTCAAATATATAAAAGAAAAATGTGAAACTGCTCTTAAATACTTACTTTACGATGACCATTTAGTTCCCTGTGTGTTCAGTCAATTCAAGTCCAAGTTACCTTTTACGGCACATTTAAAAAAAACAACCTCAGCTGACCAAGGTCCTGCACAGATAATACAAAAATACAATAAACAACAAAACATTAAAAAAAAATAAACAATAAAGAAAGCCATTTAAATAAAATAAGCTATGCAGGCACCATAAAGTATTTAAGTATTTTACTTAACCAGAGTTATAAGGCAGTGAAAAGTGATTGGTCGAGGGTTTGGGCAGCTCGCACATGAAGAGATGGGGCTCTATCCCTCCATTTTTTTTTTTAATCTTCAGTTGAGTTGATCTTGGAACGTCCTAGAGGAGTTGTGAGGTTTTAAGAGTTCTGTCAAATAAGGTGCCGTGCTGTGCCGTTAGGACTTTAAAAAAACAATAATACAATTTTTTAATGAATTCTTAAAAATATTATATAATCCTAGCAATGATGTTTATAGCACTGTAAGGACAGGGGGGAAAAAACGGTTACTATGCCGTAGCATTTCCCTTGGTGCACAGTGTCGGAAAGGTGAATCTATGATATCACAAGTGTGGGTATTTTCCTGTGGTTTGCGTCCATATGTGCAGAGGAGCAGAGGGTATGAGGATTGGAGAGAAGCAGCACAGGGCAGTCTCAGGTGAGACATGCATAGTCCCAACATAATTATAAACCTTAATTAATCCACTCCGGATGCTCCCTCCCTTTCTCGCTGTCCCTCTCTATGTTTGCAGGCTTATTTCCATCATGGTCCGCCTCTCCCTCTTTTAGTCTTGCATTTGCCCACAGTATGTGCTCTATAATGCTCCAGGTTTGTTTTTGCAGCTGTTTATTAATACATGTGGCCTTTCACATGTCTCTCATGGAGCTCACTCTGCCCTCTCCGTCTTCCCCTTCCTCGTGTCTCAATCTCTCTACCTGTTTCAACCCCCCCAACTCCCATCTTGGCAGACACACAAACAAACTGCTTCTTTTGGTCCCGTGTTGTTTCTGGTGTTGCCTCTTCCAACAGCTAATGGCACAGACACACGTGCGCACACACAAAAACATGCTCGCACAAGTCTAACACCACACAGTCCAAAGGGAGTGCTGCTGACACAAATACGAACCCAACAGAGCTGTCCTCTGTGGAATGACTCAGGTGAGTCTCAGGTGAACATCACCGCTCGTCAGGGCCAGACAGCCAGACACACAAACACACAAACACACAGTGATATATTTATCCTAATTCTGTCGCCTAATCAAATGCATTGACAGCTTAAATAATTGTGTGTAACTCTTGTATATTAAACGCTGCTACAGGAGAGCGAAGCAGTTGGAACACAGATGTTATAAATGAACACTGGAGGGTTGTTGTTTTTTTCTTTGCTTTTTTGGCATATATATTTGGCCAGTCTCCTTGTTTTACTCCATCTGATACAATGCAACAGTTTAAACAACAAATTACACATAAAACCCTCTTCATTTTAATTAAAATCAATCAAAATGATGGCATGTCTCTCCAGTCTGTGTTTTGTGTCTGCACTGAAGTGTTTAATATATTTTAAATAAATATTACAACTAAACTTTTGGGTTTTAGTGCACTCAGAGCCGCATTTATTCTGTTACTGAAAACAAAGAACGTGTAAACTTACATGAGGTGATAATTAAAAGACGGTAAAAACTGGCCTGATTGCAATTAATCGGTCTGCCTGTACACTGGAGTCCTGCAGCGGAAGATCGAGGGCTTGTATACTTAGCTGGAGGTAATGAGGACAAAAGTGTTAGTACTGCATGCTGGAAGAGTGTGAGGAGGGGTGTCGACGACTCCTGCTACTACTATTCAACCTGCTCTGTGTGTTCTGGCCAGGCCAATTAGAGGAGCTCATTCACCACCTTCCTAACACTCCCCCAATCATGATATCAGAAAAAAACATGGATTAATTAGACAAGCTTTTAGGTCAATTGATCCCCGTTTCCTTTCATGCTCCTCCTTTTCCGCCCCACGGGTCTGATGTTACCTAAGGACAAGGGTTTAACTCAGGATGCTCTCACAAGTTCAGCCTGAGCAAAAGACGTGGTCTGGATTAAAAAGAAACTGGCTTGTTTTGTTTTTTTTAAATGGAATTGCAATTGCAGACTCAAGCATTGAGGGAGACTCATCACCCGATAAATGATAAGAAGAAAGAAGAACATCATCAAAATCTGTGATAATAACGATAATACAGTAGCAATGAAATTAATCTATTCATATTTGTTTCCATTTAAACATAATGGAAACAAAGGTACATCAATGTCAAATGTATGACTGTCTGGACCTTGGTTTGGTTGGTTTGGAATCATAACCCTCTGAATACACAGGTACATTTCTCTCTGCTATCCACCAGTGGTGATTGCTCTGAGACAGCAAGCAAAGCTCAGCTTCCTCTAAAATATCGTCAAATATGTACTGTGTTGTATTAACATTTTAATACTAAATATTGCACTAGAATATGTCAGTAGTTTGTTCAGAATTAGCCGTTTATCATGGATGACGGATCGTATTCGTATTCCCGTAGCAGCCTCCACATTAAAACCACTTGGAGCTCAGCTTCAGCAGTTCTCTACGGGACGAAATAGAATATGTTTTTTTTTCACTGCGGGGAGCTCGACATTGATTGGACAAATACGGCAAAAACGTCACTTCCAGGAAACCTCAGCTTCTCTCTGAGTCGATGGAGCGGTGGGGGTGAAGGGGGTGGGGGGGGCTGGGGCGTGGACGCTGGGCTACTGCTGTCGTGATTGGAGGAACTGTCTGTAAGACGGAACCAGTTTTTGATTGACAGCGTTGCAGAAGCACGACAGCGGAGGCTTTTCTGCGAGGGAAGTCTGTTGACAGATAGCCGGTCGTTGCGTATTATTTGCTTGACGATATAGTCCATTTTCATTTGTATGCACACACTGTAAATACAATTAGAGCATTTCAGTTTTTGTTTGCAGAATTTATGTATAAAAAATAATTGGGCCTGGAATGAGCTTCCACTCTTTCAAAGACCAGCACTGCTGAAAAAGGTTCAGAATCAATGTCAGTGTTCAGAGGCCCACTGCCATTATGCTGTACATACGACAGGAGCTGTTGTAACTGATTTCCTAAAACACCACACAATCAGAGATTATATCGATTTGTGAACATTATTCTCAAGTGCCTCCAAAATTAGGTCTTACCACAGGTAAGAGGTTGAAAACCTCTCATTTACATGTTAAGAAATGAAAACTAACAAACACGCAACACTCATATCTGGTGTTTCAAGTTGCTTTCCACAGCATGAATAGGGAAATCAGACAGGATCAAAGAGGCACTCAAAGCAGATCATTACAAACTGCAATAACAATTTGGTTGTCAAAACTGAAGGAACATATACAACTGAATGAATTACTGATGAAGCCGATTGGTCACATTGATTGAGCATCACCGTGTCTTTTCACTGCCGAACACCAAGTTATCTCTCACTCGATAGACACGACCCAAATACACCAGCCACTCAATCCAGTGTGTTGCTACTCAGGTCCATCCAGCTAATTTAACACCCACTCCGTTTATGAAAAAGAGTCCTCATTGATTTTTTCTGTTCATGTGCTCTTGTTGCTCCTGTTCATTTTCGCCACACTGGCGCCTCCACACACTAAGGACTGGCAGCAATTGAATTGAATTAGTGTTTGGTAGATTGAGATTGCAAGATTGGCTTCTCAGTGCCCACACCTCCAGGCTTTCTCCACATCTAGCCAAGACCAGGCTGCTGTGTGCATAGCACAGAACTCCACAAGCTTCAAAATGGATGAACATCACCGATCGCTTTTGCACTGCGACAGCAAAGACCAGTTGTGCTTGTTTTCGTTTAAATGTGCAAAACCTCCCCTCCTTTGTTATCCCACACCCACCTCTATTTTCTTTTCCTCTCTTTTACCCTCTCTCTCCAAGCCATCATTGAATGGACACACTTCCAAAATAAAATATTAAAGAAAAACAGCCAAGACATTACAAATAGCCAAAGAAAACATAATTGGGGATTTCTGATTGCAATAATTAGTCCAACAACAGCTGCTTTCCAGTGTGTTTTGTCAGCAGCGGTTAAACTCTGAACCACAATAACTGTTATTATAATCATAATGGCTTTCCTGTCAAGACAAGTCTTATCAGCCGAGTGACAAACACAGAGCTGCCATTGCCAGGTAAACAGCACTGTCTGTAACAGGAGGGAGTAAAAATGACACAGAAATAACACAATAAACCGTTTCTAGGTCAGATTAATGGAAAAAAAACGGACGGAGACCTATAATTTTGACCCATCTGCAAAGGGCATAAAAAAATGACTCTGCCTTTGCACAATAGGTACATAGCAACCCACCCACTGCGATGAAGCTATCACAGGTATTTTAAAATTGTTATATTAGCATCTGCCAGTGTGTCTTTCTGGTTGAAAATGTCAGCAAATATGTAGAAAGGCTTCTGCAGAAGCGTTGTAAAGGTCACAACTAGTAGTTTCGTTATTAACACGATTTTGGGCTCTCGATGAAATTTTGAGAGAGGGAAAAAAAAAATTACAAACACAATTAAATCCTGGAAAGGGGTTGTTTTTCGTGGATTAAAATCGCTTCATCATCTTCAGAAATATGACAGATCAATACAGACAATGAGCACGATTATTCAAAATGGATCGCCCCGTTCAGCGAACCATGAGAAGCCAGGGACGGGTAGACTGGCTGGTAAAGCTCGTACATCTAATCTAATCAGATCCTTTCATCATCAAAATGCAATGATGAGATTAAGTTTCTCATATGAATACACTGTGGAGCCAGTGTGCACCAGTCCTTTGTTCTACTGACAGCTAAGATTATTGAGATTATTTGGTTGTTCCCTCCTTAAAGTGTGGAAGGTTGTGTGTGTGTGTGTGTGTGTGTGTGTCTGAGTTTTTACAGTCAAAGATTTAATGTGAGTGTACTTTCCCAGAATAAACATTTTACACTGCATTGTGCGTATCATTTTGTGCGCCATGTCTTGACTACGGGACGGCTTTATTACGGTTCCAAACTTCTATAAAATAATATATTTAATGGATTTCCTTCTTTAAAAATGTGTAAATCAGAAGTGATAATGTAAAAATAGGAACCAGACTGTTAATCACCTGCTGGGTTGACCGCTCTCAAAATATCAATTTCTATCTTGAAATAAATTTGAATCGTGGATTTGCTGAACTCTGGTTTCGGCATATAGTTTGTTCGTTGCTGCCTTTTTTCATTTTTTGTTACAAAGCCTATTGTTATTTCCGAAATACGTGCAATGCTTCTTTCTTTTTTTTTAAGTCACACCATTCTTTACCTGAAAAACTAAAAAATAATATCCTGCAATGCTGAACTGACATGTGGCATATGTGATGTAAATAACAGCCACGGTGGGAAAAATGGAAACAGTGGGAAATATTAGCACGATACCAAAATCTGTCAGCACCTCTGTACATTTGGTGAATTTATTCTCACATTTGTCTTTTCACCAGCATGGATGCCATACATTTAAGGCTCCTGTGGGCATGAAAAAAATCATCGGTCATTTTATGAAATCTATGAAAGAGTGCTCTTTCTGCTCGTTTCCTGTTAACATATTAATTTGTACATGTCTTGTCAAAGTGCTGCAGGGGTTACATACATTTAAAAACAAAGGAGAGAGTCACAGAAATGGCACTGTGTACGTAAGTATTATTATTAAAAAAAAAAAAGGATGTGTGTGTGCATACACATAATGACTAAGTGGTCTGTGTGTTAGTTGTGTGGACGCATGTGCAAAATAAAATGCAGGCAATGAGTGTGAAAAGTTACGTTATTGTTCGCGAGGGCCGTCAGACAGGTTTTTGTACAGTAACAACCTTCAACGGCATAGTGTGGTCGTTTGATCCTGAACACGGTCATGCAGAGCCTCCCAAAATGCTCAAGTCACACTAAAATAAATCTAATTATGATTAATGACACATTAAAAGTCTGACGATCACGCCATGCTAATGTATGACTATTATTCACCCGCTGAAAGCCGAGAATAATTTTTCTGATGGTGATGTGACACACAGACAAGGGGGAAATAAATCCTTCTGTCTTCCCAGGGAGAGTGTTTGGCAGTAAACCAATTCCAAGTCTGGCTTCTTGAATGCCCAGATAACGCAATCAGACAGTTGCAATATTGCTGTTTTACCACCTGAAGAATTTGAATTTCATTCAGCCCCTTCAGAGCAGCAGACACGCCAATTTTTTTTTCCCCAAGAATTGGCAGGACAAACACAATGCACCCCAATGGAATGAGGAAAAGGCTCACCAGCAGAAAACAACTGTGTTCAGAGACTTTCTTCTCCACAGCCATATACGGTTCAATTTTATCATAATAATACAAAAGTGGGAGTTTAATTTCTTCTATCATAACTACAGTGGATTGCTGATGCCTTTTTTATTACATATTTTATTATTAAATTGGGAATTAGTCAGGCATATAACAATATGAGAGCGCCTCAGTTTTCATGTCGTGAACCCCTAAATAAAACAGGGACACATTTGATTAAATCTGATATACGACGGGATTTCTCCAGCTGTGGATTTATGCTGTCGCAAAGTGGTACATACTGTATATTATTTGAACTCATCAGGGTGGGCATTCCTAGACAATCTCTAATTGGGATTTCAAGTGAAATTTGAGGGGAACATTGTCTGCATCTCATTTGATTTGGGACATCCTGGAACACTGGTGGAGAACACCTGGGGCTCTGTAGACCCTCACAGCACTGCTGCTTTACAGGTAACGACTTGACCTGGCAGAGTATTAGTGTAGTCGGAAACATGAAGGGTTGGACTGAGTTCATTTTTAAGCTCTACACATTGTCTCGCATTATTCTGGCGGTCAAATTTGTTGTTGTTTTTCCTCTTAGAATGAACTTGTAAAGAAGAAAAACTGTGAGATGTTTGATAAAATCACACATGTCACACATCTTCCTCCTGCATTGGACTGACATTATTCATCCAAGAAATACTTTCTTTAATACTTATAATATGTCTGGCTATTACACAGCCTCTGTTTCCCAATGTCACCTGCCTGTTTATTTGCCAAGCTGAAAACTCCCCCACCTCTTAGCTTTTATAGGACTAAGAAGTCAATGTTCAGCTCCCAGACTCTATGAAATAATTAAAATTGTGCAAATCTATTAGTGTGCAGGTCACGGTGCAGTGAACAGGCCCCAAAAGAAGGGGTCCCCTTTAAAAAAAAAAAACCCCGACTAATTTAAAGGATCCTGACTGTATTTTTAATATGAGGAGGCTGCTGGTGACGCACCGTTTACACCAACTCCGCATCTGTCAAAGCATTAAATATCAATAAATAAGTAAATCGGCTTACACGCCTGCACCTCACGCATGCAGACTGATAATGGACGCCCGGGTGGTGCGTATTTACACGCTATGTTTGATGCAATGTCATTACATTTATTAGGGACACATGATACGAACACTGCTTAGTCCTACCTTGATCCCTCCAATCTCCTTTTCCTTGATTGCTCAGTGCGTCTCATTCATTCTCGCTTTTCCTCTTTACTTGCCTCCTTTTCCTTCTCTCTCCTCTGGTTATCACTCGTTTTCTCCTCGCTGGTCCCGTCTTCTTGCGGATGCATAAGAATTAAAAATTAATAGCCTGCTATCTTAAAGACAACCCGACGAGAAAAAAAAAAATAAGACAAAAAAATAAGAAGGATCCACTAGACTAAATTACAAATCTAGAGGGAAAAATCCTCACGGACAGAGCAGATTCTCGCGAAAATGCGCCCGTGTGGGCATCAAGATAAATAACGATACCATTGTCCTGCTCCAAAACAATAATAACATGCGAGTCAGAGCACCGTCAAGTGGCAACTGTGGTGGGAATAAAAGTTGCAGTCGCGTCGTCCGTGCGTCCCTGGTTTAGATGGTGAGCAAATGAGCCACCGTCGCAAAAACGTGTCAGGCAAATCAGATCTTCAAATCTTGGGTGTCGGATGTTATGATGTCTGTGTGGTCACAGGAACGGATCGACACTTTTGTTTCGTCCAACTATATATATATGTATGTCATTCGCCCTCGTGCCGTCTCAGGGAAAAGTTCTACGGTGTGAAATATAGCCCGTTGGAATCAGGAGAGACTGCACATGCCATCTGCGTCCTGGCGCACCGAGCGGATCACTCCTCTATAGTTTCCCTCTCCGTCTGCAGGCAGCGCACACACTCTCATCAGGACCATTCACACGGTGTTCTCTGCCACTGCAGTTCTGCAGCAGGCCTATATACACCTACAACCTAGCGCATTCATCATTGCTTCGCACCTCACATACTGTTGGGTAACATAGGGACAATTTCAGGTTATATATGTGTATGTACAGTATGTATACATATACATATATATACATACACACACACACACACACACACACACACACACATATATATATACACACATATGTATGTGTATATATAGCCAAATCTGATTTAAGCCCATTAGTTTGACTTCCTCCTCTTGTGGCAGGTGGCACTATACCACTTTCAATTGCCTTCTAACACATGTGTATTTAAATGTTTTATTTTTTAGGTCAGGAACATCTGTAGCCCAACAAAGTAGACCAAGTCTTTGTGTTAAAGTATTTAGCATTTAATCAACTATTAACTAAATTAACTAAATTAACTAAATTAGTTAAAGCTGAGGCCTCGGTGTTGAACAGTGTCTGTCATGTTGAGAGATACAGATTTACTATTTAAAAAGGTACAATACATTTCATATTTGTTTTGCCCAGTGGGTTAATAAACAAAGCAGTAACAATATTGTGTGGGATTCATTTGCATGCAACCGTACGAGAGTTGTGGACGCGTCACTTAAGTGCACCATCACGAATTCAAACGCATCTCAAATGGCTTTCAGTAATTTGTTTTACATGAGTAGAGGCAACATGTCTGTCTAATGTCAAAGCATCGATCCTCCAGTGTGTCCAAATAAGATAATATTTCTGCTGCATCTGTGCACAAGTATAGATGGATTTTTCCAAAGATTTTTTTTTTCTTATTTTTTTTTCTTTCTGGTTCTTCCACTGACAGGCAAGTTACTGGAAACCAAGACTGAGTGCCTCACTGGGCAGAGGGAGTACCGTAAATTGGCAGTTCAGGGGCTCTCCAGGATGTTCACAGGTCAGAACACAAAAGAAAATAATCCGAGGAATACTTAAGTGAAACACCATTGTGCTTCTGCATAGAAGACGTTCCACGGGAAGAGAGAGCGAGAGAGACAGTCAGGGGGATGACACATAAGCAAGTTTTGTGTTCATGCTACTTCCCCTACTTTAACCCCCTGACTACACATTCACACCATACTAATACTACATATGACATTACACAGTACGATTCAGTGTAGTACATATAATACAAGCGACACGCCACATTTCCCCATATTTCAACTGCACGTAACGCCATGATTAGAGAATAAATAATGTCCTGTGTCACCATCACTGCACAGAGGAAATTGCAGCATCAGGTGGAGGCACTATTAAATATCATAACATTTTACAGTCGGCTGTATACACACGCAGATCTATAGGTTCACTGAGAGGGAATTATTGAAATCTAATGCTGAGACTGCATATTACAAACAGAGGACTCCTTGGCTCCACCTCCCCCCTCTTTTCCCTCACATGTCAGGGAGTGACGGTGGCCTTTGCATACCAGAAAGGATGTCGTTCCTCTTCGTTTGCATTGTAGCCTCCTGCTTTAAAATGTGAAACTCTTGCACTCTGGCTAGTTTATTCTAAGACTACAAAACCACATATTTTTTCTATGTGATTATACACTTACCAAATAACATACTTTCAGGTGGTATATTCAACTTCCGCCAGTAAACCATCTTTAATGTTACTCAGTGGACCTTTAAAGCAACATCGTACCCATTACAGATGTTTTTGTCCCCATTTTAAAGCATAGCTATATAACTATTAATAGGAGAGATAACATGTGCTTTTATATAAAGTTGGGCAGCAATAACAAACACTTTCTTCAGTTTATTATGCTCAGGGGACGTGCTGCTACAGCCTTATCTGATCGTATGGCCAGTAGTTTATGATATTGTTTAAATGTGAACATGGTGAAGACAGCTGACATCAGTGATTTTAGTGGAAACCATATCATGTTGTAAGTGTTTTGAAACAACCACATAATGAATTTTGAACACGATACAACACAATAATATAGAAAATAATGTATAATGCTGCTTTGTTTTAAACATTAAGCTTATCCTTGGTGCTAATACTTTTGGATTAATCGAAAGCTGTTATTTATTTATTTGTACTTGTAATATGTTAGCATGGATTGCACAGGTGCACAGTAGATTTTTTTCCTCTCCCCTCCAACAATGGTCTTTGTCAGGTTATATTA
Organism: Solea senegalensis; assembly: GCF_019176455.1. Lineage (NCBI taxonomy): Eukaryota > Metazoa > Chordata > Actinopteri > Pleuronectiformes > Soleidae > Solea > Solea senegalensis. The sequence goes on from NC_058038.1 coordinate 8,232,210, forward strand.
TGATCGCTAATACTGGGCTCTATCGAGTGGCCCATATACATGCCTTTGCCACTTAGCCTTCTGTCACACAGTACCTACTCTGTTATACTGCTCTCCAGTCCAGTCAATTGACCTTCATGGGCCGCATGACTCATTGTGCCGCTAAACATAATGTGGTTTGTGCTCCATGGCAGTCACACACTCTCAGCTTCTCCCCCCCCAAGATCAGATGGTATTTATGCAAAGTCACAGTGCTCAGTGTGATCATAAGAGACTGTAGGTAAACCGTATTCTAACTGTACCTAATGGATCTTTAAGAACCTAATATGGAGAGATTTACAGCTTCGAGCCAATCTCAGCAGTTGTTCATTACACACTGGTCTCTTAGCAACAACAACAGTGACTACCAATTATTAAGTGCTGATTGCTGTACTAAACACAAGCAGTGGTCTCTTGTTACTAATTCGGCAGCCCACACTGCTTGATCACTTTACTCATCATAAATTATATTATCCAATAAAACAAAATGGTTGAAAACACAAATAAATAAATGTGTTTGTGTGCACGCACGCTTCAATGATTAAGGCTGTAGCCGGCTAATCATTTGCGAGTTGAATCAGACGGCAGTTAAACACAAATCATCATTATATCCTTTCCACATCAGCAGAAAATTCACCATTTCTAAGCAGAAGGCAGAAGAGTAGGTTATTCCAGAGTCTGACTGAGCAGCTGCCTCTGTGTCAGGTTCACCCTGGGGTTAGGTCTGCAGCCACCTGTAACCTTTGCAGACATCTTCACCAAGCAGACAGGACAACTTGATGTGGTGGAATGATTTCACTGCAGAGTGAACTGTATACTAAAGCATTCTCGGGGACTGAATGTCTCCAAAAGTCCAACTAAGAGAACAGACGTTGACGTCTCTGACGGATTTGTATCTCTAATAAAACAGGATACTCGACGGTTGTTGGACTGAACTATAATACAAGAGTGTATAATGAGCGGTACCTCATAAACACAACGAAGAGCTTATCAAACACCTCAACATGTACACACAGTACAAGTGTACACAGTGTGAGTGTTGCCCAACAACATAAAAAGCATTTCAAGATGTCCTCAAATATCTCAAACACCTACCGTGTGTTTTCTGAGTGGTGACAATAGACATACTACAGCAAACCAAACACATATTGTGAGTGTCAAGACTGATGTAAAGTTGCCTTTCCGTTGAGTGTTCAATATGGTTGTAAATAAATACATGCACAGCAGAGACAAAACAGGAAACTGCTATTTACAAAATAGACAGAAGATGGGGGGGAAAGAAATGAAAGAAAAACAGAGATAAGAGCCTGTTACTGTGTATCATTGTAGTGTATTTGTACTGGAGTGTGGGACTGAGCACTGACTAAATCCATTCAGTCTCAGCCATGACTGTGAAAATTTTAGTCATTGTTAACAAAAATTATTTTTGTTCACTAAGTGTTCCATGTTGCATTTCTATTCCCAAACACAGTGAATGATAAGATAGACTTCATCAACAAGGCATCAGTGGTCCTGGTGTTTCTGGACATGTCTTGTTGTCGTCTAAAGCACAGCAGAAAATAGTCTCTCACAGCTGGCACATTTTAATTTATTCCAGCTCATGTTTGATTAATGGCAATTTTTCTAAGTCTGCACTCATGTTTATGCAGCACCATTATTTACATTGCACCTTGGCCTATTTGCAAATAGCCCCTATTTCCACGGTTACACACCTTCTTGGTTTGCTGTGATTGACAAACTGTCATAAATGTATAAAATAGATCACTCTTTGCGATGAGATGTGAAAAAAATATGATTCACATCTCTAAAATGCACCAGTTTCATGAATATTACCGCGATGCCTTTGCTTGTGCAAAGTGCCATACACAGCAACTGTAGCTTTTCATTACGTTGTTAAAACATAAACAATTGTTCTTTTTTTTTTGTTATAAAAAATAAGATCTTACTTGTGGTGGATAATAATAAAAATGAAAAAAAAAAAGAAAACTGCCACAGATCGGAAAGCATCTTTGTGGTGTTTGATGCATGTTCTCCATGTACCGCATTGTGGAGTAGAAGGCCTGTAGGCACAGATATGAACAGACTGACAGAAGAGGAAACTGTATGGCTTTTCCAGTCGTGAAAAGGGAGCAAACCAAATGAAAAGGATTTAAGAGTTCAACAAAGCCAAATAGACTTCTGTATGTGGAGCCAGCAAAGCGTTGGTGTAACACCTCAGCTTTTATAGAGCAACCCTGTGACCACCAGAGCACTCTTCCCATTGGATAAATGTTCACAGCAAATGCTGCATTTCAACATTTTCAGAGACCACATCCACAAAGATGCCTCCACTAAACCCGCTCTCTTTTTTTCCCCTATCTTTTCTCTTTTTCTCATAGATGTCTCTATGTCTCTATTTCCCTTTTGGAACATGACATAGTCCATTATCTGCTCTTAGTACTAATTGGTGTATTAACGCCATGCTGTGGATGACACAGTGAGAGAGGGGAAGAGAGAGAGAGAGAGAGTGAGAGAGACAGGGTGAATATAGATGAGGCATAAGCAGGGTGGGAGCAAAGCTCTGGGGGAGGCAAGTACAGAGTGATTCTGCGGGAGTGAGAGAGAATGGGAGGCCAAGGTAAATCTTTTCAGCTACACAAGTGGTTAAGAGCAGCATGGCAAAATGACGAGTGAGGGGGGAAAAAAAAGAAAACCATCCTGTAATGGCTTGGTTTTTTTTCCAGTTGGCCTTCTCTGTATCCCTTTCTATCCTGCTCTCACCGTCACCACTTTCAACCCAATTATCCACTCTCCCTGGCGCCACTGGCAGCATATGGAAATGTAAATTGCAGGCGAGATGTTGTTTTTTTTTCAAAGCTGTGGAAGGTAAGCAGCTCTTGAGGATGGGGAGAGTAGGAGGAAGAAAAGGAAGAGATGACAAACAACTGAAACTGAGGGGCTGCCTTTAGTCCCAGTGGCTTGTCAGTATTGCTACTCTATCAGATACACAAATCCACCCACGGAAGAAATTTTAGTAGACTGAGGTTGATTTATGCAGCACCACACATACACAGTTTGAAGCCCAAATAAAGTTTGTGTAAAGTGCATTAGCCATGGTATTACAAATACATGACACTCTCAGAGTTGTTAAATCAAACTGACATGTAAAAAAAGAAAAAAAAAGAAAAAAAAAAAATACACTACACATGAACACATACACACTCTTATTCTCAGGCTCACACATGCCCAATGCCAAATTCACACACTTGCAGTAATTATATGCAGAGCCTAAAACACAGTTGCACCACAGAGGTGCACTTCCTCTGCACTTGCGGGAGTTTACAGATCAGGGCCAGGATGTAAGTAAGCCCTCAGGCTGGTGAATAGCTGCTGAAACTCAGGACGCAGAGATCAAAGGTGCTCATCTTTTCCCATGCATGTGACATTGAGCCATGTACAGGCTGATTATTCCGAAAAGCAGCTCTATCCTTGAGGATGAAGGCAAAATGGAGGCGAGTGTTTTGTTCATTATCATTAAGATCTGCCTTTCCCTCTGTTCAGTCCTGCTCTCTCCACATGCTCATATACCGCCCCTGCAGTGCTGATGAAGCCAACTTCTCAAATCTGCAATTTGCTCAATTATTTTCAATTATCCTGCCATCACTGCTTCTATCATTCCCCTTAGTTCAATTGTGAGCAGAAATCACTTGTTGACTGACAGCAAAGGCCAATTACAAGAGGGAGGAAAATTCAAACCCCTGTGGTAATTATTGCTGATTGGTGTCACGCAGGGCTTTTGCGGGGCCCTACCTACAGGACGGAAACCCCTGTACTGATAAATGCTCTTTCACCGCGCAGACACGCTTGTGTTTTCAACATACTGTCATTTTTAAAAAGGATTCTTGCTCGGGTAATTTAAAGTTAGCCAAATTACATAATGATATGTATTAAGATTTTTTTTGTATATATATATATATGCTTAACGAAAGTGGTGTGTGCAAGATCTTTCAAAAGCAATGTTAAGATAGTATGAATTTCTATCTCCTAAGAGCACCATGTCTGTGTGCGTTTAGCACATTAACTTCAAGGTAGTGCCGTCTCAAGGCTTTAGAAAAACTCTTCAGCAGCAGGCACAGGAATCAATGATTAACTGCTTTTGAGCCAGACAAAGAGACGCACAAATTCAATATACCTTCAGCAGTTTTGCTGTCAGGGGGTTCATTCAATTTTTTTTTTCTTCCAGCAGCTTAAAGGGTAGTTCAGGCAATAGAAAATTAGTTTTTTCATATTCTGTTGAGCATATGTGGATATTTTACATGTAATTAGAAATGCATTTATTTCGATATTGTGCACTCCTTAAAATCTTTTTGTACAACTATAATTATGGTGTGTAAAGGGGGGAGGAGGTGAAGTCATACAGAATCATAATGGTTCAAATATTGACAATGACAATATACACCTTATTGTCATACTCAGTTCTGTTTCTTTCGAATAATATTACCATATATATGTATGTATAGGCACGCCCCACACCCCCACAAACCATTCTGTTCACTGGCAAATAATGAAGGATTAATGTTCGCAGGATAAAAAATAAATAAATGTATAGTTTCAATCAACAGGCTACCGAGCCCTTAAAGTCACAGCAAGTGTATCTTGTGCATTCAAGATAATAGCTGGCTCACTACACGTTATCTTGCTGTATATTATCTTACCATTAAACAATACCTCCTCCCATATAGAAAACTGTGCTTTTCCTCCTGATCAGATACAATGTTTTCAAATGTGTTCATCGTGTTTTCATAAAATATTTTGTGCCTACATAAAAAATCCCTTTCTGGGACTTAAGGCACCTGTGAACCCTTTCCATCTTAAATTATTCTCACAAATGCGGGATTAAGTTTTTGGTTAACTGGGATTTAAGTTGTTTTTTGAAATAACGTCATTGTTACTGCTGATAAAAACAAATCAAGTGATCTGCAGCTGTTCCATGACAAAATGGCTACCTATGCAAGTAGTGGTTACTCAAGACTCCCATAATGATATTATGGGCCTAATGAGTTTTAATTGGAAAGAGATCTTAACTTGCAGGTCTAATTGCATCTGATTAAAGACAATATTAGTTTTACTACTAGCAAATTGGTTAGGGAGGGTGGGTGAGTGAGTTTTGGAGGGGTCGACGGTGTCCTTGTGGAAATATCCTAAATGTCCTCTAAATGGTGATGAAGAGATGGATCAAAGGCATGAGAGGAGGAAGGCCTGTGTGTTGAGGGGACACTGTAGAAGGTAAACTATGAGAGGGAGTGGAGTGAAGGTTAAGAATCCATCCACAACAACTCTTTCCAACATGAGTGCTCTATTTTCTTCCAAACAGTTCAAACTTGCACTTCTTAATCACTAAACTGAATCTCATACTTCTGCATGTATTTTTGGATATTGCTTGGCTCACAGTTTTCTCACTGCAGCACTGCAGCAGTAAAAAAAAATTCATCTGTGTAATTTCTATGATACTCGACAGGTAAATCAGCATTTGAGAAAACAAACTCCTCACACTCAAAGACGGGAAACCACCAGAAAACCACTGCCTGGACTCAGATGGCATTTCATGTGTGAATTAACTGTATTTATTCTCACTGGTCTGAGTCTAAAAACATTACCATGTCTCAAATTATTTACAGTAAACGAGGCAGTATATTTCTCTCCTCCTACATTCTTAAATTCAGGACTCGAATGGCCTTTGAGGACATTCTCCTTCCGATGAGATGATGCTTTTTCAGAGAATCCGGCTTTAAACATTCAAAACCAGGGCATTAGTATGTGAAAATACTGCTGAGGGAAGGTTTATAATGGTTTCACTGGGTGAGCACACTTGTTTATAGACCTTGCAGTGACATTTTTAAAGAATTCAATAATTTGCATTTAAGTAATTGATTAAAACCTGGAGTGCAACCGCAGCAACCCAAGTTATTCTGCATAATTATACACATTTGCATCCATACATCATATTAAAAAAAATAAATAAATACTCATACACACACATTAATGCATGCATACACACACTCAGTGCCACAATAAATACATGCTCTAGATCGGCTGTGAGTTAAAGCTAGACACAAGAGAGTGTAGTAAATTATGCGTGTATGAGGCTTCATTTCCTCCTCTTCTTAAGCACTTGCTTAATTGCCATTCTCACCTGAGCAATTGTATAATTTCCTTTATTTTTCTCCTCCTCTGCCCAGAATATGAGTCTATAATGAGCTGTGGGTGTCCCCCAAAGCTAAGCCTGGTGCCTTGAAATAGGTTTCACTAATTTACCAATTAGTCATAAGATACAATTAGTGTGCAAGTTCCCCAAGTCCATGAATGCCCCCTCCCCGACTGGCCTCCCCATTGTTATTGTTCAATCTCTGCAGTGATCATCACTCCATTACTTGGCTCATTCTCTCACCCTGCTTTGTTCAGCTTCACTATGAAAAGCAAGGTCCCACCTGCACTTTGGATATTACTCTAACCCTATGTGCCTCAGAGGGAATCGGTGAGGGAGTGGGAGTGTGTGAATGTGTCTACGTCCGCAGCTCTGGGTTTCTGTTTAAGTGCAGCTGGGACCAGTTTCACTGACCAGAAGGATGAGAGTTGGGGAGGAGTGGTGGGGCTGTCTGGAGACTAGAAAACTTATGAGAACTGAGACAACTTACCAAGTAGCCAAGTGAAAGTTTGCTTGAGGTGCAAATCTAATTTATGGCTGGTGAAGTGTTGTGTTTCTCTCCTTGGTTCACTCACCCATTAAAACTAAACCCGAGGACAAAAAAAAAAACCAACAACAACAAATATCAACGCTACTGTGCACGCTGTTGGTTGTTATTATTCTGTCTGTGAGGCTGTGGGTGAACAACAATCAATATGTGAGAGGTCATTTGTCAGTGCCTTTTCCTGTGTGAGGCTTTTTTTTTTCTCTCTCTCTCTTGGTCGCACATTTCTCTTATATTGGATTTACTGTAATTGCTATAAAATCACTTTTGTTTTCATCCCATTAGTGCATGGTCTTTGCACACATGTCTGAGTAGCTGGGATCATTCAGAGGAAATGGGTTATTTGACAGTAAAGTAGCATATATACAGATTTAATTAGAACACCAGCATTGTATTATTACTTAAGTTCTCAAGGCTAAACAAACAAAAAAAAAACACTGCAACAGCATCTGTATCAATGACCAATGACAGATTTATGAAATTGATCTTTATGCATCTCATCAAAAACGTCACAATATTTATTACCACTACTGTACCTGTCACACTACAGAACCAACACACAAAACATGGCTAATCAGCAACGCGCCTTCATATTGCACATTTAGCCAGGTTTAGCCCTTACTCTGGTCCCATAAACACACAACCCAGAAGCACAACACAAAAAAACGTTACCCTGGGTAGAGGAGAGCAAAAACAACTAGCCGTTTTGCAGATCTGTCACATCGTATCCACAGGTTTGCTGCTGCAGTTAGTGTTACAGCCCTGGTGTGAGAAGCTTCAGTCAGTAGATGTCTCTGTTTAAAACTTGTTTAAAACCTCTGAGCAGGAAAGAATAGCAGGCACATGGCTCGCTTTGATAGCACAGAGGTGTCAACACAAGTCACGGATAGATGATGTGGCCAAAAATTTAATTATGATTGATTTAAAAAAAATCAAATACGTCTATAATCATCATAAGTGATAATTAATGAGTTTTTTTTCTCCTGAGTGGACATTAAAGAAACCAGTTAATTGTGGGTTTGAACTTCCTAACGAGTAGGCAATGACAAGCGCTTCTAAACAGAGAGAGACAGTTCACACGTCTATCTGATGGAGAGCATTTAAGTGTTAGGTCTCCGAGTGTGTTTGCGCGACGCATAAATAATATATGGATATACTGTATATTGAACCCTTGTTATTTTGCTCTTGAAGAAAGTGATTTCGCAAGACATTAGTGTTATTGGAATTACTGGCCAGCCATAGTTGGTGGCGTTGCGGAGTTGTTGCGTTTAGGGGACAGCTGTGTTTACAGTTTACACTGACAGACGTCACGGAAAAGGGTTAAAGGTTATTGTGTCAACCTGGATGTCATGAAGCATTCATTATATACATGAGGAGCACCAGTGTTTTTTCATCATGTACTAATATGAAAATGTGTCTATACTGGCACCCAAAAAAAAACCAAAGAGGCTCAAATCGCAACTCACACACATATCTCTGACCTATTCCTCTTTGCGACTCAATAGTCTCACAACAGTGTAGTAAACTGCTGTTGGCAGCTATAGTGTATTTAGGTACAATGCATAAAATGAAGATCCTCTGCATTTATTTGGGTTTGAGAGAGTAACTCAAATCATTTTTTTCCAAGAATGCAGACATAACAGTTTACAAAGACGAAGCAATAAAGTCGAGTATTTTGTTCAGGCGTCATTTACAAATTGGTATAGCTCCATCAACTTCTCCGTGAAAGGAGACCGAGATTGGAGTTTTTGCCTCAATTGTAGTCAGCATGAGGGGACACTTAGAGTGTGATAACACCAAGCATGTTTGGAGCAGTTTATTGGAACAGTGGAACTGTTAGTGTTTCATTCAGGCCAGCAAGAACAATGCTTTTTGCTTTCCAAATAACAGCAAATAACTGTGCTGAGACTGAGTGTGGGATAACCATGAGGAAGGAGGAGAATCTCTTTTTATGATCTCTGCTGGCACAACTACGCTCTCACAGTTTACTGCCGACAGGTGGCCGGTCATTTTCAATGGACACGTGTACGTACAGATTACAGACTCCTGCACCCTGGTTTTACACACCTTTAGCTCTCAATCTAAAAGGACAAGTTATTTTGGTGATAAATGGAATATATTATTTCAAACTACAGACTCACAGAGTAGCTGCTTTATCAGAAATAGAGACATTTGCATCGCTTTTGTACCTGTTCCTGGCACGACCAATCAAGCTTGCATGGTTTTAATGGGGAACTTTCTCATCATCTACTGCTTTTGTGCTGGAGCCATAAGGCGGCGTCCACCCAGGTCGCCAGTCCGACGTCAAACATACAGAGACGTACACATTCACACGTACGGACATTTTAGTGTGCCCAATTTATGTATTTTCAAACTGCACACAGCATCGGTAGTTTTCCACATAACATCAACGAATGGTAGGCGATAGGTTGTCTTACTGAGAAGTGAGAAGTTGCTTGTTGCCTGCATTTCTCCATCAACGGAAAACCGTGGCTGCTTGTTCCCTCAGTCGCTTTCAAAAAGAACAAATGATCTGCAAATGAAAAACGATGAAAATGACAAGTCCTTTATCGTACCTTTTACAAATACCTGGCACAGGGACAGAAACAATGCATGTATTGTGAGGTGCTTTTCAATAGACTGCATCTCTTTGTTTCAGGAGATGAAAGTTTTTTAATGTGCCACAGCAGTGGGGAATGTTTAGTTTGCATTAGCAGCTACCCTGATACAGAAGAGCAAACAATGAGGCCAAAATCTGGCAGCGTTTTCATGAATCTCTCATGCATGTGAAGGTCATCTGAATCCAGTGCTGGAATGAACGTCTCTGACATGAAGAGGAAATACTAAATGTAAACACGTTTCATTTTTTAGTGCCCAAACAATGCATAGCATATGATCAAAACCAATTAGTTTTGTTATTGTTAGAGCTTCTGTGAAAGAAACAATCCTTGCATTGTATACTGTATATCTACAATGAAAGATGGAGCAAAGGCTAGTATTAGGCAGTGGCAAAACTTGATGGGTGAGTTTATTTTGGGCGCCAAGGTGCCAATAACTGCATTATTCCATATCCAAAACACTGCAGTGGATATGTTTGACTCATAATTTAGTAGTGCTTATTATAACACAGCGATCAGCTCCAAAGAAAAGTTCTTTTGTCCTCAGCGGGGTCTCTTGCTATTCATGTGTCTTAACAACGGTGACCACCTAGGAACTGCTAAGGTTAGCACGTCATCTGCAGTCCCTTTAATCTTTTCCTTCATTATGCACTTCTTATTTCTTCTCTGTGTTTTGGATTGATGGGATGCATTTAAATTTCTTTTAAAAGTTGGCATCTTAGCCCCTGATATAATTGTCCCACGTTCCCCGGGGATCTTAGCTGTTATGTCGTCTCTAATCCAACTCTTACAGCTGGAGAAAGGACAGCGCGGTAAGCTAACAGGCTCCTTATCTGTAAATTCCACACTGTATGAACACTTTTAATAACAAAGAAACCTCCGCCAAGGACGTGTTGAAACACTCGCCTTTCTGACAAAATTAACTAACGTGATTTAATTGTTTAGAAAAAAATCCCGAATCTGGATCCAGATCAAAATCACCAACATATGCTGCAGACAAACACACTTCCTGTTAAACTGGAATTTCAATATCCATCTTTTCCTCACTGTTTAAGTGAAGCAAAATAAGTGGGTGTTGCCACTGAGTGGGTTAGATAATGTATTCTACTTGATTGTATAGCATCAATAAAAGAGCTGATAACAATTATACTGTCTGCACTGTTGTACCACCGTAAAGCACTTTGAATTGCCTTGTGTCTGAAAGGTGCTGTTGTGTATAAATAAAGCTTGTTTTTCATTGTCTCGGAGCAGAAAATGCTCAGGAGAAAGTTACAGGGCAATCCTGGTGTATGTTCTGGTTAAACTGTAGATTACTTTGAACAAAGGAAGACATTCTATCCCATCACTGGTGCAAATGTGTATAATGTGTTTGTGTTTACTTGTCATTAGCTTCACAGTGTCTTTGACAATTACAGTATTTGTCACCCCCCCGCCCCCTTCTGTGCCTTCCTCTCACTCTACTCCTCTCAGAGGTTTATTCCCCTCATGCTAATGGACAACCCCTCCTCTTCATGTCTATCTAATCAAAAATCAATTAAAAACACCTCGCCGCCGAGTCTCCAGAGCCGAGCCTAGTTGAGGGTGAAACAGAAATGCTTCCCGCACTCTCTCTTTCTTTCTCTCCCTCTCACGATATCTCTATCTTGCTCTCTGCCTCTCCTTCTCTTTTCCACCTATGGTATTCCTCTCTCTAGCCCCTAAGCTCCTCCCTCCTGTCTACTGGAAGTTGGCAACATGATTTACGAGAACGGAGAACTTAATTTATATATTTTTTTTCCTCTCGCATCCTCTCATTTATTTATTAGATTTTTTTTTCTCCCAGCCGCCTCTTCCTGTCTCTGGCAAGGAGGGGAGGCGGAGGATAAAGGGAGCGAGAGGATAGGATTAGATGGAGAGTGGTCTCGGGGCAGACCAGTAGACTGGCAGGCCTGCAGACATGGAACAGATCTGTCCCACACTTAATGGCATTAGTGCCGTCCCTGAAAGGGGGAGGGGAGGCCAGCAGGGAGACAGGCTAACATATTAAAACTGCTTCGATACAGACGCTTGTCTACTCCACTAAAACTCCGACATCAACTCCAGCTCTTTCTTTTTGGGTGTATCTGTTAGTTGTTCGACAAGTACAATGTGTAAGTTGCTCTGTCAGAACTAAGCTTTTAGCTGAGACAAATTGTTGTCCCTCTTGCACCTACATACACATAGCAACACGCTATTGTCATGTTTGTTTTCCACATGTGTTGATTCAGACAGAAAACATGCTCTAATGGACTTAAGCTCAAAAGCTACATGACCCTTGCTGGAAAGTAAAATCTCTGTCAAGCCCGTGAGGATAAAACTACAGTAACTCCTTTTGCTGCACTCTCTCTGGAACAAATTTGCACTTACCCTCTTCCCACCAGACTTTTACACATCTTACCAATCTGTGTGACTTTGGTGCGATCAGTGCGGGTCTGCTGACTGTCAGCACACCTGCTAAAACTAGATCAGAGGTTCAAATTACCCTCTTTAACCCGCTTGGACAGCACACTCATACTACACACTACTAGTGTTTCACGGGCACGGGGAAATGCATACGGGACTAGGACAAGAAATAAGGGAATAACAAGAGTGGAAAGACAGCAAAGGTGGAAAAATGGAGTCAGCAACAAAAGACCAAAGACAGAAAAGGCTCTGACAAGAAAAAGAGGATTGTGCTCTCCTTAAACATGCACATATCAAGTACAGAAGAGCACGGAGAGGCCGGGGAAGAGGAAGTGGCCTGGGAATGTGAGAGGACACTGATAGACAGGTGGAGCCAGCGTGCTGTGTCTTTTGATGGATGGAGCTGAGAGTTAGTAAATATACATGGGCCCCGCCTTCCAGCTCTTTCAGCTGTCTCAGCAGAGCCCATCGTGGATGGATGGGGGATGTTTTTCACCGCCCTTAAGCAAAGGTTAAGTTAAGACAATATTGTTGTGGATCACAAAAATATTAACAATAGCATCATGCGAGTTTGATTTACCCACCTTCATCTGTGCACGTTTAGGAGGGCGGTGGAGGGAAAGCAGGGACAGGTGGAAATGGGTTGGCAGCGGCACTAACAGCCCGGGGAGTGGTTTCTCTTTATCTGTGTGTCACAAAGGCCACCGTGGGTACTGCAGGTGTGTCTGGGAACAGCTTTACAGAGCGCTATTGATCCCTCCGAGTACTCCCACTGTATACAACCAAGCTCTGCCCACATCCTCACACTCCGAGGGAAAACTATACAGTAACAGGCCATGCTAAAGGTCACCCTCTGATGGAGATAGGGAGCTGCAGCTGGCTCTGCATCACTATTTAGTGTCTCAATTGCTTTGTAACCTTATTAGATTAAAAGCCAATCCACATTCTCATGCACTTTCAAAGCAGCACTTACAGTAAGTGTAGTGATTATTAACATTGCCAGCAACAAGAAAAAACATGAAACAAGTATATTAAAAGTCTTAACCCGGAGAACAGCATTCAATTATTACATGTGATTAGTTTAATTTGATATTAAATCAAATTAATAGTAAAGCACAATTTTCCACTAAATTCAACTCAAAAAAAATATGCATCGGTTTCACCAAGATTTGTTTGCAGCTTAATGACTATGTTTTATAATTCTATTCATCTTGCAGCTCAGTTTACAGTATATTCTTTTAGTATCACATACACATAATATAATAAAATCAAAAGTTGGTTGGTTTTTCATTGGAAACTGAATTGCTTTGTTGGACACCATGTCATCCACAGCTGTATGTGTGTAGCCTGCAGTTAATTCTGGATGGGAGTGGATGTCCATTAAATGTAATCTTGTTTTTCAGTCCAGCGCTCAAACCACAACTTCAGAGAATTGGCCACCAATGAAGACATCATCCATCATCCCGCTGACGCTCTGCCAAAACACTTGAAGATAAATATGGAGGCTTTTCAAGTCGTACCTGTCTTTGAGAAACCGCACAATCATAAACACACGTACAGTAGACATACACAGACTCATAATTCCAGTCCATTTCTGCATATCAAAAGTCGAAAAAAATAACTCTTTCTTGTGCCTACTCATCTAGCATCACTCACTTTGTCAGCAGCAGCTTCACAGCCTTTTATCCAGCATCATTATTTTGCATGGTGACACCGGTTGCTGTACGTCTGTGTGCGCATGCATGCCTGCCTCTCTACCGCACCTCACCTCCTCAAACCGTATGAAGACAACCAAAATGATCCACTCAGAAATTTGAGTTCTTCGTTGAATGAAATAGTGCTTTTAGAGTTGATCTGAGGAGCCCACTAGAACACTTATCTCAGCATCAACAGTGGTGCAGAAAAAAAAAAGAACTGCCTTAATCGGATTGCTGGAGCTCTAAAAGGTTTTATGCACATGGGCTCCTCTGCAGGCTGCTGGGCTCCAGAGCCAGTCTGGGCACTGAGGCCTGACTGCCAGTCCGACTCTGTGGCTGGACTGCCTGATAAAATCCAGAGACTCAATGGTGTATTTGTTGCCGCTACAGGCTTACATGTAAGACGATACTAATGAGGGGCTTTGAATATATGATTCAATCAGTGAATGCTACACAGAGACGGATGCAGACACTCACACATATACAACACCCACACCTTTTCCATAGCAAAAAGACATGATATGCAGATTTCACGGTATGTACATGAAGGCGCTCAACACACAGGGACACAGAGAGAGACTGTGATTTGCTTTTTGTTCTCTGTATCCTCACTATACACCTACACATCAGTCCATGGACTCACACTGAGGAATTCATCTATCAGTGGCTCACTGTGCCCCAAAGCAAGCGAGCGCTGCAGCAGACATTGATCAAACTGACTTCTAACATGAAGAAGTTCAAAATCGCACATTTCAAATCCCTTTACTGCCAGCAACCTTCTACTATTGTGAAATAAAAGGAATCACACATACACAGAGGCTCACTCTCCGTCTCTCTCTCACACACACGCACCCAGACACACACTTGTGCATTATGACACCCTTGTGGGTGCATGTGGTCGAGCAAACAGAGCACATAGATGCAAAGATTACCATTCACAAATGCCGGCGCTTAGCAAGAACACAACCCTGACATTTTCACTTTAGACTGACACAAAGATGGCATCATTGCATTTCATGATGCCCAACTGAATGGCATAGCACATATTTTATGAATACATTTAGAAAAGGGTATTTCAAAAGAGACAGAGGACATCATTTAATGGAGCCAGGCAGGTTATGCAACATTTTTCTATGAACAAAGTGTCCTGCTCGCATCACTCACTTCTGACCATCATTTCTTTAAACACATTTTGTACTTTGACTGACTGAACTAGCAACCTGTGCTCTTAAATCTTTGCTAATATCTTCCAATTATAAGAGTTAATACCTTTATTCAGTTTAATCTTTGGCCTTGTTTCCCTGACATTCTTGCATTTTACACAGTTTTTTTATCAGTTTTTTTTTAGTAATTCAGCTCTGATGTATCTTTGCCATTCTGCAAAGAGAAAGGATATAATGTGTGAACATTAAGTAGTTCAAAATTCACTGTCAGATTGACAGTCTCTCCCTATGGTTAGATAAGCTCCCACAACTACTTAAAGAGTAAACCTGTGTTCCTCCTGTAAACAAAGTCTGTTTGGCTTCCACAAAAGTCAAGGAAATGTACCATGTTTCTGCACAGCAGCTCCAGAGTTATTAGCCTTTGTTCCAACTGTTTTGCATATTCAGCCTCCCTTCCAGCCCACATAGATGTTAATGCACTCCCACACAAACAGATCGGTGTGAACAGGGCAAACATATTTTCCTCCATCTCTCTTTTTAACACACACACACACGAACACACACTCTCTCTCACAGAGAGGGAGTCTCAACCATCTTTCTTTGCCGTCTTTCTCTAAAAACCCATTTCCAACACATGCAACTGGGCACACACACACACACACACACACACACACACACACACACACACATACACAAAGTAACTTTGAGAATCTGGCAGCCACCTCACAGTGTGCTGTATCAGCTGAAATTGGATCCATCCCACAGATCCTGTTGTACTTCTCACACATACTGATGTAGCCTGATCTCCTGTCAGTGAGATGGCCTACAGGGAGCGAGTCTCGGGCTTATAGCACAACCTCCAGAGAACATCTCAGCCAGATGCTCAAAGCTGGAAAGACACGGGAACGAGAGTCAACACAGACAGTCTGGGATATTCTGAACCTGAGGACGCCGCGCTATGGGCCCATGTGTCTTTAGGTTGCTGTATGTGACCACGCTGGACGCATAAATGTATGTTTACACGCCTGTGCACACTTATACTAACATGTACTTACTCCATGAGGTGACAGCGGTGCAACAGTGGGCATAAAAAAACAAAACACTGTACTAAATATATGGCACAAACGTTGCGTGTCACTGTGTGATGACATTACAATAAAACCACTGCTGTGGACGTGACTCTGCAGACGCTAGCGTGTAAAAGAGAAAAAAGAGCGTTTCTAAAGCCCGTGCTTTGTTTTTCGGTTCATCATAGCCAACAATTTCACTAATTACAACAAATCCATCAGTAGTAATTGTTGACTTGAAATTTGGTTTGTAACGTTTAATTATTTGTGCATTGATACGTCTATTGGCATGGCTGTAAACACATGAATCAAAAAACACCCGGTAATTAAAATGAGTGGTCCATACAGGACATAATCATGATGTAACATTAAACAGAAGTAAAACTATTAAAATATTAATACTATTGTGGAAGTAATAGTATTTCAAATTAAATCATCAATTAATGAAAACTCTCTGCCTATATTTTATGCAAAAGGGCTGGTTCATATGCACAGAGGGCATATCTAATATTGAAAAAAGCGTTGTGGCAATGCTACATTGATTTCTTCCTGCAATCCTGTTTTTATTTTCCTCCCAGGAGAGAGAGATGCTTCACTCTCTGCAATGCAATGTGCTATATTCTGCTCCTTTTTCTCACCTCTTTATTACTCTCTTTACACGAGAATGTGTAAATATGGGGTTATTGAGGAATTGATTGTTGCTCTGTTCTGTCCAGTGTGGCCTTCCTACCATTAATCTCTAATGCATGCAGAAGAAGCTAAAAATCCATCTGGGGCACTCGCAGCAGACAATTGTCTGAAAGACTTGTTCCATCCAAATTGAATTAGAATCAATGTGGAACATACACAAGCAAGAGCATCATTAGATCAAGAGACTTGAGTTAAGAGAGTGACTGAAGGAGAAGGAGAAGTAAAGCAGCTGATCACTTGCCTCCTTTTCAGGCCATGTTATCAAATAAAATCAGCATGAATGAGATTTGGTTTAGTTTTTTTTTTCTGTGCGCCAAGTGTTCATTGCATCCGTCTGTCACTTTTTTTGAACATAAGCCACACACACGCGCACACACACACACACACACACACACACACAAAATAGTCTGAACTTTTCTAAGTGACTGTGGAGCAAACCTTGAGCTTTGAAGTCTTAATGTAATCACCACTTACTCTTACTCTAAAGTAGAGGAGGGGGGTGCAGGGTTAAAAGAGGAGCAGAGTGAGCACAAGACAGTAGTGAAGAAGTAGGAGGAGGAGGAAGAGAGGATAAAAAAAAAAGAGGAAGTCATGGTGACTCATGAGCAAACACACAGCTGATGTGACCGGGCTGCATGAGTGAGAGCAAGACGGGTGACAGAGAATGAAAGAAAGATGAGAGGATGCGAGAGGATACAGTGGGGAAAAAAAGTTGAATTACAGTGACGCTGAAAACAGGTCACTGACAGATGGAAATACAAGGTGAGTGATATGCTTGTCACCGTGGTAAAATCTACAGATATGATTTCGGGGAATATGGTACAAAACCCCGAGAGGAGTCTGCGGGAGATTAGTGAGCATTAGATGGCAAGATTTGGTTGACAGGGGATGAAGAGATACTTTGGATAGAGCAAAGCTAAAAAGCAGAGAAGGATACGGTGGGTGGATGATTTAAGTAATTTTGAAAGTGATACAGTTTGTAGGCAGGAGAGAGTGGTGTGAGGGGGTTGAGATGGAGATAGTAGCTATGGTGTGAAAAAGAGAGATATAAAGAAAGTAAGATATGAGCGGGGGTGAGATAGAGACAGATAGGTTGGCCTCGAGTGAGACAGAGTTATCGGCCACGATCGATCTGGCCGGCTGATGCCAAATGGGGGGTGTAATGATGGGTAATGATATGAGCCTGGAGACGGAGCACAGTGTGTCTATGTGTGCACGTGTGCGTCCCAGATCCATGAGCCTGACACTCACACTTTCATTAATAGAGCCTCGCAGAGAGCGTTTCATTCGCGCCCCCATAACAATCTATATGTACTGTGCATACATGTCACTGCACTCCATTTAGGTTCCTTCAATTTACTCTTTTTGTCTGATCCAGACCTGGTTCCTACTGTAGGTGCATCTTCCTTCCTAATCACCTGCCTTCCTCGCCTCTCTTTCCTTACCAAATTTAACTTACATTTCTCTCTGACCACAAATTCTCTACAAATCCGTTGCCCTGTTTTTTTCAAACGAACTCATCAAACATGCACTGCGGCTGGGGAGTGCAACGTTTAAATTGATAGAACACATCGTATGCCACGACACACCCGACAGAACGACATGTTTATCTGCACCCCCTTGGCAGACCTACTGACTCTTCAACAGTTTCCACAGCAACATGAAGTGGTTAAGAATAATGTATGCTGTTATGGCTGGGGATGATTATCCTATTCTGTTTCGACATCAGTGTGAGGCTCCTCTCCTCGCACTGATGTTGGCACATCACAAATGATTGTAACCTGCTCAGTGGAATAATTACACAGATTAACCTGGGTTTGAAATAAAAAAAAGCGTTTGTTTTTTTCTTTCAAGTGTCATAAGATAATGTGAGAGAGAGATGTTAAAATTGCACACAACAGACTGAATTGTCACAAGAAAACATTCCCACTGGCATCGCTGAGCGGATGGACTGCTCTGTGGCCATTACTATGGAAACCAAAACCAATCAAATCCAGCAATTTAAGCCAAAATCACATCTTTTGGGACTGATTATTCCCAGCAGCATTTGACCGTACTGATCACTCACCAGCAGACTGAATCAGTGGCCAGTGGATAATGAATTGTTTTGCTTCACAATGGCTTCACATTATTTTAAACTGGAACATATTTGCATGTATTAATGTTCCGACCAACACACAATATTACTAAATATTGTGCTATTGTAATGCAAAATAAATCCATTAAAAATGAATACCAGCACTGTATTTTATCATGGTCTGATTTCTAACAGGCATTTTATTATTTTATTTATCCTTTATTTAGCCAGGAAGTAGACAAAACAGAAGCCACTTTAGCCAAGTGAAAGGCACAAACACTCTGCAACACTAAAGGGAATCTGAACACTGTCCTTTCAACATCACAATCATGAATGTAAGAAAATAAGTACTTGAAGCCACATGAAGGATTAAACGTTTGAAATATTAACCCTATGGTCAGATAATGATGCAAGGAGATGAATTCAAAGATATGAATTGTTTCCAAAACAAAAGTTTGTATTGCACATTCTCAGTTGGCATAACTCATAGGACATTCAGAACCCACAAAAAAATAAATTCCAGTCTTTTCAGAAATGTGCAATTGGCTGATTACATTGTTTTTAAATTACAATGATTTGAAAATCGTGGCAACGATGGCTGTGGTACTTGATGGTATGGCATCCTGTAGGCTAGATTCAACTCTCAGTTGTGGTGCTGCAGAGACAAGACAAATGGGGAATAAATAGAACTGGTGACATGAAACTGTCATAATGAGCTCAGTAATAGGACTGTAATAGCTTGTGGAGGTGAGATATTTTTCATCACTAGCTGAAGCAGTCAGTCAAATGCAGCTCTCGCCTCACATCACTGTTTCTTTGAGAATTTTTATTTTCTATTACATTTACAGTGATAGAAAAGCTGTTTTCTGTCACGGAGGTAAAATGAGGCTTACATGGTGGATACATTCAATAATCCTTGCTCATATGCTGCAATTTACAGGGCTACGATGTAATAGTATAAACAGCCAACCTATCAGTATGCATATACATACAGTATATTTATTTTTCTGGATACTATGGGATGGCACATAATAATTTTTTTGTGTTTGTTTGGTTTTTGTATGTAGATTGAAGGCTGTAGTGGACGCTGATGCCTTGAAACATGTAACAACACATGAGACATGCGTGACGCGGCTGATGCTTTAGTTATTTAATAGAATGCAAAGCCAATGATTCCCTCAGTCACAAGCTGCATAGAGACATTGCAGACAATTTAGTGAGACATTCAAAAATGAATGCAGAAACGGCAACAACATTCCGACTCCAATGTGTTTTTAAATAAAGTAGGTTTAGCTTTCTTTTTATCATAAATGAATAAACGGAGGTATTTTAAGCTGAAGGTTGAGGTGGATTTTTACTGTTGAAAAAAAAAAAAGTCAGTGATAAACTGTATAAACTTTTAAACCAAAGCCTTAGTTTTTTTCCCTTGTTGCAAAACTCAGACAACATTCATCAAAGCGCTTCCTGTAAACCGTTATTTCTGATGAATACATTATCATATCAAGCAAGGGCTCGCCAGTTTGAACGCCTAAACTGGTTCTTTTCATTTACATTATGTAACCGGATTGGACAAAGGCTTTTACAACTGGTAATTCAAATGACGGCGAGTTGCTGATGATGGTCTGCTGAGGACCGAATAGAAGAAGCAGTAAGTGTACACCAAGCATCAGCCCATTATCTTTTCTCCGGCAACTCGTCCTCACAACTTCACAAGCTGTGCCTAAAAAAACACTCATGTGGACAAACTGGCAAGTGAGAACGAGGAAAATAAATGAGAGGGAAAGGCTGGTTAATGAGAAATGCTATTTTTACTGCTTTGATGTCCCCCATCCACATAAGCACACAGCTTAGACAAAAACAAATTAGAGATGTCGACTGCTTCCCAAAGACATTAAAAACATATTAGCACAACAACCATTTGAGACTGTGTCCACACACGTGCATATTGGTGTGTGTCTGTGTGTCGGCGCGTGTGTACTTCCAATTCAGAAAAGTGTATTTCTTTGCACTTGTCCAGACTGGCTGGCATTATACATATCACTGTGAGCAGTTGTTCCTTATGGCTAATAGTAAACAAAATATCAGCATAATGACACCATAGATTCTGCACAACTAAATGACTCACAGGCACAGTGCCATGATTCATTTCCCTGCCCAGTGCTGTATAGAATACAGATCCACAACTTTGATGTGAAGATGAACACTTGCAGAGAGATCTGACGGCACTTTGTTTTACATTTGAAACGAGCACCAGTAATCACTTTTTCTATTTCCGATAGCATCTATATTAACATGTTGCTACAGGATTGATGAGAGGGAGGGTCAGGCATAGAAACCTGAGGGGGGAAACTTAAAAGGCTGGACATGCAAAGAGCAATGCATGCAGGAGGCAAGAGGCTTAATAGTACAAGATCCTCACATGATTTGCATTACCATAAGGATCCAATCATGCATCACTGTCTTTGACGTCTCTCAGCTGTGATGTGTCAACACTCATGGGCTTTGGAAAACTTTGCCTGTTAGCAAGCGCTGCATAAATAAACAACCTGCCATTTTCTCCGGGAATTTGCACGAGTTTGTGAGTAGCAGCACTAAATGTTATTTTTGTTGTTTTTTGTTTTTGTTTGTTTGTTGTGGCTAAGATCATACATAAATTGGAAACCCAGATACAACTATTTCTCCTCCACCGATATTCCCATCAGGTAAAGATAAGGCTTCCTATGTGATACATCATTTGTCAGTTTTTGACAAATCACTCCAGGCAAAGATTGCCCTTTTCGGGGTGAAGTAAATTTTTAAATTCAACCTTCAATTGTACTTGCATCAAAGGACAACCCTGAGCTGCCTGCTCTCTCACAATTTCCCCTTGAAGCCATTTCATTCAATTAGCAGCAGACATCTTGTAAAGGGAGTTTCACTGATCCCAATTTGTGTCCTAAACTTGACTCACAGAATCTAAGATTTATACATCTGGAGATTGTGTGTTAAGCTTTATGAAATACATACATTCGTCTAATCAAACTTAAACTTTTGTTTTGGACATTGGACTAATGTGTGTTATCAGGAGCCATAGATTTGTTAACATGTAAACATGACCAAATGTCTATATCTTTGCCCAGCACATGCACACGGAAAAACCGATTCAAACAACAACATAGGTTCAATGCCGTTTACATCACTGTATGTATAACATGGAAACAGAAGCACACAAAGAAGATCCGGAGGACAATAGAGGAAGGGCTGAGGGTATTTATGATATTACGGTAGCGGTAATGAGTGACACAGACAACCGGCTCTGTATCTCAAGGAAAACAGAGGAGACAGGGGAGATTAGTGAAGATTGGTCAAAATGAGGAAAATAGAAATGGCTGCAATAACTGACCACTGACTCTAGACCACAGTCAATATATCTAAATGGATTTTAGCTGTGCAGCGATAGTAGAAATGCTCCAGCACGCCCGCAGTGCACACAAACACACACACACACACAAATACGCTCAAACACACACACCAAAACAAACTCAGAATTGGTTTAATTCCACCATCTGGGTTTGAATGTGAGAATAGAAAGTGACATTATACACACACAGTGCTATGGTTTCGTGCCTGCCCGCAGCTTCATTGGGTAGGTGGGGGCAACAAGGTTGCAGGCTGCAATATTAAACCATCAATCACCCCCCAAATTAGGCATTTTACATCACACAAGCACTTACAGCTCTCTCTATTTCTCCCACAGGTGGGGTCCCAGCCAAGGGAAAAGAGATTACATCACAAAAGCAATGATGGTGCAGCAAGACCCATGAATACATTACACCATCATATACACGCAGAACATGGGTGGAAGGCAGCCACAAAATAATAAATCATAATGAATAATATCAAATCAACGAGTTATTTCTTTACTCCAAGGTACATGAAGTATGCATATATGCGGCAACTTTGAGTTCAGTGTACCTTTGTTGCAAAGCAGCGCATGCTAACCAAAAGACAAGTGATGTGTAAACCGCTGTCGCCGGTATCTCATTACAGGTTTTGCCTCATGCTCATGTTCAACACAACAAACAGCTCATTTCAATCAACCGTGGTGGAAGAGACGGCATTGTGTCCACTCTGCCATTTCTCATGTTTTGATTATAACAAACATCTGGGGCATCAATGAGCCGGGAAGCCATTAACAAGCACGGAGGAGAACAAGCAAAGAACGCAACAGAAAGACACAGAGGAAGGGAAAGATGAGGTTAAAGTAGACGCAAAGAAGGAGGAAGAAAACGGGGAAGGGAAGAGACAGAACGGAATGGAGAGGGTGAGGGTAAATGAAGCATGAAGTTGCATTTATCCCAATTAGCAACTGCAGGGGTCTTGGGTGAAAAGGGAGAGAGTGTCCACCCCTATTAACAGTGTTTACTGACATGCTGGCTGATTACAAGCTGGGGAGAGAAGCTGGCTGCACAGCTTCCCTCTCTTTGCAAACATGAAAAACAAAAAGTCACAATAACACACTCATAAACACAGAAAACCCTTAACAGATTTTTTACTATTTTGTATCATCCTTCACATCCTGTTTACTCTCGCTCGCCTTCATTCCTCATTCTCTCCAGTTCTCTCAGCATGCACAATTTTAAGGTACCGTTTCAAATCAGGGCTGCAACTGAATATCAGTGTAATGTTCTGTGGATTATTTTCTCAATGAATGGAGTTGTTGTTTGATTCCTATTTTTTTTTTTTTCTAATTACATATGTGTGTGTCTACATGTCAGAAGTACTGTACACAAAAACAAACACCAGTATAGCTGAGCCTGCTTCATGGTTTTTAACTGTGTAATTTCTTTGGCACGGACACAAATTAGAATTATTGATTTTTAATTTCTTTGATGAGAAATTGTTCACATTTATACATTCATTCAATAATCAGAATTAATAAATAAATAATAATAGAAAATCTGAAGTTGTTGTAATTCATTACTGTAGTTTGATTAATTTAGCAAATGATTAATAAACAATTGATTGTTGCTGCCTTATTTCCCATTGCGTTTCTCCTCTAGTCTCACCTAACCTTGTTGGTTGGCTGGGGAAAATGGAAGTAACGTAAAACGTTAATTAAACCGACCTGTTTCATGGCATAGCAACGTTCAGCAGACTGTGGCACCGTGACCTCCTCTGCCTCCACCGCATCCTCACACACGAGGATCATCTTTAAAGGATCTGTGTGTACTGCCTCATGGAAAAATAGACACCAAGTAATAACATGGTGTTTGTCCATATATTTTTGAGAAACACTATTTGTAGTGGGGTTGAGTTCCAGTTGTTTTGACCCCTAAAGAAAAGTGCCCTTTTTAATGAATAAATAAATTCCTGTTTGTGTACTGCCTGCGCTGTATGCCAATAAATAAATAAAAATCTAAACCAAAAAATAAAAACATCAATTTGGGAGATGGATGCAGCTGGGCAGTGCACTCTACCCTTCCTCCTTTTCTTATGTTTTCCTGCCAGCGTCAAGCACTGGGTGCACACAATACATATGCTCTGTGTGAGTCAGAGTCAGTGCAATGAGCTATTTGGGGCAGACATCAGGTGAATGGCTAATCCTTGCAGGTAGGTCCTTAGGTCTGGACCTCCGTATTTTTTCCACTGTGCCTATAATAAAAGTCATGAAATGACATAGTCTAACTCTAATTTGGTCTATATAATAATAAAAAAAAAAAAGATCACCCCACCAATTACTTGTATGTGGGTTGTAGGGTGGAATGAATGATCCTAGCTTTAATACAAAAATCTATATTTAACATAAGAGTTTCTTTAATAAATCCCCAAAGCATCATACAGATAGCTAGAAGAATGTATAGCAAACTGAAACTCAAATACACACAGTGTAATGTCCCTTTAAAAGTCACAAAACTAGTCATTCTTGCCATTATTCAATAGGAAAGATGACAGAAAACCAATGGTTAATTTCATGCTGTAGTTTTCACTCCCTATTCATTCTTCATGTATTTCACTGAGCCCTAATGTGTAATGCAGTTTCGGTGGGATTTACTGGAATCTAGTCTTACAGTGTTGCTGAGATAACACATTGCTGCACTCCTGACCCTCCTGTACAAAACACTAAAACCTCTGTAGCAAAGGATTTGTAGTCGATACAAAGGAATAGAAGAGTAGAAAATAAAGTGCATAGAGGAGGAAGGACAATGGAATGGAAATGCGGAGTAGCGTATCTTGACAAAACCAGAAGGGAGAGAGAGAGAGAATGTGCATTTGACTGAATGAAAGACCAGGTGAAGTGAAAAGGGTAGCTAAATAACAATGTTGTCGGGTAAATAAATTGTTGAAAAAGAAACATTTCATTCACCATCGTCTAGAGTTTAAGGAACATTGTTTCTCTCAAAGATTTATAGGCAGCATTTAACATCAATGACGAGTTGAGGAAAATACTGAATGTACCATAACGATTGTTCCGTAAAACAACAAACACAGTTTGACAGCTTTAGGACCAAAGTCTTCCATGGTCACGTCTAAATTGAAGCAGCGGACCCTGTGGAGTTGCCCTCACTTCTTTCTCCAGCCTGTTCTTTAGATCTGACCTCTCACAGCCGGTCTGTCAGTGCAACCCCAGACTCTAACTTATCTGAAGAGAGACACCTAGTGGTGCAGAGCAAACCCCCATCTACACCTGGACATGGACAAAACTCAACATCCCAACTGACTGAACTGCACATTGCCATTATGTGCTTCGCTTAAAGAAGCCACATTAATCAAAGTGAAGCACTAACTACAGCAGTTATTAGTGTGATTTGCACATTGCTCGCTATCAGCTACACACACCTTCTTTCTTGTCTATAGTTTCCTTTCTTTCTGTTTTTGGTCTGCTGGTATATGACAAAATAGAGAACAGTTGATTATGGATGGGCTGTGTGGTATATATAGGACGAGTGAGACCTAATATTACTGACCACGGATGATTAAAAGTCACCCTTCACACCGGCAGTGTAATTAAAAATCAATTCCGTTCCAAATGCAAAAACAGATTGCTTTTGGAGAAACCCGTTAATGACAGAGCGTGTAAGTTAACATTCGCATTTACTTTTTGGTCTCACTATAAACAAATACTTTTCATCTTTATTTGTGTATCATCCTTGAAAGAACAAAGCTGCCATGTTAGGACAACCTAAACCACCTCACACCACATAACCTGCAAGAAAGTGTGGGATTAATCGATCATAGCTCTCAAGCTGGTCCAGGGCTTCTTCAAGGGTTAATAAGAGTGTTAAAATTAATGTGACAGGTTGCATACAGGACGTCATTATTCTTTGCAAGAGGGAGTAGACATGACAATTATGATTGGATGGTACCTGTCTCACCTCATAGGTCTGACAATAAATCAGCTGACACAAACATCAGGACACTCCTTTCCAGTCAAAAACTAGTTGAATCATGGAGCTGTTAAAAATCTGATCTGTCGTGACTGCTCATCGGGCCCCTCTGATAAAGCCAGACAAGGTGGTATTACAATAGCGAGCCCCAATCAGCACGGTTGCAGTCGATCTATCATTGTGTTATCTGCAGAAAAGGTATATTACCTGGAGCCCAGACAGCCCTGGGCATGCGTGGATGTATGGGCCCGATAGGAGAGGTGGCTGTCATCCCTCTGGGCTGATTAATGAGAGGCTCGGCCCAGTGTTTAATGTGTTTAATATGGGCTGCTGACGAGGCCGTCGCACTGACGGAACCCACCAGTCTCTCTGACTGATGAAGTCACCTGCAGCTCTCCCTCACTCTGGTTCTCATTCATAGATACAGTAAAACAGAAACACGCAAACATCAGCTAAAAAAATTTAATTCAATTTAAAAAAAAAAAACATGCAAGGAACACACTGGAAAATCTTTGTATAATTTAATTACCATTACTTGGAACACCACTGTGCCAAAAAAGTCAGAACAGCCTGTTGACTGATTTCTTAGACCGTTCACCACTGTGCTCAGATAGATCCGTTTTTACGGTTATTGTAAACCAGAGCTCCAATGAAAAATACTTTTTTGCTCTGTGTGGAGAAATTTGGGATCCCTTGCTCTGTGTAATGAAACAGCAAATATCCCTGCACCTTTGCTGCTCAGCAAACAGATTCCTCTCTTCCTCCTCCCTCTCGCTCCATGCTCTGTCTATTACTTTAAGTCCACCTCACTCACTTTTACTTTATTTTAGCCCACCTACTCCCACCCGCTAATTTTCTCTTCATTTTTGCCTTTCTCTCTCTCTCTCCCTCACTCTCTGCCGCCTTCCCACTCCTTCCCAGCACATTTCTATCTCTCTTTTCATCTATCACCTCCTCTGCAATGTTCTCATTTAATCATCCCCTCAAGAAATATATTCACCTCCAAGCAACTGGGCTCCTATTAGATCATATACTCTGTTGTTACAGCTGTTATCATGGCCAATTCTTGTGCTCTCAGGGTGGCCAAGGCTGCATTGTAAACAGTCCATTTCAGGAACTGCACATACAAAGGCAAGCAAAGACGCATACAGTCGGAAGTAAGCTATTTAAGAGAAAACGGCAGACGTGAATGTAAGTGCAATGGTAGTTTGGCTCGTAGCCACACACGTGGAAGTCAGGCACATGCAGTGTGTGTTCTCCACAAGCTGTACATCCCAGTACAGTTTTTCACACTATTTTATAGCATGTGACTTCTGGGCTAAAAGTAATAAAACAATACCGAGTTGCAATGCGTTGTACAGATATTCATAGCAGCAGGCCTGGATAAGGTGTTACATTTTCCTATCAACCATCGGGCTTACCATTTAATATTACATGTTCAGAGGGGACGCATCTACAAGAATCAAGTGCTAAGTGCTTGCTGACTCACCCTCACATGTGTGGGCTAGATTGAAAATGTCATTTTCCAGTCCAGAGTCCAATGTGGAGCTGCACAGTGTGGGTTATGGTCCCACAGGGAGTCTCCAGCTCTCTATGAGGTGCGCACAGATCAAGCCAGAGAGCCAGGGAGGTGGAGCAGGGCGAGGGTGATGAAGGTAGGGGGGTGTACTCAGTCCCTCCAGACTAGAGTAATGAAATATCAGCTCTTTGAGACGCTTGTTCTGCCTTCAGGGTGGTTAGCTAGGGCCCAGTTTAAGTTTACATTATGGACAGAATCCTAATGATGCCTGGCCCCCGTCCGCCTGCACTAGGCTTTGCTGTTTTTAATATATATGGATCTACGTTTTTTAATTATCTTCATGTCATGTTGTACTTCTTTTGCACTGCCTGTGAGCAAAGACAGGAAAAGCTTGGCTGCTTTTCCCACTGCAGCCGTCCCCGTTCCACACACCCGAATCCCATCTGCACATTTGATTCACACGCACAAGTTTGCACGCAGAACACAAATAAGAAATGAAAGTGGGAACAAACGCACACTTTCAGGCGAGCACAACCACGCAAAGTTGCATATGCAGCAGCAACAGAACATATGTAAATCAATATTAATTAGTATAATATCTATGCTACGTTATGCATGACAGAAGACCTGACGAGCATATGACAAGCACATCAGGCATGTGCAGTGACCATGAACAAGGACATAATCTACACGGAGGAAGAAAATAAATCCTCAGATTTAAACAGAGCGGCACACTCCTTGCAAACAGTGGAAAACGCTGATTTCAATGTTGTAACATAACTGCGGCCGATCCAAAAATACAAGCACACAACGTGAGCGTACACTCAGGCACAATGTAAAGGATGTTTTCAGCTTCAAGTTCCCAAGTGATGTATCATAACAATAATCACTGTCAGACCTAGAATGAGGGTGTTTCTTTCAGGGAAGGGGGAAGAAGGCAGATCTCTGGTAATTATGCTGCCATAATGGAGTCGGTGCCAAGTGAGAGCCTAATGAGCTTACCGAAGTCTACCATTGAGAATTGATTACTGGAGGAAAAAAAAGCGGTTGCATTTGCAGGAGAGGGTCCATGGAGGTGAGCCCGTCTCCATCGTTATGCACTTAATTGACAGGGAACCATCGTGTAGTGAAAATTCCCTATGAGATAAAAATAATAATGATGATGATGATGATGATAACAACAAGAAACAAAGGCACCGAAAAACAGGGGGAATATCCTAATCTATCTGAAACCTTTCATTGTAGGGTCACCTGTTAAAAGGGAGGTGTGCGATCACATGCTTAATATGAATGTCAGCGTATCTCACACTCGTTTCCTTTATGCCGTACTCTGCCTTCATAAACAGAACAAAAAGGTCCACATGAGCAGGGAAAACAGACATCATCGCATACACATGGTGCATGAGCCAATATAAGAGACCTTGCTTTCAGTCATCATTACAACGATCACAGAATAGATTCAAGATTCTATATAGTCATGTATTAAGTAATGCAACATTATTACCAGTCATCAAAACTCTCTGCGCTCGCTGTCCACTCCCCCTTAGTCTCGTGGGACTTCGAGTATCCCCATTTCTCATCAGATTGTCCTGGTTCCCGAACACCTGACGTGGACTTTTTTGGCTCAGGTGGCGCCCAAATCAGCACGACTCCATTATTAGTGGTGTCAGTCATCACTGAGGTTAGAAATGTACTCTGTGGCATGGCCCCCAAAACTCAGACTAGTCTATTTTGTATGGCGAACAGGCTCTGTTTCAACACTTCTGCCAGCCACAGACAAAGCTTTCAGACTCAATTTTCACACATACTTCACTCAGTAAGCACTCTCTCAGCTTTTTACACTTTTCCTTTATCACCAGTCTTTTCTTTTCTTTTTTGCCTTTCGCTCCGTCTCACCACTAATGTTTATCCGAAACTGCATTTACAACTGCGGTAAGGGGCACACAAATATTTCTTTCAATTAGGGAAACTAAGTTATGATGGTGCCGATTCTGGGTGGCAGTGACCATATGGACATTAGTGATACAATGCTGGCGAGTGCGCTCATAACAGATGTCACAGACTGTTTTATTTTCCTTGGAAGCACAGATTCAAAGTAAACTTGAGTTGTTCTTCTGAGACCTTTTCTTAATTCTGAGAGACAACATTGTGGAGAAGATTTTCTCTTTTACTTTGGGAGGACAAACAGGTGTTGAGTGCCCAAATGGGACTTAGTACATACGAGTCCCTTCACAGCTGTTTACTGAATCATCCAACTTTATTTGTCATCTTCAACCAATATGAGCATTTAAATGTGGGAGTTATCCTGGGTGTAATGGGTTTTTAACTACTAGTGCTTATAAATGAATCCCAGATGATATATTTTGGAGTAAACATGAAGCTTCGGAAGATTTTTAGTGGCTATCAGAGCGTTCACCATCACTTCTTCCCCATCTCAAATAGTTGACTTCAAATATGTGTAGCAAGTTTAAAACCAACATGGTGACGGCCAAACTGCAAGACTTGAGGGTGACTTGGCATCCCACACCCCTGCACACAAAAACCCCACGCTCTTTGCCTGAAGCTCAGAAAATTCCAGTATGCACGGGAGCAAAAAAAACATTAATAAATGTTTGTGTATGTCTATAAAGTATCTGCCACAAAGAGACAATGCATTTCTTAAAATATTCATATTCCACATTCAAAGCCAATAGTTCTGACCACAGGACACCTGTACTAAGTTTGCAGCAGCTAAATGTGAAACGGGTGAACCTCAGGAGATCTCAGTTGTTGTTCCTGGATTCTGTTGGAGCCACTCTCTCAGTTTGGGGGTTAGAGCCCCAAGTGCTCCTATCACCACTGGGACCACAGTTGCCTTTATTCCCCACGTCTTCTCTAGCTCCCGTCTCTGCCCTTGGTATTTTTCAAGCTGCTCATATTCTTTTTTATCTTCTTTTTTTATTATTATTATTATGTTGATGTCGCTTGGGATTGCCACACCGACTTCTTCCGCTGCTTATCGACAACCGCTATGCCCACCACAAACCACCAGTTTGTCTCTGGATCTGGAAGTCCCATAGGATATTAGACCTGTTGTCTCAACCACCTTTGTAGGTCTCTTCCGCCTTGATACTGGGACATCCAGTCCATACTCGGCGCAGATGTATCTGTACACCATTCCAGCCACTTGGTTGTTGCAGCCAGCATCTTACACCGTGCTGAGGATGAATATAGAAGTGGTTTTAGTGTTTAGATCAATACAAATGACCCCATGATCATTTCCTTTGGTGTTATGATCGCTGGCTTTTAAACATCACTCTCTCTTGAAGCAGTAGCCTTATGCTTACTCTTGCTAAATTATGGAGGGCAGTGCTAAGTTACCAAGCAGTGTTTTACCGTTTGTTTTACCGTTTCAGCCACAGAGGCTGAAAAGTCTTTTGCTTGAGCCAAAGAAGCAAATGACACGACAGTATGATTATTGCAGCGTTTCCTATTTAACACGGTGATAAATTACCTGTTTACAGGCTATTTCTGTTGGATATCTGGTCTAATTAGCCACCTTATTCATCTCACTTGTGAAAATAGAGTATGACTTCACTGTTTGTTTCAGTTACAGATCACCGGGGAGGGAGCAGGAGCAGCTGGGATGGGGCGGGGAGGTGTTGGCTGCGTGGGAGGAGATGAGCTCTATTAATGTTGTTGCAATTCCTGATGGTTGCCAATAGAGGTCGATAGAGGTCATAGATTACTTAACGGACCTTTAAATCAGCCTACCACTGCCTGAGGTGAGAAGATTTATCATAATACAGAGTGAATGCAGAGCGATCTTCTCTTTTTTTCCCTCCTCAACTGTTGCACCTGTAAATGCACCAGTGATTGGACTTGAGAAAATAACATACCTTGTAAATTAGCTCTTGTGCACATACTTTGACTGTTAGATTGAAATGAAAACACTAGCTCAAGCCCAATGGACTTCAGCGTTATTATGTCAGTTAAGTGAAGGAGTATGGGAACACTTGAGGATGGCGGCTATCGGAGGCATGCAGAGCTGAGTTAACACATTGGTGCATCGAGCCACAGAGGCGTGTTGCTATAGAAGCAAGGGCAGGTTTTACAAAGGGACATTACACACCTACACACTAAAGAACTCATCACTTAATGTGCTCCTGAGGGACTGGCTCACTGCAGCACACTCTATTCATCCATCCCCTCTCTACTGTTCAATCATCTCCCTTTCTTCTCACACTCTCTCTGTCACTGTTGTTTTTGACTCTCTTAAGGGTGTGTGCGTCTTATTCTGTGTATTAAAAACAGCCTGTCATTATCAACTGTTGAATATTTCATGGCTTGTGATTTTCCGTGGGTGTTTAAGGTTAGTTGAGAAGTCGCTCTCTCCCACAGTTCTTCTCGGCATGCAACAAATATTGCTTATTACTGGGGTAAAATGTTTGCGCTGACGTACCCTACATTATAATTAATAAATAATAAATAAATAAATTCTAACATTTTACACTGAATAATACAGGCTGAAAAAAAACCCCTCATCCTTCTAAATGAACAGCATCAGTTTGGATGACCGCTCTGACAGCAGTGACAGTAGTGACAGTAACATACTTTATCACTGTATTTCAAATCTACAATGAGGTTATTAAATAGTCAAATGGAAATTCCACAGTGACTTGACTGGACCATTGAGGATTTCTATGTGTGGGTGTGCCAAGGCCAAACATTCATAATGACTGGAATGATTAAATGCAGAGGAGAACCAGTGCTGAATATTAATCATACATAGGAAATGACACAGATGGAATAGCATTTACAGTCTACCCCCATACTGCTTCAAGAAAATGAAAATACACCAAGCAAATGAAAAGCCTTTGAAAATGCAATTAAGCCCTGGCCCTGACTTAATTAGGCAGCTTGTAGATACCAGTGGTTTTCATTAAATGTTTCATTGAATCGTTCTCCCATTGTCAGTTTGACCCCGACTATTTGAAAGTGACCATTTTAACCTGCAGACTTTGTCCACAAGTTAAAATGCTATTCATGAGCTATTTCACCTCTCCATTTATAGAACCACTTTGCCCCCTCAGGTATACTACAGTCCAGCTCTTGGCTTCAATTCCATCCTTCCATTTCCATCAGCGATGGAGGGGGAGGACGGAAGGGACAGCAAGGAGGGGAAAGACAGATGAGGTCTGGGGAGTTCATGCCTCTGTTGAGTCAAAGAGGCCCAAACATTTCCAGGCATGCATCATGGGATCCTGCGGGACCACTGTGATTAAGACCTGAATGAGATGAACGGGCCGTGGTTTGTAGTCAGTCTCTTGCAGGTCTCTCAGCCGCTCATTACTCATTGATTGGTCACCTGGAGCCGCAGCACCATTCTGCAAAGTACACTATATAATTACACGGAAAAAAATAATACTTTCAGCGAACACCGAATCATACTCATACACCCACAGGCAACAACTGGACCTCTGCAGATTTCATGAGAGAGCACAAAGAAGAAAAGTATTCGAATATAAATCCTGTGCTTATCTGTCAGAGTGAGTACAATGCTTCTCCTTTGGGGAATTATTTTGTTTCTTACTTTGAAAAAAAAAACATATTTAGCGTGGTGCAATGTAGGTTCATTTTGGGTTAGACAATGGAGACATTTTGTCTTGAGAATGTTTTTGTGGCTGTCACAAGTGACGAGCAGATTATAATTAAGGGACCCTGTGCTCTTGCGTTACGTCTTTGAGAAGCACTAATTATTTCCTCATTAGGAGGATAAATAAAGTATTTAGCTTAAATCGAGCACTCTTAACATCATCCTTTTGCATAAGGGAGCAGTTCTGTTTTTAGCAAAGTCACATCAGATTTCAATTGTAAAATATGGGAGGATTCAAATAAGAAGGATTCTGAAGTGCACATTGAGAGAGGAATTGGATAATTTACAAGTAATTTCATTTTAATGTGTCTACACCTCTGGTGGATTTTCTAAATTTCCAGTTCATGAGCTTTCTAGAAGAGGTGACATGTATGTATTATTAATGATTGACCTGCACAACAACTGTGCCCTTGACATGGCTAATCACATGTCCATAGGCCACAAGTAGGACACATTAACTGTCCATGCTTGCATTGCGTCTTACTAATTTCCTCAGAAGCCAGGTGCTAATTAGTTTCATTGCCATCCATATGTTTGGTTTTCATTTATAACAAAATTGGCAAATCGGTGTTACGAATTATTAACACACAAATACATCTGATTGACAAGAGTTGGTAAAACCGTTTAAGTAAAAGGCGTGGACTCCTCATCACCTCGTCAGTCTTTACAGCTTATTCACAATGTGTTATCTTCACCATTAATAAAATATTGTGTATCGATATATATCAAGAGTTAAACAGTTGTTGGAAACAAACACAATGTGCACATGTTAGACGCCAGAAACAATTAAATTAGAATGGGGTCACAACAGAAGATCTCCTGGATAGCACCACGCAATAAATGTCAGTGAGTAACGGGCTCTTAGACCGAGATCTCTGAGGACTCGCAACCTGCAAAGATAGAGGTCGGCCATGTTAACTCAATCCTTGGAGAGCATAACAGATCTATATCCCACCGGTGAGTAGAAAGACCACCAGCTGCAACAGGACCACAATATTGTAGCAGACAGCACAGGAGCACTGTGTGCCACTACTGCACACAGGGACTTTGGTAAGTGTGTATTGGTTATTGTGTATTTGATGTATGTGCAGTCGAAACAGCTTAATGACTGACTTGTTTTAGCGTAAACTACACTCAATGCAAGGATGGAACATGTCATCCAGTGAAATGATATGATTCTACTCTGCAGACAGCCAGGGGAGTTTGAATTCAGTTTGTTTGCAGTTAAATGTCTGTTTTTTTAGATAATTGTTTTTTAACATTTGACTGGATTTAAGTTAAATCCATTTTTCTACATACACCATACTGATAGAAGTTTTATTTTATTTTATGAAGTCATAAAATAAAGTCACGTAACTTCCAGAATCCAGAAGAACCAAAATGATGCATCAAAACAAAACAATGCACCACATATAAAGCCAACTTCACTGTCTGAGGAGGACAGGAGAAAATGAAGCATGATGAGTGTTAGACAACCCTGGACTTTAGAGCTAAACCATAGCTCCAGGTGAATCAGGCAAATTTAGGCAGTAGACGTAGAAATCAGAGTGGCTTCAAGGGCCCTTGATCCTTTGCCCCTGGTCATATTCCAGACAGAGCCTCAGCAATCTAATTAATGGTTATGCAGATTCCTCTGTGTGCCAGCCTGAGAACAGGGCAAGACAACAGGGACACGCAAGTAAAGAGCCGCAGTAATTTCTGGTTTTTAAATATGCCGTCATACAATCATCATGAAGAGGTATGAAAGACATTAGGTGCACATGTTAGCTTGTTGAAGAGAAGATCAGATTTATTTTACACTTTTCCTTGTGTTCACCATTTTATCACTTTGCATTTGTGTTATTGCCATCAGGTATTGGATCTCAGTTTGCATGAATGATATCCACTAAACACATTTCTGTCCTGCTGTGTCACTGTGACTCTGTATTAACTTTTTCCTCCCAAGGCCAAGAAGTGCAAAAATAGCTGCTTTTCCAGGGTTTAGGGTACATGATGGTAATCCCTTGTCTGTGTAGTTATGGAGGCAAAACACATTTCAGTGCTCATGCTCTGTAGCACGTTGCACTGGTGTGTGGCTCAAGCTCTGAGCATCAGGGAAGGAAAGATTCAGCCATTTTTCCTTGGGAGAGAATTTTTTTTCCCAGTGTCGTGCTGTTGGATGCATGTATTTTGGGGATTAGTGGCTTAATCGACCTTGTAATGGGGAGATCAGAGTGGCATGCAGGCATGGAGAGAAGTGCAAACACATATACACACATATAGACACACACACACACACACACTTAGGCAAACATTCGTAAGCACACAAATCTGCGTATCCTTACTTTATTAAAAACACCCATGCAACATCTGTCGATCTCCTTTATTTCGCAGGCCACCACACTGAAACAAACTACAACGCTTTTCTTTTACACAAAATATGTACACAAAACACACACACACACACATGTCCACACAATGAGGTTTGAACCAAAAATGTGTCCTCACAGCTGAATAAAGACATGCACACACACACACACACACACACACACAACTAATAACATCGCAAGAAAAGGTACACTCACACCACATAGTTTACCAGAGTACTGTGTACACCTTTTTGCTGCTTCCACCTACTGCTCACTCTCTGATATGCTGTGGCTGTGCGGGTACATTGCACTGCACACGAGGGCTCTCCAGGGGTCAATGTATTGTCTCAATGAACAATGAGCACTCTGGCTAATGCTTCTGTGTACTCGAGGGGTCAGCCCTGTAAGTCACCCTCTCCCTCTATGATTTTCCTTCAGCACTTGTCAATCTCTCTCTCTCTCTCTCTCTCTCTCTCTCTGTCTCTGTCTCTGTCTCTCTTGTCCCCTAAGGGTTTGTTTGGCCAACCCACTTGGGTCACTCCTCATCCTGACTGGGGGTGGCAGGGTGGTCACAGTTGGTGAGATTGAAGGGTGGGGGTTTACGGGGGTAATCCGTGCGTTATCTCATATCAGCTGCAGTCATGGAATCCAGTGCGGAGTGGCTGATAAGATGAACAAACAGTTGGGATCATTAGAGCGAAGACATTGTGCAATCACTGCTCTAATCTCCCTCTAATCCCAACATCTCCCACCCGCCAGGGGCTCCAAAACATGTGGGCTCGTACTCCAGTCCAACAAACAGGCCTCTGTACACACACAGTGCACAAAGCCACACACACCTCATGCACATGTGATCATGCCACTGGGGCAACATAAGCTGTCACACACAACGAAAACAGATGCAAACACACACACACACACACACACACACACACACACACACACACACACACACACACACACACACACACACACACACACACACACACACACACACACACACACACACTCTCTCCACATCCCACGTTTTGTTTCTAAACTAATAACAGGCAGTACGCACATGGCCAACCCAGAGGAAAAAAATCAATACTCTCTCAGACAAAAATCAAGATTTCTTTTATCCTACTATTTTTTTCTCTTTTGCGATCTTCCAGCACTCCGTTCCTCACATCTCTCTCACTCTCTCTCTCTCTCTCTCTCTCTCTCTCTCTCTGACACCCCACCTCCCCCCAATCTGTTCGTGAAAGTCCTTGGAGCAGCAGGCACTAGTCACTTCATTTGGTTCTACTCCTCCTTCGAGGTTGGCTGATTGAAATGAGATATTTTCTCATGATGCTCGTCTCGTGTCTGTGATCTCCACCTCAGCTTTGGCCCAGACCATTCCCAGTTTATCAGGGACCATGACAACCCCTAGATCGAGGTTCCCTCGTCCAACCACTACGCGTTGAAACGAGCCAACTGATCAGCTTCAATTCTCATATTTCCCAGAACAAAGAATCCAGAGACGAATGACCTGCTGCTGGGAATGAAGCTTGCAGAAGACGGTGAAACACCCACACCTGCTATGTTACACATACACACACCTTGGACATCATAGCCTCCAATCCATTCACATTTGCATCCTTTCATTTCGGAAACAGACCAAAAACAGTATCTTAGTTTCACGTCTCACACAAATGGACAATATAGAGAAAATACTCAGAGGATGAACCAAGGAAGCTGGACATGGATAAAGGGGATATTTCTGCTGGTCACAGTGATTGCTGGCAATGAAACGGTGTGATATGCTACAGCTGGAAAGTGAGGAAGACATGGAGTGGCAGATATAATGCAGCATTGGCTGGGTTTTTTTTTTTCCTTGTTTTGCAATATTTGGCACCATGGAAATGCTTCAGTTATGCCAATAAATTCTGCTTGAAATTAATTGAATTGATGGAACCAAATAAAAAGGGGGAAAGAGGGAATAGAGGGGAGAAAGGTGTCAGAACAGGGAAAAGGAAAACTTATTACTAGCCATTCTTTATAATATATAGATCCCTCATTTGTCTCTGCAGTTTGTTTTATTTATTTGAAGTTAGTGGCTTAATGAGATCCCAGTGGTACTACAACAGACTGTGAAAGAGAGAGACAAGAGAGAGGGAGGAAGGGAAGCAAGGAATAAAAGAAATAGGGGGAATAAGGGCTATGGATCAGAACAAGTGTAATGTTGGCAGAAGAGGACAAGAGAAATAATATCACAATGCACCACTCCCTGTAAACTGGGTTATAGCTCTGCTGTAAAGCTCAACAGTTGAATTTTCTCTTTGTTATGCACCTGTTCTGAAAGATACATACAATATGTCCAAACTTGTGCTCAAAGACAAACGGATGCTCAGCCACAGTGCTGTGAGCATGAATGAGATAAAGACCAATGCTGATTGTATACCTCAACCCTGACTGAGAGAGACTGGCCACAGTGCCGAGGCACCCGGCCAGCTCTTTGTGCCGAGCAAAGAAAACAGATGCCACATTAAATGCCCTGGCATGGAGGCTGTGTATTGATTCATTTTCTGTATTTTCTCTCTTTAAACAATGCTGCTTCATGGCATAAATATGCTGTATGGTTGTGTGAGCATGCAGACGAGTGTGTGTGTGTGTGTGAGTTTCTTTGTGTACACACAGGCAACAGTTTTTGAAATTGTCCCTTGAGTGCAACAGCTAAGTTGCTAGTTTTAAGTATCTGTGATTAAAGCGGACAAAGTTTCTTTTTAAGATCAGTAGATAGATATTTCCCAGTGTAATGTGTAAAACGATAATGCTGCTCCGCTATTGGGCAACCCATTTTATGTGAAGTACCACAAGCAGGTGAGGTGCCCTCCAGAGACAAGAAAAACAAAAAATAATCGACATTCTCTTGAACCTCATCAGACCCAGAATGGCTCAAAAACATCCTGTCCGTTAGTTTTTTCCTTCCTGACTAATATGAAACCATTTTCCCCTCAAGGTATACTTGATCACGTAGACCGGAACTGCATGACTTTTCTTCATTTGTCAGGTGAATCTGTATTCCCTCTTAACTAGCTTTTTTTTGCCCATCCAGAATTATTGCCTTCCACTTGGCTTGCAGGTGATGTCTCCCTCTCTTATCACCTGCCTCCACTCTCAGACTCCACTCCATCCACACAGCATATCTTTTACCATCACCAACGTTCATAGCTGCCTCATAAATGTCAAGCTCTCATTTTTTCCAGAATAGGATATTGCTTGATGCCCGCTACCTTATGTTGCCTACAACTCTCTGAGAGAAGAGGAGGCTTTTTTTCCCCCCTGTTTTAGGCAGGGTTAGACGGGGTAATGAAAAGGTTTGTGTGACGAATGGAGGCAAAGGGTGAGCCAGCAAGCTGTGTGGCAACAAAGAGAGGAGATGGGGGCAAAGCAGACAGCGGAAAGTCTGTGAAAAATGCACAGTTGAAGGGTTTGAAAGAGCAGAATCAGCACTTATGCAAACACTCTGAGTAGCTAGCCACACACACACACACCTGTACACAGCCATCCAGAAAGTTCTGCTGTAACACTGTTACAAATATCTTCCATATCAGGATGTCATACTGGGCAGAGTCGGCTCTCGGAACAGCGACTCCCTGTTGCGCTATGAAGCTATTACATGGTCTAACAGAGCTCGACTAATAACATGGACCGGATCAGGCACTTCCCACTTCTCTCTCTCTCTCTCTCTCTCAGATCATCACGTATCACAGGAGTTGGGGCATTTTACCACCTACTCATGGCAGAGACCTCTGTCAACCCTAAACCTACACTCAGAAACCCACATACATACAACACACGAGTCTTCTTTGTTTTCCTCTTAAGAACCTCCTAACCTCACGTACACTGCAAAACATCCTATAAAACATAAATCAGTTGTTGCCGTCGGTCAGCTGGTGACCATCCACCGTCAGTGTTTTATTGTTTTTTTGTTACCTGGCTGTTTGTTGCCATTAATCTGTTTGAATAGCTGTGAGGGCTTTTCCGAAAGCACTTCCTGCTGAATTTACTGTCTTGGTGGCTGAGCACACATCTGTCTTATCCTCAAACAGAATTCACACCCAGATTCACACTCCAGTCCTCAGCACATAAACACCCCCAAACCTTCCATCTCCCCGTTTACTAATTGTGTGAGAATGCATACGTGTTTACCACTGAATGGGTGATTTCTTTTTGTATTTTCAGTTTGTTTTGTGCTGTGCTGTTGATTGAATCAATTCTATTGACTGACCTGAACGATAAAGAGAGATGACACGTGAACATCATTGTATTAAACAGCAAGGTCTTATCGACTCTCATAATGTTGCAATTGCTGCAAGCAATGTCCCTGAGACGTCTCCCTGATTAGGTTTTAGATCACACGTGTACCTACCATAGCTTTTAAAAGAGATCTTTAAGCTTCGCCACAGTGGAGCAAAAACAACCCGTGAACATAGGGAATAGGGAATAACGCTTTCATTGG
Source organism: Solea senegalensis (assembly GCF_019176455.1). Taxonomy (NCBI): domain Eukaryota; kingdom Metazoa; phylum Chordata; class Actinopteri; order Pleuronectiformes; family Soleidae; genus Solea; species Solea senegalensis. Next base: position 8,272,044 of record NC_058038.1, read on the forward strand.
TTTCTTCCTTAACTACAAAAAGACAATGAGCTCTTCTTCCACAGCCAGATGTGGCGTTGATTTGTGAACATGAGACGCAGTATTTTTCCATGCAGATGGTGTGTCAGACAATGCACTTGGCTTCACATTGTACAAGACTGCATAATAAGATGGTGCAAACCGATGCCAGTCTATGTTTATGTACAGAAACAGCTCCTTTGGGAAGATGTAATGGAACACCATTAGGAGTCACAAGCACCAGGCTGTATGGCTTTATCGCAAGGGCTGGTGCACAAATTGCCAAGTGTGTTTTCACCAGAATGGAGCATTTACACAAGACACACCCGCTGGCATAATGTCTGTTGCCGCTTGGCCTCCCTGTCTGTCTCTCAGTCTCTCTGAATCTTATACCAACACTTCCACACACACTCCTGTCAAGCCCCTCCTCTGACTCAGTCCTTCCATTTTTTTTTTCCCTCCATCAACTCAGTGACACCCAGCAGTGGGCCGTGACATTACAGAAAAACAGAGCAGGGGAAGGAGAGAAGGAGGGAATTGAAAGAGGGACATTGCTGGAAAAAAAAAAGGCAGAGTGATTGTGGAGGCAAGAGAGAGAGGGGGGATTTAAAAAGGGGTTAGGAGGGCAGAAGCTTGAAAAAAGATTGAGAGGGAGCAAGTGGTGGAGTGAGCGACAAGTAAGTGAAGTACATGTCAGTGATTTCCTCAATGTCATGAGGCAACATGGGGGCAGTTGCAGGCGCGGTTGAAGGAGTGGTGAGGCAAGCTTGATGGCCTACACATCTGATGAGAGGCACTGGTCCCTTTGAAAGGAGCAGCTCAATAATTCAAAAGGAGGTGGGAAACGACCGAGCAGAGTAGAAGGAGGCAACAGAACGGCAACGGCTGTTTGAACAACATTTATAATACAGAGGGATGGAGGGCGAATGTTGACCACACGCGGGTCAGAAATTATTAATCAACAGCCGCACAAGTCCCGCTGCGTGCTGCACGTCAGATGTGCCAGAAAGCACCTTGCAGGTGCGCTCGCGGTTGTGGCGCAGAGGGAGAATTCCTGGCACATTTACAGCGCAACGAAATCCGTCCTGCCTTTTTTCCTAGGTAAGCTCTTTGTGTAGGACATCACTTTGGAACAATTCATTCACACTGGCAGGCACTCAGTGTGGCCACACTCACAACTGCCACCAGCATAAGCAGAGGAATTATACTCGTATGAAAGCCACAGAGAGTCCATTCAGGGCCCGAGTGCTCAATGCACATCTCCACTCTGTATTGCAAATACTGTGTCATTTGTCTCACCCAGCCAAGTGTTCTGAATGAAAGTGAAGGAAATTTGCTGCAGATACAGTGTAGTGAACTTCCATTTGCTTTGTGGAGAGGCAAGACAATCAGCACTTTCACAGCATGAAATGAGGTTGACGTGGTAAAAAAAGGAATGAAGGCACATTAATTCGGATATTTTGCTCGTAGCCAAATTAACGTTGAGCAGGATGAGAATTAAAAAGAGGTCACGGTGGGTGACGCTGTGACAAAAGGACACAGATTGCGATTCTTCATAATGCAGGAGCTTTAAATTTATTTCTATGGGCCAAATTCTATTCTCACCATGTTGAAAAGTTCTAGAAATGTGGAATTGTTCCCAAGTTGAATGATAATAGCCAAGCTAATTAGAGGCAGGCTTCAATTAAGCATTAAGCAACAAGATAATCTCAACCTCTAATTTGCATGCAGATATTCATTTATGTGAAAAATGGTATTCATTCTCCCCACATACATAAATATTCATCTCAGATGAGCTGAAATGGTGATTTTCAGCTTGATAATTTTCCCTGACATTAAAGTTGGTGGGCGATGAGGCTGCAGTGCATCCTGCTGGCTGAGCACATGCACAACAAGTATCACACACACCTCCTCTCTTTTATGAGCTACAGTCGTTTACAGCAGAAACTATTTACAAACTCAGCCCCGATTTAGGGTGAACTAGAGAGCGCAGTGTGATTTGAAAGAGGAATGAACAAACTCTGAGACTAAATTGGATCTATAACTTTGAGTTCATAGACTTTGAATATTGTTGGTTGTTAGAACTCTCCAGTGCACAGCAGATGCGACCCTAAACTGATTACAGATAACACACTGCTCAGATTTATAACTACACTGTTGTTTTTATTGACGCAACTCCTGAAGCAATTTGTCTGACAAGTGTTGATATCAAAATGAATTACTCTGAATTTCACCTACAAATGATTATATACATGTGGTGCTCGCGCAGAAACTGGGTTAACGGGGACAAACGTGACAAGCAAGAGAACATTAGAAATCTTTGTGTGAGTTCAGAAGAATTTTAAAACACTGCACACACAACTTGGTTTGTAATCATTAAAGTAGTGCAGTCCCAAAATAAAGCAGTTTATAAATCTTTGGGATTGAGTTTAACATGATTCCACTTCTCAGCACTATTTTTGACTCAGACTTTTCCTCTCAAATGTATTTCCATTGCACTCCAGTTTTCATCGTGTAAGCAGAAAACCTGAGCTTAAGCACTCTGGTGGATCCAAACACTTCTGCACTCATGGCTCCTAAAAGACCTGTGGGTACAACTGCGTGATATTCCCTTTTCTGCACGCATGCCTGGACACAACTAATGGTATGAAATTATGAACACTATTGAGAATCATGCAACGCAATTATCCTAATGTTTTTGTTATAAGGGTGTGATCATTCATCCCCTGAGCAGCCCTGCAGCGTTTTTGTTTATTCATGCTCTTCAAAAAATGATAACACATTTACATTTGTTCTGTAAACGCTTGCAATCTAATGACGGCGTAATCAAGTTCAAATGTGTTTCGTACAATATGAAGTACATCCGTCTATGATTATTAACTTAGTGGTGCCAAATGGGTCTGAAGGGGCTCACTTTAAGAAAAATGGGCTACCTCAGGCCGGTTGCTGACGACGGTGAATGTTCACATCCCACATTAGACTCAGACATAAGCACTGTGTGCTATGCAACTGCTGAGCTGTCATTGGTTCGGTCTGGCAGTGAACGCGGCACCCCCAGTAATAAGACCATAATAATAGAATAATCTCATTTAGGTAATTAATTTGTGGTAATTTACTCCATACATTCCACAGAATATTGCAACTCTCAATTATATATATATATATTTTTTTTGTTTTAATGATGATTCAGCCCTCCTCTGCTAACTGAGTGCTCATGATGTTGGCTCAGTAACAACAAAGAATTCCAGATTATTAGCCATTAAGCAAATTATGTCTTAACCAATAGCATCAAATCAATTCAGCAAAATATAAATATCTAGAGGCGAGCAATGATTTCACAAATGTAATGCAATGTAATAAAAAAATAAAAAAATAAAAAAACAGCATTCTACTATCGAGCCTTGGCTGCGGCAGTGGTATGTGACAGATTTAATGGAGTATAAAATCACTGCCCATTTTCATGATTACTAATGTATCCAAACATGATGCAATTAAGAATTACTGCTATTCACTGACATTTTATCAGCACCAACAGTTCTGTTGATTTATTTTGTTTTGCAAACAAAAAGAAAGGTTTTCGTCAAATTCAAGTTCAAATAATTCAAATTTTAAAATAGGATTCTGTAATCAATTTTAAATACACGTGATTGTCAGACAGTTGGACTTATGTGCCTTTACCTTTTCCGGTTCTGAATTATTCATTTTCCTAAAAAATGATTATTAAAGATCTGCTTTGGCACAATGTTGTACAGTAGCACAGCCGCATGTGGCTCTTCAGTCCCACGCAGTGGCTCCCTGTAGCTTTGAAAATAAACACTGTTTATTTTTATATTGTTTTCATAGTTTCTTTTAAAGTTAGCGTTCCCTTTTTTTAGAGATCAAGGCGAGTGGTTTAATATTTGCATCCACTAAAATATGCGTCATATCCTAGGTCTACGTCAAACCTCCCAAAATAAAATAATTATTCAGGCAATTCCTCAAGCATGGGTAATCTCAAATGAATCTACATACAGTAGTTGTTTTGTTTCATGTGCCAGTGTTCTTTCATCACTTCTAAGAGTTTTTCCTTTGTTAACAGGTTTCCTAAACTTCATAAATGCAACAAGCTGTAGTTCTTTAACGTATTGCATATCTATATACAAAACTTAATCCAATCCAACTTTATTTATAAAGCACTTAAAAAAAAACAACAACAGCTGAAACAAAGTGCTGTACATCAGAGATAAATAAAACAAATCAAATATAAAAATGTGTGACCTAATGGACCTAAGAACAAACAATAGACCACACAATAAAATGCTGTAGAAAGTATAAATACAACACAAATGAAAAAGTCATACAATAAAACTATAAAAAGTAATGTCTCATACTGGGTCAAACGCCAAAGAGTAAAAATAAGTTTTAAGATTTGTTTTAAAAGTACATGATGTTATCTTCATTTTATGGGTCAAATAGGTTTTACAGCAGCTCCAGATTAAATTGAGGTGGAGAAATAATACTAAAAGGATGTAGACCTCTGCTCAAGGGGAATAATGAGGCAAGGTTGGCTGTTCAGTTCCTCTCTAATAAATGTACTTGGCCACTTCATGAGGATGAAACAAGGATGAACATGTTTGGTCTGTAGGAGGCTCAAGCGGCGCCAGAGCATCAGGTAATTCCTGTGATACACAGCTGTCCCTCAGGTGTCTGTGTTTGTTTTGTTTGTAGCATTAGCAGTGTCACATTCAAAGGCCTCGTGCACGTCACACACTAAATCCATGTTTTATTAGTGTCAACTGTTCATTCACTCCAAATGATCCTGTCGGTGTTGTTTGAGTTGTGGCTCAGTGACTGTGTTTGTTGGTTTACTCACCTGAGTGAAAACATGCGGTGAACTCGTCCGCAGCCTGCGCCAGCTTTAACTTCGCTGCTCACTCGGCTTCCACGTAGTCCGCTCAACTTTTCTGTCACTTGCCTCATCGACGGATAATGAGGCGTAATTGATCATGATCATGAGGTAAATATGACTGCAGAGTAAACGCAACTTATAGGACACGAGGCGCGTTTAAAAATACCTGACGCAACCTTATACTTTCCCTCACCGAGTTACAGAAATGTATTTTTTTACCCCCTTTATGTTGACAAAATGTTTGGTCCGCACCTCCTGAAGTAACCATGTGACACATGCGAGGACATCTGCCCTCGTGTGGCGGCAGAGACACTTGCAGTTTGTGTCTGATAACGTTGACTCCATTTTAGTTGTTTATTTATTTATTTGTTTACTTACTGACTTACTTAAAAACAGGTCAGCATAAGATTTGCACCTGGATCTGGATGCAGTATATGTCTCTTTCAGTTTTATAGGTCATGGCTGAGTTCCATTATTTATTTATTTATAATATTTATATTTTTTTTTACATGTTTGCCAAAATAAAAATGTGTAAAAGTGTAAAAATGTCTACTATGTATAACAAAACTGCACAGGCATGTGTGTGTGTTTTGATAGTTATTGATTCATTTAGCATCATAGCATCATTTCTTTTATTGTGAACTGTATATCAAAACTAAGACTTACTTTCAGTTGGAAATGATGTGAAATATCATCACAGACATATGATCACAAATCATATTGCCCACCGCAGCTGAACCTGACCGGCCCCCTTCTGACCCGACTCCCAGGTCATCTGAGCTCGAGACACCCTGATTTAGAATGTTTGGTTGGTGATTTGAAGTTGTTAAGATGAGATTTGTCACCGCATCGATGTGAGTGGTTGTTCATATTCCGGGAATCAATGTCCAATCTCTTTGCAGAAAGGAAAAAATATGAGCAGATAAAGAAAGCACTGTCTGATGAACACCGATGTTTGCACAGCCTGTGATTGTTACGATGATCAACAATCAGAGACCAGTGTTCCAGCCACTTCCTGCTGTTGATGTTGTTATGACTGAATGTACTTAATATTGCATCTGTCAAAGACTGTATCTGTGGTGCCAGCTTGTGACACCTGCATCACCAAAATGAGATTTTCTTTTTTTTTTAATTTAAATCAATGAACATGTGACAGAGAAAGATGTCATTTAATTAATCTGCAAGTTTTCAATCTGGCCACATCAGTGCAGCATTAATCCAAAAACAGTGGCCTAACAAAAAGTAATAAAAGCACTCATATTGAGTCTAGTATGATGAAAACTCGTCTATTACTAGGTTCAGTTTTGGACCTGGGAGGTTAGAGAGTGTATTTCATCGCCAGTATTTCTATGTTGACATAAAACACGGTTTGATCATTTGCCCTGCAGCTGCCCTCTAGCTTTAGTACTGTACATGTAAACCAGCGTCCTGTTCAAAAATGCATAAGTCAGCGTCTTTAAGAGTTTGCCTAAAACTTGCAGAATTCGCTGACTTCACGGATCTGCCTCAATTTCCTACGCAATAACAGGAGGTAAATTGTTGTTCCACACTGAACACGATAAGAGTAATTCTCAAAACTGAAAATTATCTTCCACTTAATGTGGTACCGTCTCAGCTCTGGAACTGCCTGCCCTAATCTGTACCGCCACCAAGGATTTTTACAAATAAAACTTTTCCCAAGGTAAACAAACAGGAAAATTGCCTGAGGCACAGTAGGTGCAGTATTGCATCCACAGCCACAGTGAGGTTTTTTTTTGTTTTTTGTTTTTTTAAACAAGGTGTTTCTGTGCACTAGAGCATTACATTAATGAGGTGAGATCATGAAAAACAGTGGATTTTTAGTGTCGCCAGTGATTTCTTAATTGTAGTTGGATATTGTTAAATGCTGGTGTAATGCTCTTACTCTTCCACTAGGACATGCTATTTCACCAGGACAGATAATTCACAGTTGAACAGCAGAACTCCATTTTGTTTCAGCACTAACATGAGATCAGGTTGAGTAGCTTTGAGTCTCAAAAAAAAAATAAAGAACCCCCAAAAAAACTGAAAACTAGAAAACACTGCTTGGAATAACTGCTCAAATTTTATTTTCCATTTATATGTGTAAAAAAAAAAAGGTTTTGTGTATACGTCTGTGTTAAGCCACTGTTACAAAAGATAATCATTTATATACAGAGCTTAACAAATGTATTAGACCACCGCCCAATGTAAGGTTTATGCCACCGCTGCCCTAAATTAACAGCATTGGTAATTATCAAAATCATTGTGTAACGGTTAATACACCAGTATGTAGACACTCTTTAACCGAAATGATATTTGTAATGCAAAAATTGATTAATGTTAACAATAAATATTCAAATGTACTCTTTTACAAAAAAATAGTAAAGAACATTATTATTTCTTGATTAAGATGTCAAATTATAGTTATCTGCTTGCATTTGTTTTAGTTATGCTTGATTCATATCTGACTTCTCTGAGTAAACGCAGTAAGCCGGGCTAAAATTTGAGTATGAAAAGGTGAATTCAGGATGTTACATGTTTATGTTTTCCCGTTTTTTTGACAGATGGTTTAATAAATGTGTAAAAAAAAAAAAAAGTACTGTAGCAGTAATGACAAGGAAAGAGGCGCTGTGGCTGTTTGTCAAAAAATAATAAATTCAAATCAAAGTCAAACTAAACTTTATAAAAAAGACCACTATTCCACCATGGGTATGAAAAATTTCAGTCCAGGTTTTTGCGATTTTGTACAGTTTTATTGTTCAAAAAATCACACTAAAAAAACAGAAGAAGAAAGGAGTTTATAAATACTGATAATCAAAAATCTGATTTTACTGAAAACAAAACATGATCTAGTCGAATCAATAATAACACTATCAAACAAATATCTAAACACCATAACAAACCAGCACCTATCACTGTGTTTGTAATGAAAAGTCATTAAATGACATATCAACTTTTCACACTTCTGCCCCGCCCTTGTTATGATTTCCTCTTTGTGTCTGTGAGCTGGCGACAGCTGTGGTCAGAGACACTTTGGACATTTTGACATGGTCTCAAAGATAAAACCATGTCAATGAGGCCTCAAAAACAAGGTTGTTGTTTTTTAACATTAATCAATGCTTACTTTTGCTTAAATGTCTAATACCATACAGTAACAGGATGGGGTGACGACATTTTTCTGTCATTATTTTACACCCTAACATGGGAACAACTTTTAAAAGTTGCATTCATTTTGATATTCCTGAGGAAATATGGGAGCTGTTAGAGCTGTCAACAGAATTCAGCTTCTCAGATCAACACTCAACAGTGAGTCAGGGTGTGAAAGAGTGACGACAACATGAACACAGTTCCCCTGTAGGCATTGTGAATACATTTTTTTCACAGTTAGAAAGAAAGGAAATGTCATTTTGCACATATTGTTGAGGGGCGGGGTGCTTTTCATTGAATTCACTGGCAGGTTTGTAGTTAATGAAATTATTTTGATGACACTCAGTATCAATTCACATGAGAATATTTGAAATGTAGACACTTTGGTGTCCTTGTTGATTTGTAATAATGTAAGGATGGGAAATGTACCAACACACACCTCAGTCCAGTTCATTTCAAAATGTAAGTCCTTCTGTTTCATGTGCAATCTCAAACACATTATCTGTACTGATACATGATTTCATTCTTATTTCACAAGTATAGTGTTAGGTCTGAGTATGTAGTATATTTATCAGCATATGAATACTAATACTAAAGACAAATAAAATAAGGTACATTTCAGCAAAAGAGAACGCTCCTTGATGTCTCCATGCAGGTCCATTTTACAGGCCCTGCTCACAAAAACCCAGCCAGGTTTAGTGCTCCGATTTACAGTGTAACAATAACACGGACCCAGCAGAGGATGTCAGTGTGCACTCAGGAGTGAAATAATGTTTAAGTTTAAGATTGTTATAATAAAAGTGATAACAATCTCAAAACCAACTGGGGTCAAATGCGCTCGTCTGCTTCTCCTCTCTAGAGAATGGTGGTTGTCACAGAACACATTTTTAGTTAAGGGGAATGAAATAAAACACCCTCTTTCAGGACTGGGCCCCTTTCAGAGGAAGCTAAACTCACTAAGGGGAAATGGAAAATTGACAGTAATAAAGATTCTTAAAGACCGAAAAGGCACACAGGCAAAAACAGAAATGAAGAATGACAATGTTTTATGTGCATGTATGTCAAATTTGGGTGGGTCCTCCAGCAACATACTTATGTGGTTGAAAAACGTAAAGGTGAGCACTATTCTTAACCACAACCCACCTACTGTGGGTTAAACACATGGTGTGGATAGAGCAACACTTTCCAGTGTGTGCTACCAATATCCAATATCTAAACCATTAAAACCATTCATAGCAACATGTATGATATGAAAAAGGAGTAAGTAAATATAAAATATAATAGCTACTGTATTATCGCTTTTACTGGCCAAGTAAACTAGGATGAGGAAGGACTTTATCAGTCAGCTACATTATTTTGCACAAGACACAATAGTCTCAGTGTAGTAGCTTTTGGAACATTTATTCATGCAGTGATGACAAGCTAAAACCGTTCAAATGAGTCGTGAGTCATTACTATAACGACACAGCAGACTGACAAATCCTCTCAGTCTCCACTCCTGACCTTTCTGTTGCTGCATTTGTCAGGAAGTCGTAGGGCCACATCGCAGTCAGCCATTCATTGTTTGAGAATTCAGATAGAAGCGAAAAGTAAACAAGCACAACCAACGCAAAATGTCCAAAACAGGATGAGCTCTGGATGCTGGCCATGATCATTGTGAGTGGAACTCACTCTTCAAAGACAGGCCAGCCTTACATAATATGTGGTCCAGTCAGACGACTCCAGATGAAACATATTTGTGAGTGTGTGTAGTTATTTTTTTGGCATCTGGGTTCTGATCTCATCTCAATGATTCGCCAGGCTCAGCGTGGTAGTGACCGCAACATCCTGCCCACAAAGAAAATCATCACACCGTCCGAGAGTGTTTTAATGTGCATTCTGTGTCTGGATCAGTGGACAATATATGGCTGAAAAATGACTAACTGAAGGAAACCAATAAGGTTATCAGTGAGCACTTTCATCTCAACGGCACTGTCATTTCCGTTTACAATGTGTGTGTGAAATTCTGTGTCCAACGTAATACGTTTGCATGCCACTCTTAAAGTTCTATGTCTTAGATGCATCAGCTCAAGTTCCACGTGTTTTTGGTTTTTTTCAGTACTGCCTTTACATGGAGGTGTTTCATGTTGTTATGCATAGCAACCCTTGAGCTTCCTGTCAACATGTGATCGGCTGTTAGTTTGTTTTTTAATCTAGTCAGTGTTCAACTTGGTTTTCATCTCAAGCAAAGACATATCCTCCAGTATCCCAACAGCTACAGGCGGCAATAAACAAAGGCTGCTGTGACAGAAACGTAGATCAGATTATCAAAATTGTCATTTGTAACCAGATGTTTTATTATAAATTTATTAATGAATATAATAATTTATTATTGTTCAGAGGCAAATTTGTGAACAGACATTGTTAACCCCATTCATCCTCCCTCTCCTTATCTATACTGTACATTGCCACTGCACACACATGATTTCACATAAAAAGTATATATATATATATATATGTCATAGAATAAAAGATTATTAGAATTTGAGCTTGTCCATATGTAATGTAACATAGACTATTCTATAGCTATTATAAGTACTGTGGATTTCTGTTAAATGTATGCTCAAGTTTGATTTGTAAGAGAAAATACATTCATTAATGTACAGTAACACAGACAGACCTTTTTACATAGAGGGTTTTTAATTGACTAACTATGTTAATAAGCATTAACTGTTTAGTAAGCATGCTCTGCACTGCAGCTGTACACTGTCAGTCCCAGGAGACCCGTGTTCTGTCACCCTCATATTCCCATGCTTGCAGAGGCCAAAGGTTGCGAAATGGTCTCAAAGCTGAAATTAGTGCAACGACCAGGGAACACTGTCCGTTCAGAACTAAATATGACCTTGTCACTTTGAGCTGGACACAGGAAAGGTTGTTGAAGATTTTCAGGAAGCTGCTCTTATGAATGTCTATAGTATGTTGGTGGTTTCACATGTTTTGAGCGAAACAGCTCACACAGTTCTGCAGACATTAACGCGTGCGGAACAGGGACGGCACCTTGTGACACGGACACTGAGGCAATGAAACTATAAAAGAACATCGTGTCCCTTCAAACCACAGCATCACTGAGAGAGATGTTTTTCCTCCACACAACACATTGATGTTGTAGAATTAAAAAATTAAAGATTAAAACGAATTACAAATTGTTCTCTCCTCAGTAAGCATCAATCCATGACCTAAATTTGCCTCCTTTGTGCTTTTACTGAATAGAAATACAAATGCTCTGCCTTTAGGGAACACACAAACACATACATATATATCTGCTCTTCTTTGTTCTCTTCTTTCCAAAACAAGAAAGGTTAAAACTGTTACCATTGTCTCTGGCTGATTCAGTCAGAGGCAAAAGCCATATATATGTCATCATCATAGTTAACATGCTGTGTGCTAACACTCTGACTCTGGGTGGGTAAGCCGGCCGGCAGGACATTGAAAAACAATGACCATTCTCACAGTCTAAACTCCTCTTGACCCCTTTCCTCTGAACATATCACTGAGTCCAACGGGGGGAGGACAGAAAGCAAAATTAAAAAAAGAAGCAGAAACAGAAAAATATGACATTTTTAGTCAAGTATTGCTCTTGTGAAATAGTTGCTTCCCCTGGCTGTACTCCCTGACAACCTGTGTATGTGTAAAGTCTATAGGCGTGATTCAGAGAGAGAGAGAGAGGGAGAGGGAGAGGGAGAGGGAGAGAAAAACCCCTCCCAGAAAATATATTCATCACAGCCAATGTATCACCTCAGCAGTGAGGGCAGATAAGATTCAAAGAAGAAGAAGTCAGAGACAGAGTTCATTGTCTGAGATACTGATCCTTGACTGCATGATTTGTTTTTCTTTTCTTTTAATTTTCTTGAAGTGAAGGGAAGAGAACACAAGACATTTGGATCATTTGACTGAAAAGAGTTCCCATCTTTATGTTTTGATTGTCTGAACTCTCCGTACACTGATCTGGACAGCAGTTCACCGTTGACCATGACCTGCAGGTGGAATCTCCTGATGTTGGGTGAGTCACAACCAATGAGCAAATAAATAATAATAAATAATTGTGTGTGCTTTTAGAAAGAAGACCTACTAGTTGCAGTACACGGCAAATCTATAAACATGTATACATTTCCTAATAGTCCATTTTAAATTTCATGTTTTATCACAACTTTGCACTGAATGTAAAGTTGTACATTACAAAATGACTTGAGGTTTTCCTGGAGTGTGTGAAAGAGTCCAAATAAATTAAGAGAAAAGGAAGCAGAGTGATGCTGAGCACAGCAGCTTTGCCTCAAACTCCCCACACTCAGGCTCCACTGCACAGAAGACATCTGTTCTTCCCCTTGTGATATTTATATACTATGAACTCATCACGCTCTACACATACTTGTCACCAAATATAAGAGAAGAAAACAATGTGTTGCCATGCACCACACCAACAGCCAACAGGCGCAGTTGTCTGAAACTTTTTTTTGAATTTCACAGGTTTTGCTGTCCTGTGGTGAAAATCTCCTTGTGGTGATTAAGTCACCACTTTAAGTGCTAAGCGTTGTCAGGGTAGTCACAAAATAGTTAATATTCCTCATTATCATAAATGTTGTGTACTTACCGCCTCACCTCTGATATCAAATCAGGGTGTTTTTCAAAAGGGAAAATATTACAGTTCACACATCATTTCCACTGCATCTGTCTGACACTTAGCAATAAGTGTCTCAAAACATCAATAAATACAGCAATAAAGCAAAGGATTGAATGTGCCTGCTTTTTAAATAAATGCATCCATCTGGCATTATTTAGGTGTCAGTAACCCTCTCAGCAGAGGATGTAATGGTGTTCTGCGCTTGAACCATGCCATCTGATATTTCCTTACTTAAAGGAAGCAGATTTGTTGTTAATTTTAAATTGTGCGGCGCAGATGCTGTTGGAACAATCTCAGGAAGAGATCATCTCAGAGGAAAGAATGAGGGTATTTGCCTTTTTTGTTGCAGAGCCTTTTTTAAAACTTGTGTCTTTTATGGTGGGTGCAGGTCAGGGTATCAATGACTGATAGTGACAATGAATTTCAGGACAAAAAGTCATTCAATAATATTGTATTTACATGAATCTAAAGTGGATAGTGTGGGTAAAGTATGGGTGCTAGTGTTGCAGATGATAAAACTCCAGAATGACAGTTGTCTTCTTGCTTTTTTTTCCAGCTCTGTGCCTCTCTGTCATCGCGGTTCTGTCAAAACAATCCTGTCCCAACGGATTTAATCAATTGCCACAAGGATGCATTGGTATGAAAAACCAAACAATTTTCCACACATAATGCCTCATGGAAAAACTCTCATGTTGTGCCACGTGTGCTTCTTTATTTGTCACAAATAACTGATTTGCATTAAGAAACTGGAAACTAAAAATCTAGCATGTGATGTTTAGTGTTTATTCTAATGTCGAACACTTCATGTGACATCCATCATTTCATGTTTATCTTTATCTCTAATGAAGATATTGACGAATGTGCTGTCGATGAGGATTATCCGGAAGATATCGGACCATGCGGAGAGGACGCTGATTGCATCAACACGAATGGCACCTTTTACTGTGTGTGTAAAGATGGGTTCAGATCATCATCACTCACAGTGAATTTTTCAGCCGCATCATCTGCAACGTGCAGGGGTAACTGATCTTAAAATCAAGTGTGATTTGCATTTCAAAAGTGCTTTTTGACTCCTGCAGTCACATTCTGTCCTTTTCACATTCTTTTCCTTTAAGATATCAATGAGTGTTTGGAGATCCAAGACGTCTGTGGATCCAATGCCAACTGTTTTAACACAAGTCCATATTATTCCTGCATCTGTTCGGATGGATTCATCTCAACCAATGGATTGGAAAAGTTTCGTCATGGTGACGATGTTATGTGCATAGGTAAGATGTTCATTATTGCCCTTACCATGAAAAGTACTCACTATACATACAGTATACTACTACAGTGATGTGATGTTATTGTACTTGTTAGAAGGTAAGAAACAACTATTATTCATGAATGTCTTCTTTGTCCTTATTAGACATTGATGAATGTCAGGAGGATGAGGTTTGTGGTCAATATGCCACATGCATCAACGCCCCAGGAAGTCATCACTGTGTCTGCAATCCTGGCTTTGGACTCAAATCTGGGGAATCTAATTTCTCCGGGACTCAGGAACAGTGTGAAGGTAAGAGGTATAACATGATGCTGCACACACTGCAAGTTAATTCATTTTTCGTAAATTGCCGTCACTGCTGTGGTAATTAGGTTTTGGATGCTTGCAAAATAGTTGTTTCAAGATCCCTGTTTTACCAAAGTAGAACAAAGTGAATCAAAATTCAATATTATTTTAATTCTGCCTTTTTTTTAAGGAGCCTTGAAAAGATTGCTTTCAGAGCTGATTGACCATGGCTATGTTCTCAAAAAAATGTCTCTTTTCAGACATTTGTATGCTCGATAAGACAGTCTGTGGAAATGGAACCTGCCACCGTGGAGCCAGTGGCCATTACTGTGCATGCCACACAGGGTTCACGAACTATGGCAACAGTAGTTTTCGCTGCACTGGTAAGAACACAATAGCATTCAACTTTTTCCACCATCCATCACTGGTCCATGTGTTTTTTCAGTACCTGTAAAAACAGAGCATTTCCATGCATCCTTGTGCATGTATGCCATCAGAAGGTAGATTTAATGAATCAAATTTCCTGTTTCCTCAGCGTTAAACTGTGATGATTTCAAAGATCTAAACATTTTGACTGAGGTAAAGCCACACCATGAACTGTTTTAGCTATTATTCAAACATTTAGTTCAAAATGTCTTGTACTAAGGTCACATTCTCTCCAAATCACTCTCCTAGAAATTTCACGCTGCGAATGATGTTGTGGTGCTGCTGAACAAAAGTTGTGTAGAGATGACAGAGAGTGAGAATCCAACAGTGCCTCATAAAGAAGATCTATTAGGGGTATGTCTGTATTATTATTATTTCTATTATTATCATTGTTATTCATCCATTTTATACTGCAGTGTCTTCCACTTGAGGGTCACAGGGAGCCCCCCTGTTGACATATAGGGCACCCTGGACAGGTCGCCAGGTCGACAACATTAATCAAGAATAAGAATAAGAAGTATTAATGACAAAAGATATCATTTCATTAAATGAAATGTTTCCAGAGCCTCATAACACATAACTACCTCAGAAACAAGAAGCACTGTCTCCAAGTTCTGTCACATTGTTTTCACACAGTCATGTCTGTGCACACCTTGTTTATGTTGACCTGAGGTGGCTATGCAGCCTGAATGTCTGCCTCAGTCTGACTCTGTCTCCGGTTTCTCCCTCCTCTGATGTGGCTGCAGAGACTGTTGTCTATGATTGACCAGCTCTTGTCCAGTGGAGCCTTGAATGATAACAGGAAAGTCTCCATCTTTCTGAACCTGGTCGAGAATGCCCTAAGGCTCATTGGACCCTTCATGGAGAGCCCAGGGGAAAATATGTCCTCCAGTCACACAGGTTAAATCAGAATTTATACTGAAGCAGCTGATTTTGTCCCTGTTTTTTTCTTTTTTTGCTTTTTATTGTTTTATTCAGGAAAAACTTTGCAGGTCATACAGTATTAACAGAGATTAACAGAGAGGACATGTATGTTTATTTGAAAAATCATGTTTGTATTTGGTTCAGAGCTGGAGGTGCTGGTTCATAAGGGGGCTGACTTACCCCGAGGGGCTGTGACTGTGTCATCAAAGCAAGCTCAGTTGGACATGCTCTTGGAGACAGCTGCAGGAGATCGCTCTTATTACCCTGGTGATGACAATGTCTAATCAACACATTTAACGTCTTTCATTTAATGCACAGATGATTCCCTCAAGTAATGAATGTCCACTTAAGTCACTTATTTTCCTGTCATCACTGTAATAGGCTTTACAACACTTTCATTGCTGAGCTATGCAAACCTGGAAGACTCTGCAGATGGATTCTTCGGAAAGATGAAACCACCAGAGAAACAAAAGTTTAAGATCAACTCCAAAGTGGTGACTGTCACCGTCAGTAACAGTAACACGAGCCATCTCAAAGAGCCCATTAAACTCACTTTCTACCATATGACGCAGGTAAACTGAAAAGAAAAAGCTTATTTTTCTTGCAAGATTTCAACTAACGTCTGTTCAGTTCTCCCTGATTAATCTGGTGTATTCATTTATTTTACAGACCAATAAAACGAGCCACTGTGTGTTCTGGGATTCCTCAGAGGACGGAGGGGCGTGGTCTGCTCGTGGCTGCACTGTGGTGAAGACCAACCCGGAATACACCGTGTGTTCCTGCACCCACATGAGCAGCTTTGCTGTGCTCATGGCTCTCTATGAGATAGAGGTAAGAACCAATCAAAGATACATAACCTACACAATGAAATATTAGCAAATCATACACATCCTTCAAAATGTTCTCAGCCTCACCCGGAAAATGTTACAGGAGAAAGATTGTTCTTGTCAACCAGATACTCCCTAACAGCACTAATGACTTCATCATTACTCAACAGACAGTAGTCAGGCGGTGCCAGGCGGTGAATGGTGTCACAGTTCAAGGCCACATTTGGCTACTTCTGCCAAATGTGAAAACTTCATGTTCTGTGGAGTGTAAAAATCCACACTCTCTCTCTCTCTGTCAACAGAACAAGTTTGAATTGCAGCTGATCACCTGGGTGGGTCTGTCCCTTTCCTTAATTTGCCTGTTCTTCTGCATCCTGACATTCTCGTTGATTCGCGCCATCCAAAGCCCAAGGACCACCATCCACCTGCACCTCTGCATCAGCCTCTTCGCTGCCGGGCTTATCTTTCTCGCAGGCATCGCTCGTACAGAGAACCAGGTAAATACTCCAAATTCAGCTTGTGTAGACAAAACCTGTGCACTGTCCAAATGAGTGCAGTTAAAGTTTGTGGCACAAGAATAAAGTACCAAGTAACAGCACAACTACTGAATGATTTATGTGGGGTGCAGAAGATTTACAGTATAAACAACAGTTCAGCAAGTAATTTCCTCCTTTCTCTTTCTCCCAATTTCTCAGCAGCCCTTGTCATTTTTTCACTGTTGTCATCTCTCTTCTTACTGCATTAGGTTTGCTGTGCAGTGGTCGCAGGGCTGCTGCATTTTTTCTACCTGGCAGCATTTTGCTGGATGTGTCTGGAGGGCATCCAACTTTTCAGAATGGTGGTTCTGGTCTTTAATGCCAATGTCAAAACATTATACATGATGGTGGGAGGCTATGGAGTCCCAGCTGTAATCGTCACTATCTCGGCCATAATTAATGCCAAGGGATATGGCACTGAGCGATAGTAAGTTCCCTCTGAGAAGTCGCACTGTTGCCTTTCAGCAAAAAAGTCCCAGGTTTACATGTTCTCTCCGTGTGTGCGTGTGTTTCCACCCACAGTCCAAAATATGCAGAGGTTAATTGGAGACTTTGAATTGACCATAAGTACGAATGTAAGCGTGAATGCTTGTTGTGGTGGCCCTACGATGACCTGACCTGGGGTCATCAAGTTGACACCAGGTTGACAAAATAAAGTGGAAGACAATCAACAAAAGCTTTTGTTGATGTTGCGTTTGCTAAATCAAACCCTCATAATGTGTTGCAGTTGTTGGTTAAACCTGGAATTCATCTGGAGTTTCTTTGGCCCCGTCAGTTTCATCATCATTGTAAGTATGAAGATCATCATCGAGTTGAGCAGTAACCCTAAAATAGATTTCCAGGGCTTTTCTATAACCTCATCTCTGTTTCTCCTCAGGTGAATGTCTTCTTCTTTCTCATCACAGTCTGGAAGTTGGCACAGAAGTTTTCAAGTTTAAATCCTGATATGGACAGTTTGCAGAAGATAAAGTAAGCTCGTGAAAATGACCTCAGGCATGTGTGTTGTTAATGTGCATGTGCTCGTGTGCTGTTTTCTGACCTTATTTCAAAGTAAATTCTATGAAAATACAAATTAAAACACAACACCTCCCTAAAAGCAGGACATTTCATTTGACTGTCATTTTAATGTGGCTCAAATGTGACCACAGGGTTTCACACTATCTTTGTGTCTTTGTTGCCTCCTGCAGGACATTCACTGTTACTGCAGTTGCTCAGCTGTGTTTGTTGGGCACCATGTGGATCTTTGGATGCTTCCAGTTTGATGAAGGCACTGTCGCCATGTCTTACCTGTTCACATTCTTTGGCAGTCTTCAGGGAGTTATGCTCTTCGTCATGCACTGTCTGTTTTCTAAACAGGTCAGTCGTGGGGGGGGGTTCAGAAATATATAAACAAGCTCTGCTTCTTTTTCTTTGTGTCAAAACTCATAGTCTAATTTCTGTTGCAATTTTAGGTAAGAGGAGAATATGGAAACATCCTCTCCAGGTTATGCGTGCCTCAGAAGAAAAGCTACTCAGACTTTGGATATTCCAACACCAAAAAAGCAAATGTAAGCAGCTATTTATATTTTAACAGCTGGCTCTGAATGATATTATTAGACATTATTAAATAACTGCAAAATATGTTGAATTAAATGTTCCGTTGCTGTAGAGATTTAACAAGGTTGTAAGTTCAGTGTTAAGCACATGTTTTATTACAGAATGTGAAGAGTTCACAGTATTAGAGAAGAAGTTTGTTCATTTATGATAACAAAGCAAATTAAAATGATAATGCATTAAAAAATGCTTTGTGAATGATCATCTCTTTCACCCTCTGTCATCCTCAGCCATCTAAGAGCACGCAGGATACAGGAGATTCTCACATCTGAAGATTTAATGTCTCATTTCTGCACTCTCATTTGTGGCTAGTCCACAAGTTTGCTTTACTGCAATAGGTTGTATATAGTTGTTTTTTGTTTGTTTTTTTTACCATGAGCTGGCCTTTATATTCAAAGCTATTAGACGTGTTGATTGTTATATGGAGTACTGTTAAATGATGAGAAAGGTTTTACTATATCACTGATCATTGTGCCATCATATGAATATCTCCAAATGTCAACATTTTTCATTTGTAAAAAATTGATTTAGCCCCAAAATGTCAAAAACTATATGTGACCTGTTTTGCAGGTTTGTTGTGTCGTCCAGGTACTTTAATCAATCAACAGAGACAATCTGATAGAGACCATAAGTGGCAATGACAATAAAGACTGTCTTATCTTATCTTAACTTATCTAAAGGCAAGCACTTTTATCCACAGTATTAATATTAAAGTTTTTCCATAAATGTATGTATTTTTAATTTGCCTGCATTCCGTCTTTGATAAGCATATTGTGACATTGTTGTATTATTTTTACCAAACTCAAATAGGTTCCTAAACTTGAAAATTTTAATATTTGTTCATTATTTTTTCTTTGAATACAAGTAATGTTTGATGCTGTTCGGTTGTAATATTTATTTATTTTTTACAGCTGGCCTTACTTTTTTATATTTCTTGATGATTAATGGTGTCATTTCAAATGTGTGTATGTGTGCACCTTTGTGTGTTTTTTCCATGCCTCTAATTTAAGCTTTGAGACTATAAAATAACTTCTCTGATGTACTTTTTTGAATAGTTGAACAAAAGGAAGAAAGTGCCTTTGTATAAGAAAAGGACAATGGATGATTGCTTTTCTTTTTAAGTATTGTCATAGTCAGTATTCAGTTCAAATGGCAACAAATGAGACAAAGACAAAGTAAACCCTATGCAATACTTTCTACATGTTTGATGCCCTGTTTCAGAGCGCTTTGCCTCCTTCTTGAACACATACATCTTGTTTTGATAAAAGATCGAAACAGTTAAACATACGGAGGAAATGGAAATCTCTCTTCCTTCCTGTTTATGTCAGATCACAGGCATGATGGCCTCAAAAAGCAAACAAAAACTTAAGTAGCCTAGGAAACATGTATTTACTGTTATCAGTGCAGATTAATGAATAGTCTTACATTTACAAACTTTGAGGAGACAGTGTTAATGCATCTTCTGCTTTGTAGCCACATCCTGAAAACATTTATCAAGTATCAAGTATTTTAATATCTAAGCTATTTAAATGTACAGTTAGGCCCAGCAATATTTGGACAGTGACACATGTTTTTTTGTTTTTTTTTACCATGTTTATGGTAAAATATGTTTATGTTTTCATAAACATATTCATTCATATAATCAATATGGGCTTAAAGTGCACATTGTCAGCTGTAATTTGAGAGTATTCACATCCAAATTGGAGCAAGGGTTTAGGAATTACACCAAAGGTAATTGGACAATTGACTCAGAAGGCTGCAAAAAAAAAAAAAGCAAGGCTGCATGGGCTCTTCCCTCGTTAACCTGTCATCAATTAAGCAGTTAAAAGGTCTGGAGTTTATTCCAGGTGTGGCGTTTGCATTTGGAAGCTGTTGCTGTGAACACACAACATGCGGTCAAAGGAGCTCTTAATGGTGAAACAGACCATTCTGAGGCTGAAAAAAAGAAGACATCCATCAGAGAGATAGCAGAAATGTTAGGAGTGGCCAAATCAATTAATCAGCCTCAAAAATAGAAAGGCCAGAATTGACTACCAAAAAACACCTGAAGAAGCCAACCCAGTTCTGGAACAGCATTCTTTGGACAGATGAGACTAAGATCAACCTGTACCAGAATGATGGGAAGAAGAAAGTTTGGAGAAGAATTAGAACAGCTCATGATCCAAAGCATACCACATCTTCTGTAAAACATGGTGGAGGCAGTGTGATGGCATGGGCATGCATGGCTTCCAATGGCACTGGGTCACTTGTGTTTATTGATGATGTGACAAAAGACAGAAGCAGCCGGATGAATTCTGAAGTGTATAGAGATACTCTTTCTGCTCAGATTCAGCCAAATGCAGCAAAGTTGATTGGACGGCGCTTCACAGTACAGATGGACAATGATCCAAAACATACTACAAGAGCAACCCAGGAGTTTTTTAAAGCAAAGAAGTGGAATATTCTGCAATGGCTGTCAATCACCAGATCTCAACCCAATCGAGCATGCATTTCACTTGCTCAAGACAAAACTTAAGGCAGAAAGACCCACAAACAAGCAACAACTGAAGACAGCTGCAGTAAAGGCCTGGTAAAGCATCACAAAGGAGGAAACCCGGCGTTTGGTGATGTCCATGGGTTCCAAACTTCAGGCAGTCATTGCCTGCAAAGGATTCTCAACAAAATATTGAAAAGTATCATTTTACTTAGGCTTATGTTTATTTGTCCAATTACTTTTGAGCCCCTGAAATGAGGAGCGTTTGTATAAAAATAGCTACAATTCCTACATGTTTAATCATATATTTTTGTTCAACCCCTTGAATTAAACCTTAAAGACTGCAACCGTTGTAGTTGTTTCATTTCAAATCCAATGTGGTGGCATGCAGAGCCCAAATCATGAAGATTGTGTCACTGTCCAAATATTTCTGGGCCTAACTGTAACTGTCAGAACAAAGTTGGGAACAGTATCCCACAAGTAAACCAGAAACTCTTTAAGCATCTAATAATCATCCTGATCTTCCAAACTACTCTGATGTGTTGTTTGTGACTGGGATATAGACACAAATGTTTCATGATCCCTGTTGTCCGTCCGGCAAATTACAGTTGAGATTATATCAACACAGGAGATGAAAGGAACACATCTACAGCATGGTGGGATAAATTAACTGCAGAGCCTTTGGAGAAATAGAGAAAAACCAAACCCGGGAGAAAGAAAAACAGTTAGGGAGTCACAGGGAAACCAGGGGAGGGGAGTGAGAGCAAATGTGGATAGCACTGATAAGTAATTCTGGCAAATCAGGCAGCTCGTCGGACAAGAGAGAGAGACATTTGTCGTTTTCGTTTATTCTGAGCCACCTCAAAATATCCTGTGTTCATGCAGAGGCAGCTGACGGTAAGTCTAATTTACTCTTCATAGAACAAATAGTTCAAAACACATTCCTATCATGTAGCACTGAAGGATGCATATGTAAATAAATTAAACATATAGGACTAGTGCGTGAGGAAAACAATGATTATCTGGGAAAACTGGGATTGGAGTGATCTAGCCTGGAAAATGTGATCCAGAGATACTTGTATAGTGCTGCCCTGACATGAGCAAGGCATTCCTCATTATATCTTGAACATCTTCTGTTCAGCAGAAGGCAAACCAACAGATGTTGAGAAACATCTTGAAAATGTACTTTTGTTACTGATATTGTCCTCAATATACAGCTCATTAACCCACACTCTACATCAAGGGCATTTTATCTCTTTTTGGAGCTACACTTTTAATTTGTATACTGCTAACTTCTACTACTATGACCTAATAGTTAACAGAGTAGACACTAGGAGGAGCAGTGCAGCATGTCCATTTTTGGGAAGATAAGTGATCTCAAAAGAATTCTCTTTGTCATGCTATCTTACCAACAGAGTAATAAAACACATTTAGCAACAGGGCAGCACTTTAAACCAGATGTCCATCCACACACCTAAGAAGAAATGGCTTTGTGAAACATTGAACTCCACTAAGGTGAAGAATGTTTCTGTGGCTGTATCCAAATTTTACTGAGACAGTCCACCCTAAGAGACACACTTCAGGAAACACATCGCTGGACACTGACAACCAGTCTTATTTTTGAAGGAAACACTTCTGTGTGGATGTACTTTTGTAATAGGCAGAAACAAATAACTCTCTGGGCTCAGCAAGGCTTAACACTCTCCTTGGCATTATTACTTGCAACGTTTTCTCTAATTAAGGTCTAAATCCTATGTGAATTGCCAGACAACCTGATACAATCAGTCTCTAAGCTGGCCAGTCAAGAATGTCCAGCGTCGCACTGGTACATACGTTTGCATTTGGGACTTCTCTGTTGTCCTTCTGTCCATGACTTAGCCACTAATGACACTAAAAAATCAGTGTCTTTGAACCATTCAAAGCCTTTTACATTTGACTTAATTTATTAGAAGTGTATATTCACCTAATTTAATGAATTGTTGGTTGTTATTATCCCAAGTCAGCTCAGCTCTACAGAGGCCGCCATTTCAGACTATCATGTTTTTACAATAGCTCACAATGGACTAAACATCATGAGTTTTGATGCTAACTGAAGGCTACATAGGTTCACCCAAACACCTGGAAAGGAAGAATATTCAGCTGCAATATGCAATTTCACCAATAAATGTTGTTACATTTTAGTTAAAATAAACATTATGGTTCAAAATGACATGCTCACCATATAGAGACATTTTAAAGAACGTTTTTGTGACTAATTCCTAGACCAGAATGCACATATTGTGAGAGACTGTTTTATTTTATTGCAATCATCACATCTGCTGGGTCCTGAAATGTAAGGCTGTTTCAATTTGTCTATTCATTTATTTTTTAACTTTTTCTATCCATCCTCCACCAGAACATGAATATCAACTCTTCAGAACAACCAAATCCCTGGCTGAACAATGGCAGCTCTCTGACCCTCAGATCTTCAGGTATAGGGATGTCCTGCTTCATTATGACATTTGGTGCCATCTCCAGCCTCACTGCTCTGGGCATCTTGGCTAAGTCCCATGTCAGATTCCGCCACCAATCAAAAGCACCATTTCTGCTGTTAATAGTGGCTTTGCTATCTTCTGACCTGGGAGGTCATGTGATCCTCGGTGCTTTTGCTCTGTATTTGCACAGGGATCAGAGGTATACACTGCAAGATGACAAGCCCACCACATTCTGTCAGATCTTTGGGATGAGTATGGTGTTTTTTGGCTTGTGCCCTTTGCTGTTGGGTTGTGCGATGGCAGTGGAGCGCTGTGTGGCCATCACCCAGCCCTTTTCACATGCTGCTATGTTCACAGTGACTCATGTGCAGCGTGTTGTGTTAATTCTTTCTTCAGTTGCATTCATGCTGGCAATTCTGCCTTTATTTTCCTTGGGCACCTATACAATCCAGTTTCCCAGAACATGGTGTTTCCTAAATATCCATGGACCGCAGTCTGTAGATACCATTCTGATCTTGGCCTTTTCATGTCTTGGTCTCACTGCACTGACTCTTTCCCTGTTGTGCAATATCCTGAGTGGCCTGGTATTGCTGCAAGCCAGATTTTGCTCCCACAGTGTTAATAAAACTCGCTGCACCAGACGTTCACCGTCCACATCAACTTCCTCTTTGTTTTGCTCGTTGGATCTGGAGATGATGGCACAACTGGCAGTTATCACTGTGGTTTCCTGTGTGTGCTGGAGTCCCTTTCTTGTGAGTATCATACCTTTAGTCAGGTATTTCAAAAACATAATATAAAAAATTACAGCTGACTATACACCTCATCATCATCATGACTGGTGCTGTGTCTATCTTGCATTATAGATCCACCTTCTTGTGATGCAGATCAACCAAAGCCAAAGACCCTCAAGTGATTGGCAAGATGGGTTTACTCTTCAGAGCTTACGTATGGCATCCTGGAATCAAATCCTGGACCCTTGGGTTTATATCTTACTTAGGAGAGCTGTGTTTTTCAATTGTTCAAAACTGTTTAATCCAACCACAAAAGCTGGCAAAAACGAAGCTCATGCTTTCCCTAATTCAACTGCACACTTTCATCTCACTGTAATTCCCTCTTCTCATATGACAGCAAGCAGCCATCTTCTGTCTCTAAACTCAACAAAATCCCTCCCTCCACTGGCTACCCTTCAAATTCAGAATTGACTTCAAATTAGTACTCATAACGGATAAGGCCCTCCATGCTCCTATCTCATCAGAGAACTCCTCCAACCATACTCGACCTTCAGACAACAGATCATCACCCATAAGCCTTCTTACCATTCTATACACTCCTAAAATCAAAAAGTGACACTCAGTGTCAAAGCTCAGTTGCTTTGGAACGGACTCCCACTCCTTGTAAGAGCACACATTAACCTTAACATTATTTGTTTTTATGAACTCTGCAACACTTTGTAATTGTGGGTTTAAAAATTATATAAATAAATAAAGCTGTAATTACCTATTTACTTGCTCACTTGTCAGTCTGTTGTGCTTTCTACACTAGCAGCAAAGAGTGCAGATATTCAGTGCAGAATGACCCTGTTGCTTTTGGTGTCAAGCATGTAGGAGAACCTATGGCAGCAGCGGTCAGTTATCATTAAAACTCAAATTTTGTTTGTTGTATGTTGTTGAAAATATCAGTAAAATTATTTTGATTGCATTTTTGCCAAATGGAAATATCTTTACCACATCCACAAGACATGAAAGTACCTGATGACATGCTGCTGTAACATTTTTTTTATTATTAAATATTGACAAATGTTAAACAGTGTGAAATTAACAAATAGATAACATGTTTACAAAATATGTATACACATAAAATAAGTTAAACCAAGCAGATGAAAGAAGAAGCGAGGGGTTACATGGGGACATAAGAAAACAAAATATGTATTTATAAATACATTTTGAAATCTATAGTCATTACACCTCTTTCAAGAAAACACAAACAAGGTTATTTCTCTTCATGAATATGAATTTGTGAATTATTATTATTATTATTATTGTTATATCATTATTATTATTATTAGCATTTAGGAAAACAAAAAGTCAGAGATGATATTATCCACAACAAAGCTACAAATGTCTTGTGTGTGAGTAGCTACAATCCATCGGTCTCCAAAAAGTTCGGGGGGAGGGGGGTACTATCAATTGCAGCCACAAGCCAATCAGAAGGCTTCGCAATTGGGCGGGGTTAATATTGTCCAATTAAAACCGAGAAAAGCTTGACGAGCACCATGGTTGACGAATGGTAGCGCTGCTGTGTGAGGCTGGCTGTCGGGTTGGGTGATGCTTCCTTGGCAGTGACTGGATTCAACATGGAGAACAGAAAATAGCCCCGAATCTTTCAGCTCAAGCCTGCGCCCATTCTAATTTCCGTTAGCCCCGTCAATCGCGCCCAAATTATGAACTTTCCTCCGTAGCTGTCTGTCCACAAGAGTCTCTCACATAGATCCGACATATTTCTGTGCATAGCGTGTATGTAAATGTTCGTACTCCACAACTGCAATCGCGCGCTGAACTGCAAAACTGCTGTAACTCTTAAAAACTACCGGCTGGCCTGACGTCGTTTTACACCGTCTATGAGTGCGTAATTTCACTTCGTCATTTTCCGCTCAAGTAACAAGTCGTGACAACCGGCGGGGTTAGTGGGTGAAAGGTGACGCCGCTGCTGTCTATTGACTCGTAGGTAAGTTGTTGGGGGTTTGCTGTGAAAGTTAATGAAGCTCGTTTATGTAACCCGACATGGCGTCAGATTGTGTGCACTGCTTAAATGTGAGTTCAGCCACATGTTATTGCTTCGTGGTGATAATCACCTCGTTATTTTTTCCCCACATATCATTATATCGACTGATTTTGCTCTCTGAAACTTGATACATGCTGCTAAGTGCACTGCAACATAATGTGTTTTCATTCAAAAGTTTGTTCAACAAAGTTCAGCTTTTCATTTGCTTTATTTTGGATTTAATTTTTTGTGAACGTAATATTTCGTTTACCCAACATATTCCTATCCCCCATGATAACAGCGATTGTGAAATTCAAGTGGGGACATGTGGGAATATCACCTGTTACACTTGAAAAGGAATGTAGTTATTTTAGCAAATAATTTATATGCAATTAAATATCGTCCAAATCACTAATTCTTCATCAGGCAAAACCTATTTTTTTCTGTTCATCTATTCGAATCTAACTATCCGATCTTGTACTAAAAATACTCATTTAGAAACTGTATCTTTTTTCTCTTTTTTTTTAGTCAGAAATAAAGAAACAGAGACATTTGTGTGCTGCACACTATTTGCCTGGTGATAATGTGGACATTGTCTTCAATCACCAACTTGTTACAAAGACACAAATTGTGCTATACCGAGAATAAAATGTCAAAAATTGACATTTTACTCTCCAAACTTGGCAATCAATTTGTACCACAGTGTTTTATTTTTATTTTCAAACCAAACATATGTCAGTAAATGGTTAGTTCTAGCAATAGAATCTATTTGAATGAGGTCATATTTTTTCTGAATTCCTGCCCTCGATGGTTACATTTGCAATATAAAGTGTCAATTTCACACAAATTATAATTAGGACAAGATACATTTTATGTTAAACTGAATGCAGTAATATCAGTATGTACGCAGCAATAAGCTCAGTCGTGTTCTGTCAAAGCAGATGGGACACAGTCTTATTTAAGAGACAAGTGAAAGCCTTAGTGTCCACAACACCAAGCATGGGTTTTAGTTTCAGCATCTAGATCCTCATGCATTGCAGGTGCAGCCACCATGTTTTGCCACTGGAAAGAATTAACTTACTGTTGTGCTGCGGAAGTTCCACCCATAATCATTTATCCAGTTACCGCTCTGGGAAGAAGGTGGAAAAAAGCAACACGTGTTGGCAAGAAAAAAACTTGCCAGCATCGTATTGTTTATTGGCTGCCTTGATTTCAGCATTGGCCATCAAAAACCCTTATCTTTTTACCTCTAATCTGAAGGCCTTAAGCTATACATAAAACATACTTTCTTATATACTGTACTGCACCAGCCTGTACTACAGTAGTGCAGCTTCCTATGTGATTTACAACTACACCCATTCTTTCCTGATGTTTTTTTTTTCCTATTTCCCTTATGGTATGACAAGAATGCACAATGCAGCAAGTGTCTCAGCCTCTCTGGGGTCGGTTGGACTGTTTCGTCTCTTTGGGGTGTCCTGGTCCTGGAGTCTAGCAGCAGGAATTGGGGTGTATCTGGGCACCAGTAGCTGGAAATACTTCTATATTGCAGCTCGCACTGCCAAGAGAGACCTCAAGTAAGCTTAATATGATAGAATTATGCTTTGATGCTCCTGGTGCACTTTACTGTACAACCTAATTTCTCCTTTTTCTCATTTCCTCATCAGTGGGTTGTATGTACTGTTGAGAGTGAAGCTAGCGTTATGGCGTTATGTGCGAAATGGATCCAACATTCCTTCCATCTTCGCTCAGACGGTGAAACGTCACCCAAACAAACCAGCACTGATCTATGAGGCAACAGGGGAAACATGGACCTTCACCCAGCTGGACGACCTGTCAAATGCAGTGGCCCACTGGGCCAGAGGTCAGGGATGGGTCCCTGGGGATGTGGTGGCCCTCTTCATGGAAAGCAGACCCTTACAGGTGGCACTTTGGCTAGGCTTGGCCAAGGTTGGGGTGGAAGCTGCACTCATTAATTTCAACCTGCGCCATGACTCCCTCCTGCACTGCGTCGGGGTGTCAGGGTCTCGGGCTATTGTATTCGGAGCTGAGCTTGCTAATGGTAAGAACCTGTAATATGGGAAAAGCTGCTGATTTTTAGTTCTTTGTAAGTGGTAGGGTTCATTCATGAAATACTTAACGAAATAAATTATCTTACCACTTCAAATGAACCAAAATTGAATTTATTTTATCACTGTTTCAAGTTAAAGTGAAATAGATCAACTTCATCAAAGATCTGTGTTATCTGTGACATCATGTGAGGTGATTTATTTCTCCTTCTGTCCTTTCTTTATTTTCCACTTCCCCATAGCATGGCTTCAGAAATGACATGCTTTGTAGGTTGTCCTTCATATCAATGAACAAATTCATTCCACTGCATATTTTATCTTGCAAACATTAATGTCCTATGTTTAGTTTGTTGTAGCACACTGCAGAGCTTAATCTGAACTGTCTGATGTTCTCTCTGTCTCTCTGTCAGCCATGTTGGAAGTCAACTCTTCCATCACCCAGTCTATGGTACGGTTCTGTACAGGAGACCTCAGTGCAGAACATATGACCTCGTTGGGTGCTCAACCTCTGGACCCAGCTTTGGCCTCTGCATCGAGACACCCCCCTTCCCCTTGTGTTCCGCCCAAAGGCATGAACGGTGAGTACCTTATCACCTTACTCCTTTTGATACTTAACCAGTATGGTAATGAGTAGTTTCATTTCACTTATACATTACTCATTACCCTCTCTCCTGACTATGTTTTGTTGATATTCACTGTTTTGTTTGTTTTTTTGCACTGTTCCAAATTCCAAGGATATGCTCATAGCAATTAATTGTTCTCAATCTGCTGTCTATTTGCTTATTGCTTATCTAACTCAGACCTAAAGACATGCATTTTTGGCTGCACAAAACTCTGACACATATGAATCATTTTGAATTCAAGACAGATACTGACATTTTTCTGATGTAAAAATTAAGGACTGGTTCAGAAATGAACTGTCTTGATTACAATGTCATACAAAGATGAGATCAATAAGTGAGTCTGAGATATACACGTCATAGGAACTTACATTTCTGTAGTGCCCAGGAAAAATAATCAAATTAACTCAGGGATGGATTTTGTAGGCCTTTCTTTTGGTTCACCGATGGCATTTTTGTGGTGAACGAAATGCTGTGAGTACACCTTAACAAATGTAATGCTCTGCTTCTTTCTCTTCTGCAGACCGCCTGTTTTATATATACACCTCTGGCACCACTGGATTGCCCAAGGCTGCCATTGTGGTGCACAGTCGGTATGTTTCCTTGCACAACTTACACAACAAAGCAACATCTTTCAGGTTTGTAAAGATACATGCTTGAGGATCTCTCCTGTCTTACAATGACAGTTACTACAGAATTGCTGCTTTTGGATATCTTGCCTTTCGCATGAGTCCTGATGACATCATCTACGACTGCCTCCCACTCTATCACTCGGCAGGTATGCGACATAGCTTCAAGCTTCCAGAGACTACAGTTTTCTGCCTTGGTTTTGCAAAACTGAAATATGAGCTCACCCTTCTTTCCAGGTAATATCATGGGAGTTGGACAGAGTCTGATCCATGGCCTCACTGTGGTTGTGAAGAAGAAATTTTCTGCTAGCCGTTTCTGGGAAGATTGCATTAAATACAACTGCACTGTAAGAGCTTATGTGAAAAATATCACTTTATCACAATTTAAAATGATGATTTTGAATTTGTAAAGCCAAAATTTATTTTAAAAAAAAACAACACATTTTCCCTCACAGGTGGTGCAGTATATTGGGGAAATCTGCCGCTACCTCCTGTCTCAGCCAGTGCGGCCATCAGAAAAGGGCCACAAAGTTCGGCTGGCAGTGGGAAATGGATTGCGCCCCAGTGTGTGGGAGGCCTTCACAGAGCGTTTTGCCGTGGCACAGATTGGCGAGTTCTATGGAGCCACTGAGTGCAATTGCAGCATTGCCAACATGGATGGCAAGGTCAGCAATGAAAAAGATCCCCTGTGCCGTCACTGATGATGTGCATTGGATGTGAATCATGTGATTTTTATTCATTTTGTTACGTCAGGTGGGAGCCTGTGGATTCAACAGTCGTATTCTCCCCTATGTGTACCCCATTCGCCTGGTGAGGGTGGATGAGGACAACATGGAGCTTATTCGCGACAGCCGGGGACTCTGTGTGCCTTGCCAACCTGGTGACTAATACGACAGTGACTTTGCTTGACATATCATGTATCATTGTTTGTTAACTGAGTTGATGGCCTGAAAGCACTGTTTTAGCCGATTCCTTGTTTTGCAGGGGAGCCAGGGCTTCTCGTGGGTCGCATCAACCAGCAGGACCCACTACGACGTTTCGATGGCTATGCTAATCAGGATGCTACAAGGAAGAAGATAGCTCACAGTGTCTTCAAGCTAAATGACTCGGCATATTTATCAGGTTACCATTTATTTTTGCAGTAACCTAGCTTGCAGTATTTGTTTTTAAGAAAATGCAGTGAATGTTTAATGTTTTGAAACAAATTTCCACATGTTTGAGTGCAACGCTTCCTTAGTCAGTGATAGGGGTAATTGCTTTTTTGTTGTGTTTGTGTGTCTACTACAGGTGACGTGCTAGTGATGGATGAGCTGGGATACATGTATTTTCGGGACCGTGGCGGAGACACATTCCGCTGGAGAGGGGAAAATGTCTCCACCACTGAAGTGGAGGGCATACTCAGCAGTCTTCTAAGTCAGACTGATGTGGCAGTGTATGGTGTGGCAGTGCCAGGTGACTCTTAACGTATTGCTTTTAGCATCATATTGAGAACATAAATGTTCTATTACTTTAAATGTGTGTTTTGACACATGATAACCATTTCTCTCCATGACATTTATCAGGTGTGGAAGGTAAGGCAGGCATGGCTGCCATTGCAGACGTGACAGGAAGTTTTGACTGCAATGACTTCTTGCAGAAAGTCCAGCGAGCTCTTCCTCCATATGCTCGCCCCGTGTTCCTGCGAATCTCCCCACAAGTGGACACCACAGGTAAACTGTCCCATTATCCTGACTGAGTTCATAAAGTTCATAAAGATACCGATCATCACCAGTAATTTAAAATAGAATTTAAAAAATCTAATATATTTTCTATGTCCCTACATCCTGCATAGGTACATTTAAAATTCAGAAAACCAGGCTGCAGAGGGAGGGATGTGACCCACGTCTCACATCTGACCAGATCTACTTTTTGAACTCCAGTGCTGCACGTTATGAGGTTATAGATGAGGAACTATACACTGCTATAGTGGAGGGAAGAATGTCTCTATGACATGGAGACCATAGATAGAGGGTCAAGTTGCCCTGACAGGCTTATTCTGGTGCTGGATTCAGTCTGTCTTGGCACTAACTGCCTGGATTTTAACCATCTTAAGATCAAATTTGAGAGAACAAGTTACATAAATGGAGTACTGTTACCGACGATCTTTAACACTGTAAAAGTAACACACCAGGAGACAATGTGAGGGCATTTTTTTTCCCTTTAATCGTTTCTTTTTACTTATTAAACACCTCACAAAGCCATAAAGCCTCACCACACACACTGGCATCTCCCACAACCAACTTGACATAGGAGTATGTTGTAATGAAGGTGGTTAGGACAGCACAGGTAGTTTCAAAGTATATGTCATTACAGGGTATTTTACCCACATATGAATCATGCTGCAGGTTTAGTTCTGTGTAAGTTTAGGCAATACTTGCGTGATATGGAGTTACTGGCATGTGTTTGGATGAAACTCAAAGACCGGACTACAGCATGCTGTGCACTTGGCTACTAAAGCAAACACTAACTGTAGATTATTTTTGATTGCAATGGAAAACTAATCTCCCATGAACTATTTAAACTTTTGAAGAACAGTGGTATGGGTTTGCAAAGACGCATATAATATGTGCCTTGTATGAAACGTTGCACCCGTGTTTCCTTCGTATGCTTTTCTTTGCCATGCAAGCCTGAGGTCCCATTTGTTTTCTGTAAAAATCTTATCATGGTATTAATATGGCTGTTCAAGATTGTAAAACATTTTACAGTATCAGATCTTCCAGACTGCATTTGTTTTAACTCAGATTAAATATTTTAAAACATCTTTGCATCAGTTATTCTTAAAAAGTGCCTTTAGAAGTTTCTTATTAAAGTAGTGTTATAACTCGTTCATTGTGGTGATCTTTGTTTAAGGTGTATTAATTGTCTGTTGACAAGGATATCCTCGTGGGAAGAATTCTAAGTGGATGCTCTTTGCAGGCAGAGCAAAAGTAAGGAAAGGCTTTGGGTGTGATGACATCCATGAAGGTATAGAGAGGCGCTCTTTCTCTGGGGTCATAAAAGGACACCTTGCCTCGGTCCATGTCTAAAGACACTCTAACCACTTCTGGCTTCTTACTCATGTTTAGCGGCTCCCATGGTGCTGTGCAGGCCTTGTGCTCTCCATTCCTGAACCGAATAGTCCAGAACCCCTCTGCCGGCGTCAGCACATGCTTTCCTTTCCTGTTAATGGAGCCGCTGGCGACTCCCACCACCCAGTAGGTGTTGTCCTTCACTTCCACATCCCAACTGTGACGTCCAGAGGAATAGCCCTCAGCAGCCAGCATCTCTGCACTGACGTCAAAGCGTTCGGGGTTGTCCGGCAGTTTGAAAATCTGGGTAGAGTTCTGCACCATTGTCAGATCTGGTGAGAGGACAAAGCAGCTTGCTGCTGTGTTTGGATCCAGAACCACAGGATCTCAACAAAGAGGGGAAAGGGAGCAAGTCAGTAATATGACAGATAACCGAACAACAAGGCATGGAATCTTATTGTTAGATGAACTCACTATATTTGATGATACTCTTCATTTTCTCCCATATTTTATATTTTAATGAGCCCAGGTGTTTGGATACATCAATCAGAGCATCTGAAATAATTTGTGGATCAAGAGAAGTCTGCCAGGTCCTGAAAATAAACTCAAAGAGTTAGCTGATGAGAATTGTGTCGGTGAAGACGAATTATTTTGTATCCATAACATTTACCTCTTTATTGTTTCCTGGTAGTTCTGAAAATATGAGAACAGCCTTAACAAATGTATGCGCACATGAATTTCAAAGCAATTGGGTTAGGATTTGTCATACACATGTCTGAAGCATCTGTCTTATCTACCTTAAGAAATGGGATGTCATTTGAACTCATCTCCTGTTCTACTAATCGAATGGTGTTGGAGAGAGATGTCATTTCATCGTTCATCTCCTCAATTCTCTGGTTAATCATCAGTTTCTTCTGCTCCTCCTCTGCCTTTAAAGAGGAAAGTCTTGCAGCTTCCTGTTCTTTTAGGATTTGATGGAGGGCTTCAAATTCTTCTTTGATCTGGGCTTCAGTATGTTCAGCCTGACTCTGGAAAGAGAAATGATTGATGGGTAATCATTGCACTCTGGAGTGCTCAACAAAACGTTTGGTAGCAGTGGGAGTAACGGTACCTTAACATGTTCTACCATTTCCTCACAGACCACTCTTGCCTTCTTGTACAGCTGCAACTTGTCTTTCAAAGGCACTAGAGCACTCTTCAGTTCCTCCTACAATGACATTGACATGGCATCAACATTTCAAAAAAAGGTCAGCCTGGCAGGTGGCCAAGCTGTCAGTATAATGTGGGGCTTTCAGCTGCCACATACTCTACCATGGAAGCATTCCGTGCAAATACAATACTGTAAAGTGGCGTCAGTGGCAGGGGGTAAATGTTTGAATGTCTTAGTAAAAGAAGCAAAAACGGGCATATGCATCTTGAGAGTGCAGGTGAGGACACAGTAGAGCAAGGTTCAATTAAGATGTTAGGAGAGGGCAGAGGAGGACAGGAGTAATATGAATGCAGCATCACAGAAACCCTGTGGGAGTCAGGTTTCAGGACCTCAACAGCAAGACAAACCAAAAATATAAATCTATTTTTAGAAGTTTGATAAACTCTGCCAAACACAGACACATGTCTGTATGAGGTTTGGAGAATCACAGAGGTAAAAAGAAAATAAAAAATCTAAATCAGACTATTATGATTGTCAAATTATGGAATAACCCATTTTCAGAGGAAGCCTCAACTTCACAATTGTTGTCCAATTTAGGATTATGGAGGGGTGGGGATTATGGCAAGGCAAGATTTCCTAACAATGTGCTGTACATATAAGGTTGATCAACATGCTTACCTTACAGTCATGAACACCTTCTCCTATGGCATAAAGTCTGTGTCCTCTGTGTGCAGCTGCTTTCCCACAAACCTCACAGATCGGTTCCAGTTCCTCCAAACAGAACAGTGTAAGCTTTTCTCCATGTTCTTTACAAGCTTCCGGATCATTCTTGCTTCTTTCTACCTTGAAGGATTCACAGGTCTTCTCCAGCAGAGTGCTCACCACTATTTGATCCATGGAGGAACGGCGCCAACACAAAGGACAGAAGTGTGAATCCCCACTGCCTTGTGTGTCCCAGCTGTCTCTCAGACACGCTTTACAGAATCTATGTTTGCAAGTGAGCACAACTGGCTGGCTGAGAATATGTCCACAAATTGGACAGGAAAGGTCATCTTCAGTATGAGCACGTCTGGTAGCCATTATTCTTCACTGGACTTTGATGGCAATGCAGGATCCCAGGCCCCTCCCATGGCTCTGGATGGCTACCTCATCCTTCCCTCAGAAATAAGTGTTAATGCCTTAGCTCCTAAAGGCATATCCCATTTTACAGTGCTGTGTGGAGCATGCACGCTGTGTATTCTCAAATTAACACTGCGCCTCTGAATATGACAAATTGGTTTCACATGTAAGAGACTGTCTCTCTGATATCACTAGAATTCTGGGTAACACAAGCCGGACAGAAGAGTGAAGTGATAGTGAAATATCTGCACTTAGGACAGCCTTTGCATTGGAGCAATACTATGACCACCAACCAAGTTATTTGAGACGACCGTTGAAACAATCTGTCAATGTAATGAGAGGTTTATGGAGGAACTGCATCTAAAATAAGAGTCAGGGTGGAGATAAAAATAAATCAAAGGGACCAATTTGGACTGAAGTTTTGTGAGCAAGGAAAGGTTTTCCCGAGGAGAGTGTTTTTCACATGGATGTTTTTAAAAATGCTAGTCCGAGGAAATTCGCATTCCTCAACCAGCACGCCACTGACTTAAGTTAAAAGCTAAAGAGTTTATTCCAAACATATGTACAAACATGACATGTTGTGATTTTAGTATTTATACTGCATTCAACAGTTTGCTTACCTTATTTGCACTGCAATCCAGTACAATGGGAGTTTGATTACTTAAATCAATGCAGCACCCAAAATAGTTTGAAAAAAAATTAAATATGCCTTGAGAAACATGATCCCACCACAAGAATCTCTATGGAGACCAGGGCCGCTTCAAATGTACTGTATACACAGTGTGTTTGCCTTTCACAGTACATAATGTACATACTGTAGTTTCATCTAAAACTTTAAGAAAATGTTTTAGACAAAGGCCACATTGAAGTATGTTGGGTTTTTTTTGTCTATATAGCCACATTGGCAACTTGCATGAAACAGAGAACAGATATTTCCTGGATTACAATTCTATTTTTAAATATTTTATCACATGAGTTCACCATGGATAGATTCATGTTCTTTTGAAAAGAAACGGTTGCAGTTCACGTAGGTAACTGAAACAATGCTGCAATGAAATTAATTGGGAAAAGACAGATGGATTTTGCCCTGTTGATTTATGTTTACACACATCTGTGCATGTGTGTGCAGACAGGCGTCTCAAAGCAGCAAAGACAGAGATAATGAGGAACTGACAGTCAAATTTCTGCACTGCAGACATTTCCGAGCTCATGGGGGAAGAGTAGCGAGTCCTTAGAAACAGATGTTTTCAATATGGCTGTTGCACATTTGTACATTTTATTTTCAACACGTAAAAAAATCGGGCACTCAATACACCCTTATCTAAAACACTGCAAGTACATCTTCTGTATTTGTACTGCACACTGCATATTGTGGAGTCATTTGCAAAAATCTACACAGACATATGCTGTACATGCTCCTCACATTTTCCAAGGAAGAAACAAAAACATGTTTCTATTTCTATTCAGCGTATCTTAGTTAAATGCTTTCTCTACGGTGTATCAGCGAAACAAATGAAGTCATGATCTGCGAGCAGCAGATTCTGTATCAGCAACAAAGAGGGGAAACAATCCTTCTATTGATGTGATTCAAGGCAAAGCTGCTGAGGACAAATGGACAATGGAAAACAATTCTCCTCACACAGCACAACAGAACTCGTCCACACACTGACATCAGATCTCAGTCTGTCAGTAAAATAATGATAATAATACATAATGAATACAGCACTTTTATGTCTCTACCAAGAAATTAGACTTATATAAATGTACAGGATGTGTACTAAGGGTCAACTATGTATGGGCCTTAAGTAGACGAGAGATATACTCACTACTTTAATTTGCAGAAAGAAGCTCTACATCGTTCTTTCCTATACAGTAGTAGTACTGTAGGTACACCTTGTGTTATTTACATTTGAAATTTAAGTTAAATGTCTTACCTCGTATAGAAAAGAGTGTTCATTTTTATTGGTTTTTAGTTTGAGGAAACTTTAGCTGAGATGTCAAGCCAAATTCTTGAAGACCACTGCAAAAATGCAATGATGTATTTGCTTCAATGCAGTTACAACAACTACAACAAAGCCTGTTAAAAAAAAGAAACTGAATAAAATTGACTGAGCAGCCTTCATGTCAAGCTGGACGTATAATGAGACTAATTACAGTAATAAATCAAGAGCAAAAGATTATGACTGGACTATTTTAAAATTAATGTTATGCAGTAAAACTCATTTAAAAAGCTCATACTTGTAACTCCAATGTATCTGCTTTCTTCTCCTCAGAAACATCCAATATTTCTACTAGATTTTGTGCAACGTATTAACATGAACAAAATGTATTCTTGGTTTTAACATGTTCACTTTATTAATTTTCACACAGGAACAACAAAAGGGTGATTTCTTTTTTTTTGGAATGCAAGACACAACAGTGCACAAACAAATAGAATTACGTATTAGTTGCAGTAAATATAAGACAGCTTGTAGGAGATAAACATGTATGTCTGTGATCAGGTTTAATAACAAAGAAATGGCATTAACAATATGTGTCTATCCAGACATTGATCGGTAAACTACAGTTTGCAAAGTTTAAAATCTCAGTTCAGCAGTGTAAAAATTGTACACACATAAATGTAGTTTCTGACCGACATGTGATCAAGTCAACAAGGAGTGTATGCCCTATTCATAGTGCTCAGAAGGATACGCTGTGAAAATACTGTGGTTCACATGAGGATTAAATGACAGAAGTGTGACATTTAATACTGAGACGCATGTCAGTTACATGTGAAATACTGTGAACATTTCAATTAGCTGGAAAGGAAACTCAGCTGATGAGAGGGCATCACTGAAACGGAGGATATGGCCATGTCATCGCCACCACGTGTCATGATATACAAGGAATTATATGTACACTCTCCAATTCTTCTTCAGTCAAGTACAGTTGTGGTGAATTAAACCAGTTTCCAGCATAATTAAACCAGCACAAAAATTTGCAGCTAGTTATTTACTGTTATTTATGTACTGTATATACAGTGTTTCTCTCAAGAGAGCGTTTTCAAATCAAAATCTCTTAATACTTTTTGGCGAACAGCATCTTAATAGACTCTTTTAGTATAACTTTTACAATTTCCTTCATCCTTCTGCTGCTTTTACCAATCTCAGGTCACTCTGGGACAATGATTTCACATCAGCTTCCTGTCAGGATGATCTGAGGCACGTCCAGAGCGCTGGTGTCGGACTTCTAGATGTTTACTCTGGACATGGTCAAAATGCTGGAGCAGCTCGTTGAAATCCATCTGCATGTGGGAGGCCCGTTTGGAGGCCACCTGCTGTTTGGAGTCCATATACTTGGACTCATCAAGAGTCCTCATGAGCTCTGGGTTAGGGACGCACCGCAAGCGGTGGGAGAGCAGCTGGAAGGCCTGGCTCTGTGGCAGCAGCATCAGCAGACCATACAGTGCTTTAATCAGATAAGGGTTGTTCTCCACATCGAGGAGCTGCAGGCGCAAGTAGGTGAAAATGGGGCTTTCTATGAGCTGTACCAGTTTGTCTACCTCCATCAGGAAGTCCACTGTTACTTCTAAATCGCCAAACTTCTGAATGAGATCATAGGCGTGTTTATAGTTCTGTGTGAGAAAACAGAGTGACACAGTGGCCACAGGGTTGTGGCACCAGGAGCGATAGAGGCAGCAAAACAAAGCACAGCTCTCCTGGGTGCGCAGGTCTTTCAACTGGTTGCGTAATTGGAAGAGCTCAGCAGAAGTAAGCAGAATGGTGTTAAGTGTTTGAACCATAGTGGAGGCAAATTTGAGGTCTTCTTCCTTCAACAAGATGTCAGCCATGGAGTGGAAGATATTCTCTGCATGAAGCAACAAACACAGCTGCCTGATGATGAAAGCTCCTCTGTTCTCCAGAAGCTTTCTCTCCTGACTCAAGCGTTTCAACAAGTTGATCATGAACTTGTAAAAATAGGAGTTCATACTCGGAGTGGAGGGAGAGCAGTCCACTGCTTTGGAACCTGTGCTAAGCTGCTGTCCTGGCTTTGCACCCTCTGGGACCTTGAGCTCCAGTTTGCTGTCGGTGCCATCGCAGGACCCAGTTTGGTCTGTCTGGCCAGCAGGAGACGATGTTATCTCAGCTAGCACCTCCAAATCTTTCAGTATCACCTCATCAGATTCATCAGACAGTGTTTTCAACAGCATGGGAAATAAACTGTCAGTGTGGCGGAACATTTTACGTGGTGTTTTGATGTAGAGGTGGTAGAGCCATTTGAGCACAGCTATACGAGTCATCATGCCAGTGGAGGAGTCATGGAGATGGCGGTCCAGAACCTGAACAATGCCATCCAGGTCCAAAGTTACATGCGGCCTTTCAGAGCTTGCTGGAGTGAAGAAGCTGATGTTACTGAAACCAACAGATTCTTGTGATGCATTCAGCATATCATTGCTGTCTGCTTCCATCTTGGGCTGGCCATCTTCCTTTGATGGTGTCCCTGTACTTCCACTTTTGTCCTCCTCCTCATCCTCATCATCCTCAGGGGTCACCAGTTTCATCAGACTGTAGTTACAGGCACTGGCCACATCTTTAGTATTTTTCTTTCTGTCATCATAAGAAAGACAAGGCAGCACTGCAGTTAAAATTCCAGAGGAGTAAGGGAGCACGACTCTGCCTGCAAGCTGAATAAACTCTCGCATCCAGGTCATAGCAGTCAGCTGGATCAGGTCATTAGTTAGTTTGGTCTCATCTGCAACCTGGCAGTGGATGACCAAGATGTTGGCCATCTCTGCAAATTTCACACTGGATGGAGTCTTTTTAATCTCCTTCAGAAACTCCCCCAGCACCACCTCACACGTCCTGCGGATCTCCTTGCTGTTGTCTCCCAAGATTTGGAAGAGCCCATCCAGGATCTCAGGTAGATAGTCCAACAGGTTAATATCCGGCACTGACTCCAGAACGTGGATCCAGGATATGATGAACTGCCTGGCATACTGATTATTGGAATAAATTCTCTCTCTGAGCAAGGGAACAAATGCCACCAAGTCAAACTTGTTACTCTCTGTCACTATGTCCTTCAGCAGTCTGTCCAGGAGTTCAGAGCCACTTTTCACATTGGGATCTGGATCTGCAGCAAGCTTGCTGAGACCATCAAAGAGCAGGTTAAAGTGAGGCAGCACAGCTCCTCTTGCTACTTTGACTATATTATAGAGGGCCTCGCAGGCATAGTAGCGCAGGCGACTGTCTGAGTCATTAAAACACGTGAGCACTGGCTCAATAAGTTCCTTCAGATACAGACCAGAGTCCTTACCAAGTGCGATAGAGCAGGCTGCCAAACCAATGAGACCCCCCTTGCGACTGTGGGGGTGCTGGGAAAGGGCGAATTCCGACGCCAGGATCTGGATCACATGCCTGATTTGTGTAGAGTTGTTTTGAGCCACAAACTCCCGCACCAGTTTCTCGATCTCTAACGCGGCTACTTTCCTTTTCTCGTACAGTTTGTCATTCAGAGCCCGGACAATGTTGGGTGTCAGAGGCGAGAAGTCCTTTTCCGTGTTCATGTTCGTGGCTGCGGTCACACCGGATCGTGTCTAATGAAACCTATGATGATGATAATGCTGAATAACACAGCAGAGAAACAGCATATGTTTCATTGGCGAACCAGGAAGCCTTGTAATACAGCGCAGCTGACCAGTTGCATCCGCCGGAAATACGCCACGGGTGTTACAAGTATTTGGGTCCTACTGTCCCACTGTACTCTCAAGCTCGCAATGCATGTAGTTAATAAACATCACTCACGAGTGTGTGCCTGTTGTCAAACAGGGGGAATCAGATGAGCATGTCATTGTTTACTGCTAAATATACTGTCGAGAACGAGCAGCAATGAAAACGAAGCAAGAAAGCTTTGAATAGAAATCTGAGTCTAATAAAAATGTATTTGCTGGATTAGGGGGTCTATTCCAACCACAACTGGGTTAATCTAAATAATTAAATGTGTTGTGATATGCATTATTATTATTTTGTAAAGAGTTTAACAACTCTGGTCCACATTCTAACAAAGAGTGGCGGTAAAGCACCCAAAGTGGGCTGCCACCCGCCATTAAACGGCAAAGAAGAAGAACCGTTAGGGTCCGTGTACGTTTTGACCGTCCGTTTTCGTTTCGATTAACGCGTTTTCGGTTTTATTACAGTTTGTAATCCGAAGTTTTATTTGGGTATATTTCGCTGATGAAGAGGGGTTTAACAGTCTGCAGCAGCGATGGACAGCCGCGTTTCTTTCCACTCTCAGCTCTCCTCCATCATGGAGACGATGGCCAAGTCTGCCTTCAGTCATATCAGCAAACTGGTGGATGAAGATTCTGCCGAGCTCCGACTCGAGTTGTCTCGGCTTTTGTTTGCTAATTCAGCCCTGACAGAAAAAGTAAACAGTCTTGAGTGTGAGCTGACCATTGTGAAAAGCGACGTGCCCGTTTTGTGCAAAACTTATAGCAGCGTGGGCGTACAAACTGTCTGCTACAAAGACGGAGATCCTCACGGTAACTTTCTGTCAGATTAACACAGTAATAGCATCTGCCCTGGAGATAAACACGAACCGCATCGGTGTGTAACTGTTTTGTCACTCATTTAACTTCTCAGTGTCCGGGTCTCCTGTTATAGAGGGGATCTTTGGTAAAGACTGGTGTATGAATCTGTGGAAAGACAGAGACCCATATCGTCTGGAGACAGTCACTAACTCACCACAGTGTTGTGATAAGGTGAGAGGATCTGTGTGTTATAGAGGCGTTCAATGAGTGAGGTCTTCGTGGCAATAAATACTACACAGGCTAAAATAGACAATGATATTAACTATACTTCAACAACAAAAACACGTTCTTTCCATGGAAAAGCAGATGTATGTATGTATAATACTGT
This sequence comes from Solea senegalensis, assembly GCF_019176455.1. Taxonomy (NCBI): domain Eukaryota; kingdom Metazoa; phylum Chordata; class Actinopteri; order Pleuronectiformes; family Soleidae; genus Solea; species Solea senegalensis. The sequence continues at coordinate 8,313,819 of NC_058038.1, forward strand.
TTAGATGCCCTGATATACCAGAATGTATATTGGTTCAACTTGTTTATTTCTTTTCTTTTCTTACTACTATTACTTAATCAGTTGTTTTGTCCAGAAACCAACACTATTTAACCAGAATATATATTCACTTAAGAAACATAAATCACAGCACTTCTTATTATTTTATAGAATTCTCATTCAAACCAATTATTTTCCATCCCTCAGACAGAAGTCATTATTGACTAAAACAACATTTTTTTTCTAATTAATTAAGCTTTCATCATAGGAAATGTTGTTGTATTGAACAACAGCCCAACATCTGAAATCTTTCTACTTTGTAGTTGGTGCCTGATCATATTACTGTGACTGAGATCAAAGAGGAGGATTATGAGGAAGCTGCCGGAATCCGCCAGCAGGAGACATTTAGTACAGTGGGTAAGAGTGTAAGACTGCAGAGGACATACAGCAGATTTAACAGGTTTACATTAACTCTGTGTTTGTTTTGTGTGTTTGTATGCAGATGACCATGAAGAAAGTTCCGTTGTGGAGCTCGAGCGGCTGTCAGTCAGCTACTCTGCTGATGGCAGCACTTACAGTCTGTCATTTGATCAAGAAGAAGACCTGGTTGAGTCTGCAGTTGATACTGAAGAACCGTCAGAGGAGCTGTCTATCAACGATACAGAGGAGACCTTCAGCGCTCATATTATTCCAATCAATGAGGACGATGACGATGACGACGATGTACAGTTTGTTCAAGAAAGTCACCAGGAGCCTGCTATGGACACTGCGTGGTTGCCTGGCAACAACAAGCAGCAAACATTATTGGCCGACACCATTGAAAACAGCACTGCTTTGGAGAAAGATTCACATGATAACTTTAATATGCTCAATGAAGAAACAGTCGGAGATCTAAACAAAGACATATTCACATGCAAAATATGTAGCAGAACATTTTACCACAAGGGCACTCTAACACACCACATGAAGTTTCACAAGTCAAACTTCTGTAGCATTTGTAAGCAGCATTTCCCACACAGGAGTAAGTTAAACATGCACACCTGCATACCTCCTGTTCTGTCACACACCAAGTCTTGTGAGCTGTGTGGGAAGTCTTTTGCAAACCCATCGGCTCTGAGAATACACTATGTGGTCCACACAGGAGAGAAACCCTACAGCTGCAGCTTGTGTGGAAAAGGGTTCACCCAGAAAGGCAATCTGAAATGTCACCTACGCATCCATACTGGGGAGAGACCATTTATCTGTGGTAAATGTGGAAAGACCTTCACACAAAAGGTAAACCTCAACCATCATTTAATGGCACACAGAAATCGTGAGGTGGAATCGGGTAAGCCCTTCAAATGAATCCAAGAACTTAATGGCCTTCGGTAAATGACTGATCTGATTGTAGTACATGAAAAGTAGCTTTATTAATTTGAGTGGATAATACAGTACTCCTCACATTGATGTAAGTTTAGTTAATGTCATGTGAGTAATAACACATAGTGTGTAGTAACTGTCATTATGCTGCACTTACATACATGTTCTGTTGTATGACATTTAAGCTGTTCAGTGTTGTAATAGTTGATTCTGGGTTTGCAATAAAGAAAAGTCATAGATTTTCACCTTTTGAATGACAGTTTTATTGATGACCTTTTTTTAAAGGTGCTGTTTTTTTTATTTTCTTTGCCTTGGATATTCAACTGGGCTTTGTTAGGGGCATGCATGTGTGCGTGAGTGAAAATAAAAACAGATCAGTGTGGCGTGTTCAAGGAACTTGTATGCTTTATCATAGTCTGCTTTGTCTAAGGTGATATTAATGGTGAAGATTTATACAAGAAATTTCTTTAAAGGAAATTATCTTTAACAATTGAGCTATTTGGCTTGACTACTTGTTGACAGCAGAATTATGTTCTAGAACAGCTACGTCATTCAGAATGAAACAGTCACTGAAAATCGTTGTTAAGCTTTACGTGATCAACACACATCAACATTTCTTTTAAACAGTCATTTTATTTGAATTGATGAGTCTACCTGCTTTCTGTCCATTTACATGCCAGTTGAGGTGTGGCATGTAGTAGATACAAAGGAGAAGTGAGACTGACAAAAGAGTTGTTTAGTTGTTTCTGTTGAAGAGGTAGTTTTGAATGTTTGTGCTACAAATGTGCAAGAATTTACGGCATTCTTCAACAATATAGTATTACACTGAGGTATATGTAACATGTTATGCCAGCTGTGTGAATGTGACAACATGCAAGAATAAAATTATTTAGCATATTTTTTTTTTTTTCAAAATAGTTTGGCTCCAAAGAGCTACAACAGTATCCATATAGTGTTTAATATATTTGATGGTGGTCGACAATTTCATTTTAAATCTACTTAAAAGGACTGAGGAGGGGAATCCTACAATCCTCCCAGTCAAGTAAACAAAATCCCACCCAATCAGCACTTTTTATATCAATAAAACTGAAAACACACCAAGCTAAGATTTCACAGCTGCACTCTAAGCAGCTATTAAAATGAGCTTGTTTTATCTAAAAGGGGTATTTCAAATCTTCCTATATACACTACACACTGGCTCAAGTAGACCTACTCTGAACACTACACCAAATTCTGTGGTTGGTTGATTGGTCAAGTGAAACACTGGTGATGATTTAAACCATACTTGTATGCATAACACTTCCCACAATCCACACAACTATAGGGCTTTTCACCAGTGTGTGTCCGAAGATGTATGTTCAGAGAGCTTTTCTGGGAAAAACTTTTGCCACAGCTTGGACAGCTATATGGCTTCTCCCCCGAGTGCACGCGCTGGTGCAGTTTCAGATACGTTTTCTGAGCAAACCGCTTCCCGCAAACTGAGCAGCTGAACGGCTTCTCACCAGAGTGTCGCCTGATGTGGACTTTTAAACTGCTCAAGTAGTTGAACATTTTCCCACAGAATAAGCACTCAAAATGTCTCATTGGCTTCGCAGGTTTTGGCTGAATAGCGGGTGCTTTAGTTGTATTCATGTGGATGTCATCTGTATAGTCAGAGTATTCAGCCATGGCTGAAGAAGGATTTGTGTTGTCAGCCAGAGTGCTCATTGTTGCATCTTCTATTAACTTGTCCATAATTGTTGGTTGTATGCGTTGTTGTGTTTGATTTTCAGTCACCACAGGAAAGTTGTTTAATTCCCCTGAGTGAAGCTGTAGCTCATCAACAGATCTAGGAAGCATGCTGTCCTCCTCAAACATTCCAACAACTGTAAAATGAGAATACATGAAGTTATATCACAGATGCTAGGTGAGAGTATATTTTTTTGTTTGTTTTTAAACTGAACTTACTTTTCCTGTTCTCTGTGAAACTCATCTGCTGGCCAATAGGGTGATCATCATACATCTCCTCCTTGACAAAGATGAGATCAGGTTCTCTCTCTGTCAAGTCTATTGCCTACCAACAAGACAGGTGCAGACAACTTTAAAAATAATTGTTTGACATATTTACCAATTAAAAAAAGCTTTAAAATTATTCACTGACCTGCACTCCCATGCTTGTCATAGCAGTTGGCTCCATTGTTTCTTTTCTGTGAGAGGGCAGTTTCTCTTCTCTCCAAAAGTCCATACACCAGTCCTTTCCAAAAACTCCATCGATTGCTGGAGCGGGTTGCTGCTGTTCTAAAAGAAGAAGCAGATATGAAATTGTGGGGTACTACAGCTGGTTATCATAGTGTAAATAAATGTAGGTATTTCAAGATCAAATAAACTTTCAGAACAGCCTGGTTGTTTTTGAAAGGACAGAATGTGAAAGGCTAAAAATAATCCAGTGACTGCACACTTAATTGACAATTTATTAGAAACATCCAGCTAGTACAAAGGTTTTAACATTTTAACACAGCAGCTCTACAATCATTTCTCAAATCTTTTTGAATTTAACTGTACTAATTGTTTCTGCACTCTAAATTGACCGTAGGAGTGAGTGTGAGAGTGAATGGTTGTTTGTCTCTAGTTGTGTGTGGCCCTGCGATGGACTGGCGAACTGTCCAGGGTGTACCCCGCCTATCGCCCGATGTAGCTGAGATTGGCACAGCACCCCCCGCGACCCTCTGGTGGAGGATAAAGCGGTTAGATGATGACTGACTAATTGTTTCTGCTAGTTTGGCAATGTGTGTCTCTGCTTAATAACAAAAATGCAACTGTGTGTTCTGTTTAACATTGTGGATCTCAAACCTCTAGCTTTAATTTTAATTTTCCTCTGGCCCGCATATCATGGCTCGTTCTGCCAGTTTACCCGAAGGAGGAGTGGAGGGGGAAAGTCCAGGTACTATAAGCATCATCTCAGCATCAACACAGTCAAGTGATGTAATCTAAATCACTGTGTAATTTCTCTCACTGAGCTTCATAGGCTCAAAATAGCTGAAGTTTAGAAAACATGTAATGTTCACTTAGTGATGATCATCATATTACAGTTTATGCCCTCATTGTAAGCATTTTATGTCTGTTTCCAATTGTTTTTGATAGATTGTGTTATGAAAAGACAGTCTGAACACTAGTTTGGCATTTATGTTGATATTTATATAACAGACCTACCTGTTTCTGATTATTTCTGTTTTACTTTATTCATCTTATTTTCTACAGTTGTTGACACTAGCCTGTTAAAATGGTCAATTTCCTTGATGTGGGCTTGCATTGCTATCTTAAAATGCAAAGAGTATTGGTCTGTTTTTGATTATTCAAATGTCTTTAACTGTAAGTACTTTGTTTGAAATAGTTTTAGTAGCATTGTGAACAGGCCTGTCTATTTTTGGCCTCCATGACACATTTGACTTCACATTAAGCATTTATGGCCCTGTTTTAAAAGCTTCACTTGTTGTTGAGGATATGATAAACAGGTCTGATTATTGTTTCTGATGGTCACTCTTTTACTATATTCATATTTTTTAAAATATGGAACAGTTAAAAATGCCTCCCTCATGTTCTAGTCCAGTGTTTCCCTATCTTGGTCCCCCCTGCATGTTTTACCTGTTGCCCCGCTCCAACACACCTGATTGAAATGATCAACTAATCATCATCTCATTCACATTCATTTGAGTCAGGTGTGTTGTAGCAGTGCAACATCTAAAACATGCAGGGCAGGGGGCTTTAACTTTTGCACCTCCCTTGGATGTCCACCTCTTTCCTACTTAAACATTTGGACTGACTGCTGTCTGGATTTGATTATAATGCCAGATTAAAGTAAAGATAAGGTATGTGTTTGGGTAATTTTATTCCTTGTAACAACATATTTCCTATAATTATACTGTTATTTTGATTATTTATTGTTGTTTTTAGACATTATTTGTGGTCCATACATCGCCAGTTATTCTCCTTTGTGGCCCCTAGCTTTTTAAGTTGAATAGCCCTGCTCTAGCAGCTGGAGCGTGGGGGAAGGACGGGACCGCCGTAGACACCGGGCCTCTCACCTACGCCCCCTTGCAGCGTCTAACCGCTGTTAGAACGCAATGCAGCTCCACGAACGTCACTACTAAAAGCTTAATCAATTAAAACTGAACATTAAAATGGATATAGTTGGTGTTTTATTGTAAAGCTGTACGTTAGACCAAGGTAACTTCAGGGGTAATGTAGTCTACACTTCTGCTGGCTAGCCTGACAAATACAAACGTTCGTTGATTTGATGGTTAAAGCCTCCACCGCTGACTCACTGACCGTCCTGACCTGCAGGGTGCCGCCGGCTGACGCTGTTAACGTGGCTGGTATAGGTCTGTGCTTCCCTCGCTGCTCTCAGCTGGACCTCCAGTGAGTAACATCTCTTCTTCAGCGCCTCATTCTCCGTTTTATGAAGCGAAATCTCGGTGTGAAGGACGGAGGAGCACTCGTCAGCGAGGTTGCCTATTTCAACCAAAGCCGCCTTCGTTAGTTTGTCCAGGACGGCGGTCAACTGCGTCCGAAAACTCCGGTTTGTGGTATCGCACATCATCTCGGCTGGAAGGCTAAATATTGTAGAATTATGGCCAATTTTACCAGCGTTGCAACGCTGTTCCTCGGTAAAATATGTATAACTGAATCGCAAAGGATTGTGGGAAATTTCTAAACTCGTCTTCAACATTTACGAGGAGCCAGTGAAGGCAGCACAGTGGAAACGGACCGTTGGAAATATAAACATTAATATTGTTTATCGTGTAGTTCTTCAACTAAATTATGAATAGTATTGTGTTGTTGAAGCTAAATGATTGATTAATAAAGCACATATGCAGCTTGTAAACCTCGGTGACTGAAGCAGTCAATTAAATCAATGAATTCTCTCATTGAATATGAACTTGCCAAGTAACAGGAAACTATGGTTAGGCATTATTAGTTGAAAACACAAATTTTACAAAATCCAAACCTTATCACAGTAACCATTTAGGGTTTATTGTACCGATTTTGTATTAGACAGTGGGTTAGGTGATTTAAAAAATGTTTTGTTTGAAATTTTACACCCAGAGTGTTTTTATTGTACCATCCGGGTACTAAAGAGCACTGCATGATGCCATATTTGTCAGCAGGATTACTATTGCAACGACACATCATCAGTAGGGTAAAACTAACCTGTCTCACGACGGTCTAATCCCAGCTCACGTTCCCCATTAGTGGGTGAACAATCCAACTCTTGGTGAATTCTGCTTCACAATGATAGGAAGAGCCGACATCGAAGGACACTTTGTCAGTGTGAATACACTTGTGCACTTTAAATAGCAAGTGTGTGTGTGTGTGTGTGTGTGTGTGAAAGTACACTAACTGGGACGCAGCCCACGTCCACAGAGACGGCGCTCACTGTCCCTCAGTGGACACAATGATTAAATGCAACAGCTACTAACAACATGCTAATTGTATGTATTACTGTATGAATGTAATGATGATAATAATAGTGCTTCAGTGGGTGGAGACAGATTTATCCCACCATCTCTCTATCGTCTATTTCAATCTGCTTCTCCGTGGTTTGGGTTTGTATTGTTCTCTGAAAATCAACACTTTCCAGCTCTATCTTGTGGATCCTCCAGCATTCCCAGTCCAGAGGACATGTATGTTCCAACCAACTGTCTGATCAGCCAATCATTTGGCTCCTTGCAAAGGAACTACTACTCTACTTGACTGGGTCCATCCACCTGGCCCAGCTCTTGGTGCCCTGATGAAACTATGGGCCAGATCTGGGAGTGAAGCTCACCAGCAACTGTGTGGTGGCTTGTTCTAGAGCTCAAAATAGCAAAATGGTGTTGCTAACACTTGGGCTCAACACAAGGCATGAGGGCCAGGTGCTATGTAGGCCAGATGACAGGCATTTTAATTCATGACTTTGCAGATTAATTTTAGGGACTTGATCCACCTTCATTCTGCATTCTCACACACTGCATCCCCTCCTGCTTTGGCAACAGGGCAGCAGAGGAGAGACACAAATTGAACAGGGTAGTGAAAACCCCACATCATTAAGGACACCACTCATCTCTCCCATGTAATGTGTCAGATCAATGAATACTCAACTGTTAAATAACAGCAATCGGAGAATGTGAACTGCATATAAAAACTGTTCCTCTAATAATATTTTATTAAAATGGCTTATTCTATTTTTACCATAATTTTAGTTTATTAGTGCTGTTTAATATTAATTTATATTTTTACAGTATTCTGCCTTGCACTCAATTAAATTTAAAGTGGAGCATAAAAATGACAAACAAAAGAAACGTTGAATCCTGCTAGATATGGTAAAACCAGCATCAATAAGGATGACTATACTGTAGCACAATATCGTAAAAATAAAATGTAAGCCACAGAAAACATACTCGGTGACATATTTATAACACAGCAGGTGATGAAGTGTGGAGCAAAGATAACTTAATTAAAATACTTTATTTCAGTCAATCCACTGTAGAAGTGACACTTGACAGACTGTTTTAAGTGGTTCCATTAATTAATGATGCACTGAATGTTGGTGCATCAGATTCATGACCATACATGTTCAAACTAGGATCTAAATGTACTGCAAGGTGTTTTTTCAGATTACAGTTCTTTGTAAAACCCTTGCCACATTTGATGCAAACAAAAGGTTTTTCTCCAGTGTGTGTTCGCTGGTGCATATCAAGAGTGCATTTCTGAATGAAGCCCTTTCCGCAAATAGGACAGCGGTAAGGCTTCTCCCCGGTGTGTGTGCGCTGGTGTGTATACAGATGTCCTTTCTGTGCATATCTCTTTCCACATAGCGTGCACCTAAAGGGTTTCTCTCCTGTGTGACTTCTCTGGTGTATTTCAAGTTGACTGTAGCACCTGAAGCTCTTGCCACACTGCAAGCAGCCAAACCTCTTTGCAGCCGAGTTCCTTAAGTTGTGGATCTTCATATTTCTGAGCACACTTAAGCTTTGGGATGCAACATTTTGAGCAATGCTTTTTCCAACCTCCAGATTTGTGCTTGCAAGTGCAAACTGTGGATTCCATTGTGTTTCCCTCCTTCCTGGTCCAGCAAGAGATGAGTGGGAGCTTATGCTCGCAAAACTATCCGTGAACATGGACGACTGATGTTCTGCGATTGGTTTGGGATGCTGCATTACATCTGAACTCCGCTGAGCTTCTGTGACTGCTTCCTTTCCTGTAGACATTATAAAAGTAAGTTAATATTTGGAATATGACTGATCTTAAAGTCCTCAATGAAGGTCATACACAGTGGATTTATAGACCCTTTTAAAAACATTATTTCAAACAGTGTGTTCACAACAAATTCCTCCTCTTTTCTCTTACAGAAAATACACAGGCTTCCAGAAATTGCGGACTAAGGTGGCCTTCACATTCCACAAAAGATGTACCTCTTCATTTGCATAGTAAATTTACTTGTTTCCAAAATGCACACCGAGCTACTTTGTCCATTTGGTTTGCTGTCGAAATGTGGTGCATTTAACAATAGCGGCAAAAAGACCTGGGTAAGGGATTTTACATGGAGTTTGCATGTTGCACCCATCTGAACATGGGTTTTCTCCCACAGGCCAAAAACATGCAGTCACTCTAAATTGACCGTGTGAATTGTTTGTCTCTATATTTTGGCTCTGTGATGGATTGACGACCTGTCCGGGGTGTACCCCGCCTTTCGCCCTATGTCTGTGGGATTGGCACCAGTGTCCCAGTGACCCTCATGTAGAGGATAAAGCGGTCGTCAATGAGTGAGTGAACACATTTGTGGTAAGTTTATTCATTTTGTGCAGAAAACCCTCCTATACACACTGGACCTTTAATCAGTTGTAATATCTAAATTCAATTGTGGTCCCCCAATGTGTTGAAATGAGTCAGAATTGCATATTACACATTGCTTTGCAACCAGTTTTGATACAGGACTCACCGTTTTCAGTTCTCCTGTCTTGTTCAGTGTCTCCAGTGTCCACCTCCAGCAACTCTTCCTTTACCACAATAAGATCGGGCTGCTCTTTCGGTGTGTTTCTAACCTGTTGACAACACAATTATATCACCTGCACCCGTTACAAGCGAAGGACACAGTGCAATCGAACATGTTATGTTATGTATGTATGTATGGTTACCTCAGGTAGAGCTTGCTCTTCTCCATGATGCAACGTGCTACTTTCAGTGGAGGAACTTATGTTTTCCCTTAGGATCTCACTAGGACGTAATAAACAATGATTAATATCAACCATGCAGGCAGGGTGGAGCTGGGAGGAAAAGTCATGATGGCGACAGGAATCTGCCAGCCTACCTTTTTATGGCAGGTCTTGTCCTGTCAGACTCCAATACTCTGTTTGCTGAAGCGTCCCTAACCAGTGAGCATGCTGCTGCGTCCTGTCTGCTCCCCTGCGCCATGTAAAGCAGTTTCTCCATCAGCTGCAGTTTCTCTGTGAGCGAGACGATTTCGTTCCGCCCTCGGTTTATCTCTATTTTCAGCATCTTCGACTCAATCTCCACCAGTTTGCTTATTTCCATTACAGCTGTTTTGGATAACGCGTCCATGATGGAGACGAGCTGTGTCTGGAAAGAGAAGACTGTCGACATTGTTGAGAGTTTCTGTGACGCGCGAGAAATGTACGCGTTCAAAACGCACAGGGAGAAGAACCTTAATGTTCACTGTTAAGATGTAGTTACAATGTAATGCAGAATATAAACTGCGTGTGCATTCCCCCAATGCACGCGCGATCGAGGCTGCACACTCATATTGTTGGTGACATGGTGCATTGTTTCCATCTGCCGGTCAGGAGGATGCATAGCAACCGCTAATGATAAAATTGTTTATCTGAATCTTCGGTGAATTAAGCTTAGCCCGTGTTGAGCGAAATTCATCTGACTATAATTAAATATGTTTTTGTAACTTGCACATCTCTGTTTGTGTCTGGAAAAGTCTTTTTTAACCGCCTTTGAGGGCGAGCTATTTAGAACTCAAATGCCCAGAAGGCAGTGCGGTTTAAAATCCGACGCTGATTGGCTCTTGAAAAGTCATTTAAGGAAGTAGTTCGTTGAAATAGATTCGCCGACCGAAAATCCTCATGATGTCGGCACCTGAACTTCTGTCTAGGTAAGGAAACTTCCTCTCATGAGAAACAGGAGATACTGTGATATGGTTTCAGTTAAATTAGTTTCTCCTCCTGATATTTCCGATAGTGATTAATGCAATATGCCGTTGTTGTTATTAGCTTAAATCTACACTGCACTGCACATATTTAGCCACAGTAGTAGTCAACTTCAGTACAAGTGGTCTGAAAGAATGTCTTTAGTTTATCAACAGATTATGTAGGACATTTTTGTAATACGGGGAACCACATACCACTAATCCTAACCCTCGTTCTGGATCCTGCATATGTTTGACGAATCACAAATTAATCTTATGCGTGGTAGTTAAAACATGTTAAAAATAAATCTTATGTAAAAGGCAAAACAAATCTTCGAAAGTGGTTCCCTACGTAGTTCCTAGGAATGACGGTATCAGTGGAATTCAGTGTAGAATATTTGCTGACTCATTGTGATGGAGGACTTGGACAACTTAATTATATATTGCACAGAATGTAGTTTACTCACTCTTGTTCTCAGTGTGTTTCATTGAAGTGGTGAGCCTCTCATCAGTATGCAGTATGCCCTTGTGGTTCTTGGCTTTATTCTGTAGTCCACAGTCTGCATAGCCTTTGCTACAATACAGTATAAAAATAACTTAAGTATAAGTATGCTGGAAAAAAGGCCTTAACAACACCAGCACATTACATAATTTTTTTATATGACTCAATGATAGAATATTTACAGACCCACTTTGATACATTTCAAAAGGGAAAACTTCCTCATGTGTAGCTCAAAGTTTTTTCCATCTCACCCCTCTGGTTCGGACAGTGCTCTCATGGCTGCCAGGAGAATTGTGGTCTTCCCCTCCTCTGTGGAGCTCGGCCCGGTGCTGGCCCATTTGGTGACCTCTCGAGCTGAGAAGGCCATCACATCCCGTGGCAGGTTCACTCTGGGACTGTCTGGCGGAAGCTTAGTCTCCATGCTCGGCAAAGAGCTGCTTGCCCTGCCAGAGCTGGACTGCAGCAAGTGGGTGGTTGGTTTTTGTGATGAGAGATTGGTTCCCTTTGATGATCCCGAGAGCACATATGGTTTATACAAGGTATTAGCTGAGGACAGTTTTTACTATTAACAATGTTGCAATCACAGGAGACTGAAATATGTATCTTTTTTTTCCTTTTCTAGAGTAAATTATTTTCCAAGGTCAACATCCCTGATAGTGGGATTTTAACCATTGATTCAACTCTGTCTGTCAGTGAGTGTGCGGAGGACTATACCCACAAACTGAAGGAGGTATGCACATCTCTATCACGCACAATAGAGCACAGTAAACAAGCTTTAGCCATTTGGGAGAATTTACTATGAATAACATTTGTAGCAACACGTGTGCAGATTTTCAGGGTACTTAATAGTTAGGTTGTTTATGATCAAGGTAATGCCAATAAGAAGAAAGATTATTTTCTTTCTGCACAATCAAATACCATACATTTATCAGTACGTTACATATGTCCAACTACAAATTTACAGTACTTTTACAAATAATACATTGACCTACAGCTAAACGGACATGCACATTTTAAGTGATATTACAAACTTGTATTGAATTGAGGATAGTTAAAACAATGGTTCCTGCTTCAATCTGGTGTCTCACAGATTAAGTTATGGGGGCTATACCACCATCTGTTGCATGGTTTTTTGTTCTTTCTGCTAAGAAGGGATCTTTGTGACTCTGGCTGTATGTTGGGGTCTGTTCTCATGCTGCAGAATGAAAATGTTTCTATTCCATTTCTATGATTATATAGGCATGTTCTTTCAGCCTTCAATAATTTTGCATCTGAATTTTTATGGTATTGTTTTTGCTACTTTCAAACACAGGCCTTCCCAGATGACGACTTCCCTGTGTTTGACTTGTTACTGCTGGGCATGGGGCCTGATGGACACACCTGTTCTCTCTTCCCAGACCACCCTCTCTTGGAGGTGAGGACCATTTTCCAATGACTTTGATCTTTCTGCCTGCAAGTCATTGATAGGGCTTAATTTTTTTTTATTCTTCATTGTTGTGCCTATTTGTTTACATGTCTGTTTGTCTCATTTTTCTCATGGTTTTCACAATGGCACATTGTGACAATTGCACACTTTACTCATGATACATAATTGGGTTTGGTTGAACTTCATACGCAGGAAACCAAGAAGATTGTGGCCCCAATCAGTGACTCTCCCAAACCACCACCACAGCGTGTAACTATGACTTTTCCAGTGGTGAACTCTGCACGCTGTGTGGCTTTTGTATCAACAGGAGGAAGTAAAGCACCCATTTTGAAGGTAATATTTAGAGACTTGAACATGCGCATCTCAAAAACAGAATCTAAAGGCCAGTGAGGACAATAGATCAGCTTACATTATGTCCATGCTGGTTAAATTAAAAGGTTATAGTTACCACTGAGAGATTGAATGGAAAACTTAAAAAGGACTACAAGTTAATTAAGGGAAAAAGTTTTGTTAACCACTCCCCCACTGGTTCTGGAGAAATATGTTTCATACTGTCATATTTACTTTGCTAATTTTGTATTGTAACATGGTGACCACCTTCTTGCAGGAAGTGCTAGAGGGCAGAGAGGGTCCAGCCTTTCCAGCAGCCCGTGTTGTTCCAACCAATGGTGAGCTGTTCTGGCTTGTTGATGACCCTGCAGCTGCCTCCTTAACTATTCAAGTAGAGAGGCCAGGCTCAGGAGCCAAACTGTAGAGCCTTTCCAACAATGATGTGAATATGAATGAATTGACTTAAAATGGTGCAGAACAATCCCACTCTCACATCCCAACAAAGAGTTTAATTAGTTTACACATCAGTTGAGAGAGAGTATGGGGACCAAACAATTCACAACATGGTTTAAATTTCCATCAAAATGTTTGTGTATGTGTGTTCATTGTTCATGTGAGGAGGTACATCAGAGGTTAAGCACTATTTAGGTTTTAAAGTCACTGTACACGACACGTATTGCTTACTGTCGGTATTGTAACTAGTCTTACTCCAACAAGAATGCTGTGGACAAAACCACATCAGATAAAAGTATTATTTAAAGCAGAAGTCTTGTCAGACGATGGGCACAAAGGCATTTTAGTAAACTAGATATTCATAACACATTTATCCATTCACATGACACCGCCATTAACATTACAGTAAAGTAACAATATGCTCATAGTCTTGTAAAAGGGAAGTAATATTAAGGCAATTCCACCTTATTTCTATAGGAATCACCAAGTTAATGTTAATAATTCATTTTGATCCACACACCTTTTTATGTAATTGCATTGCAGTGATTGTAATTCTCATTACCAAGCTATATCATTGGAAAGTCCTTTTCAGGTATTACCATGTTGCTACTGTACTGTAAGGTATGGTATTATGCTTAGCTCATTAGAGGCGTGTTTCCGCGTGTATGTTCCCTCAAACATACAATAAACTTTGTTATAAGCAATTAAAGGTAATAAAATGCCAATGAAACATTATTCTTTGTGCCTTTACTGTCTGTGTATGCATGTTCAGTAGTCCATCCCCTTTAAGATCACAGCTCATCCCGCCCCTTTAAAGCTCAACTTTGCAGTGTTGTCACATCAGGAGCTGCTGCACTCATTTTGCCTTTTTGTGATGACCGCGAAAAGTAAAGAGGCAACTTTTGAACATTGCCCCATCACGAGCCATAACCACCACCCACCCACCTAGAATTTTTAAACATAGTATTTCTTCATTTAATGTCACAATGTCCTGTGCAAACTTGGCCTGCCTCTGCGCCGCGCTGCTCCTCTGCCTTCTGTCCTGCTGCTGCTCTCCTGCCCAGGGATACTTTGCGGAGGAGCGCTGGTGCCCCGAGTCTCCGCTCCTGGCTCCGCGGGTCCTCGTCGCCCTCATCTGCAGAAACTCCGAACACTCCCTGCCGTATTTTCTCGGGGCCTTTGATCGACTCAACTATCCCAAGGACCGCATGGCTCTGTGGTGAGTTTCTTCACGGTAATGTTTTTTCTCCTGCTAGAACATTCACATTTCTGCAAAAATAGAAACATTAAAATATGTATATGTCGCATGACACAATATGACTATACTGAATGAACTTGCTGAGGTATGTGGAAGAGTAAAAAAAAAAAAAAAGGGGGTGGTCCCACAGAAAATGGCTGGGTTATATTGGTAACATTGTAGCCAAGTTTTGCTGCGCAGGCTTCACTTCATGTTTCAAAGAAAAATAGCACAAATTGTATCAAAAAGAAGAACCAACGCCTCTGATGATATTACAGTAAGCTGTCTGTTAAACAGAGGTGAGCACATCTGGTTACAGTTCATCAGAGGAGCCATGCATTGATCTGTATACGTGGAGGGGAGGGGACACGACTGATACGGCCACAGGGGGAGCTTATGATTTAACACGGCAACACTAAACGATACTTTAGTGCTGTCTGAGCAATCCATCATCACCACACACACAAACACACACAGCCACTCTGACTCTTCTTCCCCAGCCCACATCACCTCTGATTAGTATTTAGACACGTGATAAATGTGTAATGTGACATGGAGAGTGTCTGTTTCACTTTGTATGATCATGTTAGGGATGTACATCTGGCAAGACCACTTCTGCAGAGCTTTATTGGCAGTGTTTACCAGCGTGTGCAAACGGCAGCATTAACTGCATTATGTAGTTTGTAGTATATTGTTTCCATTCATGTTCATCTGTTCCATTGAAGCCTTGGCACAGGATACTTTGCTTGGAAAGAGAGTGGGACAGGACTCCTACTACTACCAATAATATATTATTATTTGACTTATCTAACACTTTTAACATGAAGGAAATAGTTTTTTCAACATTCAGAACACAAAATTTAAAGGTTAATAAATTAAAAAGAAATGAAAATCAGACCAAAAGCAAGCAAGTAAAGTAAAGCAATAAAACACCAAAAGATAAAAGGCCAAAACAATTGGTTTTAAGAAGGGATTTGTCTTTGACTAGTTGTTTTACATTTCAATATGAATTCTAAAACTTTTCGGATATGTGTGCCATGGTTCCACGGTCTGTTTTCTAGACTTAACACGACTGCAGTGCAACTGTTATTTGCGACAAACTTTCAGGCAGTTAGAACGTGCAAATTGATGTTATAAACCCTTTTAAACACATGTCTAAAGCTCAGGCAAGAGCCAGGCGAAGTGAAAGGGAGGTGCTGTAATAACTAAGCAACATGCTCCGACAGCCCACCCATGTTTATACTACTTGGAGTTCTGAGCGTTTTAAAGAGATATGCTTCTTACCCAGTGATCAAGTTTCACTGTGTTAAGGAACATAATGTAAGTGATCTTGTTAATTTACCCCTTTAATTTTGTCAGTCAAAGTAATCCTGTGTGAATGTGTTGGAGGTAAGGGCAGTTGTGTTTTGACATGTTCTGCAAACACATTAACCAACATCTGGAAAATCTAAACAACTAACTTTTTGCTGAAGCTTTTTGCAGCTGCTTGTAAACACGCAAAAGCCCCAAGTTTAGAGTGTATGCAATTTTCCCTTCCTTGGAGCAACAGTGGAGTAAATGTGATGCCATCAAGGTTTCTTGTGTGAGGATTTTGAAGGACGGACTGCTGGAGTGATTTGTTTAGCGTGGAGCTGCAGTGTTCTCACAGATCCATGTGAAGCCTTTCAAGTGGATCCATCGTGGCTGTCACCCACATGGTCAAAACACAAGCTTGGCTGACTTTGGTGCAGATGTTCTTTATGTAGTAAAAAGTGCAAAGGACATGAATACTGTGGGCGACTGTATGTTGTAGCATGAATTCTCAGTTTTCCCAATGGACAGGATTATCGTTAAGTGGCCTGATTCTTTTTTTCTTTTTCAGAATTAGATCAAATTCACAAGTTATTACCTTAATTCACATCCCTTAAATGTGATAATCTGCTCTAAAATCAAAGAAAAGTACAGTGTTTTTCTTTTGTGATTTGTCCTTATCACTGGTGTTGGTTCCCACAGCTGCAGACAATGAGTTAACATAAAATACAAAAGAACTATTGTCATTTTAGTCTTGGTATCCTCTTTCCACTCATGGATCCAGTTTGACACTTGTGCTACTTTTCATCCATTGTTACTGTTTTACTTTTCCTGGTCTTAGTTGTTGTTGAATGTTCTTCCTCTAATCAGTCACATCTGTTGTATATTAACAGGGTAGCGACTGATCATAACGAGGACAACACCACTGTCATCCTGCGTGACTGGCTCGTCAAAGTGCAGAAACTTTACCATTATGTGGAATGGAGGCCAAAAGAGGAACCCAGGTTGGTCACTTCATGTTAAACGTTTGTGTCGCTGAAAATGGTTCACAGATCCAATGAAATCAGTCTCAAGTATCCAAATGTCTCTTGCAGACGTTACACAGATGAAGATGGTCCAAAGCAGTGGACTGACCTCCGTTATGAGCATGTTATGAAGCTTCGGCAGGTCGCACTCGAGTCAGCTCGTGAGATGTGGGCGGACTTCTTTATGGTAGGGTAACGCAACAGTTTTGTCTTGGCTCTGAAAAGCACAGTAACCAGTAACATTGGGAGTGTTTCTATTTTAAGAACTGAGGAGGAATTTCTACCCAGACTATCTTTATTGTTCAATAATAGCAGCAGAAGGATAAGTACAGAGTTGAGTCCCCATCGCCAGGACAATTTAAGCGCTTGGAATTGTGCCTTTTTTCAGTTTTTTTGTGGCTGCAGTTGATCCAGTCTGATTCATCTGGATCCATACACTCACACAAATCTTGACTCAACATGAACCATATATTAAAATGCCTGTCTGTGCGCATTTTGATTTGTATTCCCCTGGCCAGCACATCTTGTTGAGCTTCCCTGGGGTATAATTTTGAAGCACAATATGTGCAGAACTGCAATAATTTTAAGATAGATTTTTTCTTTTTAGAAACTCCCATAGCTTTTTCATCAAAAGCAGAATTTTTTACCATCTCAGTTTTATTGCCTTTTTCATAACCATAAACATTTTGTTTGCTGTCAGAGTCAGTTTATAGTATGAAACTACTCGCAAATACATGTTTGTTTTTTGTGTATTGTCTCTTCCTTGTGTAGTTGGTGGACTGTGATAATTTGCTCACCAATCCCGATGTGATGTGGAAGCTTATGAAAGAGAATAAGACCATCATCGCCCCAATGCTTGACTCCCGTGCTGCCTATTCAAACTTCTGGTGTGGAATGACTTCGCAGGTATTTGGGTGCACACATTTGTTAATGTTGCTTTAATGAATGCTCTCAAATCCTCAACTGTTAATCAACTCTGCTCATTCAGGGTTACTATAAGCGCACCCCTGCCTACATACCCATTAGGAAGCAGCTGCGTAAGGGCTGTTTTGCTGTACCCATGGTCCACTCCACCTTCCTGATTGACCTGAGGAAAGAGGCATCCAAACAGCTGGCCTTTCATCCACCACACCCTGAATACAACTGGGCATTTGATGATATTATTGTGTTTGCATACTCTGCTAGGATGGCAGGTATAGACTTTAAAGCGTAATTAAAATATGTCAAACCTTTTCCCCCTAACACTGTGAACTAAATGGTGTAAAACATTTCTCTCCACAGATGTTCAAATGTTTGTATGTAACAAAGAGACCTATGGATACTTCCCTGTGCCCCTCCGATCACATAATACTTTGCAAGATGAAGCTGACAGCTTCTTGCATACCGTGCTGGAAGTTAATGGTGAGTAGCTTGCAGTCCCAGTGTAGGATTTCTTTTTTTCCACACCACTCCTTTTTTCCGTTGGCTTTAAGTGTGATATTCCATTTGCTGCTGGTTCATCTCATGACAGATGTTAGCTTAGGTTTCTATGTGACATTTATACCATTTCTGCATCCATCTTCCCTCTCACTGTGTAGTGCGAAATTCCCCAGTGATGCCTTCCAAATACATACGTGCTCCTAGAAAAAAACCTGATAAAATGGGATTTGATGAGGTGAGTACAGAGTGATGTGAAGATGGAATCTGCAAAATGGCACTCTGTTCACGTCTGTGCTTAATGCCTCCCCCCTTCCCCTCCTGTTAGAAACGTGTCATTACATTAAATGGTTCTCCTGTTTACCCATGTGCAGGTTTTCATGATTAACCTCCAGAGACGGACTGACCGTCGAGATCGTATGCTGGGGGCATTGTACCAGCAGGAGATTGCTTGTAAGGTCATTGCAGCCGTAGATGGAAAGTAAGTTTATTCTTTTTAAAATTGCTGTCTACTGATTGAAATACACATCTACTCTATCTCATTTTGTGATATTTGTTATGCTCTCCCTATTTCAGAGCAATGAATGCCAGTGAAGTTCAATCTCTGGGCATCCATATGCTCCCGGGATACAGTGACCCCTATCATGGTCGACCACTGACAAAAGGAGAACTGGGATGTTTCCTTTCCCACTATAAAATCTGGAAAGAGGTGAACCTCAGAAGTCAAACATGTACACATTTGTGAAGCAGGTACACCAAGTGACTTATCATTACAACTATGTCTTGCTCTAGATAGAGGAGCGACGCCTGACCACCTCTCTGGTGATTGAAGATGACCTGCGCTTTGAAGTCTTTTTCAAACGCCGCTTAATGAACTTGATGATTGAAATACAGGAAGAAGGACTGGACTGGGATCTCATGTGAGTTTTTTTCTCACTTCCTTCCTTCTTTGATTCCCGAGGTTGTTACTCACTTGCATTTTCTTTTTTCTTCCTTGTAGTTATATTGGTCGTAAGAGAATGCAAGTGGATCATCCAGAGAAAGCGGTGCCTAATATACACAACTTAGTGGAAGCAGACTATTCATATTGGACACTAGGTTATATGATATCATTACAAGGTGCTGAGAAGCTTCTGAAAGCTGAGCCTCTGAAGAGGATTTTACCAGTGGATGAGTTTCTTCCTATCATGTACAATAAACACCCTATGTAAGTGAGCACACATAACGTATACTGCACTTCTGCTCAGGAGATTTTCCTGTTTTTGTGATGCTTGACATTACCTTCTCCTCCACAGGACTGATTATATGGAGCAGTTTGAAACTAGGGACTTGAAGGCATTTTCCGCAGAGCCTCTTCTAGTGTATCCAACACACTACACTGGCGACCCGGGCTACATCAGCGACACTGAAACCTCCACAGTGTGGGACAACGACAAGGTCCGTACAGACTGGGACAGAGCCCGCTCAGGAAAAACTGGGGAGCAAGCTGAGATCAGCACCGAGGCCCAGAACTCAGATGTGCTACAGTCCCCTCTGGACAGTACAGCACGGGACGAGCTATGAGACCCTTGTAGAAACTCACAGGTGCACAGGGCAAATGAACTTGTTTTTTTTTTTAACAAGGTGTCATCTGTGATACTTTGTATTTTGTATCATCATGGGGATGTGACATCAGAGTTTGGAGAAAGATTTAATTTAAGTAGATGTGACAGATTAAAAGGCGATCAGGTGTATCTTATGCTTTCCATCATGCTGTTTGTATCGAATATAAATGCACTAGACTTGCCATTTGGGATGGCATTTGCAGTACCCAGCTTCTGTCTGTCATACAGAATTGAATATATACAGTATATATTAGTCAAGGATGCAATTGGACTGTTACATTTCAGTCACTGGGCAATTATGTTTGTCCTAGTTTGACATTACACTGTGAAATGCTTTTACAAATGAATTAGGGATCAACTGTACTGTTTGTCACTGAGCAAAAGCAAAACTGAAATCGACAGTATAATTTTAAAGAAACATCTGCATGTCTTTGGCTTTCATCGTTAGTATTTCCTCTTAACGGTCAACTGTACGTAAGCAAACACTTGAGATGTTTGCAGCAGATCTTTGCCAAAGAAACAACAGACACAAACAAGCAACAGTTTGAAAGCAAATATGTCAGTCTTGCTTTGAAATAATTTATTCCATCCTGGATTCTGCCTTTCATGGCTGCAATAGATGTCTCAAGAATGTGATATCTGTGAGGTACTGATGGGAGATGTTCGCCATCTGATTTTGCACGGGAATGTTATTGGTGCATTGTGCCAACAAAAAATAAAATGCAGAATTTTTGAAAAAGGTTCAATGGTTTATTGCTACAGCATATAGGATGCACATTGCTGTACTTTCCATTATGCTGTGTCGGCTCAGCAGCCAGTAACAAAGTAGTGTAAACAGAAAAAGCTCACTTCACTTAAAACATTTGCAGTATATGGCAGGAAGTTTGGTGCATTATTATGGCAGAGAGAAAACCCACATACACACAGGGAGACCATGCAAACTCCATGCAGAAAGGCCCTTGCTCCAACCGGGTCTCTGTTACACCTGTGTACGGTTTTAAGTACGCGTCTTCCTCAAACAGTGGTGAGCTCTGTCACAGAGAGAAACTGAGTCTTCCAACAACCTGGCATCTTCTCACATTTGATCTGGTATCACTTTAACTTGACACTTTGCTTCAAATATCAGCTATGCCTTGTACCGATGTCAAAATCAGAACTCTTTTTCACAACAAATACAATCTTGAAACACAGTTGCACCTTCTCACTGCATGGGCGGGGTCTGCAGTGTCAGAAAGCTACACTTCCTCTTCCCGTGGTGGTGAAAATATTGGCTAACCTCCACTCTGCCAGAGGAAGATAATTGTCAGAGCTGAAATGGCAGCATGCTACCGATAAGTGTGTCAGTGCATGTACACACTGCAGATTTCCTGCCTCCTCAACAATACTGTCTCGACACAATAGTATGTACAGTGGATTATGTGTGAGTGTAGTCGGTAGGTTCTTGCTGCTGTGACCGTTGAGCAGAAATGGAAGAAGAACAAGTATCAAACCAGGAGTCCTTACAAGCCACAGGTGAGCACAAACAATTACATTTCTTTTTTAAGTATTTCCTTTCAGTAAGTGTTGTCTTTCACTTCATGTATTGTGTTGCCCACATTGGTTTTATATTCTGATTTGATTTGTTTTCAAACCATTTAAAATGCTGTCTCTTACCTGAAAATGTCTTTACTTGGCAATTGGTTTGAATTGGATTATAATCTTACTGTGGGCTGATTTAAAAAAATAGCTTTCTATACTGACTTTCGACATGAGTGATACATGTGGTTGCGTGTGCCTGGACAGTCAAAGAAGGATTGTGAACTTCCTGAACTCTTACTTTGCTTTGACACAGTCTTCTTCTGTCCTTTCTGTGTGACTTCTGTATTTTTTATTTGACAGGAAATTTAAAAAAACGACTGTAATCCATTGCAAACTGCAAAGAATATATAACCTCATTAAAGTATAATTGTATGTGGTCATTGAAATATCGCGTCTATCTGATAAAAATTAGATTATTTTTTGTATTTAGGACATTACATTTGCTTCTTAGTTATTATTTGTACTCTGAAACGCTGCTGGTGTGAAAAACAAGGGCTTAATGTTCATAATGAGATGAGACACGAACTGCGAGCAGGATGTGGTTGACCAAAATGGAGATGCATCTGAGAGAGAGAGAGAGAGAGATTGCCTTTTCATTTTGTGTGTCTGTTGTAAATCAGCAGGTTTTAAGGTTTTTAAGTGTCTCTGGAATACAAACGGTAAAGTTAAAGTTAGTTTTTATTAATCCCCGTAGGGAAAGTATTCCTCTGCATTTTGACCCATCCTAGAATTAGGAGCAGTGGGCTGCCACACTGAGTGGCGCCCGGGGAGCATTGGGGGTTGGGTACCTTGCTCAGGGGTACCCCAGCCCTTTTTGGCCGGGTGGGGATTTGAACCGGCGACCCTCCGGTTAAAAGTCAAGTTCCCTTTCCCCTTGGCCACAGGCTGCCATGGCTGTAATGCATGAATGTTAAAGCATTGCATTATCCAAATGTATTCCTCCATTTTAGTTCACATGTTACGTGTTAGAAATAAGTTCACGAGTCTTTGTCTTTTTTTTACCGCTTTGTTACCACTGATATTTATCCCCACTGATCTTTCTCTTGTTTTATGTTGTTAGTTGGGCATCTGATGCCTTTTGCCGAGCAGCTAAGAAATAGAGCTGTTGTAAACACATGTAAAGTAAAGCAGGACAGAGCTTCATCCTTTCATCACCATGCAAACTTGTACAGTATATTAAAGAAAAGACCTTGGGGATTGTAGAAAGTAATCTGTGTCCTGTTCATCTGTCGATCTTAATGCTCCCATAATGCTACCAGTCTCTGGTTTGGCCTTAACCTTTATACGTGTGTTGGCATGTCATGGTGGTCACAGTGTGTTATTTTGAGGGCTTTTATATACACAAACAAGACAAATTTAACAAAGGGGAAAAAAAATTGATATTGATTGATTGCTCTGTGTTTGGTGGTGAAGATATTTCTGGATTTCAGATCTACATTGGTCCTCTATCTGACACACTGTGTTTTAGACCATATCATTATTTCATGTGTCTTTTCCTTTAGTCGTTTCAGATGTAAAGAAGAGGCATTCTAAATCTGAAACCAAGCGATACAGTGAGATCTTCAGAGATTTCGACAATCTCGAATTATCTCTAATCTCTGCGTAAGTACCATACGTTTACAAATAGTACTAGCGGGTGCTTGTTTTGCCTCCAGCATCACATTGTATGTTCATATTGTTCTTAATACTGTAGTCAAAAAACAATGGCTTGTGAGGCGTCATTCAGAGATTCTGGAAGGGTTTAACTGACTGGAAAGTGCTCGCGATTCAAACTGCTGTGTTGTATCAACTCTAAGCTGTTATTCACAGGCTGAACTCATCCTGCTTTGGATAATCTCTCAATACGCATTGTTTCAAGAGAGAAAGTTATTTAACAATGCCCTTTTCAGCACTGACACCACTCACAGTACAGTTAAGATTTGTGTGATGCAATTGAGCCCAACAATAAGCTCAGTTAGACTATAATCAACATATAACATCTGATTGATTATTTGAAAATAGTGTGTTCCTGCCATATTAGGTATTGCTATTTACTGTATGTCTTTATTCATTCCTGCTGCGTTTAGTGAAGGGGAGGATCTGCTGGCAGACATTGACTCACAGTCCCTCTCAGAATCCATCACTGCCGACGGCTCAGAGCTCATAGACCAACACGATGAGTCTGTAAGGAATCCATACTGTTTTAAACACTGACATACATGACATTCTAATGTTTCTGTCCTGCTTGTTGTTAAGGAAAGCTGTCGATGATGGCAGAAACTGTGTTGATTCTTTTAAAGAGACTGCTTGTGGAGCATTATTGATTTTCTTTTTTTCTCTTTGTTTATTTGTTTTTTTCCAACAGAGTGAAGAGGCATTTTGCGTACAGGTACGCTCTGAGGGCAGTGAAGCTGATGGATGCTCATCAGGTATGTTGTGAGTGCATGTGTGCCTGTCTATAGCATCTCCTGTGAGTGTCAGTATCAGTTTGTTTAATTTAACTAGTTGTAATGATTAAAATCACAGGTGTAGACCATCACCATGATGAGACTGACATCCCAAAAAATCCTTAATGTCTGTGACACCTTCTTCAATCTTTACTTCACTTGTTCATACATATATATATATATATATATATATATATTAGCCACAAGTTGTAATTACCCTGCTGTAATAAGATTAGGATAAAGAAAGAGGATTAAAGTTGGACACAGCTGCTCTCAGGTTTTACCTTATAAACAAGGGGAAGACAGCGGGGCCTAAAGAAAAAAGAAAGACGGGGTCACAGTAAAGGCAGTAAATCCAAAAAGAGTGTGACTCGACCCCTTCAAGTCACAGGACACTGTAAGAGCATTGGAATTGCAGGAACAGAGAGCATTGGCTGTGAAATAAATGCGAGTATAGCCAGTAATTGACTGAATATTGCAACACTAAAATCATTCTTGGTGCTTTCATTTTGGCTCTAAATTTGGCTCCAAGTCTTGGCATCGCTCTGCAAAAGACCAGTGATTTTCCAAAGATACCAACCCTTCGTGTCATTTTAATTGACTGCCACGCATTACTAGGGCATGCGCTCCAGCAATCTGGTTTTGTTTGCGCTCATTGGTTGGGGTCACACACCAGGAGGTAAATCTCACACGATGCTTCTCTAAAGCCTCACTCTGCAATCTGGTACTGACATGGATAATCCCCAATCTGGATGCTGGAAGCCATGGCCATGAAGCAGTTGAGAGTCTGTATGGAGAGTGATTTCTTAAAGTGCTCATTTCCCTCCCTGAAACGAAACATAAAGAGGAAAGGCTATGAGAGGTCAACACTGCAGGGTTGACCTCTGGAGTTGCCTGGTCTTTGTTGTGGATTGTGCTAAGAAGAAAATATCACCATGTTTGGATTTTTATACCACTCTAACTGTTTTACATCTGTGTAATGTGAACAGGCCAGAATTGTCCTGAGTGAGGAACTTGAGAGGGAACTTGTTCTGCTTGCTCATAACTGAAAGCATCTGAACTGCACTGTGGTCCCTTTGCAGAAGTGAAAATTCTTCAAATGCATCTTTTGCACTGAACTCTGGCTGCAGGGCAAAATGAAGATGCGCAGGAATAGATTTTAATTACAGCCTTTATTTGATAAATTGTGTTGGAGGGGAAGCAAAATGATGAAGGGGGGAAAAGAAAGGAAAGTGGTGCGGAGTCTGAGTGCGGAGTTTGAGAGAGACCACATGAGTGTCACTCGTCCGCCCTGTGTCAGTGTGAGTCACAGGGGAAGAACAGAGAGTGGCTGTCATATCAACACCCGGTTTGCCTGACCACAGCTGTGACATGGCGGTCTGTGATACTGCACACTGGCACTGAGTGGTGTTCCTCACCCTCCTCTCACAGCACAGCTTGTTTCTGTTGAGCTGACTACAAGTGAGCAGGTGTAAGAAGGAGTGGCTAGGCAGAGAGAGGAAGAGGGTTTAGAGGGAAGTTATTCAGCTCAAGCTTTGTCTGATCTATTGAAACTCAACTCCCTCAGGTCACATACACGCCTGTGTCATCCAGGAGATGTAGGACTGATTATAAAAAGAGATTTTTGCCAACCAGCAACAGTGTACGCTCATCTTATTTCTCATGCAAGAGACTCATACATGGCCATGACACCTACTGGAAACCACATTAGGAAGAGGAGGAGCAGCTATGACTTATTACACACAGTCAAATGTTTCCTGTTTTTTTTTTAAGTGACTTTTGATCATTATCATCTTGTCTGACGAAGTCATGGAGCTTGGGGTTGATACTCTACAGAAGATAAGTGTTTCTTTGAGGCTAGAGGCTGTGTGAGTCCTCCAGGAGATTGGGTTGTAGCCCAGCCGACATTGTGTGCGCCCTGGTAGAGCTCCAAGTGTGTGGAGCCTGCAGTGATGCTGATGTACTCCGTCTCAGCCCAGGAAGCAGACTTGGCACTTTGTCGCTGTGAGGATGGAGTGGAAGCAGCGCTGCAGTATGCCAAGATGTGGTGCCGCTATGCCAAAGACCTACTTGCCTGGATGGAGAAGAGAATCAGCTTGGGTAAGTGCTCATGCAACTAAATGAATAAAATAAAATGCCATCACTGTAGCTTAGGAGGAAGAGCCCATTGTAGACAAATGCTGTATCAGGAAGTCCTCTCTGAGTGTCTTTTTGTGGGCATGACTCACAATATAAAGTATTTTGACATGAGAAAGTCCATACATTTCCCAAGTTGATTTAAGTAAATGTGACTAAAAGTTGTCTTAAATAAATAAATATTCTTAACATTACAATACCAGTCTCTCTGTAGAGCAGATGCATCTCTAAAGCAACAACAGTACAGATATTTTTGAGGGTTGATATGATTGAGCACCAGGATGTAACCTGCTGTAACATGGTGTCTCTATTATTTCAGTCAGTGAGGATTTCTGTGGGTGGTGCAGTCACTCCAGTGAGCTACATATTGCATACACACACACACACACACACACACACACACACACACACACACACACAGACGGGATTAGAGGGCAGATTAGCTGTCAAGAAGAGGGTAATACAGGAGATGAGGTGCCTTTTAGAGTATATAGGCAGTGATTACTCCAGCATCTGCCTGTACAAGTGACCAGTGTCCAGACTGGAATGCTGAGCATATAACTAATCAAAATACAACAGAGAGGCTCAGTTATGTAAAGAAGCAGTGTTAAGCAACAGACAAATGCTGCAGGGTGGAGCTCAGCCACAAACCACTGTGGATTGCACATTGTAAAGCAATGACACGTGATCCCTAATATCCACACTAATGTGTCCAAAGAGCAGTTGTGAGAGTGCTAGAATCACATCAATGCTGAAACACAGCCTGATTATCCCAGTTTTGGATGTTTAAGTTTAAAATAAATGTCTTGTGGTCATTTGTGTCAAATCAGTTCTACTGACATGGTCAAAATGAATGGATGACTGATGAGCTTTTCAGTCAATTTTGGAGTTGTCGGAAAAGGTGTCCCAGAAATTGCTTTTCAAGCTTGTTCTGTTTTTTTTCTGAACAGAACAAGAATTTGCAAAGAATGTGATGAAGACAGCCGAAGGAGCAAAAGCCAGTGTGGCACAGCAGGTTCAACTTTGTTTACTGCAAGTGTAGAAAAAGCAGTGTTGTTGTGATTATCTCAGATTGTGCCACTGAATTATTTATGTATTTGGCAGAAAGCTTGTGTTTGTGACTTGCCTGTTGCCTGTTTTAGGAAATGATGCCTTTACAGTACATCTACACCATGGCACTGGAGCAAGATATCAAGAACAGCGTGACCTCAAGAAAGACTTCTGAGCTGCTACAACACCGCTGTTACCAAGTATGGAAAGTCACAAATTCACCTGTACAAAAACACAGGCGTGTAACAATGACTTTGTGCTTAATCCTTAATCTTTTTCCCTCGAAGGCCTTGACTGCCAAGAGGAATGAAATTGACAAGTGGCGCAGAGAGTTTAAGGAGCAGTGGACAAAAGAACAGAGGAGGATGGTGAGTGAATTCAGAATCTTGTTTATCACAACCTCAGGATGTTCCTGAGGATGTTTGAATCAGAATCTACAGCAAAAATATGGATTAAGCTTTGTTAAAGAATATTCAGTCTCTTATAGGTTCGACAAACTCATCTGTATTTTTTTTTTATCTGTATGTTTTCAGAACGAAGCAGTGACGGCATTTAAAAAGGCTCAGCATCAATACTTTCAACGGTGTGACGAGCTAGAAAAGGCTAAAGCTGTCTCTGCTAAAGCAGTGGACGACACCGCTGGATTTAAAACACTGGATAAGAGGAGGAAGTCTAAGGATGAAGCCCAGACCAAGGTACATTTTAATAATACTGTAGGGTTGTTTATTTCAATGTGTTAATAATAAGTATTTGTATAGCCGCTCAGGTTTCACTCTGTCTCCTCCAGGTGATGGAGGCAGAGCTCCAGTACAGACAGTGTGTGAATGATGCCAGGATCCACCAAGAGGAATTAGTGAAAGTCAAGGAGAGACTTATTACTCACGTCCGCAAACTCATCTGTCAGGGAGACACTGTGCTCAAAGAGGTTGGTATGAAATCAAAGAAAGACTTCCTGCTACACAGGTTGTCCAGTGGGGGAGTCTGTAAGCATATGTGAGATATATACAGTACAAAAATGACATTCATATTTTCTTATATATTGTATTAATTCATGATCAAGCATGTATGTAACTAAAATCTTCACTTCTGCACAAATAAATGCATGTCTTATGGAATTCAGTATACTAGTCTACTTGAGCAATGCTTTATTAATGATATGTTTACTACATTACAACTACAACTTTTCATTATTATAAAACAACACCTCTCCTCTCTGCATCAGGCCACCGTCAACATGTTTTACTTCCAGCGGCAGCAGATAGAGTCCGTCCCCCTTGACTACCACAATCTGGAGGTGACGTGCAGATCCCTGGAGCCCGGGGAGCCGTACCTGCTCTACATCCTCAGCAAGCGCCGCCTCGAGCAACCTTTGCAAGACTTCACCTTCCAGGAGTATGTTCCTCAGGGCAAAGGGTATGATCAACTGTTCATATTTGTAAAGACATTTTCTCTTCCGTCTATTTAAATGGGGAAAACTATTTTGGTGCGTTCTGTGTACTTCTGCTTCTTTATTAATCTTTTTTACTTTTATTTGAAAGGAACAGACGAAAACCCAACAGTGCCCTCAGCTCTCTGCAGGATTCTTCATCTCTGACAGATGAGAGCTCTTACAGGAGACCCAGTGATGGCAGTAAGGACTCCCCTCTGCCTTTATGACTGTTTTAAAAGTCTCCACTTTCATTCAATTTCATTCATGTTCTCCTATTTGTTTGGGTGTCATTTAGGGAGAACAGGGTGCAGTGACAGTGAGAGTTTTGGGGGCAGTCTAGAATCTCTGTCCAGTCCTGGTAAGCACACGCCTTTATTTGTTTATATGTTCCTTCAAATTCATATGACAACATTGTAACGGTAATTGTTTCTCTGCTGCACATGAATGCGAAACTGAAGCTCACAGTAACAGGAGGCTTCCTAAAACCGCGTCCACATTAACCGTGTCCTCCGATGACCTGGATGAGCACTTGGCATCAGAATCGGGTTCGTTGCTCCATTTTTATGTCTCCATACCTGACTTGAAATACATCACCATGGGCATTGACTCATGTGTTTAAACCATGTATTTTTCCTACAGAGTACACGGATTGTCAGCTAGTCAAGGTGCGCACATTTTCTCGAGCAGCAATAACACACCGACTCAGGAAGATGAAGAGTAAGATGGCAAAATGCAAGCAGTGTGACAACTACATTGTCGTCAGTGGGGTCGAATGTGAGGAGGTATGAAGCCCAATGCTAGAGAAAAGGACAATTTGGGGAAGACTGATGTAGAGTAATGTAATCTCTCCTATTCCTTCACTGCACCTTCAGTGTGGGGTGGCTTTACACAGGAAGTGTATGGAGGTGTGTCAGCTGGAGTGCGAGCACAGGAAAGGCACTGTGTTTGGAGTAGACCTCTCTCTACTAACTCGTGACAGGCCAGATGAAGTGCCCTTTGTGGTGCAGCGCTGCACATCTGAGATTGAGAGTCGTGCTCTCTCAGTCCAGGTATTGTTTGCCAGTTATTACAGTCAGTAGCCAAAATTTAGAGGCTCCCGGTTGTTCGCTATGGTTTAAAACTGGTCTGGTTTTGCTGTTAGGGGGTGTACCGTGTGAGCGGATCCAAGCCTCGCATACAGAAACTCTGTCAGGCCTTTGAGATGCAGAAAGAGCAGGTGGACCTCTCTGACCTTTCACCCCACGATATCACCTCGATCCTCAAGCACTTCTTCAAAGAGGTACGGAGGCAACTTCACAGAATTAAACAGGATGATGATATGAGCTCATGTTGATTAAATATCTGGGTGGAAAAAAAATCACAACATATTCTCACTGTTTTCTCTTCCAGCTTCCAGAGCCAATACTCACCTTTGACCTGTACAACGACTTCATTGCTGTGGGGAAGACCATTCAACTTTTGAGTGAAAGAGAGCAGACGCCAGACACTAATGAGATCACGAACATCATCCACAACATCCAGAAGCTACTACAAAAACTTCCTCCATATTGCTACAGCATTTTGCAGCACATGATGTCTCACCTGCAAAAGTGAGCATGGAGCTGACTAATAAACCTTCACATTGGTTACACTGTCCACTACAACACTAAGTTCATATGGGCTTAAAATTCAAAACTGTGCGTTTGCTTTTTGAATTTGTCTTCACAGAGTTTCAGAAAACTACGAGAACAAGATGTCTGCTAGCAATTTGGGCATTGTGTTTGGGCCAACACTATTGCGCCCCCTTGTGTCTACAGACATGTCAATGATTGCCCTGCTGGAGACCAGTTTCCAGGCTGTCCTTGTTGAGTTTCTCATCACACACCATGACATAGTTTTTGGCCTTCAGCAGAGACCCGATACACCCCCTCCTCCAGTCCCCACTGCACCTCTTCCAGAGAACCCTCCCAGAGCTTCCTGTCCACTGGACGGGGACGTCTACATCAGCCCACGACATGAGAACTCATCCAAAGAGCGCCCACGCTCACTAGAAGTAAGTGCTGCAGCCTCAGATCATTCAGGACTTTAAAGAGTAGTCTTCATTTGACTGCTACTTGTGTTTCAAAAGGGATCAGTGGCTGTTGCTTTGCATGTACATAAGGGCAGAGAGAGTTCGTACATGAGCTGATTAATTCACCTGTTGTTTTAAGAGGCTTAGCACTTGGCATCTTAGACCTTAGAGTTATTCTGTCAGTCTTAACATGCTGTACAGCTACTGCCTTCTCTGCTTCTTCTGCCTGCATGACCTATTTTCAAGCTTTGGCGTTTCTCTTCTGTTGCTTATGAACAAAACATATTACAGTGGCTGTAGCAGATGGTTTAGAGACACAGACAAAATAAATGTCACTTCCTCAATAGGGTTAAAAAAAATTAAAAAAATTGACATTTCCGACAGTTTCAAATGTCCTGAGTGAAATTTACTTTATGAGGGATGTAAATTGGCTCAATGTCTCATCCCAGTTTTGTTTCCCCACAAGTACTGTTTCACTACATAATGCTGTAGTACTGCACTATATCAGGCATCGATGTGGTCTGTAAACATCCGCCACTCAATTTGTGTCATTTCAACAGAGTCGAATCAAGAGAGAGTCAAGCGAGGGTTATATATCTGACAAGTCTTCATCCAATGAGGCAGTGGACCAGCTCAGCCCTGAAGCCAATGAGAGAGCAGGTAGGCGGGGTGTAGTGACAGAAGAGTTACAAAGCTTAATCCTTAGTGATGTGTCAGCAGTAGTTTTATTTTACTTTATGCAGTGGTTTGTATTATAAAATATACATTATTTTTGAGCGCAACTTTGCTTGTTTGGGGCATTGCATTATATTTATAGTGTAGTTTGCTCTATCTTCCCAAGCACCAGATAGTGGAGGTACAGAGTGCCTCAGGGGTCTGTTGCAGTTCCTTTTTTTTCTCAAGTGACTCGTTTCCTCCTTCTATTTTTAAAACTAACACTTCCATATTTTGTGACTGAAGCCATTGTGTGGCATTAATATGTAAAACTGTGTGAGTCAGGTGTTTTTTCTGCAAATTCTTTTTTATTTAAATGCTACATTGATAACGTGGTTATTTCAGTTTCAGTTTTTTTCTTTTACTTTTGAGTCTTGGGCATATTTAAACAGCAATCTCACAAAAATAATGGCATTTTACTTTTGCTGCCCTTGAGGTTTCATCTTTTCTTTGCTGGCTTTACTCTTGCTTTGCAGCAGCCTCAGGGCCTCTGATCACTCATGACAATTGCATCTCCAAAATCAGTGCATTCTGCTCAGGGGTGCACCTCCAGCAGAACACAACCTTAAGTATAGGTTGCTGATTGAAGATTCTGTGTTTGCTTAGACCATGTGAAAACGACTTGCATAATCTAACTGCACTTCTTTAATGAATAATCCACTTGTTCACTCTTTTCTGCCGCAGTCCTGGCTATAAGAGCGGCATCAGCCCATCATAAGAATGAGCTGGTGGAAGAACCAGACTCTGATTTGATGACTCAGCCATGCTATCGCCTCACCAGACAGCCTGTGATGTATCACCGGCATCATAACACTGGAACTAGACTCTCCAACCCAGGTCGTGCAGCTAGACAGCCTGCAGCAGTGAGGGGCAATACGGGGAGTGCTGACAGCAGCCGCAGCTCTTCTCCAGAGACTGGGATGCATAGACATCCCCAAAAGGTCCACTGTGAGAACAATCACATGCCCCACCACTCTGCCAATGTTGCAGGGAGTAAAGTGGATCTTCCACTAAGCCCACGTAAGGTTATGCAGTATATGTTAGGACTGGATCCACCTGAGACACTGTCTGATACAACACTGGATTTCTCTCAGGAGGAAGCAGATGTGTGTCCAGCTCATCTGAACACAAACATGTCCAATAACACACTGAGTGCTGGACAGTTGACTCTGTGTCACTTATCAAAGACATTTCCTGTTGAGCACAACCTGACCTCACCAGCCCAGAAGATCCTGGCAAGTCTGAAACTGAGACGCAGCCACTCGGGGAAAGATGAGCAGCTCTTTGTCTAAAGGAGTGGTGGAAATTTCCAGAGAGTTCACCGAAATACACTTGCACAAGGGAGATCCTTAGTATCAAACTGCCTCTAACTGTTTGGCACTTATCGACTGTTTTCAGCTGTTAGTAGGAAAGTTCAGGTGTGAAGCCACAGCCTTGTCTCAACTAATCCTGTTTAAGAACTGGATCTATTGACCATCCAGCTGTCTGATGCCCACGAGGACATTTGAGGTGTTAATTGAATGCATTTGAATGTAACAAGCAGGTGCTTTAAGTTTTCAGATTACTATACTCGACATGTTTTTGTCCCAAACAAACTATAATAAAGCCTGTGAAAAAATACAAATGAAGTCTGTTTGGAGTTAAATTGTTAATATTGTTGTGTGTTTTTCTTGTTTTGTTTTTTAAAAATAAGTAGGCTCCACATGGGAAAAGCATGACCCGGGATTTGTAACATAATAGATGATTTTAGTCTAGTGCACCTTCCCGGTTTTCACACAAGGGGGCGATAGTCTTCCAGTGCGAGAGGAAACATGTCAAACACACAATAGTAGAAGGGAAATAAACCATGTATGTGCAATTACTACATGGTGTTAAATAGCTCTTCTTACATCAGCCTTTTGAGAACAAAGGGATATTTATGGATGTTTCTTTGGTATAAAGTGAGTGAACATTTTGTAAATGTGTGTTTGACTACAACTATATTTTTGCCATTCATTTTTGTTTTGATCATATTTCTCGGCAATTTAATGTTATCATGCCACTTAAGGACCATGATCCATGGCTTTGAATTCGCTCCCTTATTTCTCTCTCTTGCCTGAATCACAAATGCAAAAGATCACCCCCATCTGAGCCATCAATAGGCTGCATCATCGCTCGTCTTCCCCTCATCATCTCCCGCACCTTCACCCTCCCTCCACGTCTGTCCATCTCCTCCCTCTGCGCTTTTTACGCGCAAAACAAGTCAAGAGCGCACACACGGCAGGCGGAGAAAGAGGAGAGACAATAGACAATAGTGTGGGTCATCATGGTATTTAGATTCCTGTGGTCGTAGGGTTAAAACATGCTGACCGGACTGTGAGATACAGGTGAACGATCTGTGACACGCGCGTGTTCCTTTACTGGCCCGAAACTTTCCTCCACGTTTTAATGTTGCCAACCGAGATTTCAGGAGGAGTGTGTTTCACCTCAAGGTAGGAACAGGTCGTGTGTGTGTGTGTGGTGTTCGTGTTATTGTTTCCCTTGTAGATAATTTGTTAACAATGTGCTGCTCATTCCTTCATGCTTTTTTTGTTTAGTCCGGGTTTATTCAGCGTGTTTCCTTCTTCTTTCAATGCGGAGGTTAACAGATGGAGTCACGGTGACCTTCCACTCTGAGAAGTTATGCTCTTTGATTTTGGCAGGTAACATAAAAGAGCGGATTATTAACGTGGAGATTAACTCCTTTTTTTCTTTTTCTTTTCTTTTTTTACTTGAGTTGAATTTCACTTGTGTGAGACTGAGCGTCAATATAATTCAACATGTTTTTTTATGAGAATAATAATCAGTTTGAATTGTTGCACCATGACAGACGATATGCATTACAACTCGTCTTTACAGCTGGTTAAAAAAAAAAACATATTTTAGGGCGATATTTCAGTTTAAATGAATGAAACAAAGAAAACATCTTTTGTCTGCTTTTCATAATCTACTGACAACATTACGACTGGCTCAGAACTGGAGAATGTCATTCTTTACAGTGCAAGTTGAACTGATTCTCAATCAGATTACTTATTATCAGAATACATAATTAATCCCCATGGGGGAATTGGATTGATCCTATATTGATCCGCATATTTATAATAACATTCAAGTTCATGTTTCAATCAGACAATTATTTTTATGTTTTTTCAAGAATTTAGATAAAGACTAATCTTTATTAAACTACTTATTAATATATTTTTTACTCCATCACGCATATTGTTCCTTT
Source organism: Solea senegalensis (assembly GCF_019176455.1). NCBI lineage: Eukaryota > Metazoa > Chordata > Actinopteri > Pleuronectiformes > Soleidae > Solea > Solea senegalensis. The sequence goes on from NC_058038.1 coordinate 8,348,257, forward strand.
ATTATTGTCTATGTATCATGTATCCGCTAATACAACCTGGTTCTCCTGAGGGGATTAATAACGTGGCGATCTATTCTAGTTATCGGTGAATCAAACAAATATGTCAGTGATTAGGGGGGAAATGCCAAATCACATTAGTTGTATTTACGTAATTAATTTGTTTTATCTCATTCCTTTATTGTGCGTATAGCGATGCAACAATCATCCAAGCCCTTTCTCAAAAAGGCCTCCCCCAAATGTGATGGTTAAAGTCCACAAGGCTTTTCTACAGATAGAGTCGACAAAATATGTAAAAAAAAAAAATTCTGGTTATTAGTCATTTGTCAACTATAAATATTGTGCTATTAACGTATTATTTTAAAAGGAAAACACTGAAGAGTGTGATGAAGACAGTGCAGAGCAGAATATATTCATCTGTGCTTTTATTTGTGGATTTAAACAAATAAATAATAATAATAATAATTTTAGTTTAGAAAATGCCACGGACGCCATGTGCTATAACTGGTCTCATTTATTTTAAATAAACTAACTGACATTAAATGTTTACAGTTAAACTATTGATTTAAATTTGATTTAAATTATTGTTTTTTTTCCCCAATACTTCAATAAAAAATGAAATCATTGCAAAACCACAATGTTTAATGATGTCTTTTTTATTTCCTTATATGACAGATAAATTAAGATGAATGTGAGAACACAGGTTTATCTAATTGTATCATTTTAATTATTTGTGATTAATTTTTAATTGTTGTTGGGGGGTTTTTAGTATACGGGTGATATTTAAAGGCTGACATATAGATTTCCGGCCCTAAATGAAGCGTGTATTAATATTATAATGCTCAATTCTCATGTTTTATTCTATTCTGTTCAGATCTGCCTCGATTTTTTTATGTACTAATTATTGTGTTGTTACATCTGATTTCAGCAACATCAATTCATACCAATCTGTGTGTGTGTGTGTGTGTGTGTGTGTGTGTGTGTATGAATCTACATGATGGAGACTTCATATTTCGCCTTGATCTGCGTCACCTTGCAAACTTTATCTCACTGCTTACTTTTAGTATAAAGCGGTTTCTTCAGTGAATCGTCAGAAATAACACATTTGTACTTTGTTCCTGTTTGTCCTGTCATGCAGCGATCACACTGAGGGAAGGAGTGAAGGGATGAAAACAGAGGAGACACAGCAGTCCTGTCTGCAGCAGCCTCCATCCTCGACGCCTTTTGGTGAGATTTGCACCACCATTTGTTGCTTAAGGCCCGGACGAAATAAACGAGCACAGCCCATGAACAAGCCCGTGTTGGAATATTTGACCCTCAATATGAACATCGAATAGAAACGTCAGAATCAAATCATGTTGTTTGTGGTTGTGTGGGAGATTGTATAGCGTGACACCAGTAAAACAATGACATTTTTCAGATCCAACAGGAATTCAAAACAGCTTATTTTAAGGGATAATCACTTCTAATATAATAATAACAATATTAATAAATGGCTAGGAAAGCAAAAAAAAAATATTATGGATACTTTTAATGGTCTATATTCCGCGTAATATTAACGGCTGTAATAACTTTTTCTTTCATGTGGATTTTTGGACAAATGTTGTGCGCCAGCTGGTGTCCAATAATACACAGATTTGTGCCATACTATTAAAACCATATTGTGCCTTTTTATTAAAACATAAGTGAAACAGTGTAGTGGCTTTGCTGTCATCATTTTAAGTGGTGTTGTATTAATTGGGCTCGTCATCACCACATGTATTTTACATTTCCTGTCTCTGTCTCTGTGTCCCTGTATTTCTGCCTCCAGGTCCTGAGTACAGGCGCGGGGGTGAGGTGTGCGCGGGCTGCGAGTCTCCCATCGCAGACCGCTTCCTGCTGCGCGTGAACGAGCGGTCCTGGCACGAGACCTGCGTCAAGTGCGCCGTGTGTTTGAGCACGCTCACCGGGACATGTTACTGCAGGGACCGACTGCTGTACTGCAAGCACGACTATGAGAAGTAAGAGCACACACACACACACACACACACACACGCGCGCCGTGGTAACATGTTGAACTCCATTTAAAACAACGATGCATTAGAAATACATACTGTCACTGCACACTGTAAAAGTACAACTACAACAATATGTCCAACCCATTAAAATGCATTTTTCAAACCAAATTCCAGTTGTTTGTGTTCAAGGTAAAATCTTAATCTGGAAAAAGAAAAACCTCCTCATAGGATTCAACAGGAAGATACATTTATGTTGAAGATAGTGAAGACAAGACTCAGTGTTTTCATTTCCCTTTTTCTGACACCTGCAAATTACAAGGTCATTTCCTAATGGGAAGATTTTGAATCAAATTATTATTTAAAACTGGATTTTCCATAAAACTAATAGAGAGAAAGGACAACAGCTGTAAGTACTTGACCTTGTTTACTTATACCCTACAAACAAAAGCAGAAAACCAGGGCACAAATTCTACAACAAACAACGCCTGTCCTTCACTGAACACGTAAAGAGCAAATCAATAATTATGTGTTACAAAAGAGGTGAATATGAAATTCTACTGACGCAATTCATCCAAAACATTCCTTGTAAACAGGAAAAGAACTTAAGGTGAAAAGGCAAATCTGGAAAATTAGGACAATACACTCAGCGTGCTTTATCTGCCAAACCCTGCTTTATGATGGAAATTCAATTTGACCCTGCGTGCACGTCTGTCATCACAAACAAGGGGAGTGTGTACAAAATAGATAACGTCATCCCCAAAGTTCAAACATGTCCGTCTAAGTATGAAAATGTGTCCACTATCAAAGGCAGCTTTAAAATAAATTTCAAATGATCATCTAAACGAACTGTCAACATGCAACTGAATGAAAGTGTGATTCTATAGCTGGTATATGCTGTACATATGATGACAGAATAGAGTTGAACTGTCATGCAGTGTGTTTTATGTAAAGCCACTTAAGGGGATTTAAGGAGTATTTGAACAATGAATTGGTGTTTATAATATTAGAATACATCTGTTTCAGAGCCACTTTGTCTTCCTGATAGGACTCTTGTCATGCTTTATAGTCATTTAACATATATATATATACATCATGTGAACATAGCAACACAATTTTCTAAATTGTTAAGCACAGCTTATACTTTATATAAAAATGCCTTATTTTTGTTATCTATGATGATTTTTTTGTGTGTTTGTGTGTATGTGCCTGGTATTGCTTATGTTGTGGGGACCTAAATCTGTTCCTTATAGGTACACAAATTAAGTTGCCATAACATAAATTACTACATATTTAGGTGGAGACATGTTTTAAAGTGAAGTTAGGGTCGGGGTTAGGATTAGGCCAGTAATTATGGTTAAGGTTAGAGTAAGTCTCCAGGAAATCAATCTAAGTCAGTGCAATGTCCTCTGAAGTCATGGAAACCTGTGTGTGTGTGTGTGTGTGTGTGTGTGTGTGTGTGTGTGTGTAGTGTGTGTGTGTGCGTGCTGTGGCCAGAGGGTGTGAGCTCCAGGAGTGGATGGTTGAAGGACGAGCCTGTAGCTTGTTATCATTGTTTTGAGACGTGTCAGACAGCATCCAGCAGCACACAGACTCTCCCTCTGTACCTGGCATCTGGAGGAGAGAGAGAGAGAGAGAGAGAGAGAGAGAGAGAGAGAAAAACTAAAAAGAGATATAAAAAGAACTAAATTGTATGTTTACCTGGAAAAATAAGTAGAAAAAGTGGAGACAATAGTTCATCATAAATGGGTCCGTGTTCAGCGATGGAGAGTAGAAACACATTTGCTGTCCTCGTGTGATGATCGTACTCGCAGACCCACATTAATAGTCTACACCTCGTTCACTGTGGCGTTGATTTAGTCAACCATACATTGCGTATGGATAGTTGCCTTGTTGTGTTGAGTCTGTGCCAGACTTGGCACACAGCTCTGCCTGTGACCTTCAGCAGATCAGCAACAATGTCTCCTTGTTTTCCCCACAGTCTGTCCATCAGCGCCTTACACTACACACTCCTCCCTCCCATCCAGAGCAGGTGTGCGCGCATTGTGATGGATAACCATGTCCAAGAATTTGGAATGTGCATAAGAATTTTGGGGGAACTTTCACAATTAATAGGGGATGATTATGTTTTTCTCCTATGAGTCCTCTGCATGGAGCTTGGATGCATTGTTAGTTCAAGTTTCCTGACGTCTGAATGCATTAATATGATGGGGTTTTGTGCATGTCAGGCAGTAGATTATCTAATTTACTGATAAAGATTGTGTTGACAAAATAGGTATGTGGTAAGACAGCATCTTACAGGCGTTTGAGCTCATACTGGGCCATTTTCCATGTCTCCTTCGTGGAGTGTCTCTGGTTTGTCCAAATATTTTTAATTCATCATTTGCTTTGAATTACATCACCCCGCACAATGAGACAAACAGACTTCTCCTCCCTGAAGCTTTCTCAGCACAAGCGGCCAGTCACACGCTGCTCATTTGCCCATGGGTTTTGTAGAATCAAGAGAAAATGCTGAACTATAAGTACATGCAAGTTGTGCTTTTGGTCGATATCTGTTATTTTTCTTCAATACTTGTTAGTTTTGGAGTGGAAGCGTTCTGCTGATTTTTCTAAATTCAAATGAGAAAACCAATTTAATTTGAAATGACCCATCCCCCCACCGTGATTCGTCTAGGCTATGAAGTGCCTTCAAGGCTTAAGTTTCTCTAACATTTGCATGTTTAATGTTTTCAAATGATACCTTGCTTCAATTATTAAAAACTAGCAACCAGTGCAACGTGTTATCTTAGAATAGAATAATGTATACATGTGCAGAAAGTATAGGTTCAGTTCTAAGTCACGTTCAAGTTCAGTCATTAAAGCTTTGGGTAATAAATAAGCATACATCTCACTGCCACCCATTATCCACGTAAAAACAGGAGGTATGCCTTTAGTTTTGAGTTTCCCCAGTCTCAATCTGTTATGGAAATGAGGGGATTTAGTCACAATAAACTCAAGTGCATCTTGTGGATTTTACCAGTGGATTTATTTTTTTTGTTTTGAAACCTCAAGAAATCGTCTGGAACTCCATTATCCTATCGAGCAGATGTTCAGAGTAAGACTTTGGAATAATCGTGAAGCAAGACTTCCCTCAACACTTGTCTTCATTCAAATAATCAAGACAATGAGCAGAATAACAACATTCTGGGTTCAATATATATCAAGCCAAACATGCATTTATGAACGATATATTGTGTATTTAAAGGAAAGGTGAAAGGTAAAAAATGACATATTCTGATTGTAGGAGCATAAAAGTTAGCATGCACACATAGACCCTCAAAAAGCAGCCTCTTGTTATCTTCAGTCATTGTCTTGTACACACAGGCTCAAGATTACAGTTCTGCCAAACCGAGGAGGCCAGTGCTCCTGGTCAACAGTGCTGAGCCCAGACAGAATGGAGGGTAGTGTGACTGTGTGGAGCCTGTGAACTCTCCTGTAAGCCTTATAAAGGCAGCTTCAGCCCTGAGAAAAGCAGGTCGCCAGGGTGGATATTCAGTAAACCTTGGGTTTAATACCTCACTCTGTGGGGTGGAGGTTACTGAGACAACATCTATAGGTTTACAGACCCTCTCTCTGCAGGCGGAGAGAGGAAGACCCCACCACCACTGTTATGGAATCCACTTCTGCTAACTGGATATCCATGCTAAAGGTCCGACAGAGTAATCGCATTAGGTCACAGCACACGTGCAGTATATGGGTGAATTTCTGAGTCTTGTTTTGTCAAAAATACAGAGACTTAAAGATAGAAACTTCATCTTCTACTCCATCGTCTCCCTTTTACACCCCCCACCGCAGCTACTGTCTCTCTCCGTCTCTCTATCAGTTACCTCGTTCATCACTGTCTGCTTTGTAATAATATTTCTCTATTCCAAACCTCATTTCCTTCTCGTTGAGATTGATAGCAGCGATGACACCAAACAGTTTATCTCCCCGTTTATCCCTTGTTTTCTCTTAATCGCCCACAACCCGCCCACCCACCCACCCCCCATCCCCACTCGCAGCACCTTCTTTGTGTCTCGGGATTGCAGGGGGAGGAGGTGCTGGGGAGGTTGATTGGGTACAGTGCTAATTACCCAGCATTCTGGGCCTGTCCTGTGCTGACAGGTCTGACATTGGGCTACAGGGAAATGCTATTAGGGAGAATTATGCAATGACATGTAAGTGAGACTATAAACACTTTTATCAACTAGCAATGTTAAGTCTTATACCTTACTATAGAATTACTTCTCATCGAAGACCTAAATAGAGGAATGATCATAGATTTCAGTCATTTTTAACCAAACGACAAAAAAAAACATAAACAACATATTTATTGCTATATTTCTGCTGGTCTGTAACCATGACGATATTGATTGTATTTGCTGAAATTGTACAAGATTCACCGGAGACTGGAGACAAAATGTGTTGCATTAAAATACCAATAGCAATGTGTCTATTAAGAAATCAAAATCATGGATGCACTTGGTGCCAACAAAAACTCATAACTTCATAACTTGGGCCAATGGCGCAAAACCGTTTTATGACTACAAAGTGAGATATTGTGAGCTTCTTCTTTTAATAGACATACGTACATTAAGGGTCTAAAAACTCATGGCTGCACTTACAGCTGAGAAATGTACATGTAAATGTCAATTTCAGAGAGGCTACACAAAATGCACATGTGTGGCCCTGACACTGATTCAAACACTCCTCTTTTACGCAGGAGTCATATAAACCTGCAGCTCAACAGATGACGGTTGGAGGTTTGCCAAAGAAAGTGAAGGTGTAGAAGTTTTTGTTTTCTGAAAGTGTGCTGGTGAAGAACGGTCCGATCTTGTGGTGTGACTGAGAGAACAGCACTGAATGTAAAAAGGTTTGAAATGGGATAAATAATGTAAAGTTGAGGTGTCTGAGAGTTTCAGAAAGAGAAGAGCAGCAGGGATGTGCTAATTTTTGTCTAGTTGGGGGGGTTGGTGCGGGGGGGTAATATTGCCACTGTTTTTGCATAATGTGAGATGAGACCCCATCATCTTTCCTCCCCCACAACACTTTTATAACAGACAGCTAATAAATGTTTCATGGCAGAACAAGCTGCTCGCCTCGGCTTTATTAAATCTGAGATAATAAAAGCAGAGAGGGAGAGGAAAAGGAGAGAGAGAATAGGGGGTCACACCAGAGAGAGGGAGAGATAGGGAGATCGGCATAGACTTTTCTCAAATCGACCGGCTGTATCTCCTGTTTCTGGGGCAACGGGTCCCGCTGTCCCCCGCCACCCCCTCCCCACTGCTTCCCGCTCCACCAGAGACAGACAGGAAATGAGAAATGGGCAGACAGGATATTGCGTTCTGGTGGCCTGGGGATTAACTGTGTTATCTAAACTAACACACACACACACACCCTCTCACTCCACACACACACACACACACACACACACACACATCCACAGCCTCACACATAGCATGCATTCTTAGTAGCATCAGGTGTAGATCGCGCACACACACCCGGAGACACATATCATGCAGACCATGCATGTCATGCAGGTTTTTAGCTGTTACTTTACACAGTACATTACATTACGTCTTAAATATTACAGGCGTCAGTGCTGCTCTCATGTAGAGCTGCTGTTATTACGAGGACGTGAGCTTTTCACAGTGTGAGGCGTGACATGTGACTGTGTGAGAGTTTGTGTGGAAATGCCTCTATTGATGTGATGATTCCACACACCACACGTCCTCATCATCATTATGTCGGCCATTCATTGAACAAAAGACTGTTTATGTTTATGATGTTAGAATATTGATGCATGGATGGACATGGGGCACACATGACAGCATCTGTCAGTGTTTTATTGATGTTTGTACCCAGGCACCATATCTGTGTTTACACAAACTGTGCATATTTGTGTTTATACGTGCGTGTGACTATATAGACTTACGTGTGTGTGACTGTACCATATTTGTGTGTGTGTGTGTGTGTGTGTGTACGTGCGTGTGTGTGTGCATGAGTGAGTGAGTGGTGGCAGGGGTAGCGAGTATTGTGGGGAATGCTGGGAGATTTTAATAACACAGAAGCAGTGCAGGGAGATTTAATAAAAGGAGATGATGTGATTACTGAACCCTGGCTCTGAGCCATTTTGCTTCACAGAGCAATATCCGCCAAAAGTGCACGCACATACATCCACACACACACGCGCGCAAGCGCACACACGCGCACATCTAGGAAGTGGATACTAAACAGAATACAATTTTAAAGTAATGTTGTTGCATATCATTTTTCTTTCTGCATCTATCACAAGTCCTTGTGTGTACCTTTTTCTTTTTTCTTTTTAACCATTTTTGAGGCATGAGCAAACACCCACTTATGTGACATACTTTGGTCATTCTGAAAACAAATCTGTTCTTTGGGCTCTCTTACATCATTAAACTGTTCCAAACCTGCAGTTAGACTATAAGCAAACCAATACTCCAATAGTCTTGAAATATGGAGGCATATTGTAACAATTGTTATCACACTGAGAAACATACATACAGTATTTATTGTGTTGAGGTCCAGACAATGTTGTGCTTGTTGGAGCTCTCAGGCAAAACAATGCCACATGACACTGCTTAGGGAGACGAGGAAGATTCTGTCATTCTGTTTGTATGCCTAGGATCTACAATAAAGTAAGCAAGCAAGAGCTCATTATACCCTCCTGATACTTAGGATACATTACCTTTCTCTGCCTCTCAACATTTAATCTCATAATCAGTGTTTGTAATTAGCTGTGGCCCCAAACCCGTCCAAAATCCACAGCAACGAACATGAAGTTGACTGCAGCCAGGGTTTCTGAAGCTGTGCACATCAAAAAGTCTTAAAGTTGACTGTTTTACACAGTCTTCTCCCTGCACTTTCAGCCCATCTCTGCTCGCTGTAATTACGTGTCATGAACATTGCATCACTACATTATAGGAAAACCCTCTGATGAATGCAGAAGCAAATCCTTTTTTCTGACAAACACTTTTTAAGATTCTGTATTATTTTTAGAAAGTTCATATATATATAGTACAATATATAATATATAATATATAATATTACTATAATATTGGTTGAAATTTGATTCCATAGCTGGCCTTTTCTAAATTCAATTCCACTTTTTCAGACTACCATGCAATGATCTCAAATGAAAGCTGAAACGTGCCTGTAAAGTTATGGATGTTCAAAATAAATGTATATATTTTAAAAATCTCTGTATAGAAGTTTCTATATCAAAGAGTAGAAAAAAGTGTGGTGAAATGAAGAAGATTTACAGAAATAGGTAAATATGGAAATACACTACAATGCAACATGTGGTTGTGGAGTATAAATAAATGAGTATACAGTTGATAGAGAGAGTAGTGGATAAATATACATTCTGTTGTTGCTCCTTCAGCTATGACGTCCATAGTGATTTATTGGAAGCTGCACTCTGGTCAGGGCTGGTGTGAATGATACTTCTATTTAGAGGGATTAGACTGATCTACTTACAGACCCCCCTCTGTGGCAGTTGCCCCAAGTTGCCTTCATTTGCCATGTTGAGTAAATTCCTACCGTGCTGTGTACACCCTGATTAGGGAGTGTGGGACTTAACCAGCGATATCATCAGTCTTATGCAAGCAATTCTGTGACAACTCTGTTGTGTTGTATTTTGTTCACAACTAAAAGAGGTATTTAATTTGTTCAAGCCTGTGTTTGAAATGGAGACTGAGGCTGCTCAGAGGAGAGCAGTGGTCATTCTTTGAAGACTCTGTATTCGGTGCCAGATATTATGATGAACACGCAGCTTCTTGCAGCTATGCTAGTGGAAGTGTTTCTTTAAGATGCAGTGTAAGAGTTTCTGCGGGAAATTACTGCTGTCACAATAGGTTTGTGTAGACCTGCTAATGGCAACACTTGTGTCTGCGTTGTGCTGTTGTGTTAGTGACACTGTCAATTTGGGGAATTTTGGGAGTGTTTGGCAGATGGATTGAGAAAGATTAGCCATAGCAGCTGTGGTTGGGACAGAATCACAGATTAGGAGCACTAATGTGCAGACCTGGCTCCTTCTTTACACTCCAGATTTGGGCAGCAACACCTTCCTATCACTCCATCAGGGAGCCTCAACACTTCTGCCTTTATCCCTCCCTCCACCTGCCCCTCCCACCTCCACTCCCGTCTCATCGCCCATTCTCCAATGTACTTTCATATTTCTTACACAGGTTGGTGTTTTGCCTCTGCTGTCTCTCTTTACACCGAAGATCTTGCTTCTCAGTACCTCTTGTTGTTGAAGTGATATTGTACCTACTAGATTTCTAGATGCAGGTGTGTTGCTGCAGAAGTATGGTGATTGTTATGGTAGGGTGGTGCATGTGGGTCGGTAGCCAAATTCTAGATGATTCTAAACCATTAGTAGATTGGTACAAATGTCTGTGTGTATGCCTGCTTGTGCATGTGTATGTGTCTATGTTTGCATGGGTTTATGTGTTTTAGTGTGCATAAGTGAGAGGAGAGAGATTAACCCCATGCTATCCCCAATCCCTGGTTATGAGTTTACAGCGTCTGTCTGGCCATCGCACTGTTTAAACAACAATCTAATTAATCCTGTCTTTATTAGTTTCAGTGAACTAGGGAGGCAGGCTGGGAGGGCATGAGGGAGAACTGGGAATGCTGGCAGAAAATACTACAGAGGGAGGGGGAGGAAACCAAGTGCGAGAGCAGGGATTTGAGAGGAATTTAATGGCAGCGACTTAGGTCTTGTGAATGGAAAAGGGATGTGAAGAGATGGTGAAGCAGGAGCGAAACTGAGGGCTTATAACGTCTCACAGGAGGAGAGATGGAGGCACAAAAGAATCAAAATGGTCATGGAGAAAAAGCAATGGCCCTGAGAAATGATCCATATTAAGCTTTATTCATAATGCTAAATCAGTCCTTTCACATTGTAGGAGGGAGGTGAAAAGTTGATTACCATGCACAGATCTCAACGGTCAAGGAATTAAAAGGGAAAAAAACTCTTGGCGGGCAGCTCTCTCTTCACAAAGTCATCTACTGCCACCTACTGTCATGAGGGAGAAAAGAAAATACCATGTAAACTGCGGACTAATGTAATTCCTTCCAGCAGATGTTCACCTTGTTGCTCTGTGAATTGGGTAATGTTTATACGACCTTTAATTAAGAGACAATGTTGATCTCCAGAATCACCGAAGCTGAATATAAATGTGTCACGGCTCCTTGTCTGTATCTCCAACTTTAATTGCCTTTCTATTTTTTTTTTTTTTTTTGCACTCCTCCTTTTACATGTTACATCTTTTTCTGTGTCTCTAGGCTGTTCATAAGGAAGTGCAGTGCCTGCCTGCAAGTGATTGGACGTTCAGAGTTGATCATGCGTGTGCTAGGCCAGGTGTACCACCTGGGCTGCTTCAGCTGCTGTGAGTGTGAACGCCGACTGCAGAGAGGTGATGAGTTTGTGCTGAAAGAAGGCCAGCTGCTCTGCCGCATGGACTATGAAAAGGAGAGGGAAATGTTGGCTGCTATCAGTCCTACACCCACAGAATCAGGTACGCCTTCAGAAGGTTTGTTGCCATTTACATCAGAAGCTGTCCCTTTTTTTTCCTGTTTATGTCTCACATTAAAAAATGTCTACTTTCATGCATGCAACATATTTTCAGCCAAGCTCAGTCACATTCCACCACAGTGAACCAGTAATCATCCCCTGAGGGGTGATTAATGGCTTTGGGGGTCAAGTCTCAAGCTGTTGCATTGTTCAGTTGATAAGAAATTATAATACACAGAACTTGATCTCTGGAACAGAGTTGGTAATTAATCCATTAGTCAGTGACACAACAGCACATAATACTTGAAGAAAGGGATTTTTACTAATTACCCATGGCTATAATAAACTTATACATCATAAGACTGTTCTGTCACTGATGTTGATACTGTTTACAGTATATAGACGAGATCCCACTGAAACAACCACTGAACACTGTAGAATGTGTTTTACCTCTTCAGTTGGGCACTCCCTATTAAATTAGGGAACACAGAGCTCACGGCCACTTTAGTGTTAATACATTCAGTGTTTTTCATTAGGGAGAGAATAAATATGTATGTGGACTATTCGGATTGATTTGTTGTCTGCTTGCCTTGCGCAGTGAAAAGTGAGGATGAGGACGGTGGAGGGGGCTCTGGTGGGGGGAAAGGTGGTGATGAAGGCAAGGAGCACAAGCGTTCCAAACGACCACGTACCATCTTGACCACACAGCAGCGCCGGGCTTTTAAGGCCTCTTTTGAAGTGTCTGCTAAGCCCTGTCGCAAGGTGGGTTCAGCTGCTTGTGTTATGGACATGTATGGCAAAAAAAACTGACTCTTATGGAATTGCTCATGTATGTTATCATCGTCACGTTATCATCTCTCAAGCTGTGTTTGACACTGCTAATGTAAACAATGGAAAATGTCCCCTGCAGGTGAGAGAGACACTGGCTGCTGAGACAGGACTGACGGTACGAGTTGTGCAGGTGTGGTTTCAAAACCAGAGAGCAAAGGTTAGACTGTACACTTTTGTTTGAAGACATTTTCTCCATGTTACCCATCAACAAACAGATAATTAAAAGATCATGTGATTTTTGCACTTCAGATGAAAAAGATCGCTCGTCGACAGCAACAACAGCAGCAGCAGCAGCAGCAGGAACAAGAGCAGCTGGGAGGATCCAGGAGAGGACAGAGTAGAGGGGGCCGTCAGAGCAATGACGACAGTGAGGGTAAGCGTTTACTCAGCACCAAGATGAAATAGCAATAAGCATTTTTTTTTTTAAATAATAATGTAGACTACAAACCAGTATAAATAAAGGGGTTTCATTGTCTCGCAGACGGATCCAGCACTCACGGCATGGATGGGATACTGGGATATTCCACTCTACCACGTCAGCAACTACTTGCCCTGGACCCAAATATCTACGGTGGAGATCCGTTTCGACATGGGCTTACACCACCCCAGCTAAACAATGAACAGCTCCACTCCTATGGTAAGACATTAAATAATAGATTAAAATGTAAAAGGACAGCCTCCTTCTCAAGTTGAATATTTTGTCATCTACCACCATGAGGGTTCATGGTGGTTCAAATAATAAATCGGGTCATGTGGTTATTCAGCAAGTTAGCCTCTAATTACAGTAAATGTCATCAGATGTGAGTAAAAACGCTTAAGATAATCTTCTTTGGATTCAATACTTTATTTTTAGTAAATACTGTTTCCATATTCTTGTCATGATTTTCTGCGCTCTCCGGGATTAATTAACGACAGTTCTTCAGTTGTGCACACTCTCAATCTCTTCACTCTAGACTCAGAGACAGTATTTCACGATTTGGACAGCGACGGAAGCCTCAGTCACCTTGGCGACTGCCTCTTAGCAACAGGGGATGGTGGTCTCCTGCCAGGGCGTGTGGGAAACCCCATCGACCGTCTCTACTCCATGCAGAACTCCTACTTCACCTCTTGACCCTTATAAACTCTTACCCTTTCCCCTCCCGGTCCACCCTTCACCTCAGAGATGCAGCTAATGGAGTCAGTCCATCAACATGCCTGTGGGACCACTCAACCTGAAATAGCTTACACCCAAACACACTTCTGAGCTTTTTTCACAGGCCAAGGCATTGTCGTGATATCAATTTACCACTGATTTGCATTACGTTCCTATCATTGTTTCTAGATAACAATCACATGCTGGAAAAACAGACACTGTAAATGTCCAAAATGTTAAGGACCTCAATTTCGCTTGTTGTACTTTTGTGACGTTCATTGAAACACATTCTGTGGCACTTCCAACATAACTGACAACTCTTATTGTGTATATCATGAATTACAGATAAAAAGTGGTTGTTGAAAGTGAAATCATCAATCAACTTCAATGTATTTAGTCTTTGCAGGTCTTATGCGCAGCTAAGGGTCTATTTTAAATTAGTATGTTGTATTCTTTTTTTGGGACTAGTGATTAATTATTGTACGAGAAAGAATGCAGCATATACAATATTGTATATGAATTGGCGTACAATTTTGCTCTCAGGTTAGTGTGTATGTTTATGTAACCTGAGCAAAAACTCAGGATACTGTGCTGGATGGGATTACAACTTAATTCACCCAATGATTTTGAGAAGGCAGATTGTAACATGGAGGAAACTCTCAGTGTAAAATTATCATTTCAAACCACATAAGTTTTTGTTAATGCATGGTATAATATGGACCAAAAATCTAAAAAAAAAAAAGAATCATTTTTATTAGCCTTTAGGAAACACTACAGGGTCATTTGAAGAGCCTTATGCGGACACAGGGTTGTACAAGTAATTATTGCTTTAGCTTTCCCTTCAATTTTATCACCAAGAAGCAGTACAGCAAATAACCAATAGATATATAATACCTAAAAGTTAGGACACAGGATACATGATGATGTACTCCAAATGTAAATGTGAGTATGACTGTGTTACAGTTAATTGTTGTAGTCACTTTCTGTAACAATTTCTTTTCCAAACATTGCAAATTGTTGTTAGGTAGATATTTTGTAATTTTTTCTGTGATAATCAGCAAATATTTAAACTGTAGCATGATATCTGTGTGTCACAAAGTAGGTCTAAGGAAAACGCCTCCAAACTGAGGCTAAACAAAGAGTCGGGATGCAACTCAACAAATGCAAAATGAAATAGGATTAGGGTCGTACCCATATCATATAAGTTCTCCGTGATTGGCTACAGTCTGTGGCATTCCTTCATGACGTTATGTTCGACTCTGATCACAGAGTCATGGTAATTTTAAAGTGATATTTTTGTGAATGTAACTTATTTGTGTGGTACTAGGCGAGGTCCTGTTTTACATTTTTTTGTTCAGTGACTGCCAGGTGATGTGCTTTGAATGTAATATTGCCGTATCTTCAATACAATCTGCGGTTTCATCTTTGAAGTGCACTTGCCTTATTTGTCCTTAGTATGATAAATGAAGATCGCTTGCTCATATGAAGCAGGGAGGTATTTATTACACTTGAAAAGAATGAATGTTTCCCCCCTCCATGACCCCCTTCAGTGCTTTAATAATTGAACCAGAAAAGGCCTGTTCTGCTCAGTGGTCACAGGGCTCTTGACTCAACATCCTCCCTCTGTCTCTCTCACTAGTATTGTTGATTAAAAGGTGGACAGCCTCCTCCTCCTTCATTCTTCCCAGACTCCCTATGTTTCACTCATTGAGTGGTCAGGAGAGTTTGTGTGGGAGTGACAACATTCCGGCTTAATATTTGACTCTGATCCAGGCCTGGAGAGGATGAGTTTGGGAAGGACAGACATAAGTTATAAAAAACAACAGACAACCACGCCAGATGAGTAATACATACAAGTGTGATGTCTATTTTAATTAACTAGCTCAATAAAATCAGTACAAAACAGATTTCCTCACTTACAGGCAAGTATAATTGTTATTTTCACAAGAACACATTTACAAGAGAAGTAAAAGAACACATAAGTCCAACTCGCAGTGTCTTGTTATTGCTGAAGACAAATGCACACACTGAATACACCTCAGACAAGTGAAACCAGCATCTGTGATGCTGCGGGCACAGGTGTAATCGGGTAGTAATGGAATGCTGGGGTCTCAGTGCTACTACGGCTGAGCTAGATGTTTTAGAAAAGAAACATAATTTATTATCAATTATTTACATACTACACCAAAACATGATTCAGTATTTGTGTGTTTTTTTTACTAATGCATTCACAACTGTTCATGTAAACTTGAGATGTCCATGGTGATTTCCAGCAAGGACTTACCCACTCCACTGAGGTCCACGGTCTCTGCACAGCCAAGGAAGCGAGCCACGTGTGGTGAGCAGGAGGCAGGTTTGTCCTGGTTTTCTCTCAGGCAACGCTCAAACTCCACAAACTCCTTGGAACAGTCTTCTCTGATCTTCTGGATCACCGGACTGCAAAAAGCAAAATGCAGGGGTTAGAAGCCATTTCACTTTGATACGGGTGGCTATAAAGATGTTAGAGCCACATGAGTGATACTGTGTTCGCCTTACTGTGATGACGTGCACTGTGCAACCTTCATCTTAAGTTCATGACACGTTTGCTGCCATGTTGATGGGTTGGAAGCCACACATGACCCATATTCCTCCATTTCCTTATGGCAGTACTTTGCCGTGATGTCCATTGCAGCCTGCCTGAATGGTGGCATGTGAGAGTGATGAATGATCAATTCCAAGAGATATAACCATTAACAAAACGTATATAAGGGAGATGCAGTCGAATTCACACAGAAATAGTCGGTACCTACTTATACGGTGAGACAATAAATACATACATTAATGGTATGAGTCATACTTATAAATCTTACATGTTGCTGTTGTGGGATTGTCACAAACGAAGAGGCTAAAATATCAAGGTTACGACTCCAGCATATGGAGCCATGACTGCACAACCGGTACACTCTGTTTACACCCATAACCGTCTGATTGGATATAAACACACAAAAAGACACGATTCTTTCATCCTATTGGACCTGGTTTGTGTCAATCTCAAGGTATGACTACGCCCTCTATGATGACGAAGAAGTTATTAAAGCGGTACGCACTTCATTTCATGATAAAAGTATGTTACATTGAAAATGTTTTCGACATTTCGTCGAAGTAATCTCTAAACGGAGTTTGTGTCATATGACGTTTGACCCAAATAAAACAATTCCAATGTGTGGACGGTAATTACGGTTGGTTTCAGCGGCACGACTCTTACGTGTCTTTACGCGTTTACGTATGCGGAAGCCCTGGTCATAGTACGAGCAATCCAGGGAAACGGGCTTCGAAGGCTGGACCGAGCACCGTGTATAATTTCATTTCTACCGGTTACAGCACGACAGGGTGGTGGTGGATGATAGAGGGGGGCAGAGGAGTCGATAAAGTACGATGAACGACGCCAGGAAAGATGGAAATATAGCTGCAGACGGGATCCGGGGACCCGGTGAGCTGCAAATGGCCCCCTCTGTGAACCATAGTCAGCATGACAGCGGCACCGGCGACGAGCTGGTGAGCTCGGTGACATTGTACAGGCGAAGGCCCCGGCTGCTACACGGCACCATCCTCCCATTCCTGGTCGTTTTCTACCCGTGCTGGTTGTACGTGTGGTTAGGAGTTTATGGTGCTTCAGAGTATCCGGAGGCAGGCCTCCTGGCGCTAGCCGTTATCGGGATCGCGCACGTCCTCACAGCTCTTTCTGGTTATTGGTCCGTGCACGCGCACTGTTGGCTCACTTGTTCCAAGGTAAACAATAAGAACACGAATAATGATGATGATAACACACATATTTTTCCCTGTCCCATTTGCATAGTATTAAGTCAGGGGTATTATTTCATGAAATACCCAGTGACTTCACGCCTATAATAATATTATAAATTAAATTAAATAAGTTATTCCGCACACAATGCATTAATTCAAGAAATGTGTCTTCATCAAGCATAATTTACTTGTGAAACATAAGGTGAAAGTGAAATAGTGTGCAAAATTCTTTATTTTGCCGTTTGAGTGCTTTTGTACCAGTCGCACCAGTCTCTTTTATAATGGATGGGCGATATGTCCTCGGGTTCCAGTTTTAATTTTCACTGACCATAGAAATTTCATTGACGTTTCACAACATTGATATAGTAAGACATCATGACTGACATGTGGTGCAGCAGTTATTTTAAGAGCCCTTCAGAACAGCACAACAGACTTGTATTAACATAACCTGGTATTAATCTTGTGGGCAGATTTAAAAGTCAAGGGGAACATGCCTGGACAGCAAGATATCATGCATACAGTATGTCAGTCATGCCACATTTGAAAGGGACAAGGCTGCAGGGGAACGTCTTTATGCTCAAAATAACGGAGACATTTTTGTGATAGTGTGTGAATTTGTCACCTGACATACAGGAAGCAGACCCAAACAAGGCTACGCTGGCAAAGGTCATACCCACCCCCAACAATGGCTCTGCTGAACTCGTACCTTTACAGAGGGACCAGGTCAGTTTTTAAACATACTCTTTGGATGCTCTGGATGTTTTGGGAACATGTCTGCGATTTCCCATTCTTTGCCTACCAAGCTTAAGTTTTACCAGTTGTTTGAAATCATTATTTACTTTGTCATTCATATTTGCAAAGGCTTCATTGTAGGGCATCAACAATATGATTAATTGTATTGTTATCACTGAGGTTTAGACTTAACTAAAGATATTATAATTAGTTTGATGCATTTGTCTGTCAAATTCCATTTTAAGTGCATCTATTTGTTGATTTGCCAAAAGTATAAAAATAGAACAATTTCCGGTCGTTTTGAAAATACAATACTTGAATGAATTCTGTATTTAAATTGTGTTTTTTGACCAACAGGATGAGAATGGGGAGGGAACCCTATCTTTTGAGTTTCAAAAGATTCGCTACATCTTTGACCACCAAGAAAAGAAATGTTTCCTTCCAATAGCATTTCCAATCAATCACCCAATGGGCTACTTCCAGTCCTGGCGTGGTTACCAGGAAGAGGCTGAACTCAGACTGGCTGAAAAGAACTATGGCACCAACCATGCTGAGATGGTAGTACCAGATTTCCTGGAGCTCTTTAGAGAAAGGGCCACTGCTCCCTTTTTTGTTTTCCAGGTATGCAAATGTGTGAATGTTTTTTATGTGCTGGTGCTGATAATAGCAACTTCATACATGTAAAGTTGTTTGTCCTGTGACATCCATCAGGTATTCTGTGTTGGGCTGTGGTGTCTGGATGAGTACTGGTACTACAGTGTTTTCACACTGTTCATGCTGGTGGCGTTCGAGGCCTCCCTGGTTCAACAACAAATGAGGAATATGTCTGAAATTCGACGCATGGGAAACAAGCCCTACATGATCCAGGTAGGCTTAATGAATTTACTATATTGACTGTTAGTAATTTGGAAACAAGCATGTTACCTTGTAATCGCTTTTCTTTGCTGTATTACATTATTTTTTTTCCATGTTTTCCTATTTTCTGCCAGGTATATCGCAACAGGAAGTGGAGACCTATTTCAAGTGATGAGCTTGTTCCTGGTGACATTGTCTCAATAGGTAAGTGTTCTGGCAGTGTTTCCATTTTCACTAAGAAGATTAGATTCACTGTGTTAGTGTGTCTTTTATATGTGTACTGTCTCCTGCATAGGACGTTCACCCCAGGACAACTTGGTACCTTGTGATGTACTGCTACTCAGGGGTCGCTGCATTGTGGATGAGGCCATGCTGACTGGAGAATCTGTGCCCCAGATGAAGGTTGGAGGCTAACTAATATTTACTGATGGTATGGACTAGGATTACTGTGGGGCACTTAATAACTTCTGATAACATGGATTATACAGGAACCAATTGAGGATTTGGACCCAGAGCGAGTCCTGGACCTACAGACAGACTCTCGACTCCACATCATCTCTGGTGGGACAAAAGTGGTCCAACATAGCCCTCCTTTAAAGGCTAGTGCTGGACTCAAACGTAAGTGCTGTTTGCTACCAACCCCCCTTGTTAAAATACTTAAGCAAATAGTAAGTCTTTTTCATTAAAATGGAGATGTAAGCTCATAAATCCTTTTCTTTATGTGCAGCTGTAGACAATGGCTGTGTGGCCTATGTCTTAAGAACAGGATTCTACACCTCTCAGGTGAGAAAATTGCTTAGTATGTCTACATAAGTATGTTTTATTTTCATGCATTTTATGTTCAGTTTTGACAATATTTGTGTCTAAGGCATAGTTGGCTGTACTGATGGTATTTGCAAACTGTCCTCCAGGGTAAACTATTGCGTACCATCCTCTTTGGTGTGAAGAGAGTGACAGCAAACAACCTGGAGACATTCATCTTCATCCTCTTCCTTCTGGTTTTTGCCATTGCTGCAGCAGTTTATGTGTGGGTAGAAGGTGAGGTGCACAGAATCGACTTATGTCATTCTTATTTAACACAGGGATTATCACATTCAAAGTGATGGCTAATATGTCAATGGTAAGGGTGTAAGTCATATCACAATATTATGCATTTTGTGTCACCCCTTAGGGACCAAGGATCTCAGCAGGAATCGCTACAAGCTTTTTCTGGAGTGCACGCTAATCCTCACATCAGTGGTTCCACCAGAACTCCCCATAGAGCTTTCGCTGGCAGTTAACACATCTCTTATCGCTCTGGCCAAACTCTGTAAGCTTGTTTATACTCCTTTCCTGTTTGTGTGTGTGTGTGGCACCTTGATATGCAGAGCTTGTAAGAGCAGGGATTCATTCATGTCTTCCTTTTCTCTCCTCCTGCCTAGATGTATTCTGTACAGAGCCCTTCAGGATACCATTTGCAGGGAAAGTGGAGGTCTGCTGTTTTGACAAAACAGGAACACTGACCAGTGACAGTCTGGTCGTACGTGGGGTTGCAGGCCTTAGGTAAACTCTGCCCACCATTCTCAGTGTTTTATTGTAAACAATATAATTAGTAAAGCAAAAACACAAAGCCTGTTCTTTTGTTTAAAGTCATTTTAATACTTACTACCAAATGTAAGTATTTGCATAGAGAATATCTGTTTGTGTTATTGACAGGGAAGGAAAGGAGGTGATGCCTGTGTCTGAGATCCCTGTTGAGACACATCGGGTAGTGGCCACCTGTCACTCACTGGTTACACTGGATGATGGACAGCTGGTCGGAGATCCACTGGAGAAAGCCATGCTGACTGCCGCTGACTGGACCCTCACTAAAGGTACAGGGATATGACCTCTACATATTGTAGCTTCAGAAAGTACAACACATGGCAGCGGTAAGTGTGCGAGACAACATGTGTGGATGCTCATGTTTTTGTTAGGCTCCATATAATCATGTGGCCCTCTCTAATTTCATGCACTTTGGTTTGGAATTAAAACCACAAGTGTTTCTTTTCTTGATTGTTTTTGTTTTAAAGTATCCAGGTCATCTCAAAATATTCTCTTTCCATTTTAAATGTAGAGGTTTTTGTCTTTATACTATGGATTTGACAGACCCAATGTTTATAAAGGTATAATGCATAAATGAGCGTCTCCTTAACCTTTGATTCTTTGACCAGATGAAAAGGTTTTCCCCCGAGGCATCAAAACCCAGGGCCTTAAGATCCACCAGCGTTTCCACTTTGCCAGTGCTCTAAAGCGGATGTCAGTTCTGGCATCTTATGAGAAAATGGGCTCCATTGACCTCTGCTACATCTCCGCTGTCAAAGGAGCTCCAGAGACACTCAGAGGAATGGTACGTACACTGTCCACATACATAATGTGCTGTTTTTTTAGCCTAATCAACAGGATCTTCTGGTGTTCTAATTTGGCTGTGTTTGTAGTTTGCAGTATGTCCAGCGGGTTATGACAAAGTCCACAGGGAAATGTCTCGGGAAGGGGCCAGAGTGCTGGCCTTGGGATATAAAGAGATAGGACATCTCAGTCATCAGCAGGTTCTAATTTAATTTTATTTGAAAATATCACGTTGTGTGATGTCTGTGAGTAATAAATACATTTGAACTGAGTTGGATATTATTGGATCTAATAGGTCCGTGAGATAAGTCGTGATGCACTGGAGTGCAACCTCCATTTTGCTGGGTTCATGGTTGTGTCCTGCCCCCTCAAGAGTGATAGCAAGGCAGTCATCAAAGAGATCCAGGAGGCATCTCATCATGTAAACAAGTTGACAACACACAATTCTGAAAGTCTATGCAAATACAATGGTTTTAAGAAGATGCTTCTTTTGCTTTAAGGTGGTGATGATCACAGGTGACAACCCTCTAACAGCGTGCCATGTAGCAAGAGAGCTTCACTTCATTCAAAAAGAACACACGCTGATATTACAACCAAGCCCCGATCACAGTAAGACAAGTTTCCAGTAAAGCAAAGTCAACATTGTACCTGAAGGACACCGAATGCTGAAAATTATTATTTTGTTTTACAGGTGAGTGGCAATGGGAATCCATTGATGGCAGCGTGCATGTACCAGTGCCCCCCCCCTCCCTTTCTTCGTTCGTGCATCAGTACGACTTGTGTGTAACAGGAGAGGGGCTGGCGAGACTGAGCTGTGACCCACGGCTATTCCACACTCTCTTGCCTCACATAGTAGTGTTTGCCCGTGTCAGTCCAAAACAAAAAGTAAGTCCTACAGCAGCAACTATGTATTGTTTAAATCTAGTAGAAATGCTCCACTTTAGGGGAAAGTCCACTATATAACAGAGCTACTAATCATAAACCTGAGACAGATGTTGCTTATCTGGGTCACATTTAGTGTGATGATTGAATTTCAGTTACCTTTAACTGGCTTAATATGTACCATACTGTGTGACAGTCCTTTATGTTGAAGTTTATAAAACACCGGTCTAATTAAGTTAACTACTACTTTTTCATTGGTCCATCGCAAACATAAATAGCTGATGTCAGATTAGTTTTTGCTGGTGGTAGATGGTAGACTTAGTAGTAGTCTGTAATGCAAATTAGGCATGTATTTTAACTATATGACCCACCAATAGTATTTCACTGTTGTTGAGAGGGATTTTGGGAAATCTAGATAAATGTCCCCCTGAATACAAATCATTTAAGGTGCTCCATGTATCATTGTAAATGACTTAAAGGGTGTGATGGTTGTCTGTTGTGTCATAGGAGTTTGTGATCACCAGTCTAAAGGGGCTTGGTTATGTAACGCTGATGTGTGGTGATGGTACAAATGATGTTGGAGCTCTCAAACACGCCCACGTTGGTAAGTTTTATCAACCACAGAGACTTGCGGCCTTTGTGTTTTATGATCCCAACATTAAGCAAGGATGTTTATTTTGTTTTCTCCTCAGGTGTTGCTCTTTTGGCCAACGCCCCAGAACGCATGCCCGAAAAAAGGAGACGGTGGAGAGAGAAGGATGTGCCTACCATAGAATCCAGACCTTTACCACCTGTTACCTCAGGAGGAAAACTGAGCTCCAGGGCAGCCAGGCAGAGGGTGATGGCACAGAGAGAAGAGCAGCTTGCAGCACAAAAGGTGTACATCATCAGAAAGATCTCCTCCCTGATTCTTCCGGGAATGATTAACAGTAACAACAGTTGTTTTCCTCCCTATGACAGCTGACACTTGTTCATAGGACCACTGAAAGCATCCCAGCCCTTTTCTAGCTCAGGAAAAATGTTTTTTTTTCTTTGATTACAAGAGTTGTAGTGCACTGGTGAAAATGTCAAGGTTTTTCCTGTTATAGGAGAGAATCAGTCAAGTCTTACGGGAAATGGAAGAGGATCAGGTACAAGTGGTGAAGCTGGGTGATGCTTCCATCGCAGCGCCTTTCACTTCCAAGCTCTCATCCATACAATGCAGTGAGTAATACGTGTTTCTCAGCTTTGAGATGTTAATATACGGTAATTGGCAACTCTCATTAAGTCACTCTCCATTTCTTTTTTCCCCCAGTCTGCCATGTAATAAAGCAAGGTCGCTGCACTCTCGTGACAACACTCCAGATGTTTAAAATTCTGGCTCTCAATGCCCTGGTACTGGCCTACAGCCAGTCTGTACTGTACCTCGAGGGAGTCAAGTTTAGTGATTTCCAGGCAACCCTGCAGGGCCTACTGTTAGCTGGCTGCTTCCTCTTCATTTCTAGATCAAAGGTGAGAATTAGTGTCTACTTTGAATGTTCTCTTTGAAAGATGATTTTCACAGTTTAAAAATGACTTGTACCGTTTTTGATGGAGCCTTTTTTCTTCTCTTGTGTACACAGCCACTAAAAACATTGTCACGGGAGCGACCGTTGCCAAACATCTTCAATCTTTATACGGTGCTAACTGTGTTACTGCAGTTTGCCGTTCACTTTTGTAGTCTGGTATATCTTTACAAAGAGGCTCAGAGCAGAAGTCCACCCAGGTAAATCACAGTAGAGCGAGAGAATGAGAGAGTAAATGGCTACATTATAAAATCAATAGTTGCATTTGTAAATGAACATGACTACATTTTAATAACAATTCTCTTGTGCTGTTTCTCTTGCAGAGAGGAGCAGTTTGCAGATCTGTACAAAGAATTTGAACCCAGTGCTACATGCTATACTATAACTTTTTTGACTTATTTTGGACGACATGCTTTCCTTTGACCTGATTTTGGACGACATACAATACTATGACTTTTTTGGACATCATACTATACTATGACTTTTTTGACTTGATTTTGGACAACATGCTTTCCTTTGACTTTTTTGACTGATTTTGGGCTACATGCTATACTATGACTTTTTTGAGTGATTTAAGACGACATAATGTGAATTAAGTACGTTGTCCAAAATGTGACAAAAAGTTTAAGTTGTTTAGTGTTTTACATGAAGTCAAATGAACCACAGAGTAAACTCACATTAAACATTTTTGACATTTCAATGTGAAAAGCAAACTGCCATGAGTTTTTAGTTTGATTCAGCTAGCTTTATTATGGCACTTTGTACATTGTCACATTACAAATTCAACATTCTGGGTTTTAAGTTCATACAACACATAAAAACACTGCATGTTTTCAACAAACATTAGGGATCTGGAATCAGCTTTTTTAAATTTCATGTATGTGGGAGTGAGATAATCCAAAACAATAGTAACATGTGAAGATCACATCATTTTTGTTTTTCCATATGTTCTACTCATGAATCATAAATCATCCTCAGGTAATTAAAGACCAGTGTGCAGCTTTAGTGGCATCTAGGGGGGAGGTTGCAGCCAAGTCAAAAGTATGGTCAGATTTTGTACGGCCCACAGCTCCAGTTTTATGTCTTATCAATGGCCAGAAAATCAGCCTTGGTCATGTTTAGTCCCCGATTTGGTAAAGAGCCATTTCATCTGACTACAGATGTAAAAGAAAGGCAGGTATTTTTTTTTATTTGTTCGCCTGGCTTAGATTTGGTTACATTGTCATTTAAAAATAATTGTGACAATGAAAATAAAACGGTACAGGTGTATGTAACTTTTACTGTTCAGAGACCACATAACTCCACTGTTAGCTTCTCTACACTGACTCCCCATACAGTTTAGAATTAAATTTCAAATCCTCCTCATGTACAAAGCACTTAATGATCAGGCCCCTACATACCTGAAATAATTAATTTTACTCATAATCCCAAATACAGGTTTACTTGTGGTTCCTAGAGTCTGTAAGAGCAGGATGGGATGCAGACACTCTCTGTATTTTAAGTTAGACTTAAAAAACCTTCCTTTTTGATTAAACTTATAGTTAGAGCTGGCTCAGGGAAACCTGGACCATCTTAGTATGTTGCTATATACCTAGACTGCTGGGGTACACTCAGGGTATGAATATGACTTTATTATGTCATTTACCTCCCTAGTTTGTGTCTTTCCTTCCTCCCTCTTCAGGTTGCAGTTTGGAGGCTAGCATTATGCTATAATTAACGTTGATATCAGAATAATTAAATCAACAATCTCCTCTGCTCCTTATATAAATATGTCATCCCTTTATAGACTTGATACAATTGTTGTGCCCCTGGTCTCTACATCATCTCCCTTTCCTTTCACCCCAATCAGTCGAGGCAGACGGCTGTACATTTGAGTCTGGTTTTGTCAGAGATTTCTTCCTTTTAAAAGGGAGATTTTCTTTCTCTCCACTGATGCCTAGTGTTTGCTCATTGTGTGAATTGTTGGTTTTCTATGCCCAGTGCCTTGAGATAATGTATGTTGTGATTTGGCGCTACACAAATAAAATTGAATGGTAAAAAGTTTGGACACCCCTGACCTTTGGCCCCACATCCGAAGAGCCACATTTGATTTATCCATTATGTCTGTGTAAACATGAGGACCAACACCTAAAGTTACACTTCATTTACACACTGGACTGTTATTACAAGTGATGAACTAGTCAAATTCAAAAGTTGTCATTGCAGTAAATAATTCCTGTTAATTCCTGACTAAAGAGGAATATGTTTTAACAATAATTCAAGAAACTATTTGCATTACATCCAAAGAAGTATTTTTGTAATAAATCCTTTATGAAATCAGAAACTAGCCTCATTTGCTCAGTGAGTGAAACTGAACAAAAGAAAAGTTATCAATGAGCCAGGACACATTTCTCCCTCGAGAAATGTAACCACTTGTTTGCAGATCCTCGACAAAACAAATCCCTCAAACAAAATACATTTAGAAACCAACTAGGTCTGTCTACAAAATGTGCAAGGAAGCTGTACAAAACCATTCTTGTGTATGTAAAAGTTGCATTATGTGTGTGTGTATGTGTACATACACCGTGACATCCATGTTTTACACACAGGACTGAAGGTAAACAGGTTGCATTTTAGTGCTACGACATCTTTCGTTGGCACACGAGGAGTAACATTTACAATATTTACAGTCGGAGATTAAATAAACAGTTGTCATGCGTTTCCTTTGAAAAAAGCGGTGTAGAAAATAAAATGCTCACATTCCATTTATATATCTGTAATTTCTTTTCCCTTTAGTCAATGCGTTGAAATGAATGGTGTAACTTAAAAAAGAACATTAGTGTTGAACAGCATTCCCTAAAATTCTTACACTGTAACATGAGTAACAAGTATCTGCGACTGGCTTCATGGTTAAATAAACCCAGAGAACATGCTACAAAATGTACTCCAACAGGAGTCACAATAAAGCTGAGTGACTGACTTAATCCTCTGAGAGGATTCTAAACCTGACACTCATGAGTAATGCAGCTGTGAGGAATAAAAGTGTTTCCTGTCTTTAAAGTCTAGTAAATTCAAAGCAAATCCCCAAATAAAAATTACATGAGACAGAAAAACGGAACAAGAAGAGCCGTCCACAAAACCCCAGCGAATGTCTTCCTCTTACATCATCCTCTCCCCTTTGGTTGCAGGATTGATTTGGGCTGTAAAGTTCCTCTGGAAGATTCTGAGAGGAAGGTTTAAGTTTAGGTTCGAACCCAGTTGACGGGCACCCAGAAGGACTCTCGCTCCAGCCTTTCCAAAATACCTCGAAGTTCTGCACAGGCACTGGCAGAGTCCTCTTTGATCAGGACCCGGTCCACCAGGTGTCCGTACTGCTGATCAATCTGAACAGCAGACTGACGCATCTCCTGTAAGTCCTCATCCTGTTCCCAAAACATAAAAGACACTTATATGAGCTGTGCTTTAGAGAGGGTTTTCTAAAACTTTAATGAAGAGCTACTTTATAAAGCTAACAAACCAAATTACAACACAAAAAAATCTTTTACTGCCATTTCTGTAACACCTTCAATTATTTTGAATAGATTAACCCAGCTATTTGTTAGATAGATTAATTAAATCTTTAGTAAAAAGGCTCAAAAATATTGTGCAAATTAATTTGGCGAGCAAAGACAATCTTCTGTGGGTCCAGACCTCGTCTGTGTGAAAGACTGTTTAGCTTAACGACAGCTGGTTCATTCAAGTTGTAAATCACAGCTTGTATATTGCGCAGTTACTGAGGCAACTGTGACAAATCACACCTAAAGTGTGCCAGTTTTAACACATTATGTACAACTGATGCAGTCCTGTTACTGATCTGCTCTTTATATAATATGTAATACGTTGTGTAATGCAGACCAGTCTGCTACTTCGTCCATCCAATTTGTTGCAGATTAATAAATAAATTAAAAGTAGCAAAGATCTAAAAAGAAAAGCTCAAAATCATAATTAGATGATTAGTTAGGTGTACCTAACAATCTGCCAACTCAAACCGAATTCCTCGTCATTATGTTGTGATTTAACTTCATTTAACTGCTACTTTTATGAATGTGCAATAATGTAAGGTGCACCACAGGTTATTAAAGCAACAAAAGATGAATTCTAAGTCACATTCAGAGTTTTGCATTGTGACACAGCCTTCACAGAAAACAGGACTCACTGTAATCCGACCATGGTCTCCCCCTCCTGGTGAGGTAGCAGTGCTGCGGCGGCGTCTGCTCTCAGGAACACGAGGTTTAACGAATATCACGTAAGGCTTGAACTCTGCTGTCCGCAGCCTCTTCAGTGCCTGGAGTGACGATGAAGAAGTTTAATCACATATTACAATCACACACTAACATATGTATAACATGTAAAACGGCCTCAGTGGTTGCACCGTGGCTCTTACCTCCGGCTGCACATCCACGATACACATCTTATTTTTGGCCTGAACAGAACGTATGGCCTCTATACTGGTGCCATACTGGTTCTCCTTGTATTCTCCATGCTCTATAAACCTGAGAAGCAATAAAAATACATTTAGAAAAAAGGTTTTAACAAATAGAACAAGGTGTTCAATTTCTCCAAAATAAGGCACATGTAGGTAATCGATCACTTGGATCCACATCAAGTTTTCTTTTTATATTAAGGTCAGCACAAACATTTAAGGAAACATTTGCCAGGACTAAACCCAAAAACAAACCATTTACATTAGGTGAATGTAATGTGAACATACTTGTTGTTCAGAACGTCTGTATCAAACTGCTGTTTTGTGACAAAATGGTACTCCACTCCTTCCTTCTCTTGAGGTTTCTTGGGCCTGGTGGTGTCTGTGGGAACGCAGGAGTGTAATCATGTAATCACAATTTAAATTACTTCATAGGTGAACTACGTGTAAATAAATGGTGACAAGAGCTACTCACGTGGTACAGCAACTGCATAACGATGTGGATTGTCAGCAATAACTCGCTGTTTGAGTTCATTGATTCGTGCTCCAAGAGAACCTTTAACAGTAGATTGTGTATTTTAAGTTGAGAAAATTCCTTATTCGTGCAAATACTAATCATGTTAAAGGGGACATATTATGCAAAATCAACTTTTTAATTAATTTAATACTCTGGAGGCTCTACCAGTCGCCAAAGTGTGGAAAAAGAATACTCAGTCATTTCTTCATGGTCCCCCTTAGTGTAAGTATAGGTGATAAAACATGCGATGTTGAATTCCCTGCGATTGTGGCGACACAATGCGCATTTCACTGCGAATGTTGCCACCCCACCAGTAAGTTTACTTCCAGAGCTCCACCTTGTCCCTATAAAATGCGAAAGTGCAGGCGAGGGAGGAAGAGCGGTATTATGTCAATGGGGAGGGACAAGTGTGCTGTTTGTGGCTGCACAGTGGAGCACAGTGTTTTACACAAACTTCCAGCCTCAGAGGATTTTATATATGAAGCTAATGTGCCGGATAAAGTCAGCATACATGTGTTCGCACCACTTCGCATCAGACTGCAGCCAGCGGTCGCCATATTTAGTCAGTGAACGTATTTCACCGACGTACACACACACACATTTTAAGAAAAGGTCGAAGAGCTCATAACTGACCATTCTTACACGTACTAATTAAAAATATTTGTTCAGTACGTCTTCCATGACCGGAGCACAGACTCCCTGGAAGAAGTGGGTGTGTTTGCCTGTGTCTCATTTGCATGTAAAGGGACCATGCACAAAACCGAGCGTTCTGAAAGGGGCGGTTTTGGCACGGTTATTGAACTGCTATGGTGCTTCATCCTTAGGCATGTCACAGACATGTTCATTAGGACACCAGGGAACTATTTTAACTTGGAGAAATAGGGTATAATATGTCCCCTTGCAGTAGTAGTGCGTCTTCAATATGTTGTAATAGAAGCTTTAATCCACTAGATGTCACCATCACAACAGAAGAATATTTATGCCTTTCAGTGGCTCGGTCTTACCAATCAGAACCACCAGACGAGGCCTCTCATTGGACCTTTGCTGGTATCGGGTCACCTCCTCGTAAGTCAGAAACTCAGAGTCTCCAGGATCAGAGCCTTCTCCTGATGATCCTTGTCGGTCTTTACGACTCAGCCGGAAACTTCTCCGTAAACCGGCTACAACAGGGCCAAAGGTCAGAGAGAAAAAAGAAATGGAAAATAAAAGGTGATGGGTTAGATGTCATACAGTAAGCCATAAAATCATTCACAAAAGATTATGCAACACATGAGTACACTACTTCACTTTCATGATGCAAGTGTGGTCAATTTCTAATGCATTTTCAATGCAGTCAGCAAACTCTTAAAAAAGTTGAGACGGCCCATCGATAATCGTGCATTAAAAATCTTTGTAAACACATGAAAGAAAACAGCTCACTCTTATTTCAAGTGTAAACAGTTAGGTTAGACATCGGCTAGACTTTGAGCCAATTGTTTAACATGCACCAAACTAAAAAGTTGGTTCACATGCGTGAACTTTGAGCCAATTATTAAACATGCTTCAGCATGAAGAACTCACATGCAGCTGACATTTAAAAACCCTTCAAACATACTTTCTATTCATTTTTAAAGAGATCATTCTTTCAGCAGATCAAAATACACATTTCAGTGCAACTCCAAGATGGACATCATTTTCCCAGCAAGGCATGCTGCTGTGAACGAGGCTACAGTGCTGAGGCAGGACAAACAGGACAGCCTGGCCCTGGGAAACGCTGCACCAATGGCAGAGAGGAAACTGGAAGTGAGGGTCTCCCATGACCAGGTCTGTCTGTATACCCCTCCCCCTCCCTGTCAGTGGTGTGTACCTGCAGGAATGAGCCGGGGCACTGTACCTGAATAAAATTCCCAGGAAAACACCTGGCCACAGGAGGGCGCCACTGCTTTACACTTAGGAGAGACTATAACTGGCGTTAGAGCATCACACAACCCAGCCTCACGCCTCCACACAGGGTGAACGAGCAGCAAACGTGCCTGGTTGAGTGTGCAATGCGTCCAACGCAGCAGGGCCCTCATGGAGGGGGGGTGGGGTGTGGGAGCACAAGGAGGAGCAGGAGGGTGTGTTTGGGAAAAGGGGGAAGCAGTGCACTGGCCACAGCAGCAGCAGGGGCAGTTAGATGCAGTGCAGCAGGTTGAGGAGGATCCAAACACTGCTGTGTGGAGGGAAAGTGAGGGGAGGGTTTAACAGCTCCAAGCAAAAATATTTATTAAAAAAAGAGGTATTTTGAGTTACAGCGAGGAGGTGCTGTTAGGCATTCAGCTGTGTTTAGATCACTCCTTATTCTCATTCTCATCATCATTCCAGCAGCTTGCACGATTGGGGGTGTTGGGGCAAATGGAGGTCAGGTCAGGCTAGAGAGGGTTGAGGGAGGGTAGGACTTTAAGAGGCTGATGAGGGGTTGAGGATGAGGGGACACGTGTTTCCTTCCTCCCCAATTACAATTTAGCAAGACCTGTTACTGTAACATTAAATATCTGGCTCTAAATACAAAAGAACATGAACATTTAACTGTTATTTTCGGCAGAGGGAAGTAATTATAATCACTTTTATAGTACTTCCATGTTCTATTCATACTTTAGATTATTCTAGTATTTGACAGCTTCACTTTTGAGATGAAGATTTTTCACAACAGAAAATAAAAGAAAAAAATGACAAGACAATGAAAAAATCAATATTAATCTAGTGATTCTGACGTTTTGACATCTGGTGTCTTACATAAATGTGTGGTCTCCATCACAATTTCTCCTGTACAAGTCTCATATTGTTCCATTTATAATCTCCCCACAAATCAAAGATAAAAGTTTGTTTTTTAATGTCACTGAACCGTTTCCCCTCTCATATTAAACCTCTGTTAACAGAGAGCAGCTCATTATTTCTGCTCACATACCGATGCTACAGTTGTAGTGATCATATATAACCCTAACCCTATATAATAATGTGTCAGTCAGGGAAGGCGAGGAAGTACTTTATCTTATCTTTAATTCTTCACCTACATTTACCTTTTCTGTAGCAGGATAGAGTTTAATTTGTAATGTTTTTTGCACTATGGGTTTGTTAATTTAAAAACAACTCCACTTTACCACTCATTATGGAAATACTGTCATTCTTCCTGGAAATTGAATTTGGAAAACACAAATATTAACATGTTCACATTTTGGGATTAATTAAATACCAATTTTTGCATGTTCAGCTGTTTCAATAACACCTTGCTCTGTTTAGAAGTAACAGATTGAAAATGCACAAATTCCAAAGAAACCAAATCATCACTATTATTATTGTATGTAACACTGTCTAAGCTTGTTTTGCTTTTGAACTGTAGTATCCGACACGTTAACTCTATGCTGCCTAAAAGTTCAGAAAATGTCAGATTTAAAGCCGTTCAGTGTTTTCTACAAACATTAAGTCTTTTTCCTACATATACATGTCGTCCCTTCCCCAGAATCATTTCTACTGTTAACCCTTTGAAACGTTCACCCTATCCCTCAACCCCAGCCCCAAATGGGTCAACACTGCAAGCAGTCTGACCGCCAGCCCAAAGCTTCCAGGAAACCAGCGCACAGCCAGGCTGCAACAGGCAAAGAGCAGATAGGGAGAAGGAGGTGGAGAAAGATGTTCACGCTCTCACCTATGTACTGTCCATTGAAATAGCCCTCACAGTCACAGTCCTCTGTAGGGAGGCAAGCAGGGAAAAAAGGGGGTAAGCACAGGGTCAGAGACCTGGAAGTGTCTTTAGAGAGCGGGGCAGAAAGACTGCAGGTGCTGGAGAGGGCAGGCGGGGCTGACAGGCAGCAGGCAGGCAGACGGCAGGGAGCAGCCAAAAGATAATGAAGGAAGGTTGTAGAGAAGAGAGGAGAGGAGAGAGCAGAGGAGGAGCTCCATCTGGGAAGCACCCAGCTGTGAGCCAAGTCTCTGCGACCCATACACATGTAAACAAGCCTCTTGCCTCCCCAATGCTGCACAGCTGAGACAGAAAGTGCCTCACATTCACAAACCTACAGATCCAAATGACCACAACAAGATGAACATGGATGTTATGTGATGATTTCAGAGTTTACACACAGTGGCTAGAAAAACAATAATCTTATACAATATAAACATATATCTTATGTTTGGGGGAAAAAAGCAGCAAAGTGAAAAGATAACAGTGACTGAGGATGACACAGAACAAAAAAAAAGAGTTTTATCTTTAACGACCTCTGCTTGGTTGATCTAGAGTCTCCAGGGAAGATGATGTGTCTGAACATCAGGTAAAAACACAAACACATCCACACAACCATTATATATTCTAGTCTGGTACACTAACAGCAGGAGGAGAGGAATTAAGCTGGAAGCAGAAGAAACACACACGCGCACGCACACACACACACACACTGTGAATGTTTTCCTTTTGTATTCTGGATGAATCATGTTTGTGGCTACACATGTACCCACCTTTATCACATCCTTGGTCGTCTGAGTGTGTGCAATCAGGGGAGAACAAAGTGTACAACAGAGTAGATTAATGACCAGAGCTTCTGTTTTAAATGCAAACATTTGGAGTGATGACAAATTACAGAATATGAATATGTGTATGAATATTGTGTGTCCTGCAGTTTCACAATGACATCGCTGTTGATACAGGGGGGACCTACATTTAAAGGCACATTTAAGGGAATTAATCAGAGAGGAAAATGGAGGGAGCTGAGACAGAACAGCCCTCACAGGCATGTTATTGCCGCTGCGTGGCAGAGCAGAGATAGTGTAGCTGCCATATTGCTAAGCTCTTGTTGTCTCCCTGTGGCTCAGGCCTAATCGGATCGTCTGCAGCTTATACGCCATGAAGAGCCACCGCTTACATCAGCCCCTCACCTGTTTGTTAAACGCCACCGCTGTCTAGTATCCAGTGAGAAAGTGAGAAGTGCATTGTTGAGGCTGTTTTTGTCTCGGCGTGTGCCTGTTGCAACTCCATGTGATCTGCTTAAGCTAAACTCGCTCACTGGCCAGATGGACCAAACATGAAAGAGATTAACTCATATTTGTGATTCCTCCCTCCATTTTTGTGCTCCTCCATCTCACTCTGTCTCATGTCCACACAGCAGCATGAAGAGGACAAACCATGAATACTAATCAAGAGAATTACCATCAAAAACAGGTCAGTAAATGACAAAACTCTGCTGCAGTGGAGCTATTATTGTCCTGTGATGACTGTGACATTAGTAGAGAAGTGACAGTGAGCGATAATGGAGTTGGGAAACTGTAATTATTATTATATGATGCATAGGAATCCTGGAGGCAGAAACTTACAAACAGGCTTTTTAGGGGATTTGGGATTCGGAAGTGTGCCCATTTTCATCCTGTAGGCCAGTCGCCTGGAGGCGTGTGCAGCAGAACAAAGAGGCCGAAGGCAGGAAGAGAAGCATCAGGACAGAATTACAGTGTGAGCAAAGGTAAAGTGAGACAGGTGGAAGAAAAGATTTACATGTGAAAAACACAGGAACATATTGTGGATTACAATGTGTTTTTTGTTGTTCTACGTTAACTTTGTTTTTATAGCTGTGTCTGCTCTACAGGCGCTCAATACAGTTAATATTTGAGATAGATATTGATTTTGATTTTTTCACCCAGAGCTCAGAGTAGCAGGTTGACACAGATCTGTGTTATTCACTGTCAACATTAATTTAACCTACAAAATGCAGCATTTATGTGACACAGAGCTCAGTCACTCCTCTGACCTGCGATTGTCTCCGTGTTCCAGCTGTGGATATTAATCCAGCAGACGCTGTGGTGTTTGGCACGGATCTCCCAGTCTGCTGTGATCATCTTACTAACCGATTATGACACTTGGTATCAGCATGTGCCTATTCAAGGCTGGGATTAGTTATTTTTTTTGTCCACATTGCTTTGATGCTCCGTCTAATCATAGTTGACCCCTCAATGTGGAACACATGAATGTGGATTTAAAAGATTACATATTGCCGGATAAAATGAATATCACATGGGTGAATAGTTCAGCCTTGTATGTTTACATCACAGAGAGCACAAACGTCACCTCTCCTGGAACTGTTTAGAGGGAACGAGTCCGGCCCGCAGGTTGCTGTCCCCCACACGTTTGGCCTGCCACCACGTCTGGTCATCCTGAGTCACCACCTGCAGGATGTCTCCTCGCTTGAAGGAAAGTCCCGCCTCTTGGCAGGGTGTGGCCTTGTCCTCTAATGGGATGTAGTCAAATAAGGCTCTCACATACACCTGGAGGTAAATGTAGAGAGTTTGGAAGGATTTAAATAAAACAGAGAGAACCATGGGTATATGTTATTATTGTAAGACTCTGGAATGACTCTCAAAAAAAGCAGAAAAAACATGACCGGCACTGCTGTTTCCCACCTTGCTCTCCCTCAGTCGGTCCTCTTCTTTAATGGCAGGGATTATCTTTAGAGTGATGGAGCCCTGGGACTGGGACTATATCACAAATAGACAAAGGGGAGGGAGGATTGTGACTGCAGCCTTAATTAAAAACACTAATAAAAGACCAGATATCTTTGGCTTAAAGGCACACCATGGTGGCTAATAGGATACTTAAGAAAGGATTTACCCCTATCATCATCCTTTAAGAAAATTACATTTCCTGAAAGTGCCTTGAGTCGTGTTACAGGCTGCGCTGTTTAATGCTGAACATTTCAGTATTAAAACACCACAGTAGATGCAAGAGATCATGTGGAATGCACAAATACAACATTTATATATTTGTCACATCTTTGTGAAACCAGTGGAAACCAGATTATAAGTGCCGATATGACGCATTTTTGGAAATGAGCTTATTGAATCAGACAAGGTTTTTTGGTGCAGAACAAACACAGTAAAAAGAAAACAATACAGAATAAAAGGACTAAGGATCAATAGAGATTACGGCAGATTCCTTTAAGTGAATCAAGTTATTTTACATGTAGCATGGCACAACACTGTAAAATTAAAGCTTAAATATATAAAATAATAGAATATACAAATAACACTGCTCATATATATCAACAACTGTCTTCTAGCCTAGTTCAAATACAATTATTCTTCAAAATGCTGAACAGTAAATATATTTCATATTGTCCTAAAAACAGACAAACTGTACTATTTCAGCTGTGGTTTTCTTTTTTGGCACATTCCTCTTCAGAGGTTGAAAACAGTGCATAACCCCATCACATGTTGAATTTTAGTAAAATAGAGCTATACTTGTTTTTCTTTCCCCAACATTAAATCATATTAGAATTTAGATCTCTGCCATCCAAGCTCCCCTCAAGTACATCTTACAGTATTTTGCCTCAGTTTAATGAACAGTACATAAATGTAAATAAATATGCACATAATTCTGTAACAAACATCTGGTCTTACCAGTAGCTGACTGATCTCGTCAGGTCTTTTGTGGATCACAGAAACTCCGTTGACCTCCCTGAGTTCATCTCCAACATGAACCAGACCTGTGAGGATGTAACAGTATGATGACAGACTGAGCAGACAGAAACATCAGTGACAATCACGATGAGCTTTGCAGATCTTCCACGGCTCATCAGTTCTATCTTAACATGACTACTCTTGTCAGATCCACTGATGCACGCTGCTGCCTCCGTCCTCAGCTGTGATCCCTTTTGTGCTGCAGCCACAACAATGAAACTAAAGCCTGAGAGGAGCAAGATCAATAGTGTTCTCCCTCAGGAGGACGGAGAAGCACATATCAGACACAACATAATGTATGCATTGATACAAGAGGCTCAGCTCTGTACAAACCTCGTCTCCACACTAACTTTTCCATCACTTGACACAGCAAAAGAAACTGAGGGAGATAATGAATGATTAATGGAAACTGACACTGATTGTTTTTGACTTTCCCAGCACACATAATACACAAACACGTTATTACACATGAACAGAGTTTACAGTGTGTAGAAGTTTAGGTTAGCAGCAGCAGCCACAATACTCCTCTCTGATCTCACTTTAGAGTATCAGGTTTTGATTTGTTACCTCATTCATATCTACACATTTATCGTGAAGAAGTTTCCCTCATTTTCACTGGCTGCAGAACAACAAATACCATCAGTCTGCTGCACAAGTCATCAGCCTCTCAGGGCATCATGGTGGTTCAGTTTACATGATGACTATTGTCCATCATATCCATGAACATTCTTCCAGATCTAACGGTTCTATCACACCTATTTTGTTGTCCCAGCACTGGCTCCCTGTGCACGACAGGATTGATTTTAAAATTATTTTATTTGCCTGTAAATGCCTTCATAATCTTGCTCCTCCCTGTCTTTGTGATCTGCTCCAGCCTTATGTATCCTCACGGTCCTCTTAGTTGTCCCAAAAACAAAGCTGCAGCTTAGAGGAGACCAAGGTTTCTCTGTTCCAGCTGCTAAATTGTGGAAAGAGCATTTATTTTCTTTGGCTTTTAACACAGAGTGAGTTCTGTTGTATGTGTGTGAATGAGCTTGGTTTTATTCTGAACATGTCTTTATGTGTAACTTATATATTGTTACATACATTTTTTTTAGTCCTCTAATTGTTGGTTTTACTGCACTTTGGTCCAACTTGTGGTTTTGAAATGTGCTTTATAAATAAAAATTGGATTGATTGGATATTAATCTTCCTTTAACATTGCCAATCATTTTCAAACTGTTCAACAAAGGTGAAATCCCACAACCTATACAAAGGGAAATCTGTGACCCATCATCACAGGGTGCATATCACAGCATCTGTGATCCCTGGGTGAATGTTGTGAACCCAAACTGTCATAACCCATGAAACACAAGCCATACAAAACGGCAGTTAGCAGTTTAAACACAGCAAAAGTAAAAGTCACACAGCTGAAGCCAAGAGTCTGAACCAGTTGTGTGTCAGTAGCTGCTGTGACGATACGAGGATCCAAAAATACTCTATATCTCTGCAAGACCAAAACACATGTGAAGTAGCACAACAAAAGCCAAAGTGTCCCACTGCTGGAATGAGGTGATAACGTCATGTTGTTTGGAGTCAACAGTTAACACTAATTACACATGGTGAAGTTTTCACAAGACTGATTCCGACTGAAGAAAGAGGAAAAAACTAAAAAAATGTACATGTGTTGATTTGTCGCTTATTTAGGACATTTTTCAATGAGTGACTCATTCCTCAAAAATGAAAGGGAAAGCACTCTTTTCAGCATCAATCTTCTCATGCACTTGAAAGAAAATGGTTAATTCAGCAGAATAACACTGTACAGCATAATAAAAGGTGAGCTCTCATGTCAATGTTTCTGAATAGTTAATGAAAAGTAATTTGAAAAAGTTTAGTAAATGGAAAAGTGCGTTCTCGTTTTCTCGCAATTGATGCTGGTAACTGTTGAGTAAAGACATGACAAAACTTGTGTAGAAAGTACTAGGACAGACAGAGGTAAAAAAGGTAAAAAATAAAATGTACCACTTCGATCAGCTGCACCTCCTCTCATGATCCGAGCAACGATTACCGCCCCTGTGGCTTCATCTCGCCTGATGGTGGCTCCCTGGAGTTCAGACACATTCATAGAATCATAAACTGAAAAAATGTAAAATGTCCCTCCCTCTTCTCCTGTAGACTTTTATGTTCATACTTCCACTTGTGTTGTTACTGTAACAACTCACCAGAGGCTCCTTGTTCTTCACCAGCCTCACAATCTTCACAGACTCCTCCTCGATCTCGTCCTCAAAGTCGTCTGGCAGTGGAGGCAGCACAGGGTCAAAATTCTTCTGAGCCACAGTGTCGTGCACCGATAGAACTGCCTGATGGGACAGGGAAGCAACGTGCTGATGAGAACAATCCTGATATTCATTTCACGTTCGAATCATCAATTGAACGATGAACAAACAGTTCACAACCACGGAAATTGACGGACTTAACTCATCACTGGTGTCCCAATCTCCACAACAATTTTAACTTGACAACTTTCAACTAAGTGTTTTGTAGCTTTTACCTTAAGATGTGGTGATGTCAGCAGATGCAGCAGCTCCTTCTCGTCAGAGCTCATTGGTCCACTCTGCAGCTCCTCTGTAACCTGACAACACACAAACAAACACGATAAGTCCTTATCTGACGTGAACCCCTGCATATGTATACCAGTAATTCATGCTAGAATAAATGTATCCAGATGCAAACATGCACGCAGGCAAAGATAAGTAGGAAGCAGCTCTGGTCAGCAGTTTCCCCACTGATAACTGGTGGGAGCAGCAGGATATGGAGTTTCATAAAATGAGCATCAGGATGATTCAGCACTTTGAGGACATTAAAATTCACTTTTCATACCCACGCTTCTTCTCTGTCAGAGTTAACTCATTGTGACTGACTGCCGGGAGTGGAGAGATAATTGGGGGTGTGTGCATTGGGACGGATGGAGGAATGTGTGTGTGATTGACTCACATCCTCTGCCAGAGAGGAGGCACTGTGAAGGACAGGTGCTGGACTTTGTCTTTCATACTGTCGCAGCTTCTCATGGATCTGCGACAAATAAAAGACTGTGTTAAGGTAATTCATAAAATACAAAAAGTAAAGAAACAAAATCCTTAATTTCTGCATAATCTATACGAATAGATGAAGACAAATCTTAAATCTGTGTCTGAATCCTTAATCTGGATGAAAAAAAGATAGACTCAAATGTTGATGTGATGCATTAATAAACAAAAATAAAATCAATCAAGGTCAGATTTTCTTTCATGCTATCAGACAAAAAAGTACCTTTGACTTCGTAACATTTCTTCTTTTGCAAAAATTGTTTAAAATGTAAAATGGAAAGGCGGATATGAAACACTAACTGACCCGACACACCTGACAGTTCTTGCTATGATTAAAGAACTGTTTTATTCTCTAAACCTTATGCTGCTGTAGTGTCTGTTTGCCAAAATCATAAGAGACTAGAACAATTACTGCAACACGTTAGCACGTACAGTATGTCCATGTTTCCTGTGATCAGGGACATAAGGGACTCTACAAGACTGCTGCAGAGACATGAAACTAGACAGTAAATCAAACCTTAATAATAGTGGTGGCACTTATTTAAACCAGTGTCAAAATGACGTCGTATCGAGAACTCTTATGAAAAACATGATTTTTGTCTCATCCCTCACTCAAGGAAGACAATTCACAAGCTTCACAACTTTCTTCAAGAACAATCACATCTAAACTTCTTCTTCCAAGGAAACTGCCTGCATGGTCCATACATTTCATCTAAATAACCCTGAATGGTAACTCAGGAAGAAGAGGAGTACTCCCTCACCTTCATGAGGTATCCTAGACTTCTCTCACTGAAGACATCTTTGAGGAACACCATGTCCTCTTTGTGGTTAGCATCAGGCCGCAGCTGTGAGGTCAGAAGGGCCAGTGTTTCATGAAGACCTACAGAGAAGAGAGAAACAACAAACAAAAAACATGTTCATTAATGGAACCTCCAGCAGTGTGTGTGTGAGTGTGTGTGTGTGTGTGTGTGTGTGTGTGTGTGTGTGTGTGTACGTGCAGACTCTTCTCACCTGCTCCTGCTGTGAGCACCGGCATGGCTTCTTTCATGGATCAGTGAGGTGAAGAAGGGAAACCTGGGAGGGAAAGAGAGAAAATTAAAAACACATTTTCATGCTTTCACATCAACCTTCACAGGTCGTGGTGTGTTTGTGTGGCCATAAACCAATATAAAAGGCATCTAGAGACCCATACGCAGTAAGTAGAACGATACATCAACACCTTTACGCACTCTATGCTATAAATCCAGTCTGCATTTTCCATTTCACAGAACAGGTACCTTATCTACAAGCATGTGGGTACGTATGAGTAAGTCCGCTTGCAATATAGAGCTGTTCTATTAAGATA
This sequence comes from Solea senegalensis, assembly GCF_019176455.1. Classification (NCBI taxonomy): domain Eukaryota; kingdom Metazoa; phylum Chordata; class Actinopteri; order Pleuronectiformes; family Soleidae; genus Solea; species Solea senegalensis. The sequence continues at coordinate 8,388,759 of NC_058038.1, forward strand.
AACAGCCACTGCTGGTGCTATTAATCAGAGCGACTCCTTCTGAGGTTTGTGTGTAAGAGAGAGCAGGTGAAGGGTGACTGACAAGTCTGTATTCACTAACTATAGCACCTTATAAATCAAAAAATGCAAAAAAAACGAATGAATCTATAGGATGCACTGCAAGAGTCTCACATACATTGTTTGTTGTCTTATTAATCTCCTCCATCTGCTTATTTTGTGGAAGACATTTTATTTGTATAGCACAGAGCAAAGATAATGGTAAAATGATTAAAAGGACAAAATAGGACATTAAAATGAAATAAAATAAACATTAAAATCAGAATTACAACTGAGGAAACAAATATAGAGTAAAAATAAACATTTGGTAATAAGAAATACATATATAAAACCAAATAAAACCCACTTGTAGTTTGCAGTGTGGAACTGTACTATAAAGTAGATTATGTATGGTTAGACTATATTGTTATATTGTATATTGTATATTGTATTTGTTTCTCTTGTGTTTATGAAAAGATGAACATTAGAAAGAGTTGCTAAAGTAATTCTTCTAGGAGAGTCTTTCAAAGCCAATTAACATAATCATTGATGCACAATTTATGGTAGAGCTGAACTGTACTGGCTCACATTGAAGTTAATAAGTGTACCTAATTAAGTGAACACTATAGTGACAGATCTTTGAGTCGTGCGTTTTAGCTTGACTGCTGCACAGACTGGATTATCACAGCCCCAACTGATCAATATCCCTGTCCCTCCGTTCAATATTCTCACTTCCTCCCACTGGAAACCAAAGTCGATAACACAAAAACCACAAACTCCATCATGCAACACTACGATCTAATTATAAAATGCCAAAACACAGAATTAGGCTTTCACTTGACCTCTGACACACAGTCCAGCCTGACTCTGAAACCTCTGTTTGTCGTGTCAGGATTTACAGAAAAAGACAGTAAATATGGGCTGGTTTATAGTCATTCTGTAAAAAAATGATTTATCTGAGTAGTTTATGATGCAAGTTTTATCTGTTTACCCTGGTGAAACATTGACAGAAATTATATTTAGATTGTTTGGAAAAAGGGCAGTGGCCCAATTACATAACTTTTCAGGAAGTTGTGTTCTTTTTTTGCTTTGTGCTGCAAATGACGCAAGATCCAATAATGATATATTTAGCACTGGCTAAAATACAGACACAGTTCTGCCATCAACAGAGGTTTTAAACTTTCAGTCAACACTATATTTATGCAAATCATATGTGCATTTTTGCATGTTGAGGAGGCCACAGTAACATTTGGATTCACATCTTATCAGTTTAAAAGACACCATAGAAATATGACTTCTTTTTTTCTACGTCACAAACACTGTCAATTTAAGCAAAATTAAAATCATTCCAATTGAAATCCAAAGAAAAAAAGAACTTCTGTACCCAATTAACTTTTTGGTCTCTCATATGGTCTTCAAGCACTTTTCTGGGAAAGAAATTAATAAAAAAGCTGAAATAGGCAGACATTTCAACCACTGATCAGAAATCATGATGCCGGGGGAGAAGCCAAATCAGGCCCTCCTCATCTATGGTTCTTAATTAAAATATGATATTTCTGCCAGACAAAGAGAATACTGGAAATTACAGGAATTCACGGACAAAAACAATCTTGATTCAGTTTGTAAATCCTGTATTTTAAAAGTCAAAAAATATTTTCTATTCCTAAAGTATTTCTAAAAAAACATCTTATAGCACTATCAGAATATGATTAACCTGAGCAGAGACACGAGAAAGAGACAGCAACAAGCTCATGAATAATGAATAGAAATGATATTACAGTGAGAGAAAGAAGGATGAAGAGAAGGTCTCAACTCTAGGAAGAGCAGGGAGAGGAGGAGGCATTCTATACTGTCAGGGGGAAAGTAACTCTCAACAAAACAAGAGACAGGCTTTTTATCCCCATGACTGTCAGCTAGACTGTTCTCCACATCACTATATTTTCCTCAGATGCTGACGTTCATGTCACCAACAAACATCTTCAACAAAGAAACCCTTTCAAAGTTTCCTCATATTTCCTCTGACAGATTCATCTTCTAGAAAAGAAGAACTAATGAGCAAATAAATATTTGATGGCTCCTTCTGTAAAGTGTGTGAATGGACAGGGCTGGCAAAATAAGTATTTTTAATTTAATTTTTTCCCTTTCTTCTCTACATACACACATAGTCTCCAACAGTGGAGTTTTTTTTTTTTTAATAACTTTTAAAATTATTATAATTAACGCCACACAGGAAAGCAGGCTCAGAATTTTCTTCAATATCAAAATAATCAAGGAATAGTTGTTGTCATCTGAAAACAGTAATTTTACCTATTCAATATTATTTTACAGATGCAAAAATGTAAACAAATATAGGAAAAAAATTAGCCCTCAGTTTTTGTTTGCATATTCAAAGAATCCACAAAACCAAGATATTCAGGTTGCGGTCAAAGAGGAGCAAAGACGCCAGGAAATATTCACATTTAGCTGAAATTGGAGAACTTTTCTACAGTGTTTAACAAATTTATTAGACCACCACCCAAAGCCACAGTTGTCCTAAATTAACACCATTGGTAACTATCAAAATATGTTTTTAGATTTCTATAATAGTTAAAACACCAGAATGTAAAGCTCTTTAACCGAAATTATATTTGTAATGCTAAAATTGCCAAAGTTTTCAAATGTACTGTTTTACAAAATAAACAGAAGATATAAACAGACAGAGATTAAGACGTCAAATTATAGTTATTTATTTGCATTACTGAACAATTAGGTTATAAAAGATTAATTCAGTTTGTTATTTGCCTAATAATTCAAGTTTTTTGAAAGATTTCTAAAATGTTTACGTTTTCACATTTTTTTTTATGACAGATGGTCTAATACATTTGTTAAGCACTGTATAAAACTTTTAAAAAAACAACAACTTTAAAACCCATTAATAAAAAATTGTTGATTAATTTATTTATCAAATACCAATCAGGTTACCAAGCAGGCCCAGTTGAAATAGTGCAGAGCAAGGTAACATAACTGCACAATTAAATATATATTCATTTACATTTGTTAATTTGTTTAAACCATGGATTTAATATGAGCATGTTACTACTAACACTGGCTCACAGAGTGACTGTGTGTAAGAACTCCAGTCAGCCTCCAACTGACTCACATCAAAACAACCAACATCACTGACCACAAATAGATTCTGGCATTACACTTCAAATATTTCAGGCACAAAAATAAATAAATATGACATTTTCAGCTGAAATCTGGTTTAGAGCTTAGCTACAGAACATGTGACACATGGAGTCAAATGATGTCACAGAAAAAAATATCACAGACGTCAGATAATGAGCAGCCAGAGCCATGAAACATTCATCTCCACAGATTCAGCTAAAGCATAGAACAATATACTAATAATAATAACATATTAGTGCATTAATAACATGACCTTGAGTTAATAAAAATACTAACACTGAACATAATTTCCAGCATCCATAAATAAATAACTTGTGGGGCTGAACTCACATGAACCAGCATCTGCAGACATCTTGTCTCTGTGCTCCTCCTACATCATTTCACTCCTCTCATTCTGTTCACATTTTCTCTCTTCCAGATTTATCTCTCTCTCTCTCTTTTGTGACACTATACTCCCACAGAAACAACCCCCCAAAAATGAGACTCTGTACTCATGTGCTTTCAGTCACCAGCCCTGTGGCGGTGACATGAAACTCAGAGATCAGTGCAGACTACAGTCACATCAGGTCTCCCAGTGTCTCCCTACAGCTTCCACACATACAGGTTTATCAAAGTTCCCAAAGGTCTCTCTCCGAAAAATGATATTGGTTCTGAAGCCAAATAAAAAGTATTTGTGTAAAATGACAGAAAACATTATCTTCACCGTCAAAGAAATTCTGGTCAGTAGCAAAACCTCAAGTTAAGAAAGCCTGACACACCTACGCACTGAAATACATAAACATTGCTTAATCAATCTTCGTTCTGTAAATCAAAGTTTCCTAACCTTGAGTACTTTTGCAATTGTCAGGAAATCAAGGTTTTTTTATTATTGTTTCCAAAGGGGAATTGGTTATAGAGCCAGTCATGATAACATCAAACCGAGCACTAACAAATACACAGTGAATCATGATGGAAGCAACAAAAAAAACTGAATGTGCAGAGTTTGAAAACTAGAATAGTAATTAATATTAATAATAATTGAGTAATGCTTGGACGGTCCATTGTCCATAACTAAGAGTGGTCTAAATGCAAATCTCACAAATTCAGTATGACATTAACATCTGTATCTGTTACTATATTCATTTTATGTCATGATTAGTGTTAGATTAAGTTTAAAATCAGCTCAAATGAACATATAGGGGATGACAGCTCATGTATGTTGATGATGGTTTCAGCTCTTGTTGATTGTATTGCTGCTAATTTTAGGTGAAAAAAAAGTGTGCCTTAATTTCTCACCATGCACATATACTGTATAAAGATTGGAACCATCCTCCGCGTCTCTGCTGTATTTGCCAGACACGTCTATTATTATTGTGCCAAAACTTTCTTTAAAGTGAAACACTGCAGGTTTTTGACCTTCAAATAATGATCATTTGAGCGAATGACACCTCAGTCAAAGTCTTATAAGAAAGAACATATTGTCACCTATAGTGACAATATGGAGCTTCAGGTTTCAGGTCAGTACCATAACACAACAAGATCTACAAAATTCTACTTAACAGCATATTTCACTGTCACCCAGGTGTTAATCGAGGTTCGTTTTTGTTTCTGATATCTTAAAAAAATCTCTTTAAATGCTGGCAGCTGTACCTGCTCTGAAGACACGGTTGTTTTAACATTAGAAGTCTCACAAATCCCACATTTTGTTACTTTTATAAAGAATTATTAACACATTGTTTTGGTACGAGACAAGATGGGATGTACTACAGTATAAACAAAAAGCCAGGTTTGGATCCTGCCAACAAGATGCTGACCGAATTTGAACTTCCGTAAACTTGGCAAAGTGCCACATGCTAAATAAAGATGAATAAAACTCTGAATGACTGAAACACGTCCATGTGCACAATGTTGGGATTCTCGGGTAAAGGGTCTGATAAGTTCTTTTTCACAACCAGTAAACATGCATTTCTTCTTCATCGTTCATCAGTTGTTCCTCCTTCCATTCAGAGGCAGTGCATCATACTGTGGTGCTGCTCATCATTATTTACGTAAACAGAATATGCCAAATATGAATATGAACGACTCATGGTGTTACAAATGTGCCATCTGGAGTGATTCATGTGATGCTTGTGAGAAGACATTGATCAGTGGAAACAGGCGGATTCTCAAACCAACAGCTCTTGATGAAAGTGTATCGTTACATTATATAATATACACTATGCTTTAAAAATGCTTTGGCATCAAGACTCTAAAAACAGCAAATGCTTGGTCAAGCGGTCCCAAACTGGCTGCCTTTCAGAGGGTCCAGTATTTTACTTTGACAGATGGAGAACAAACACACACACGGTAACAACACATTCATGATCTCAGGATCTGATGCCGGGGGGTGAGATGAGGATTTAACAAGATGACCTCACGACTGCCTGTATACGTGGACATACACTTCATGACAGCGTTATTATTAGGTACACCATGACCTGAGTGATTCGACAGCATCTCAAATAACAACATTGAAGCAGATGGACAACAGAAGCAGACAACTGTGCCTTCATTAGGTGCCCTGTGTGTAACAATGGCCTGTGCCATGGGTACACGTACGTACACGTACACACACGCACGCACACGCACGCGCACGCACACGCACACACACACACACACACCTGAGTGTGACGATGTCTGGCTCTGTATATGATCGTGCATCCCTACGACTCACTGCCATCAAAATGAAAGGCACACACACAGCTAATCCACTCCTGTGACAGTAATGGGAGGCAACACTAAGCATGTTTGGCCAACATCCAGCATGTCTGACTGACACACACACACACACACAAACACACACACACTCCAAGACCTGCAACTTCACACTGAAAAACACAAAATCACCATCATCTACATTTATGAGCTCACAGGAGCGAGCAGAGGGTGTGGTCAGACACAAACTTGTATTCTCTCCATCAGGGAGGGAAAGCACTGATGTTGACAGCTGAAATGCTGCTGCACGCTGTCACTCAAACGTAATACGCCACCCTCAAAAATCCACCTCGACCCCCCCCCTCACTGCTGCACAGCAAAGCAGATGGCTATTTTCTTCTCTTCTTTACCCCAGTCTCTCTATTCTTACTTCATTTCTGTAGAGAATAATGCCAGCCAGCCGTGTCTCTCTCTCTCTTTCTGTCTGTCTCCCTCCCTCCACCATCTCTCTGCATCACTCTGCAGTGCCACAGTGCTCTCCCCTCTTACAGGATGCCGTCAGCTGGCAGATGGAGGAATAAAAGACAAACATGCACAGCAGAGCAGAGCAGCTGATGGCTTGTGTTCACGCTGACGACAGACAAAGCAAATGTGCAGAGAAATGTCATCTTACCTTCTCTTCTCTCTCTGTATCTCCTCCACTCTCTCTGTGTGTCTGTGTTCCTCCTGACTGCAGTCACACTGTTTCTCTCGCTCTGATTCCCCCTCCTCCTTCCTTCTTCCTCTTCCTCTGGCTGCTGCTCCTCTCACAAACCTGCTGCTGCTGAGTGTCCGCCTTTCCCCTCTCCCTTTCTTTCTCACTCTGCCTCTCTTGGCCCCTCCCCTCACCTCCCTCATCCTCCTCCTCCCTTTACATCTCTCATGCTCTCAACACCAGCACATGAAGAATTAATGCCACACAGGGTTTATGTTTTTGTCCTGAAATGCTGAATCTTCAGTTTTAAGCACCTGTGTTTTCTAAGAAAACTAAAGATCCTTTAGAAACATACAGTGTTCTAGTTTAATTACAGCTACTGCAATTTTAAAGGATTTTTCTATCAAACTAACAAAAATATTAACACGATAATCTGAAATTATACAGCAGAGCACACATTAAAGCTATAGTATTGTATGCATAGTACATGTAAAGTCAAGGAGTTGTTTATAGAAACATATTGTGGTGTTACCTTTATTCCTACTGAGCATTACAGTATTACCTTCAAGCCAATTTTTTTGTTTTATAGATGACATTTGAAGTTCTGATTTAGTTTCTCAGCTCTCATCAGCTGTAAAACAGACTTTGTGAGGTGAACATATCTATATTCCACTGACTTTAATTCAATCCAAACAGCTACTATTTATTCTTTCAGGGTATTTTGATGTCAGAAAATCTGATGCTTTATTGTCTGTGTTTTTTTTGACCTGGTTAATTGGATAAGATACGCTGCCTCTGACAAAATCTCCCCTCCTCCAGACAGGCAAGACTGAGGTTGTAGCAGCAAACAACCAGCTACAAAGTGTCTGCTGCTTCTTTGTCTGACTGCATGTTGTGCACACAGTGGTCACACAGCATCTTAATGAAGGGTTAACACACACACACACACCCTCAGTCTCACACTCCTCTCCATTCACACAGTTTTATTATGTTTTTATGCAATCTGCTGTCAAGTGTGAAGGTTAAAATTCTGTTCATCAATATTTCTAGTAACAGCAGGTCATAACCCAAGTCTCATACAGCATCATGTAGATGTTAAAACCTTCTCCAACTGTGAAATTTTCCAAATATGAACATGAGATTTACATTTTATCAGTCAGAATTGATCTTTTTTTGATGTGCAATCAGATTATTACATGAAGATAAATCATGAAGCTCTACAGAGTTTTACAAACACCATATTATTGCTGATGACTGTGACATAATTCACTCTAATAATTAGTTTCACATTCTAAAAAGGGAAACGTCTAATCTCAGTGAAAATGTACTATTTTTGGTTTTATCTGGACTTGTTTTAAATTGTGGATCCTCTGTGACAGAGTTCACATATTTTTATCAATGCAAGTCAGATTTTACTTTAAATTAAACTGGAAATGATGACATTTAATTATAATCAAACATTCAGATATGAGTTGTGTGTTCAATTTTTGTTAATTGATAGCAGTGACTCAGATACTTTCCTTCATGTTTTTTTTTTACTCAGAAAAGGCTGACTAACATAACAAGTTAATAAGACCTTTGCATTCTGACCTGTTACAGCCATGGCAGTGTAGAGACGTGGGGTCAGCTGGACAGAGGGTGGAGCTCTACTCAAAACATCCCCATTAATTACTACTTCAGAGGTTGTTATGGGTCTTTGGCCAAACTGATTCACAGGCATCTGCCAACATCCTCGAGTCTCTCGGGAGCAGCAAAGCCTGGTGTCCTCAATGAAGGGATGAGCAGGAGGTCGGTGCTGTCACTTGACCCCACAAATGGTCCATAAACTGGGTCTTTGTGTGTGTTCACTCAGCTCTGGAGGGAACACACTGGACGGAGCTGCCATGAGATAAAAAGGTCACATAAAAGAGCAGATGTGTTTTTACCACAAAATGATGAGGCTACACATTTTCTCACTTTAAAAAGTGCAGCAGAAGCTACAACTGTCTCTACAGTACAAACTCACTCTGTTCCACATCATCAGCTCTGGCAGCTCTTCTATCATTGATGCTGCAGTGACAAATCACAATTTAATGAAATGTGATTACTTTGTATTTAAAGGAAATCTACCTCAAACTTTCTCTGAACACTTATTTTTGGTAAATGTGGACAAAACTGAAATCAGATTAAAAGAAAATACAACATACTTAAGATCATTGAGACAGTCAAGATTCTAGAAATGTTGAACACTGGCTACAGAAAAAGCAACAGGCAAAGTGAGCGGTGGGCAAAGTGCCAAATCAAATTCTAGTTGCTTCTCCAAGAAAACAGCATACGCTTAGACATTTATAGAAATTATGACAAGATAAGAACCTTTTAGAGAATGCACTCTCAACTCTCAAAACCCTTTTCCCCCCTGTGATGCAATTAGAGAAACCATCCTTCCCACAGAATGTTATCAGATTAATCATAGTGACTCCCTATTAATGCACTCACATCTGCACATCTGACAGTGACAAACTGTCTGTGGACAAAAATAAATGTAAATTGTACTGCATGCGGTCGTCAAGTTATCCGACACTCATTTATCCATGGAAAAGCCATCTCATGCTGAATTTAAATGCCCTCCTTACAGAGGACTTTATGGTAAAATAAGCATGAACCAAGCTGATTTGCATGGAAATCAGCATCCAGTTTTCAAAATAAAAACAGTGAAACATATATAAACACATATATTGAAAGCACATATTTGAATTGGAAAAATAATGATAATAAAGCTATGAGTTTCAGAGACCTTCTAATTGGATGTTGAACAAGTGTATGAAGACATAAACAGATTTTAACTTTGAGTTGAAATGTAAAAAAAATGACTGGCTAGGTTGTAAACATGTCAGATTTCCAGTATGCTAGTAATCATCGTTTTTATTTCAACTCAAACTCAATGTTTTCACATCATTGTGACAAGTGCCACAAAAAACAGACAATCAGTGGACAAACAGTTGCACTGCATATTAAGTTAATTTCCCCTTAACATAAGTGCCGAATCGGAAGCTAACTTCAGCGTCGTGCTAGTATGCTAGTAGTCGAAAAAAGAAGGATTTATAATGGAAAAATGGCTCAACGTTACTCCACCAAAGTGCTGCACCCAAAAGTACAAATTAAAAAAATAAACATATGAAAGTTAACGTAATTGTGTACAAAGTGTAAATAGTTTAATAAAGAAAAACACTTACAAACGCTGATCAACTTGGAAGAAGAAATCAGGCAGATAAATGAGAGTCAGGTGTGCAGGAAGTAACAAGTCACGTGACCAAAGTCATGCAGCTCTTTGAGCCAACTAGTGGACAGATGCGGAATAACACTAAATATGACGATAGAAAAAAGGTTGAAAACTGGAGGACATGAGGTAAAATGTCCATTTTGGAAATTAGAAATATTAAGGCCTGAAAAGAAATGCCATCTCCTGTAATGTGGAGTAATACTTTACCCTCACATTTAATAAAAGGAAAGTGTAACAGATACATTTACTGTATATTTCATTTAATGGTTGATGAATGCAAGGAACCAAAACCTAGTCAAAAGTGTGATAATACAGTCAAATGTGAAAGTGCAACATCAGAAAAATTCACAACTTCCAACATTTACTTTTTTTTATTGAAATACTCAAAAGTGTGATAATACAGTCAAAGGACTTAGTTCACATCATGTATATGCTTTAAGTGCACTTGTGAAGTGAGGGATGATTAACACACAGAGATGAAGTGATCACTGTACGATATGAACTACAATCATATTTACTGTTCGGCCTTTCATCAAATCATTTGTCTGGAAGCTGGAGGCTTAATGTCCACTCAGACGGGTGCTCTGTCCGGCGCCACGTCTTTCTCACCATTCTCTCGTCCTCCAAGAGTCATCAATATGACCGTCTGGCTGGATTTCTCTGCATTATCTGCTGGCATTCAGGCTCCTGCAAGGCCTGCGACTTCTCTCTACCATCCTGAGATAAGGAGAAATATATGGAAGGATAACAAATCAGGTCACAGCCACAGTCACATTACTGGCCCTCTGTTGTTTTTAAAATCTACAAAGTGGAAATACTTTGTTACTGTACAAAAGTACAAAATTCACATATGTGTACTTTACCATGTTATTTATATTTCTAGCAACTTTAAATTTTACTCCACTACATTTCCTCTAACTATCTTTGTTACTACCAAATAAAATCAGAAGAAGAAGAGTTGGTCATGGTCTTGATGATCTATCACACCCATTCTCACACTGCAACATGGGTTAAGTGTTCTGTTCAAGGACACATGTATAGCCAGGAATTGAACCCACAACCTTCCAGTTGAACAACTCAACCTATACCACTGAGTTATGGCTCGATTAATTTCACTTGCGCTGTTGCAGGAAGCTGGCTAATCAACGTCTTTGTCACCGGAGAGGAGAGAGTTGGAAAAACGCCTGTACATTTTTTTACGTACATGTTTTGACCTGTTTTTGGACGTTGACCCAAAGACTCAAACAAGTGCTATTTTAAATATGATTCATAATGTTCAAATTTCTAATTTCTTCTTTCATTTTAAATTGTTCATTCACTATTTTAACATGCAGTGAATTGCAAATAACTGCCAGATATTGAATGTTATTCTGGAAAAATGGGCAAAAGCACTTACTCACAGGATTATTTTTATTTGTTAAAATAAGCCACACAAGTCCAGACGGACATTTTGAGGCTGAGGTGTTAAAGGGATAAGTACAGTCTAATACTTAAAGACTTTTACTTAACTAATATTATTAAAAAAAAAGTGACTTTAACTTCCACCAGTCATTTTCTGGTAAGATACTTAAGTATCCCTTTAACGTACAAGACATATACAAGTCATTAATATTTTTTACAAGGATCAGGTTAATCACACCAGACAGACGTGTGACACAAAGTAAGACACAAAAACAGAGATGTGAAAGTATTGCAAAGATGTAGAACTTATTACGCTCAATTGACTTTTCCCAAAACTGGTCATGATGTCAAGAGAGGGGCTGGAAAGAGAACGGTAAGAAATTAAAAGTTATCTCTTATAAATCATTTCTGAAAGCATTGCTCAGTCAAAATGATTGGATCTATCGTCCATTACAAATCCAGCCATAATTCTCTAAAGCAGGTGTAATGCCAACAAAGACTGTGTGGAATTTTCTTTTTTCTTTTTTGCAGCTGTTGGCTGAGACCTATAAGGTTGCCGGGAAATGTTTCATAATTTTATGGCCGATTCAGAGCTGCATTAGCCAAAAGTGAATTACAGCCTTCTGTGTGACTTAATAGAGGCAGGACACAGGAGAGAGCGAGAGAGACAGACAGAGAGGAGAGGAAATGTAGAGGGAATATGAGAGGAGGATTTCTACTCATTAACAGTAATGAAACAGCAGAGCAGGTGGCTTCAGCTTCCTTTACGGGACTTTTGGCAGGAATTTATTAACCTGTTTTGTTGGCAATCACGGACTGTAAATTTAAATGTTTGCAAACTGTCATCTCCATCTGCTGCAGCTACAAAAGCGTCTAATCTTTGCCTCACGCCGCTTCATATGCTGCGGTTACAGAACTGAGCATTACACTGTCAGTATAATGGTAATTTTTTGTGTCATTTTTTTATGAACTTGGAAATAAACTTGTCCCATTAAAAGTGACGTGATGAGCTGCACAAAACAAAACAGGGACAACACACAGTGTAAATCTGAGCAATAGCTCGTTCATTTGCCGCTCAGGAATGTTGTTCTTTTTATGTGAATCTCAATCTCTTTCCTGTAATGACACAATTAAAAACGACATTTCTGAGCAGACACGTTTAGAGAAGCAGTTGTCGTCTGTAACAGTTTTGAATGGCAACCTGGTATAATCTGGCAAAGCACTTTCACAAACGAACACACTTTCTTTTTACGTCACGTGATCTTTGCAGTTACTCAAAGCTTTTACCTTCATTGATCTGTTACTTAAACTAGACTCTCTGGATCATATTTCATTGTATCTCACTGTTTCATCGATACCAAAGACTGCTGATTTTACCATCTCAGCTCAGTAACAGGATCGTGAACACATCATTTTAAGGTTAAGACCATTTTTGGGGGAGATTCCCTGAAAGGTTTTTTTTTTTCTGCTTGCACGCAAGAATCTGGATTTTAAATGTATAATTTTCAATCTGTGTCCGTATAGGCTTCATCTGTGACCAAACAACATCACATAATCCTGGTGAAACAGATGGTAAACCATAGTAAAGGATGTATGTATATGACTTAAGTCAAATGGTATATACAACATTTCAAGTTAAAATGTTGCACCACTTAATATACTTAATCTCATTAATCTCATTACATCATGTACTAAACTGATGTAAGTGTATGTGTGTGTGACCTGTTGCTCAAAGGTTGTACAAAAATGGGATTATTTTTTACTCAATTTACTCAAAAATACTGCAATATGCAGTCAGCTTAAATCAGAGGTCCCAAACACACGGCCCCCAGTCCACATGTAGCCCTCCAGTACTGGCCCGTCAACAATATTTTCATAATAATACATTTATCACAGTATTTAGTATGTTAATTATGGATTCATCATGTTCTTTTTTTGGTGAACTATTATATCAAAACAAACACTTTTACTTTGAAATGCTGTGCAGTATCATGCTGAATACTTTTCAGTGCAACTTCATGATGGATGATCAAGGTGTAATTTTAGATTTAAATCACTGAGCAGTTCATTTTTTCCTGAACTGTTTCCCCCCTCCTGACCAGAATAGAGGTTCTCTGACCAGGTCACAAAGAAGTGTTGAGGAATATGTTCTCTTTTAATGTCTTTTTTTTAGATGGATGAAAAAATCAGTGACTTTTTCACCATCGTGTTGTGATTGAATTAGCTGGAGCTGGTCAGATCTGCAGATTACTGTATCTGTATCTGTGTTTCTGCCTCTCAGGGAAGAGGAAGTTCCTCAAGTTGGCGGGTCTGACGTGCTTGTCTCAGTGGCTCGATGCTTATTGGATTTTGTGCTGATTCCTACAGCTCCAGCAGGTCAAATGACTGGGATGTGTAGCTCACCGCCGCTAAGTGGTCTATCGACCCGTCAGCTGAGCCTGTGGGCTGATGATGGGATGTTGCTGCAGCAGGCTGGTAATGGATAGAAAATATGATGCATTCCTCCACAGCTGGGAAGCACTGCCTTAGCTCTCACACACACACACACACACACACAGAGAGAGAGAGAGAGAGAGACTTACAGACAAAGTAGAAAATCAAGTGTATTATATGATACAGTTTTTTTATATATATATATATATATATATATATATATATATATATATATATTATATATATATGTATATATATATATATATATATAAGTCACTGTAACAGGAAATTCACTTCCACACAGAGCAAATTTGAATTTTGCGGCTGTCGGATGGAAACTTTCCATTTTCTAAATACTTAATAATGTGACAAAATAAAAGGGGACAGGAGTCTCAAACTCAGGTGACAAGGGGGCCGCTAAACACCTAGTCTGGTCAGGAGGGGGCGATGATGGGGGAAAAAAAAGCAGTCAGGGTGTGTGATATGAGCTTGAAACTATATCACAATATTCCATCATGACATTGACATATTTTACAGGATTAAAAAATAAAAAGTGCTTGTTTTGAAATGGAACCATTTATCTGATTTATGATACAGTTAGGAAAATGTCTGATTGCTCAATAAGCTCCAGTATATTATATTATCCTATTTGTATGACAAAATGCACCAATATACAGAAACCGCAGTCAGTGATGTTATCATCTTTCAATATAGTTTGATATTTTACAAAGACTTTAGAAACTATATACAGTGAACTATATATACTATATATAGCAATGTATTAGGCCACCTGTCATAAAAGCGAGAAAACACAACTATTTTAAGAATCTTTTAAAAAAAATGCTTAAATAAGCGTCGCTACAAGAACAGTCACTTACATTTTACATTTTAGCCAATTGAAAGAAAAGTATCTTGATTATAAATTAACCATGCCTCAAGCTCAACTGAAACCAAGTTGTACAAAGCATCTTTTCTCCTAAAAGTATATTAATTGTCACTGTAGCAGCTTCATATGTCTTATACACACACAGAAACATGAGCCTAAATCAGTGTATCTGATTCTCAGCCCTGTATGTTCTACAGTCTGTTCCAGTGACACAGTGCCCAAGATTAAGCCTAAATCCAGCTTTAGATCCCTACCAAAACAAATCCAGGCTTTAAAGAGCCTGTGATGAACACACACACTTGGCCTGTGATGCTACAGCAACACTGCCAGCCAAGTTTGACACAAACAGCAACATAAAACTCTCACTTTGTGAATGATGAAGTGCTCCTCTGTGCAGGGAGATGGAGCAACTCTAGGTAGAATGATCCGTCAACATCAGACTCCACCTCCAAGAATAATTCCATTAACTCTGTCTGTGATTCATGTTGCCATTTTGGTTCAGTCCAAAACGAACTCTGTTGCCGTTAAATGCAACGTCACGGTGTGAGCTGCAAAAGCAACACAACAAATGAAAGGTTGAACTTTGCATATGCTGATTTTCAGACTTATTTAATCACTGCATGATTAATGTGTTTAGTTAATTCTCTGTCGTCACAGTGTGTTGTCCTTCTTATATGAGTGTATTCAGGGTTTTGATCATATCTCCTGTGATTGTCTCCCTATTTGTTGTAATGTAAAGTCCCACCTGTAGATGCTGCTTCCTTTACTCCATTTACCTTTAGATTCTGTTCAGCTGGGTTTTTTTTATTTATTTTTTTTTATTTTAACTATTGAGCTTTAACCTTATGAACAAATAATATTTTTTCGTATTTAGATGTTTATAGATATTATATAGATATTATTTCATATGAAATACAAAATAGTTCAAGGCAAATATATTTTTTTAAGATTTTAATGTCATTATACATTTCTATCTCAATTAAAGGTGGAAGCATAAAAATGAAAACTCCCTGTTTGAAAGAAAATATAAATTAAACTGAGGTTGAACATTAACTGTCAACATAGTTCAACGTTTCTTAAAAAAACAAACAAGAAAAAATTGTGAAAATAAAGACACATACCATAATAATTAGTTGAATATCGTCAGGATTCAACATATGATGGTATTTGTTAAAATTTAAGTTATGTTTAAACTTCATATAAATTCTACTTTACTTCATTTACTTCTCACACATTTGTTTAATGACACAAAAAGGCTGAGAAGAAACATAAGGAAGGTAAACACATATACGACATCCACTAATATTTGGTTTTAACGGATTTATTTCCATTCCGCACACACACTCATCATTAATTGTTTACAAAAACTTGTAACACACTTATAAAATAGTGCATTGTCCCAGACACACAAATATATATATATGTATGTATATATATATATATATATATATATATATATATATATATATATATATATATATATATGTATATATATATATGTATATATATATACACACAAGAGTGAGAAGAAATGTACATGTGATAATTGGCACATCCTGGATCCATCTGTTTGTCAAAGAGACCGTGAAATTCGAAAAAAGGCACGTGAAGCAAATCCTGCTTCAATAAACGCAGAAAGCACTCCGCTTTAAATGTCACATTATATTTGCTTTTAAATACATTCAAAACCAGGGATCCAGCCCCCTTTAAGTCATTCAAGATTTTTTTTTCTTTAAAATAATCACAACCTTTGGATAAAATAAAATATCTACTATCCCCAGAAAAACCCACTTTAAATTCCCTGTTGATTTCAGATTAAACCTGGTGGTAAACTTAACACACACTTTCGTGCAATTACAATGATGACAAACGAAAGAAAAGACTACTGAATAATTCATTTGAAAAAAAACAACAAAAATAACAGATTCATTATCTTTTATATTGAGCAACAGCTACATCTACTGGTTATAACCAATAAGAACACACATGGTATAAACCTACCTTTTAAAAAACATGTTCCATTGTAATTCTTCATGATTAAATCACTTTGGTGGCCGTTAGTTTTCCAAGTTTGCTGTGATTTCAAAAATATAATATAATATAAATAATCTGGTCCTGCATGAGAAATGTCCCACGGTCTCAAATCCAGTGTCTTTTCTCTTGATCAAGAGTTTCTTATGCTCGCTGTCCACAGCTGATCAGATGTTCAGTTTTTCCTCTCATCTCCTGGTAAGAAGTATGGATTCTCACGGCCTTCAACCAGGTACGAGTAACGAGAAGGATTTTTACCTTTGAACGTGTTCATTCCACCTGGGTTGATGTCGTATGATCCTGACTGAAATGTCAGCGTGAAAAAAGTTCAGTGTATTAGTGTCTTTTTAGATAAAGGAATATAGCATCTTCATAAACAAACAAACAAACACCCAGAAAAGAGAAAAACACGTAGCCAATAATCACAATAATCAATGTGTGAATTCAAACAGGCATGATTTCTTTAGATTGTCACTAATTGGGTTTAGTGTGAAGATGAAAACAGTCACGTGAAACCTCCCGTTACCCAGAACCCCCTCCACCTTGATTCTCACTGTGGCCTTTAAAAATCACCAGCAGGGGGCCCCAATGCAAATCAGAATCCTTACCTTTTTCCATACTTTCTTCTTCAGCTGAAATCCCTAAAGCAACATACTGGGAGTCAGGCAACACACGGAGAATGGACAGCAGCTGCATGCTAGCTCTACATTTACATCTCGGGTGATTGGGTTTAACTGATTGTTTTGGGTTGAAAGCAAATCATCAATTCAGCGACTGGGGCTCTGAGGTGAAGCGGGATGGTCATGTGTCCGCTGAGCATGGACAACGTCAAACCTTGGCTGAATTGGGTATTAAAAACGTTGTATAGACTTTATAGATTAAAAAGACAGTTATACAGAAGCTTTCCCCCAGCAAATTTTAACCAGAGACCACAGTGAGGGTTTAAGGATAAAGACCAGACGTAATATGGAGTAAACGACGCAGGACAACACTTAACAAGTTTAGAGGACAGGAAAAAATAAGCGTGAGAACTCACCAAACCATTGGACCGATGCTTTTTGTCCACCAATGCCCGAGTGCTGCCCCCCTCTGTCATCTCCATGGCATTAGCTGCTTCCAAGTTAGTGGTGGCGCGAGGGATGGGGGTGATGCCTACAGGCCAGGACTGGTTTACATGATCTGGTGCATATGGGCTGGTGCTGTAGTCTGGCTTGGCGTTTGAGCATCTCTTACTAAAGTGTGGACACCAGAAAAAGGACAATGAAAAATGGCATTTGTACCCAAAGCCTGATATTCATCTGTGCCACTGTTTTCCAACCAGTGATAAAATCTAAATCAGTGTGTTCCTTTAATACAGAAAAACTGCCCTGTTGTGTCCAAAAAAATGTATGTTGTTTGGACGTTTTGGGAAAAAAAATTTTTTACATAAATATTCTCACCAGCAGCAGTATATGAGCAAAGCCAGGATAGTAATGAGTAGAACTCCTCCGAGTACACAGGAGATGACCACCACGGCCAGCAGAGAAGCTATAAACACAATGCAATACATTATTATGAATGTATGCTCATGCTGCAACACAACTTTGCCTCTGAAATAGTGCTGTCACTCACAGTCATTGCAGTTGAAGCCGGAGTATCCAAATGAACATCTGAAAAAAAAAAATTAAACTTAAAACTCATAAAAACAATGATTTATTAATGTTCCGCGGCTGTACTGTAGCATCAAAATACTGTTAAAACATTAAAGGCCTGTACATACTCCACAAAAACAGAGACATTTGTTCTTTCTCCCAGTTTGGGAGCTTGTTCTTGACATATCATCTGTGCAGAACCTTTTTTCTTGTGTGGTCTGACAACTATTTGCGATGTGATTGGCCAGAAATTTGAAGTGGGCGTGGTTAATGCATAAACGTTGTCCTTCCTGATGAGGACTTCCCCAGGATTCTGCACTTGAGTTTCTCGTGAAGTGTGAAATGTCCTAACACTAACTAGCTTTGTTCTTGTTCTTGCCACCTCAAGAAAAATAACAAATAACTGTTGTTGTGGTGTATGTACAGGCCTTAAGTCACACACAAAATCTGCTTTAATGGACTGAGACGCTGAGATTGTCTAGAGATATGTCAACGCACATGTCTGCAAGAGTTGCTTTGGCAGATTCTCCTGGCAGCTCACTAAAGTCTGAGTGAGCTCATGTGAGAACAGAGAATTCCTGTCTGAAAACAGCTTCTGATGACATCACAGCTCACATGTAAAACTTGACCTTGTAAAAGAAATTAGAAATGTTTGCACTCACAGTTGACACGTGTTTCCCACTGCCTTCTGCCCACTTGGACAAGCTGGAAGAAAAACACAATGACTGAAACACACTTATGCAAACAATGTCCTTAACACAAGAGACTAAAATGAGAACATCTGTGAGTAGATAGAGTACAGTACTGTATGCCTGATTACACATGCACTGAAAACATGAGCACGGTCAAAGCTACTTCATGAAGACCTTTTCAAATAAGCTCATAATAGTGTGTTAAACATTTTCTATGAAAGGAACTATATACAGCAGGTCCAAGTTTTTCCTATAGCTGATCTCCTTGGCCACAAGCCTCCTCATAAAGAGAAATCCGTGATTCTTCCCCTTGTTTCCAGGGGAACAACCCCATCAAAAAGAAATAAATCTAAGAGATAAATGAAGAGAAGTTCAAGGGTCGGCTTGGAAAAAAGGCTAAAGCTCTTGACCTTGTCTCGGAGTCTCGTTCCCCGGTGTTTCTCCCCCTCGTTCTCACACACAAGTATTTCAGAGAGGATAAGAAGGTTTTGTTAGAGTTTCTTAAATGTAGCTCAGCTGGGGAAGTTTTTTTTATTCTCAGACACTGTGGGTCATCTGTTCTTACAGTCAGCAGTGCACAATTTACAGTTTTATATGCATAAAGGGCTTACGGGCCAATAAAGGAGAAAAGTGAAGTTATAGGGTTGCTTTTACCTTTGCAGCTGTTGTTTGAATACACGCTGCTGACGAAGCCTTCTTTGCAGGAACATACAGGTTGGCCAGCCGTGTTTGAGCACACTGTAGTCGCAGCATCACAGGGTAGTGGCACCTGCGCACACACGTTTATATCTAAAACAGAGAACAAATAATGAGAACAACTCATAACCCCATAAATGTTAAGTTCCCCTCCTGAATGCAACTCCACTTCCCCTGACTGGTTAATGTTTTAGATGTACTTACCTGTGAACGTAACATTGGTCAAAAATCCATTCCCTGGGTTGGCTATAGCCTCTGCAATGGCCTGATGGACAGACTCTTGAGTAGCGTCGGTGTTTTGAAAGATGTTATTCACTGACGCGAGCACACTTCCTGGTCTAGAGGTTTACAGAGAGGCAACACTTTAGCTATAATCTTTTTTTTAACTTGTTTTCAACTTGAGAAAGAGAAAATACTCACTGGAGATGCACGACATCAGATCGTTTATACCCTATTTCATTTTTGAGGGCATCGCTGAGCTGGAAAACAGTATAAACATGTAGGTTATTGAGTGAGAGGAGCATTCATTTTAACTATCCAACATGCTCTGTGGGCTCACGACATACCGCCGCTGAGATGCTGGCTGCTGTTGACTGGAAAATTGCAGAGGACCTGTCACTCATTTCAGGCTTAAAGTCCAAGGACAAGAAGTGGAGCTGACCTGGAAAAACTTGGGCTGAGTGAAGGAGAGAAGAAAGATCAATAATTGTCAGCCCAGTACAATTAATCATTATGATCAGACTAGAAAAGTTCTTACCAGGTACGCATCGGCCATTCTGCAGGAAACTGCCAGAGAGACACTGACAAGTGCTATTTAAACACACACTTTCAGGTGGACATGGCATGGAAGGGCACACTGATGAGGGAAGAAAAATTATTCAGTATCAGGCCATTAATTTTTCATTTGGACAGAATTACTTAAACCTGTAAAAATTGAATATTCACTCGCTTTGAACTGTTTTTGTTCTCTATCTGATTGGATTTAACCATCTAATACACCTTCTTGTCCTATGCTGTCCATATGTGTCTCTGTCTGTGGAAAATATGTATTTTTAACTGCCAAATGAACCAAATTATTAAACCTGCTGAAGGTAGCTTCAAAGCGCCATAAAAATGAAAACAACAACGATTCATGTGATATTTGTCTTTATGTCTTTTGTTCCCCCATTTTCTTTAAATACATTGTCATTGAAGTATGAAATATGCCTGTTTGGGACAAATCTTTTCTTCTAATTTAAACACAAATACCTCCAGTAATCAATTTTCCATTCCTTGTTTCTTTTATATCAACTTGAAATGACCTGCCATGGATTTTAGCTGGAATAAAAACATGCATACAAGTTTGCATGCTCTCCCCGCGTGTGCATGGGTCTTCTCCGGCTTCCCCAGTTTCCTCCCACAGTCCAAAAACATGCAGATTTGGGGATTAGGCAAATTGGACACTAAATTGACCATTGGTGCGAGTGTGAGAGTGAATGGTCGTTTGTCTCTATGTGTCTCTAAAGGGTACACTGGACAGGTGTCTACATGCATACACCAGGACTATGATCAAACACCTTAAGAGAAAGTTACAAACCAATGACTGGACTCTGTGTAGTGGTGGTGGGTGGAGCAGCTGTGGTGTTTGAGCCAGTGGAGGTCTGTGTTGGCTGCATGCTGGTGACAGTGGCAGCAGTTGTGTTGCCATTAGCTGGCGTAGTAGAAGGAGTGACTTCTGTGGTATTGCCTGTCAAGAGAAAAAAACTGCATGTAAGTGTAAAGAAAAATACATGAATATCAGCTCAGTCATATTTAAACAGACAACACTGCCAATGTTAACAGAGAGTAAGCTACAGAGTGCAAATTAATTATTATTTATTCTCAGCTCATAAAAGATATAAATTCAGTTTATCCAGTGGATTGCTCTGTGGAGAGAAAACAAGTCCAGAGTGGAGGTTTTCCACACTGTAGTCAATAAAGCTATAAATCCCATGTAGTTTACATTTAGTTTACATTACTACACACCATGTTCCAGAGCTCCAGCTTTAGAATTTATGGTCTCACACTCATAAAAATTGCTTTGTGCAGCTTTCAAGTTCCACACTGATTCAACACTCAACTAGACATGATTATGCACATATAAAAAAAACACAAGCATCAACACTCGTGACACTATCAGTCGTACCTCCTGGGGTTGTTGTTGAGGGACTAGGGGTGGTGGTATTTCCACTTGGGGGTTCGGTGCTATTGCCTGGGGAGGTGGTTGGAGGGACAATGCTGGAGGTGGAGTTGGAAGTAGAGGGTGGGGTTCCAGTTGTTAGTGTTGTGTTGGTGCTGATGGTGGAGGACGAGGTGGTGCTATTGGGTGCAGGAGTCTCAGGGGAGGTCTGAGTTGAGTTTGTCGAGCTTCCTGGTGTAACTGTGCTTTGTTGTGTCGTGCTGTTGCTGGTTTGTGTGGTTGCTTGTGTTGGACCTGCTGTGATGTTTGGTTGTGTCGAAGGAATAATTGGGGTTGTCATGGCTGTGTTGTTTGTGTCAGTAATTGGTGTAGTCATAGTTACATTGTTACTTGTGTGCATAATTGGTGTAGTCATAGTTACATTGTTGCTTGTGTGCATAATTGGTGTAGTCATAGTTACGTTGTTGTTTGTGTGAGTAATTGGTGTAGTCATTGTTGTGTCGTTGGTAGTTTGAGTAATTGGTGTAGTCATAGTTGTGTCATTGCTTGTGTGAGTAATTGGTGTAGTCATTGGTGTGTCGTTGCTTGTGTGGGTGATAGGTGCACTTGTAATTGTGCCATTACCTGTTGTGGTAATCGTAGTGGTGTTGTTGCTGGTGTGTGTGCCTTGTGAACTTGTAGTTGCAGTGTGATTGTTGCTCTGTGTGTGATCTGCAGCTGGTGTGGTGGTTGCAGTGGGGTTGGTGTAGCCTGTATCTGTGCTTGTATTGGACAGTGATGTAACACTGTATGGAGTCGATGGAGAAGTGTATGGTGGTGGTGTTGACTGGTTGTCGCTTGAATTTGAGCTTGGTGTAATGGCCACAAAAGTGGTTCCAGGTGTGGTAGATGTCTCATTGGTGGTGACATTCTCTGTCATTCCTTCAGTGAAAGAAAAGAACAAAAATGATGAGCTCATCACTGTTCACATCAAACATTAAACAAATTGAACAAAAAGACGCAAATAGACATAAATCCTTTAATTTAAGTAAATTATTTTACTCATAAAAGTTGAGATATTTGAACTCCAGTGAAAGATTCACAGGTCACGATGTCACAAAACAAAAAGAATTGAGACTAGGACATAAATAGCGGGAATATAATTATCAGCTAAAGCACTAAAGGATGCTAAAAGACTTGAGTGAAGGGCAAACTGAAGAGGTGATTATTTTTTAGCTAAATCTTTTACATACAGTTATTTCTATTTGATTCATTGCATAGAAATATTGATTAAAGGAGTTCTAGATTAATGTCCACTACACAGCTTTTCACTGTAATTAGCAAAGCGACAGAGGCATGAATGTTAAACATTCTCAGGGATCAAATTGTATTTAGATCACATACTTTCATCTGAAATTTCTATAATATTATTGCTTACAAAACATATGTAAAAAGGCCCTAGACACTGTACATTCAGTCAACAACAAAACATCAAAAACAATATAGTTAGTATTGGTCTTTCATTTTCAACATGATAGCTTATCAGTGGGGTTATTGAAAGTCGAACATTATTGAAAATGTACTTCTATGACAATGTTGGACATCTGTATCGATCACATTTCAATAAAATAAAAAGTAAACTGACATTCTATTTGGTATTGCATCAGGACAGTACCAAGTTAAAGGAGTAAAAGCGCTAATGGTTCAGTTCATTCTTTCAAGACACATTTATGGCTTTATCGCACAGGGTAAGTTTTTGTCTAAGATAAACACTGTGCCTTAAGTGCATAAAAAGTTGACTCAAGCTGTGACTCAGCAGATAAGAGTCAGCGTAAGTGACTGCTGTTTACAAGATGTGTCATCTCAAGTGCGTCCAACTTAATTCGATCATCTTAAAGGAAAGGGTTGTGTCCTATTTGTTCAGTGTGCTGTCTTGACGCCTGCTCCTTCTCTCTGCTTTGTGATTATAGAGGAACAGAGAAAACCAGAGGGCAGCTACATAACAGTGGGAGGTCTTTAATAATGGACCAGCTTGTTTACCTCATATGTATGCATTGATTACAAAGTCCCTTTCTCTGCAGCCACAGAGAGAGAGAACATATACTGCTTAGAGCCAAATAGATTGACGCCTTACACAAACCTTTCTCCCAGTAAATCATCTCAAGTGGACAAGGAAATGGAGAGAAATCCAAGACTAATATCAGATCCTGAACATGATTCAATTACTGACTGTGTGACCATAAGACCTTAATCACTTTGTAATCAGAACTCATTTTAGAGGAAAAAATAGACTCCACACCCTGTGACAACTGACTTTATAGGTACACACCTTGCACTATGACAATAGAATCACACACTTAAGCAACCAATGATTATAAATGACGAAGTGACAAAAAATGGGGAAAAAATATACAGGCTCAGATAACATTCTCAATGATCGTAAATGAGTTAGACATGTGAGACAGCAAAGCATGAGATCATTGTTGTAAATTACATGTATCATTTTGCAACTGGCTCATCTAGTTTATGTCTGAAGGGCAATGGACTAATCTTACTGAATAACTATTCTAAGTTATATTATAAGTATTATTTGCAATGACTTGTGTGTTCCCATACATTACTATTGAAGGTAAGGTATTTTTGTCTCTGCATACTTAGCATTTTACGAAACTTTTACAGGCATACATTTGTTGGGAGGCTTTACCTAAGATGGCCACATCTAAACATCTAAGCAGTTTCACATTTCTATTGCTTCACCGAAACTGGGTAGCATTTCAGTTTAAAGTGCTGTTCATTATTCAGCTGTGAAAGCTAAGCTTTTGGTGTCGGCTGGTGAAATAAACATTCTTAACAAAGCCTGTGTTTTAAATACACGGAACATACTAGCAACCCATTGGCAATAGAAAGTAAAAGAGTAAACTGGTAAAAGTGTGAAATTAGTGACACTGAACATCATTCATCTTCACATAAGTGTGTGAGCTGAAAGTGCAGTGTACCATACTATCTCTGTGTCTTGACTAACCAAACACTCAAACTAATTAAGTATAAAATAAGTCGATAAATAAATAGAATTGATGCAGACACTAAATGCAGAACTATTGCCACTAAATGTGATATGTTACTAGTCACTGTCAATCATGCTGACATTTACAGCTAATCAGCAAATGTTACCATGCTAATTAACCTAGTCAGTCAACATTGAATATTATACTTGCTACATGTTAGCATTGTAATTGTGAGCATGTACAAACAGTATGTTTCCATGAGCATATCATATACCGGCTCTAAACTATACTTTATATCAGAAAATGTAGATAACACCAAGTGATTCATTCTGAATTCTGAATATTAATTTAATTTAAAATGAAAAATCTCTGTCCAAAGCTAGTGTAAGTAAAAACAACCTTGCTAACTTTCCTAACAGGCTACAATTCATAAGATATCTCCTTTAAAAAGAAAAATAATAACTGGGAATTGACAGCTGGGTGTATTAAAGCGGAAAGACCTGATGGGCAATTTCGTCAAAGTTTTTACTGTTTGAATATTGGAAAACATAGAGATAATAAATTGATGACAGTGATAGATATGCAAACTATGTTACCTATTTTGGCTCAGATATAATCAAATGGTGGACAACAAATATGACTTTTGGGGTGTGATAAAATTTCTGTAGTTTCTAAATTGTTGTAATTTCACATGCAAACTATTCGATTGCAGCTTTCATTACAATTATAATCTATTACAGTGTCCCTGTTGCCATCACAACCAGTGATTATGGTCTAATATAGCTGACAGAATGAGCTATGAAGCCGAGACTTTGAAAATGTAATTTTGTACAAAGCCTACTGATATGCTGAGGCATTTCCGATACCTACTAGCAATTAATGACTCAGATATGAAATTATGATCTCTGAGGACTGACTCAATTTATGGACACATGGAGAAGTGATAGACAAAGGCGCAACTGTAAGAGAAAACAATCTTCGTGTATGTGACATATTGTCAACACACACTGTGGTTTGCCTTTTGCTTCCACATTTAAAGTTCCGTACTGCTTCTCTATTTCACGGAATTACACAGAAATGTCAGGGACAAATGAAGCACTCACAATCAACTGTTTCATTCAGTATATATATGATACATGTGATAAAAAAAGTTACAACAATAGCTGCAACAACATGTGTTTAAACTCCACCACAGCATTTCTTACAATACACACCAGCAACGTTTGGTTTTCCAATTTGACAGAACTGACAGCTTATTCTTGGTCCTCTGGTATTGTGACATTATTACTGTGAGACTCGTCAAGCCTATATAAAACCCATATAAAACAACATAACCAGACAGATAGTTACTGTAATACAGTTAGCACTGTGTAATATCCAAAGGAACACACAGTGTTGCACATCTAACAGGGAGCCTTGTCTCTAAGGATTTAACTCACAGCCAGATAATCCCCTGTAGACACAAAAGAGATGACTGGGTCAGCCTGGGTGACAAGTGGGTCTAAGGTCGGCCCGTGAAACACACTCAGGAGGATCTAGATAAGAAGGTCCGGCTTTGCCTGCTGGGGGCGACTCCTCTGGTCCAAGTCAAGAAAGAACACCTGCTACTTGGTTTGACAAACTACTGCCATAATGAACTCACTTAAAAGCTACCATGCCTCACTACTTCTGCCTTCCCTATTCTCTTTTGACATAAAAATCAAATGAGTACATTGTGGGAGTGTTCTGTTGCCATGGATACATCTGCTTCCAGCTGTCAAAGCTTTGCCTCACTTCAGATCACTAACTTCAACAGAAACTCACAGAGACAAAGCTGGAATATTGGTCGATGGCCGTGTTTCATCTTAGTGTCGCACTTGAGTGGATTTCTGTTTAAGCAACACAATAGCACTGCTGTAAAGCTCCTGTACATGGAATGACTCTCTGATACAATTAGTTCCTCAGCACAAAACATTCTATTATTATTATAATTAGCAGGAGTATGATTGTTATCATTAAAATTTGGCATGTATAAATGAAATTGTAGTGAACATGTCAGAAACGATTCAGGACTGTTCTGTCTAAACCTATAACTTTATATAACTGTTATAATCTGCTCCTGGTCTGTCATTTCTGTCTCTAACTCACATCCTTCTTGCCCTTCCTCTCCCCCATTTTTCCTTTCACCCCAACCAGTCAAGACAGATGCTGCACACCTTTGAGTCTGGTTCTGAGATTTCGTCCTGTTAAAAGTTTTTTGCTAACTGTGGGAACTGTTGGGTTCCTTTTCTCTACTTCTATGTACAGAACCTTGAGATAATATATGTTGTGATTTGGTGCGATACAAATAAAATGTTATTGAATTGAACTCTGTCCAAGGGGCAATAACTCCCAAAAAGAATTACTTTCTCCTCCATTACTTGTCTCCTCCTTTCTCAGTGCTATTAAAATGTACCACTTTATGAGCACATTCCTGTAATATTTCATGATCACACACACAGCATACATTAAAACATTAACTGGCCTCTATTTCTTTGTTTGACTTTCTGCATCCCAAATTTTATATCGTTCGAACTCATGTGTCTTTGGTAACCGAAACATGGCCTATGCTGTTTTTCTTTATTATTTATTTATTTAGTTTTATTCATTCAAATGGCAATCGGTCGTGACGTCACCCAAAAGAATATGAACTCCCGTTTTCCTGTTTCCAATGACAAGTTACAACCAGTCACTGGACTTTATTAAATAAATAAATAAATAAATATATAGTGTGAGAGGGACAGACACAGACACTGACAGGTTGTGACCCAGCAGTCAGGAAGAGCTTGAGGCACATGGCAGGATCTCATTAGGAGACAGAGGAGTCATGTGGAGGACTGACCCTATAGTAAGTGTGTGTTTGCGTGTGTGTGTGTGTGTGTGTGTGTGTGTGTCAGAAAACATGCAGTATGACACTGAAACGAAACGATCAAAGAAAAGAATGTTGGTGGCACGCTGGACTTCAGCTGTCGGTTAATTACTGGTCACACTTTCGTGTCTCCTGGACGGTTAATGAGAGCGAACATTTCTAACATGCTGTTTTATGGGCTCCAGGTAGTTAAAGGTGCCCATCCCTGCATTACAAACCTCATGGTACACACACAAACACACATAGATAAAGACAG
Source organism: Solea senegalensis (assembly GCF_019176455.1). Classification (NCBI taxonomy): domain Eukaryota; kingdom Metazoa; phylum Chordata; class Actinopteri; order Pleuronectiformes; family Soleidae; genus Solea; species Solea senegalensis. The sequence goes on from NC_058038.1 coordinate 8,416,644, forward strand.
GTCAGTTTCAAAACCAGACCTGAACATATTAAAGGGACACAGCTGGAGGAAACCTCACAGGCCAGAGAAGCAGCTTTTATTGAGTGTCTCATGCGATCAGACGAGCCGGTAGCGTTACTACATTACATTATATTATATGGTTTTTATTCATAATCATCCAATCGCTCAAAAAGTTTTCACTCTGCTGAAGCAATATTGTAAAACTGTGACCATTGTTATGAATATTTCTGTATATTTCAGCTATCAGCAATATCCATGACTGTACTCGATCTTTATTCTTCATTGGCAATGTTGCATACAACTGAGCAGAAATACTTAGTTTTAGCTTCTGCCTGGTGATACATACTAAAGAGCATTAATGACTAATGATTAATAAAGGTGATTCAGCAAAGTTAAACACTCAACTCTTTCTCCAGTTTGGACTTTGCTATCTTTATTGTGCACAATCACATAAATTTCATCTTGGTCAGGAATATGATTCTTACTGCTGCTGACAGAGACAGACTCTTAGGACACTGCTCATGACCACGAGTACTATAACACAAGGATAGAGTAGCAGGAGTTCATCTTTCATAAGATGATCTCCAGTGGCTTAGGACTGCCAAACATGTTGTTTTACTACTATGCTTTAATTTAAGGCACCTGGCCCATTGGACTAACTTGGACTAACTAACCCTTTGGACGAAGGTTGATCTAATATTTAAATTTGATTCCTTTCTAAATGTCTCTTCGAGCAACTGGTTAAATTCTAAATTACAGATTGGTAAATTTCCCATTTATTGGAAGGCATGGCGGGAGAATGGTGTGATCACATTGGGGGATCTGTATTGTGATGGTTCCTTAAAGTCTTTTGGGGATCTGGTGCGGAAGTTCAGTATTCCTACATCAACTTTGTTGGTGGGGTTTTTTGGGTCTGTTGCACCGGGTTTCCCCAGGACTCAGAATTCCTAGATAAAATTATTAATGGGTATGAAAAGGGGAATGAGCCAGCTACCTATTATTCAATGATGATTCAGACTCTTGGTGACGGGCCTCAGCTCTCCAGAGGACATGGGAAAGGGACTTGAATTTGTCCAGAATTTGTAAAAGTGTTAAAGTAGTCTCAAGGGATACAAGAGTACGTCTTATCCAATTCAAATTATACATCGTTTTTATTGGACTCCCTCCAGATTATTTAGATTGGGATTATTACCCACATCAAACTGTGGCAATGCAAATCTGAGGAAGGTGATTTAGTTCATGTTTTATCACATGACCATAAAACAATACTGGATCAATATCGATGATAATTTGTGTGAGATTACAGATATATATATACAAATGCCATTCAGCCCGAGATTATTTATTTTGGGTGACCGTTCAGTTCTGACAGGACAGGACACACATATCAAAAGTTTTTATTGATTGGTAGACAAATACTTAGATATAGAAGACGGATGCGGTCCCTTCCCTTCAAGAGTGGGCTGTGGAGATGGCTTGAGTTGCAGCATTTGAAAAAATTTCATATAAACTGGACCTATATGAAGCAAAGTGGGGCAAATACTCAACATTTTTAAAGGGCTCCTGAAAGGGGTCATATGGTGGAGAGATGCAAGTTTTCAGTTATTGTGGACAGATACAAAACAGTGCTGCTTACCTTGGTTTGTATTTTATTAAGCTATTAGTGCTTATATGTTTTCTTAAAATGTTATCCTGGATTTTTTTCTATTATTATTATTATTGCTGTTATTGTTGTTGTTATTATTATTTATCACTATTATTGTCACTACCTCAATTTATTTATTAATCATATATTTTTTATTATTATTTTTTATTATTATTATTTTTTTTTTTTTGGGTGAATTTTCTGTTATTATTATTTATCACTATTATTGTCACTACCTCAATTTATTTATTAATCATTATTATTTTTTTTTTTTTTTTTTTTTTTGGTGAATTTTCTCTTTAGTGGAGCACTTACTTTATTTATTAGTTTATTAGTTATTTTGTGTTTTGTATACACTGATGGAGTGAATGTAGCTGTAATAGATGTACAGGAAGGAGCACAGTGGTTGTGTTGATAACCAGGAAGGAATTTGCATGTTTGTCGCTTGGTTGGAGGGGGTGGTTGTTACTGTATTATTGTATTGCTGAAATAATGAAAATAAAAAAATGTTAATCACAAGATGGTCTCCAGTCTACTGGCCGTCCTCCACAGGAGAAGACACACAGAAATGACTTCTCTGTACCCGAGCAAACAGAGCTATTATACAGTAACTCGGATGTAACAGATGGCTCCCTGGAGCAAGACCTCACTCACAGGCCTTCTGCACATATCATATCCAATTAAAGCTCTGCCAGCATATGCTTTCCAGTTACAGAGCGAGATTTACTCCCTTTTAGCAGGCCTAATCCAAATAGATGAAGCGACGGACCGGGGGAAGAGAACAGCAACAAGGGTGAATGGAGACCATGTAAAAACGTTAAATGCCAGCAGATGGATCACATGAGGAATAATGTATCACCTACCAACATTACAGGGAAACATAAAGAGGAACTCATTAGCACAAACAACACTGATATTCCAGTGAAATTAACTATTCATGAGTTTATTCCTCTGATAACAGAATACTCGCTAAAAATAAATGGCTGTATTAGGTGCAGTCCTACATGAGTCACCTAAGTCCTTTCTAAGGCTTCATCCGAGTTTCAAGGACTCAGCAGATCCCACATTCTCTGGTAATGACCTAATGATGACTAGCCAGCAAAACATGACATGTGTGGAGCAGATATGACAACTATTTACGGTGTCAGGGGAAGCAGTAGCAGAGGGGAAGCAAATCTGTTAAAAGTATTCTGCTTCTTTCTCTTTTGAAGATTATCCGTGGGAGGCACAAGAAAATGTGGCGCCAGACTCATGGGAGGAGGCTCTGGATCCTCAGGAGGTCTTTTTTACCTGCACCTCTTTACAGACACTTTAGACACACTCAGTCATACCCCAAACTGGAGCCTTCCTCCCTGTTTCCCCCCTCTAAATGTGTTTTTATATAAGTGGGACACATGACAGGAGGGGGAATGTGCAGACAGCCTGCAGGCTTCCAGTGAGGATCCAGCACATGACAGTGACTAACTCTCAGCATTCGTATGGAAACATATAAAAAACAGAGATGTGCTTCAGAACGGTCCAAAAGAAAACGAAGTGTGACCAAAGGATTTAACTGTAGCTAAGTACAGTGGAGAGTTCATCAGACAGTCTCACCACACTCTCAATGGGGTCTGCTCATGTAAACAGGGTCAACTGTGTGTGTGGAGTGTGTTGCACATGAGGGAGCAGGCTATTGTTTGACCGGTGCCACTGTCCAGGCCCACAGAGAAGTTTGAGTCACACTGTCAGAGCAGTGAGTCAGGCTTAGAGACGCTCCCATTAATCAGTAAAATCCTGACATGGGTCTTATGATTTGTAAACAAATGGACATTTTTGGATGTCTACAAAATTTTTACATAATAAATATCAAGTGTAAATATAAGAGATCAGTTCTTTAGTTCAACTCTGATAATCTATACACATTATTTATGTTAATATGTCTGCACGTTTCCTGATAAAGGTTGGTAGACGGTGTTAACAGCAGGGACAAAAAAGCTTGTTGGTAACAAAAACACTGACACTGAGGCTCTTCATAAAATGGCACAATGCCACTTTGATGTGTTTGATAATCATAAAACAGTCCTGACTGATATCATTATCAGTCTCCTGCTGTCTTTTACCTCTTTTAGCTGTTAATAAAACATTAATGTCCAAGCTGTTGCTTAGCAAAGCATTTAAGTGATATTCGGAATGTAAGGACTGTAACAGGACTTTACTTTTCTTTTTCCAATATGCAATTTTGGGATTTGTACAAGTATAGGACCGATACTGAGCATCGGATCAGCTCATGCCTATTATTAATGTGTCTTGTTACTTATTTATTTTTGCATTTATGATTCTGCTTTGCCTTGAGTTGCTTAAAGTCATTGTTCACGCTCTGAATCTTAGTAAACCTATCTTGATTGTTTTCCATGTGTTAGATAAAAGTTAAATAAATAAAAATAAAAACATTAATTGGAATATTATTTACAAGAAACAATACTGTGAAAGAAAAATGTGTCCCTGACCCTGAAATGTCTTTTATTTTACCATTTGTTTAATTTGATATAAGTTACAGAGAGCAAGTGATGATGTTGTGAACATTTTTGCGAATTTAAATTCAACAAGTTTCCTTTTCCTCCACAAAAATAATAACATATAATAATATTAATAACAATAATGTAACTTTTACTTTCAACGGTTCCTATTCCAACTAAACGTGTTATTTTAGAGCAGTGATAATTTAGTAAGAGGAAAAAAAGGAGCTGATGAAGTGGAATTTTAATTGAATCAGTGCTGACTACAGTTAAGTGCGTGTTATCTCGACACAAACACACAGATAAGAACAGTTTGAGTAAATAACAAAGTAAACTTCACTCACCTTTGGCGACAGATGTCAGGAGAAGGAGAAGAGACAGAAACATGTTTGAAGACTGAGCAGCAGCAGCAGCAGCAGCAGTAGTGATGAACTCCTGTAACAAAGTAACGGGGGATATAACGGGGCCGTGAGCGCGTGCCTCCTCCAGGCTGCTACAGGTGGATCAGACTGGGATCTGCCTACAGCCACTGACAGTATTAAAAGCTTTACTCTCTTCTCTGATTGGACGAGCTCTCCTGTCAGTCATCAGTGCTTCCCGGTCCTGCCCCCGCCCAGACTGTGCTCTAACCGTAAACCTGTCATCAGCAGCACAGAAAAGAAGAAAGAAAGCTACCGTACAATAAAAGGCTATTTTTAGTAGAGTGTTTGCCTTAAATTCAAAGAGTGAGCAAATGAATGCCTTGCTCAAGGACTTTGGGCAGGAGGAGCTCAAACATGCTGGGCGTTGTGCCAAGGACAGTTTATGCCTCATGGCTTCACACAAACAGAGAAGCCATTTTCTGAAAAGAATGGGGTAAATTACCTCCTGAATTTTTGAACATTAGAAACAGAAATAAATGATAAATGTTCCCAAGTTATGTGAAAGTTGGTGCAACTTTCTCCAACAGCGTTTAACCTTAGGGGGTGCTACAGAGCCATTTTGCACCACTTTTCCACATTTTCTTTATTGTATCAAATTGTTTAGCCAGTTCTAATTTGCGTTTCAAAACGTTTGGGGCCTTAAAAATGCGATCATCGCGGAAGAAAAAAGTAAGAAGAACAACAGGTCTACACTGGCCTTAAATAGACAAATATAAATAGAATAACATGCTCAAAAATGCAATCATTTGCAGAGTTTGAAGAATCCTAAAAGAACAATAGGTCCTCACACCACAGTGAGTGCTAGCTTGGGCACTATAGCTTGTTTTTCAAACTCATAATATTTATTGTAGCGTTATCGACTAAAATGTTGAAAATCTTCTCACTAGGTCACATTATGCTTTAACCCCAATGTTTTATTGGAGGATAAAAAAAACAATACCTTTTATAAAATTTTAAATATGTTTCTTTGCCTGTCTGTGATAAAAAAAAGTATAATTGTATATAAAAGAGCATATAGGAATATACAAGCAAAACACAAATACAGTGAAAGGAACATTATTTTAGAACATTATAGAGCACCATCACACCTGATCTCGTGGTAACACACGGTAGTGTGGTTTTGGATGTTAGCAGCACTTACCAAATATAGTTCTTTGCCCGGTAAAAGGGTTAAAAAAAAAAATCCTGAAAATGTATTTCAAATTGGTTTTCAAATCTTTTTAGTTGCTGCTGGCAAAATAATACTATGAAACCCTGGTGTATAACTATTAACAAAGCCACAAACGTAACCACAATGAAAACCTAAAATGGCTTCACCTCAGTTACAGTCAATTGCCAGCTGTGCTTTTGCCAAAATTCAGAGATGCTAATGTGAAGGTCTAGGTCACGTTTTTCACATTCTGTAATTCCACAAACAAGGTTTTCAATGCCGCTAGCACAAGTGTCTCTGGAACTGTAAATATAAGCACAAAAGTGTAAGATACATTCAAGTAATATCACAGTGACAATGCTAACATGCTGATGCTAAGCAAGTAAAAGTCATTTCTGGTTTACCACAGGAATATTTGTCTCTGCTTTTTGATAATCCAGCCTGAATATTTCCAGTAAACTATCAGCCAGTGATGCAGAGATGTTCTTCAGTAGACGTTCGATTAAAATATCTGAAGTTTTAATCGCTAGCGTTAGCTTAAAAAGTTTCCCCTTAATGACAACTGAGAGAAAGTTAAGGAGCAGGTTTATCGTTAAGTGGAAGTTGTAATTAGATGCACCATAGTAAAGAGGCTATTTAATTACTAACTCTATCTACTATCTTGGTGTCCTATACACACCTCCACGTGTATAAAAACAAAGACAGTGCCCAGTATTAGCTGTAAGAATTGTTTCTCTGTGATAGATAATGTCCAGAAAAAATACAAAGTGTTATCAAACCTATCAGGGGATGTAATACGTAGAGTGCTGCATTCACAGTCTTGGAGAGACAGTCAAATGTATGTTTTTGTGGTTTTTGTGGTATCATGTGCTGGGCCTCTCAAAAGTTGCTTTGGGCCATATGTGGTCGACAGGCCACTCTTGTCGTTAGTAGTGGATTGTGAAAATGTGAAAATGTGTCTTTTCTTCTGTGGTATGAAGTTTACTACTTTCCTTGTCAGTTTTGTGTAATTATTGACCAAAATGAGAACAAGAGTTCTAATGCATTCAGAGAATAATCAGGCCTCCTCAGTCATTCCTCTCTCCTTGTGTTATTGTTTTTGTGGATTATAGGCTCAATCCTTAAGAGGCTAAACTGACTCAGCTGGGATACAAGCTGAGATCCTCATACATTTCATTTTATTACATTTTCGGGGGTTATGTGGAATATTAAGGTAGCAAACCCAACCCAACATACACTTGTTACTTGTGTCACATGAGTAAAGTACTTAAATGTTGGATTCACTCGTGTTTTGATGATTAAGAATTTAGTGCTCTGTTCTTGACACTCACTTTAATGAAGGCTTTCTTTCCAAAATATCGTTGTTGTAGTGGCGAAAGTACACTTAATTCCAAAGCCACTGGACAGTCGGTTTCAACTGGCTTGGCTCGTAGGTACTGTTGTAATTCACCAATCACGAAGGCACAATTAAAAATAATCCACTTGCCGTACATCCAAGTTACATTTCCATCTATATGTATCCAAGCTACTCGAGGATCAGCGTCACATAGAAATATTTCCTTGACGTTCAGGTTGTGAATGACGATCTATAGATTCCAACAGTAAGACAACGTAACCTAATGTCAAGCAAAAATTCAGCTTCTAAATGGACACATCCATCCAACTGCTAGATAATTTTCAGTACATAACTTTTAATTCCTTAATCTATCATAGCCGTCAAAGATATCAAAGTGTCAATGGTAGCTTTTATCTAAAGATAAAACTGTTAATAAATTACATTGTAATAAGTGTCAATTCTTGCATCAGCCACCCGGCGTAACTATGAACTAAACTAACTTAACTCCTACAGTTGTTGTTTTTTAAAAGAATAAGTGAAAGTGAAGGTGCCAATCTGTGTAGAATATGGTTTCATTCATTTCAGTAAAAACTATAGCATGATTTGAACTATTTTACGTCTTACAAATCACTTTTGCTGTTAGTTTTTTAAGTAAAACACTGGTTTTGATGCAGGTTAAGATTATATTTCAGCTAAAAAATGTATTGTTAATATTTTCATTGCGAATCATCAATACTGATAAAGAGCTCATGGACTATGATTATTAAGTCCAATTATTGATCTGTTCTCATACCATATCCAGATAATAACTTCAGACTCAGTGCACAGTGTGTACGTTTATTTGTCCCGTACGACGACACAGAATAGTAAAAGGTAAAAACTATGGAGTTTCCACACTATAACGGCAGATGTTGTAGTAAATATCATTCTCTAATCTGGCCGAGCTGAAACGCAAGCACACAAATCCATGCTGACTTTTAATAATTCAAACGGTGTGGTCAACAATACTGGCATAACAACTTCATGATGTGACAGATCAAAATAGGCTGTATCAATAAACTAAGCCACTATTCCCCAGGAAATATCTTTCCTTTAACCCGGGTTGCATGAATGCTCCGTCACTGTTATAGAGATGTTTTTAACATTTGTTCAATTGTAGATTAGGCAGCGGGCAGCAGGCACCAATAAACAAACGAGACGGGCAGTAAAGATGTAAATCAAATGGAGCCCAAACCTCTGTGGCATTATGAATCTTCAGTGGTCATACGGTATCTTCTGAAGCTGTAAATGATTCATGGTACTTTTCCAACTGAAAGAATTTGGTCAGTGTTTACAACTTCCACTTTAAAAGGCACCTTTTAAATTGCAATAATTTCGGGAACTGGTTTAATAAACTCATTAAACATGTTGAAACGCAAAGTTACAGCAATTCATTTGGACATATTGTTCTCCTGGAGCCTCCACGTATGATTGCATTATTGTTTGACTAAGGAGTGAACTTTATCTGAGCACATGTTCTCTTTCTCACAGCAACCTTTTAACTTTTTAATACATGTACAGTATATATATATATATACTGTATATATATATATGTTGTATCAACAAGGCATTTCCCAGGTAAATTTGCTCTCTGTCGTTCTTAATGTTGCTGCTGAACAGACACAATACATCAGTTATGCAGCACCAGAGATATCACAGACTGTTTAAGCGGCGGTGGATTAACACATACACGTAAGCTGACCTCACCCTTATCTAATGCAAATACTCAAAAGATATTGCAACATTATGTGCTGTTTTCCAGCGTAGCAATCACCTGGATTAATTCCAGTGGCTTTTTCTCTTGTTGATACAGTGTGTCTTATTTCAGGAGTGGGTTCTGGGAAAAAGGTTTGTTGATAAAACAGGAACACTTTTTGGATGACTTTCTATTCTCAGCGGTTCCTTTATTATGATAAAGAAAAAAAAAAAACCATTAAAGTCCGTTTTGAATTGTTTCTGTACGAGCTGACAATGTCTTTGTTCTCTGTTGTAATAAGAGTTGACGTTGAATGTTCACTTACAAGCTCAAATTCTGTATTTATTTCCTCTTTAGCTGTGACCCATTTTACAGCATCATTAAATGTCTCTCCTCTCTTTTATTGCCCTCGGTCTGCATTCACTATCTCCCCGTGTACACAACCTCTTCCCAGCTTTGAACATTATAACATGATGCACGTCACTCTCACACTGACTGTCAACAGCACATGTGGGACGTGATGAAGCACAAATACTCAGTTACTTAAGTAGTTTAGACTTAAGTAGTTTACTTGAGTTTTTCGTTCTCAGAGTATAACTGTTACTCCCGACATTTCAACACAAGAATCTGTACTTTATACTACTTTTATTCACGCTATTTTAGTTGTAATGCTGTTGTAGTGGGGTGAATTATCAAATATTTTCATTTTGGTCTCTACTCGTTTTAAAGAAGGCGTCACAAGTAGCAAAGATGTTTCTCACTGCAGTGAATAAACAAAGAAAAAGTGTCCTACTTTTTTTTTATTCTGGCAAGTTATCAAAAGCGGTATCATGCAAATGTATCACTTTTACTTTTGTAATTTTATACTCATGCACATTTTGAGAGTGTGTATTTTCGTACTTTGACTTCAGTTAAGAGTTTGAATCAGTAGAATCACTTGTGAAAGATTTTGAGGGTGCTTCATTGTGTTTTCAGTTATTCGACCGTTTTACTGTTGTCTCACTTTACCAGCACGAAGTTTCTCCTGCCTCTGTCTGCGCTGTTGCCAGTCAGATGCTGATAGACTTAATCGGAAAGAAGATTTAAGAATGTGTCATTTTACACATACAGCAATTAGTGATAGTGAATTTGCATTTACTCACTTACTCATCTTCTAACACTTCATCCTCCACATGAGGGTCACAGGGGGCGCTGGTGCCAATCCCAGCTGACATAGGGTGAAAGGCAGGGTGCACCCTGGACAGGTGAGCAGTCCATCACAGGGTTACATGGAGACAAACAACCATTCACTCTCACACTTGCACTCAATTTAGTGTCCAATTTGCCTAATCCCCAAAACTGCATGTTTTTGGACAGTGGGCTTGGCTTCCCCAGCGTTGTGTGAACTCATTTCACAATGGGGTCAAACTTTTATATTTAAAAGAAACGTACGTTGTTCTTTTACTCTACTTTATACAAGACTTAAGTCAAGAATGTGGCTACTTTTGCTGCCCAAACGACCAACTAACATTCTTTGTGGCGAGTTGAGGCAAATCTACCTGTTTGACATTCATTTCAGGGAAAATGACGCCCTCTTTTACTGCCCGAGTCTGAATAACAAGTGTGGGTTACTTCATTAAATCACGTCACATTCCTTCCTGCTCACACCCTGACTATTCATCAACTTTCATGGTCAGTATTCATGTGACATCCAACAATGAGCACAAAGGTCTTATCAATACAAAAAAAATAGAAATAGAAACTTTGTTACCGTCACCGCCACAACGCAGTTATTTATTATCAGGGAGAGATGGGAGTGGTGCTGGATTACGCAGGTTTTGGGGTGTGGACAATGTGAAGTACATGAAGTGCATTACGGTTTGCAGTTCTCCATCTACGTCATCAAACTCACACCCGCAATGCATGCTGTAATTTGTGGTGATGGGGAACATGGACAGCTTCTCTTTTATGATTACAGGAAGTAGTTTATTTCCCCTGGCAGATATTGGAAAGGAAATTAATACATCATATCACAGACATTTGAGAAGAAATCAAAGGTTAAATTAAGGTGGATGTGCAGCGGCTTATTTTGTACTTTATATGTATGCATACACATACATATACATATATATATATATATATATATATATATATATATACACATATAAAACAATGTATAATGATGTGTGGCTGTTAAACATAAACATAATGTTGAAGCCATTTTAATTATGATGATGAATGGATGACATAATTTCTTATATTGAATCAGATTAACTTAATCCCAGAAGAACGTTCTTTCATATGCGTGTGTGTGAACTTGCATTTGTTACCTCTTTAGGACCTTTTCTGTCATAAACACTGGACTTGTCAGGACCAGTAGTCCTCATGTCTCCATGAGGGTTAACCACTTATCTGAGGATCTGGTTAATTCTAAGGCTAAAATTTTGATTATGGTTACTAGGTAACTGTTCAGATCTGTGTGTTTCCTCACTGGCCGTTCACCTTGACTGAAAACAAACAATTTGTGATTTAGAAATCTGACTAAAGCAAAGGACAAATTAAAATCACTTGGTGCCAAACAGCTTCACATCTCTAAGAAAGTGTTGTGAAAAGAAAGTTGTGTTAATGATATATAAAGTATTTACAGTGGTCCTGGAATACTCCCTGCTGCTGGAGTATGAGCCGAGAACAGTTAATGACGGTTGCAATGAAACGATGACGTGTGACACTGAGTAAGTACAGAATGATTAATGCATGCCAACCCTTGTGTTATGCGTTGCTTACGTGGTTTTCATGGTTTTCATTTTCCGCTGAAGAAAGGACGGGTAAGAATCTGCTTTTAACGGCCGAGGATCAGCTGGTTTCTGAAGCAGCAGCACTCGGATCAGTTCTGTGTGTTATATAACATATATACAGCAGGGTGTGAACCATCCAGTCCATTCAACACATGAATTTCCTCTTTGTGCGATGAATTAAATTCTAACTTCATCTTATCTGGAAAAAAATGGATACATTGTAAAGACATAGTACATCACTGCAGGCAAGGAGGACAACATCACCACCCAGTGGTGAAAGTAAACACAGCACACAGTATGCAAAGGAGATGAGCTGTAAAGCCAATCACAATATCACCATCAAATCCACTATTGAGTGATTTCATATATTAAAGGTATTTCAGCAGACAGGCAGCAGACCACCACTAACCACATAAAGATTTGTCAACATTTTTTTTATTGTTTCTCCCTAACCAGTTTTAAATTCATTGGACAAATACAGTCTTGTGACAAATGTCACAAGGGCCTGAAACATAAGAATGGAAGATATCATCGGCTACAAAATTTGGCGGTGATAAAAAAAAAAAGGGGGGGGGAATAAAAGACAGTAAAATAAAAAAATTTATACAGGGGTCAGAATTAAGTAAAATAAAGACGTAGTGTTTTGTACAATTTTTTTGTAAACAAAAGCATAATGAAACATAAATGGCCAATACCATGTGGAGAGAGGAGGTCCAACTGAAGAGACTGAACACTGGTTGGCATGAGACATTCACAGAAAACCCTTGAGCAATGTCGTCTGAATGGGTCACATAAATGCCATGTTCACAAAAATAGACTCTCAGAAATGTTTCTTTTTCTTTTACACGTACAACAGCATCTCTGCTGCAGACACCAAGCCTTCGTTCCTCTGTCCCTGGTTTAACTGTGATATGAGGTATATGTGAGGCAAATTCTCATCGAAGCCCCGACGGTTCGACATAGCACACTATTTTTTACGATATTACAGCGTCGCAATTCACTCTGCCACGTTCAGTGATTGCTTAAAAGAGGCCATTGGGGTGTAAAGGGATCTAAAGGGTCATTCAGCAGAGTGATATCGGTACTCGAGGCCAGTTGCAACTATGGAAGACAGCGCAATTATTGCTGTCGTTTACGAAACAACGAACAGCATTAAATACATTTTTAAAAAATCAGCAAGACGTTACATCTAACAATTACTAGACAGTATCTTGCATCTGTTCTTCTCAGATATAGGCACCCAATTGCTAATGGGACACGAATGCACGGTATAGCCAGCACATGTTGAAAAGACTAAATGCATAAGAAATTTTTTGGCCAACCATATTTTCTTGCTCATATAATGTATGGCTGCCATGGTAACAACTGAAAAAGTCACTAACACATTTTATTTTTATCATCAAATTCAATAAAAAAAAAAGGCAAAGCCGCTAAGTTGGGTAACAAGTCAAAAACTAAAACTAGGGGTTTGAATTACATTTACATTATCCCAATTAAATGTCATATTTTAAAATTCCCCATCCCTCCCTTCCTCCCTCACAAATCCCTCCCGAAAGTTAAGGGGGAAGAGAAAATGTAATGAAAAATCCCACTTTTCACATACCGCCCCCCCCCCACCTACACATATCTGCATAAACAGAGTCTCAGTCAAAAAGCCAGTCCATTCCTGACATTTGAGCTTCCTTAATCCAACAGGGCAATGTACTCGATGCACAAAATGGCTCAAAGTGCTAATTGGATTCTTTCTTCTTTTTTTTTTTTTTGAAGAAATAAGAGAACTGAGGAAGAAGAGGAGGGCGGGGCAAAAAAGGGGAAGGCCATTCTATCGCTGTCCAACAGCAACCTCTATTGGCCAAAGAAAAGCCCTAACATCTGACTTTTGTTCTCCAAAAATATACCAAGGACAACATTTACCCCCCCGGAACCAGCCCTCGTTCTCCCTGTACTTCAAACTGGCAGTTCCCCAGACTGAGTAAATCTGTTATCTTACATTAATATATATATATATTCTTATAAATATAGATATATAGATATATATATGGCCCTTATTGAAGAAAACTTGAGTTTCACATTGACATGAAAGTACCATAATCTCTATATAGCCAAGTAGAAAGTGTTTCAGTGTTCACGTGAGCTGGCAGCAGTCTGTTTATGTCACACTCATTCAACGGGCAACAAAACAGAAGAAACAAAAAAAAATCCTCTACGAAGTCACAAACTTGTGGAAACCGTGCTCACTGCACCTCGTAGGCTTATCCTTTCTCACTTTTTTCCTGAGTAATACTTTGACCTTGTAACAGACAATAACTTCCATGTTTGTTTTTGCTAGTTCAATTATGGGCTATTCCCTGCCATTATTCCCATTATTATTACCATTATTATTATTTTTTACAGGTGTTCAGTTGATTGCTCAAACACTTCAGCTCATTTGAAAAGAAATACGACCGGCGCTACTCTACGCTTTACTTTAAAGAAGTACTTTCAGTTCATGATTCATGACTAGACCTAATGACACTAATATGACGAGAATAAGTCAATACATATTTAACTTAATAATAACATACTTTAAAAAAAATGCATTCGCAAGATGCCTTGCAGGCTTATTGTGGGGGAGAGGAGAGGGCACAGAAACGGATCATCGGCATTATTAAAATAAAGATGTCACTTAGAAAAATAATAATAATAACAATAATAACAACAATAATAATAAAATAGGAGCAGTAAAATTTAAAAACAAGAACATCAACTTTAACGACAGTGTGTTCTCTCCCTCTCAGGCGCTCATCTGTAGCTTTGGCTTGTTGGAGTTTTGGAACCTGTGCTAACTGGCTCATTGACATCGGATAACAAACTAGTAAACCCTGAGAATTCAGACACAGGCGTACGTATCCTGTGATCCCCCTCCACGCTAGAGTCAGTGCCATAAGACAAGCTGCGGCCATCTGACTTGAACTGGGAGCCAAAGGCCTGGGCAAAGTTTTCTATCTGGTAGGAAGACTTGGACGAGTCCAGAGGGGCCAGATCCTGAGAGGGGGCCAGAGGGAAGACTACTGTGCCATTTTTGACCGGTGCTTGGTCCTTCTGGCTGCTCAGGTCAGATGGGCTGATCTGGTAAGAGGAGGGGGGAGTGGAGGAGTGATGCTTCTCCATCTGCTCAGTGAGCTCCTGAGATGGGGTGAGCTGCTGGTGTGTGGCGGGCTCCAGGCTGCTCAGGTGGAAGCTGTGCTGTGGTGAGGTGCCCGTTAGCATTGCAAAGTGAGATTTTGGCACAGATGAGGGCAACGAAGGCGAGGCCACTGACTGGCCGAACCCACACTCAAGTGGGGACGTAGTGTAGATGTTTTTATCAGCGTAGACAGGGTTCCCTGGGTGGGAACTGGTGAACGGTCCTGGGGCAGGAGACGCAGGGCCCAGGGGGAAGCTGGTGGTGTGACTTGTGCGCTCCAAAGCCTGCAGCAGGAAGCGGGAGTACTCATGCATCATCACAGTTTTGTCTCCAGACGGGCTGGAGGGATCTGTGCCGTGGCCAATGTCAGGACCATTGGCAGGGTTCAGATCCACATGCTGGTCACTGATGTCAAAGTGAACATCGTGGTGAGAGCCATCAGGTTTGTGGGTATAGTGGTCAAGGAGGCTCTGCAAAACCTCATCAGGAATCCCTGACTTGTCGAGACACAGAGGAGCGTCACTGTCCATCACACTGGAAATGACACCCTGTGCGACAGACGGCTGGGACGACAAGTGAGCAACACTGACGTCATACTCACCGCTGACTCCTCCAGCTATCACAGGCCCCGATGGGTTTGCATTGTTTGCTGCATGAAGGTAGCGTCTCTTCTTCAGAAACTGCATGGCGTCATCGTAGTTGCTGCTGGTGCCAACTTTGGCTCCGTTACTCTGCATGAGGCCAAGTCCGTCCATGCCCACACTCTGCTCCATCGGTAACGATTTGGCCTGGTTTTTGCGATTGGCCTTCTTGAATGCCATTTTTGGAGCCCGGCCCTGATGGCTCTGCTGCATGCTGGGTCCTGGCTCAGTAGTGGAAGACACAGTTTGGTTCTCCATGGAGTAATCATGGATGCTGTAACCTCCTGATGCAGAACCATGAATGTGAGGTACCCTCTCCCCTCCTGCGTCCCCCTTCTTCTTTTTGCGCTCCCCTCCCTCTCCACAATTTTTGGACTTGCCCCTCTTTCTGCCAGTACCCCCAACACTTCCCTGAGTGATTCCATAGCTGCCATGCCCCATGTCAACACAACCCAGATCCATCATCCCGGGAACCAGCCCCTTCCTTATGGCTTCTCCACAGGTTCGCTTGTGCTTGAGCAGTCGGTCTGTCCTAGAAAAATACTGAAGGGAAGAAACAACAAATATTTAACAGGAAATTATATTTTCAATATGATCAAAAAAACTGTTCTCTTTGAAACGAAAATGTTTTGTTTTTTTGCAGAATTAAAACAAGGGCCTTGTTTTATAGAGGCTATTTTTGATGCAATCTTTTAAATCGGGGGATTTAAGAAAAGCCAAGCCCACAAAGTGAATTTACTCAGTATCCATGACAAATTCAGGTGTCTGTTCGTGACAACATCTTTTCTAGGAAACAGACCCGTAGGAGCAGACTAGTCCTATTTATTGCAATCAGCAGCCTCACCATTAGATGTCACCAACACTGGATCATTTAAGCCCTTAACAGTACTTAGTTTTGTTGTTTACTGTATAATATCCCCTTAAATGCCCATTCAAAAAGGAGGTTCACTCACCTGTTGGCAGGTCTCACACCTGTACGGCTTCTCTCCGCTGTGCGTCCTCTTGTGCCTCTCCATGTGGTACTTCTGAATGAACCGCATGTTACACTGGTCACAGCTAAATGGCTTCTCTCCTGTCACACACACACACACACAAGAACAGCACAGCCTCCCGTCAGTCATTGTCCAGCTTACAGCAAATGTACAAATGACTTGCAGGTTTGGGGATACAAACGTTTGTCATGAATCACTTACCACTGTGAATTTTCTCATGTCGCTGGAGAAGATACTTCTGAATGAAACTCATGTTGCACTGACTGCACCTGAAGGGTCTTTCACCTAAAATAGGACCACAGAGGTTTATACAAACACAATGGTGACATGCTTTAAAAAGTCATTCAGAGAAAAGAATTAGAGTAAGTGCAGAAAAAAACAACTGCAAATCATACTGCAATTCAATGTAATAATTACTACTTTTAATTATCATCATTATTTTGTTTCTCACAGATGTTAAACCACTGCTGTGGAATCTCTTTGAGCCATATTTTAACTGCATATAAACACACACTTCATCAAAAGCAGGCTGTTGCCATGCTTATGCAATGGATTGCATTGCATTTCACAGGTGTTAATAACACTACTTTCATTTTGGTTAAATGTTTCATTTTTGCAGATGCCTTCAGGAACAACCCAGGCTGAACATCACAGTCTTTAGAGACATTGTTTTTCACTGAATTTAACAAAAATAGAACTTTTCTGATACATTATTTAGTTTTTAAGTCCACGTAACACTAGAATGAGGCAAGTGCATCGACTAACCTGCATATAAATTTCATTTTATTTAATCAACATTTCTACATCACCTTTAAGAAGTTATTCAACTCTCTTGACCATTAAACAGCAACCACACACTCCCCTGCTATAGTTTTAGCACAGGATAGGAGGAGGAGTAGATTGTTTGTGCGTCTAGTTCAAGAGTCTTGCCAACTTTTCGAACATTTGCTTAGAGCTCAGAGCGACAATGCAGAAAAACAAACACACCATGCTTGTTTAACATCACGCTGACCCCAGTTTTCATCACATTTAATTAATTCGGAGACGAGTTTTTTTGGCTGCAGTGCTTTTCTCTTGTGTGTCTCATTATTTTATGTTGTTGTCTTACTGGGTTTACACACAACTACTGACTACCCTTAACCCATGGTGTTGGCAGTGTTAGTACTTAGTATTTACACTGCAAATATCAAAATAAATGACAAACCGAACATGAGAAAAAGTGGAAATAAGCAGAAAACCCCACCTGTGTGAATGAGGACATGTCTGCGTAGGTGGTAGGAACTTCTGAACGATGCAGCGCAGTGCTCACAGATGTGAGGTTTGGTTCCCGGCGACAGGCTGCCTCCATCTGCATCCAGCATCATTGATTGCTGTGGTAGAACACAGGAGATAGATAGGGATTGGTCTCAATCACTGTAGTCTTTTTTTGTTGTGTAATGAAACACTCAAGTGGTTTTCTTGTCTAACATGACATAATAAACATTATTTTACATACTGTATAAAACAAGGTAACAACTGTACACCAATTGATATTCATGTTGTTTTAAAATCCTGTAAATGTGAAGACATTTTTCATAAGACAAAGGGACATGTATACTGAAATAGAAATAAATGTATATGCATTCAGTAGATATAAAGAAATGTGTTTTGCTATGACAACAAAAGAATAATTCATGAGTTTATTTTCAAAGCCAACTGTAACTACTGATGCAGATATGTGGAGGGGAAGAATTATATAGTCCAACTTTCATTCACGGTATCAATATATATTTATATGTGACAAACCTTTGCCTCGCTTCTTTTCTTTCTTGGTTTGCCCTCCTGTCCTTCACCATTTGACCTTCGACCTTTTCTCCCAGAGGGCTCCTTTCCTAACTGAGTCGGCAGCTGTTTGGATGACAAAGAGGAACGGAGAGAGAAAGCAGGGCGTGAGAGCCGGCCATGACAAGGAAATCACTCGACTGAAGGTTAAGGCCCTTCAGTCTAGATCAGCAAATCCATGTTTACTACTCATGTAAACAAACAAATAAGAAATCCACTCATAGACAACACCCAGTGATTATAAGTTGGACGTTTGTTGTGTAAAGATGTGGCGAACGGGGGCAGAATAACAATGCATGTAATGTATGGCTGTTCTATAGGTAAACAGCCTGTAATTCACAGAGAGCCTGTCAAGAAATACACAAACGGTTCCACTGCTCATAACGAAAGAAACATTAAAACAATTATTCTTCACAAACACTTTGAGTGGGGCACTACTGCACAAAGGAGTTGATCCCCCCTTTTCTTCCTTCAGTTTATCCTCATGCTCTGCCATTTTTGCCTCAGCTCACACCCGGCAACTAATTTCCATCTGCAGACAGACGGGAGTAACTGTGGATGCACCTGCTGTTCCTAAAGTCAGCCACATTTTTAGGTCAAAAAATCAAGCAAGAAATAACCATTGGTATAAATGGTTTGATCTGATGGATGAAAACAGCAACACAATCACACGTAATATAATTTTTTACATTTTTACTCATAGCAAGGTGTAAAAGATTTAGATACTGACACTGTCAGGCTTAGATGGGCAACATGGCTCTTCTAAGTAAAGCAAATGATTCTAAAACTATTCAATTCATTATAGTCATAGTCATATTCTCATAGTCTGACGCAATACATTTTAGACTTTATAAAACAGCGAGGGACATTTTGGTCTAGTAGTGGTCTAGTTTGAGTCAACACAAATGTATACGGAAAACACTAAGCACATGAACTACGACAAAATAGTTGGTGATTGCAGTTCCTGTTGTACGACTATCTATTTATATTGTCTTTTTCAATTCCCCATCTAGTTTTACTAATTTTAGCATTTATTTATTTTATACTTTTATGTTTTAATGTGTCCTTTTGCATGTTTAAATATCTTTTTGTATGCCTTGATGTCAGCCTGCCCAGGCTTATTATTATGGCATGTGTTTGTTAATGTCCATTGTCCTATCTAAATAAAATGAACATATTTTGATTTTAGATTGTTGGTTGGACAGAACAGTACATTTTAAGACATCTCTTTTGAGTTTTTCAATATTTGCCGATATTGTATTGACCACTATTTATTATGTATGATTATAATAGGGTTAATTAATAGTGATAAGAATTGAAAGAAAAAGTAAGGGTGTGTGACTTAACATTTGAAATATATGCTTTCTAAAAGCTTGTTGTGTAGTATTAGAATATTCTAAAAGTGTAATTAAGAGGAAATTTTTAAAACATGGCACAGGTCAACGCATATGTTTTTTTTTTTTTTTAGCATATTAGTATCTACAGCTCTGATGACCTGTGATGACTGGCTATTGTTAGGAGAGTGTGGACGTGTGTATTTCTGTTAGAATGAGCACAAAAGACATTTGAAATGAATTGCAAATGTGAGCTTAAACAAGACAGCTGTGTCCTTGCCAAGACGTTTTTCATTCATGCTGAGGCTGGATGACATCACCCCTCTTCTCAGAAAGAGAAACAGAAGGAGGGAGGGCAGACAGGAAGGGGGGTGATGTTTTCTTTTCTTTTTTCATTTCAAGCCACCAGTAAAAAAAAACATGTAAACTAATATATTATAATATTGTATATATATATAACATAAGTTAAATTTGGGACAAACTAACCTAAAAGAATGTCAGATTACCGCTTCATAGATTGGAAAAGATGCATGTGATTGAATATTCATGATGTTTGATCCCTGACTGACAAGAATGATGACGCACAAAAGCACAAGGCAGCAAAAGATTCCATTTGTATGATTTTTTTTTTTTTACTTTCAGAGTTGCTATTAGCACTGTAACTCTGAAAATCTAAAATTGCTTTTTAATTTGAGGTTTTATTGTGTTATCTTTTCATTATCCCTCAGGTGACGGAGAAATAGAAAGAATAAAAAAATCACTAAAAGGACTAAATGGGTGCATCTAATCATCATTTTTATAGTCAATTAATTTTCTTGATTAATAGATTCCCCATCAGAAAACACAATTGATAATTGTGTTATTTGCGATGAATAAAACTATAATTTTTACTTCATTCCCACTATCAACTAATCTGCCGTCTTAAATCAAGGAAAATATCTAAATTTCCTAATTCAGGCAAATAAAACTTTACTTTAATGATAAAGTAAAGTTTTATTATTATGTTTATTATCTGCAGTTTTCCATTTTGATGGTGAATGTATTATCTTCTAATTAAGGGCACTGTGATGGGTATTTCTCTCTATTCCTTGATTTCATGTAAACCAAGCCATTAATTAACTGGATGATAATAAGCATGAATGATGTTGCAGCCAAGTCTACAACCCTAAAATATTCAATATTCCATATGGTAATACAAAAGCTGCATATTTTTACATTGTTGGGCATGAAAATCATGAAAAGGTTGAGCATTTTTGATTATTATAATACATTTAATCATTTACCAACTGCAAATTAATCATCCTGATTGCACATCAGCGGTACTTACATTGCCCATGTTGAGGTCATGCACCTGCAGGTTCTGGTTGTTGCTGACATCCAGCAGCTCTGTGCTCTTCCCCAGGCCTCCAGGATAGAGGGGCAGACGATAATCATGCTCTGACAGCTTCTCCTGCTTGATACCCATAGAGTGAACATAGTCACCCAACCCTGCATGGCCACCACCCTGGGTGCCTGTGCTGCAGTCAGGTGAGTCACGCTCCTTCTTCAGGATCATTTCATGTGGTGGAAGGTCCTGCATGACGGAGTGGGCAGCCAGCCGGGTGAAGCTGGTCACCGGTGGTAAGTGGCTGAACATAATCATGCCCGAGCCAAAATTGGAGTCCATACCCCCATTGGAGCGTAGGAATTCATTGCCTATTTTGTCTTGAATGATGTTCATGCTGAAAGATGGCAGGCAGGAAAACTATGAGGTGGTAATAAGTGTCATCCTGTGAAGAAAATAGATAACAGTTAATTGTATGGCAATTTAACGGAAGCCTGAGTAAGTAATAATAAACACCAGAAAACGATAAGAGCCAGTTAAGCTTGGCATTCTGGAATCAGGGCCACAGCCTCTGATCTCACAACTGTGTGCTTAGACGGATTAACATCAATGGTTTGTGGGTCAGTTAAGAGCTAAAGTCTGGCACAACATCAAGACGAAACAACTGTACACATTTCTCCATTTGCTTTCAGTGTGTATACCGAGTATCTTACTGGGCAAAAAGGTCATGGCGACTGCTGAGCTAGACACAACATAAGACGAGGATTGAAGTTGTGTGTTAATCTGTTTGATGGGCCCGTCAATGACCCAGTCATCCTATTTGCATGGGCTTATCTGCCAATGAGAGGGTGCACGCACACTAAAACACACACAGGGCATTAGAAAGACTGGTGATGGAACTGTGTGACCGCTAAGTGCGTGACTACAATAGTGCCAAGTGATGTAACTAGAGAAGAGAGGATTGTGTATTATGATACATTATTATATTAGCTCTAACAGTAAGTTCACCTTGGCCAATATCCATGGTAGATAATTACAAATGGGAAAAATGTGTTAAAAGACTTGCTGCTGTCATGCTGTCGAGTTCACCAATTACAGTCCGAGTGATTCAATCTGAAGTGCCACAAGGGCAGCCAGCATAATTTGAGTCAATCAAGTGACAATTCATAACTTTACCATGGTCACAAAAATATATGTATCTTTGGTAATGTTAAAATATTGTGTATAATTTTTGGGTTATGCAAGTTATGTGTAACATGATAAATATTGATTCATTAGTTTTCTCTGCTTTCACAAACATGAAGAACCATGAAATTGAAACATATGTGTAAATAGAAGAAATGTTTTATGCACATTTATAAAACCTTCCAGATACAAATAAAGAGGCAGCATATGGACAGGAAGTCCTGTTTGTTAATGTTTAAATATATGTTTTTCTTTTTTTAAAGCAGAAGACTACTGTGTAAACATCAAAGAACAAATTAAGTTTTGTGGAACGTGAACTCCACTATAGTTCCCTGAAGCTCCAGGAAAAGAGAGGTTAGCAAAGGTTGCACTCTTACATTAGGTGTTACTCATCCGTACACACTGAATCTTGAAAACATATTTAGTATTGCAGTAATATAATAATTCACATTATTTTGGTCAGAATAATCTTAACAGGAAATGATCATAGAGACCCATGCTTAGATATAACATTATCTATAACATTACAATTAACATTCTAGTTAAATGTGGGTGATTTTCAGTTATTTCAAATCACTGCATCCTCCAGCTAATGTCTGCCAAATGCCTTCATCTCTGAATGGTGTGCTAGCACCAACGACCCAGTCAGCAAACACAAAGCAAACTTAAAATAAATCACAAAACAAAGACTAGTGTTACTTTATTTTTCTCACACGTATTTCAGTGGACGAATAGTGTGTTATTTAAACCCTGCGCTATCATACCTTTGTGAATAAAGTACCAATCTTATTCGAAAATTATGCAATTAGCCACCAAAGCTAACCATCTGGCTAACCACTCTTGAGGGGCCATTCTTCTTTGTGATGCAGGATCAGGCAATAATTAATATGGCCATGAAATAACAGCCACAGATTCGCGCTGATGGGCACAAAAACAAGAAAAGTCGTGAACAGAAAGCTGCCTAAAGCCGGACAAAGTCTGCGCCTTCGCAACCATGTGAACAAAGTTAGTTTGCCCTTTACCTGAGATTAAAGATTAGGGATTCAGACACAGATAACGCCACAGTAGACAAGACAAACTAAAAACGCGAGCGAAAGAATAAAAGCACGAACGCTGGTTTGAACAACAAAAGAGACACGACCATCTTACTTCTCCTGTGCTCGTTTAAAGATCCGTTTACTGGTGTCGTTTCCCCGGACAGTTACCGACTGTACGTGATGGAACGACCACACGGACGTGACCCATAACAAACGGCCCGGACAACTCCAGCGAACAATGATGCTCGTCCGACTAGCCAACACAAGCTAACTTAGGAGCTAACTAGCGCTGCGCTTTGTTGTCTGTCCCGCACCAGGAGTGTGAGCGGCCACCGCGGCCGACCCCGTAACCAAACTTTGGCTTTATTTTAGCGTCTCTTACCGGAGTAGGAGCATGGCCTGGTGTTTTTGGCTCGCGTAGTTCGCCCTCAGCGGTCCGTTTTTCAACATCTAGAGCCAAAACATTGTTTTCCCGCAGCTGCTGGGCTCTTCCATCTTGCCTCGGCGCAGAGGATTCTGGGTCTCGCAGCAGGCGGACCCGTCCTGAACAGAGACGCGTTAATAAATAATCAAACACGATGATCAGCGTGTAGAACAAAAGAAGTAAAAGAAAAGCAAATGTATTACAAAAAAAAAAAATCTTTCTACTTTATTATATTTTGTATAGCATATTTCCTACAAAGTAAATGGGCTTACATCACACAGATACAGTTATTTCACATTTCATAATCCAAAAATGTGTGAATTTTGATTAAGAAATTTCAGTATAATTGAAAAATGGCTCATAATAAGATAAGATAAATGTGCAGTGTTACAGCAGCATGCAATCACAACAATGTAGAAAAGTAGAACTAAGACAAGGATAGCGTTTATCTTATGAATGGCCACATACAATACTAGACACTACTAGATACAATACGCCAAGAAGTCAAGTTTATTTCATTCATTGAAGAAGTTAAATATATAAAACAAATCTTTCTAACGCAAATAACAAAACCATGAATGAAAGGGGGCAAGAAAGAAGAGAAATCTTTCACAGTATGTCAGTACACAATACACAAAGTATACATTTTGATACAAAAAATAGAAACAATACATAGAAATATGACCAAAGTTACATGATTTTCTTTCAAAATGTGAATCTGAATGACCTTTTTTTTTAAATATTGTAATTGATTGTAATTCATTTGTTTCTAATCTCCCTTCACTACTACATTCCATCCAACTGGTTTTGATTCTTGTTTTTTTAAAGACCTCTATTCTCTCTGTTAACACTTTCTCTTTCTCAAACATACCATGAAGTGGGATTAAAAACAAAAATCTCATTGGTATACTTCATTAGTACATTTTTTTAATCTGACAAATCAAGGACAGTAGATGTCTTCCCAGTGACTTGCTTTTGTTTCTAAATATTATGAATGAGTAGACATAACATTCAAATCCTTTAGAATACCAGCAGGAGATTCAGACCAGCCATTTGGATGATTATGACAGATGTATCTGGAAGGGGAGCTCTTAGATTTTCCATATGAATGAATATGTATACATCTAAGAGCACATCAGAGTCAGGCTTCGTGCCTCCAGTCCTAATTGCCTTTGCAAATGAGTCAATTAATTCAGAGAACAGAACATTATTAAAATGCAGGCTGTAGAGAAATGCAAAAAAAAAAGGATCAGGGAGTGCATTTTTGATGCGCTCGCTTCTTTTATATATGATGATGATGATGAAAACCCACACAGATGACAGTGATTTCTTTGAAAAGACTCTTGTCTTGTTTAAATATACATGACAGCGTGATGATGGCTGATGATGAACTGAATATACTTGGATAATAATTATTGAAAATAAGGAATTAAGTTCAAGTCAAGTAAAAAAACAACAACGCCACAACCTAATTGAAACCAAGAAACTAGATAATAATCATAATCAAATTACAAAACTATAGCTGATTAGTTTAGCCTTGCCTAAAGCATAATGTAAAGACTGTGAAGAAAAAAAAAACCAGCTAGAATGAGCTGTACATGTTTGTTGTTAAAAAAAAGTAGGTGGAAAAAGAGAAGATATTCATATATAATGGTGTCCAGCAACTTACACTTGATTCTGATTCTGACACATAGTTAAATAAAGTCAAAATGGTAAAAAGTTGGTATTTATATTGGGCTTTTCTAG
This sequence comes from Solea senegalensis, assembly GCF_019176455.1. Taxonomy (NCBI): domain Eukaryota; kingdom Metazoa; phylum Chordata; class Actinopteri; order Pleuronectiformes; family Soleidae; genus Solea; species Solea senegalensis. The sequence goes on from NC_058038.1 coordinate 8,441,871, forward strand.
TTTTGATGACCACTCAAAGCTGCTTTACACTACAGTTTTTGCCATTCACTCACACTTTCATGATACAGCAGCACATTCCTATCCCTCCTCTTTCACACGCTGGTGTGGTAATTAAGTGTCTTGCCCAAGGACACATCGGCATGGAGAGTAGCAGAGCCCAAAATCAAACCCACAACCTCTGAGTTGAAGGACAACTCGCTCTACCACTGAGCTACCATCGCCCCAAGATGAGAAATCTCTGGAGCCTTTTAGAGATTTCTGTGTGGTAAAACCCTCTCAAGTTTGAGGGAAAACAAACAAACACATCCATAAACTAACAAAGAGAGGACATCCTGGACGTGTGATGTTTTTTCTGCGTTGCCCTCTGTTTAAGTTGAGAGTAAGAAATGCGTCTAAATGGCTTAACGTTCCATCAGTCCTCACTGAGTGTTTGGGACATAAAGGTCATAGACACGGTGACTTCTGCAGTGTAAGTTATGTCACCTGACACCGGCTCTACTCTGATCGGAGTCATGTGATATCAATGTGGAGGAGATGTAAGAGTGAGCATGTGTGTACCTGCACCAAGATCATGGCTAAATATATTTTCATGTCTGTGGCACTATGTGTATCACATGACTGAGATGATTAAACTGCTCATCAATAATTCAGTCTGTGCAGTGGGTCTTTGTTCCTCCCCTCTCCCCTCCCTCCCTGAATCAATTCCAACCTCACACACCAGAAAATTAGATATAAGTCGAGAGTCTTTCTTCATCTAATAATGGAACCCAAGAAAACTGTGAGCGCTGCAGAGCCAAGGCTCAGTGATTGTGTTGTGATGATTTTGGATGCCTCTCTGTGGGAAAGCCTGATGCTTACACATAACAGATGGCACTCCTTCCCGGCAACTCTGTAATCCTGGGTTGTCAGGAGAATCACAGCGGTGTACAGTAGGAGTTCCCTCTGTCGAGACAGACGTCCCATGTCTGCAGCTTCAGCAACCTGAGCAGTGGTGTGACATGTTGTGGAGACAAAACAAAATCTGGTTAGATACTGCCTTTTGGCTATAAAGAGAGTAAATGAAAAATGGCCCCAAATAAAACTATATAGAACTAAAAAAGAGACATAAACAATCAAAAGAGAGAGGACATATCGATGTTCTCATAATGTCATATTTTTATATTTATAAGATTGTGTGAAGGTGTGTGCGCATGCATAGTTTGTGTATTTTTGTGCTGTTGTTCTGTAGTATTAGTTGGTGAAACGACAAAGAAATGCAAAAATAACAACAGACACAAAGAGGACACAGACGTAAATGCCACAAAGATGGGCAAAACAGATGCTGTTGTTTGTGTAATGTAGTTTGTTAGAACCTACAGCCAGAATATATAGTTTGATCATTTTGTTCATTATTTTGCAGGTTCTTTTGTTTTGTTTCTTACTGGTTTTATTAATTTGTTAAATTTAACTTTCAATTAAAAATCAGCTTCATTACCACAGTGCAAGTAAGACTGCTACATTAGTTTTATCCAATAAACTGACAACTGAATGCAGATTATTGTCAGTGAAGTTGCTCACTTGAGAGGTGTTTACAAAAAAAACACTAAACCATTCAAGAGGAACACAAGGTCAAGCCGTGTGATGTTTACTGTTAATAAGAATGGATGACTGGGTTCAACGCCAGCTTTGTCTCTGACTACCTACCCATGCATAATGTTGTTGCTAATTTACAAGAGAATAAATGTGCTTCATGAATAAACTTAACAACTTAACTTAATTAAACCTTCTCAAAAACACCAAGTAAAAGTGTAAACCTATAGGGCCCACATTTGAATAACAAAGATCCTAAATCTGGTAATTACATAGTTTATTCATGAGGCGCTTTAAATACCTTGACAGAGTATATTAGGGGCATATCATCAATAAATAATGTGGTGAACTGATTCTGGATCTCCTCTGGGGTGCAGGCCTATTTCCTATCAGACGCTCTCCTTCAAAATTAAAAGACTCAACCAATAAACACTTGAGATGAGGGTCAGCTGTAAAATGAGACCAGTCACGGGGCGAGGGGTCATTTGTTTGTGGCTGAAACTACATTAGCTAATAATAGCAGTACTTATATATCATACATATACATATATATACATATACATATATATATATATATATATATATATATATATATATATATGTATATATATATATATATATATATATTTGTCTGATTAAATTGAGGGAAAAGGGGATCCAAGGGCAAACCGTCCATTTTATGATGGTCCTTTGGGAGAGAACTGGTGCAGGAAATCTTCCATTGTAGGAGCCAGTCAGTGTCTAAATCAATAAGACAGCTTCATGGGGAAAAGGAGACGCAAAGGTTTGAACGACTGACTGAACATGGACAAAGCCTCAAAACAGCTAGTAGTAAATATAATCTATATAAAGCAATGAGTCCAGGAAACAATATCATTTGTAATTCTGATGAGGATGTACATACTACTGTGTGATTTCCTGTTATTGTTCATTTACTGGACGTTATTATGTCAATTGAAAAGGCTTACAATTTAGCACAGATTTGAGCAGAAGCACAAAGAGTCTGGTAGTTCATCTGCAATTCAATTAGCCCGTGTCTCCCCATCATGTTGCCCCTAAACTGGAGTCTTTATTAAAATGTGCTCAAATGTGCACATGGCTCGCTCAACCAGTAGATGGCACAATCTCACTTAACAGCACAAAGACCCTCAAACCTCATCACTTACAGGATCTTTGTTAATCACATAGGAGAGCCAGTGACAGTCTGAAGGCAATGTAAGCCCCTATGAAAAATTAATTATTGTATTCATCAAGAAATGAATTAATTAATATATCAGTTAAACCCTTGACTGACTGACTAAACTCTAGACTAAGAGTTTCTCACATCATCCATCCCTCTCCTCTCTCTCCACTCAAGCGCAGGTTTAACTCTCTCCTCCTCTCTCTCTCTCTCTGCCCCCTTCCCTCCCTCTCCTCACTACTCTCCCTCCTCTTACACACACTCACACATTTACCCCTTCATCTGTTACAGGCCACCAGACGCTGCGAGTAGAAGAGAGCGACTCGTATTTGGCTCCACTTCCGAGCATCAGCCGGAGCAGAGCGCACGGCCACAGCTACTTTCCAATGTCATGTAAGACAAACTGGAAGAACAGTGGATATTTTTTGAATTAAAGGGATAATAACTGTGGCTCACAAGCAAATAACAGCGCCTGTTTTTGATTTTATCCCTTCAATTTCGTGCGCGCTAAGGTGGCCATGGCGCATTTTACGCACTGCAGATAACCAGCGTTTTGGAGCAAAAACAAACGAGAGAAAATATGGACTGAAAAGCCAGTAAGTTTGCATTTACTTCAGGAGAGTTCAAATGGCGGCACTTCGGAGAAAATTTGGCGAGGACTACCAGGTAGTCAACACAAACAGGGCGACCACTTTCTCTGCTCCGGTCAAGAAGAAACGCCAGCGCTTTGTGGACAAGAACGGTCGCTGCAACGTGCAACACGGGAACCTCGGCGGAGAGACGAGCAGGTACTTGTCTGACCTCTTCACCACTTTGGTGGACTTGAAGTGGCGATGGAACCTGCTCATCTTCATCCTAACCTACACCATCGCCTGGCTCGTCATGGCATCGATGTGGTGGGTCATCGCCTACATCAGGGGAGACTTAAACCACGGCCACGACTCGTCCTACACCCCCTGCGTGGCCAATGTTTACAACTTCCCCTCAGCTTTTCTGTTCTTCATCGAGACTGAGGCCACCATCGGCTACGGCTACCGGTACATCACAGAGAAGTGCCCCGAGGGCATCATCCTCTTCCTGTTCCAGTCGCTGCTCGGCTCCATCGTGGACGCTTTTCTCATCGGCTGCATGTTCATCAAAATGTCTCAACCTAAGAAACGCGCAGAGACGCTAATGTTCAGTCAGGACGCGGTGATTTCTCAGCGAGACGGGAAACTGTGCCTCATGTTCCGCGTGGGGAACCTGAGGAACAGCCACATGGTGTCCGCGCAGATCAGGTGCAAACTCATCAAGGTAAGATCACTGTTATAATAATAACACTCTGAAAAGTGACTTTAAAGCCAGCTGCCTTTAAATCACTGCAGCAAGGAATACAAATAAGAGTGAAAAACGTCAAATAACATATTTAAACAGAGCTGCTGCACTGGTTGGAAAACTTTAACTGTAGCTTGAGTAAAGTAGATGCAGACTGACAGTTTGCATCTCCTTAAAATTATTTTTAACTTTAATTTCCCTTTTTAAAATCAATCTTCTTTTTTTAAATGAAAGTGCAACTGTAAGCAGCACCCACTCTATATGCTTTGGGAAACAGAACAGGCTTAAGGCAGTATTACCATAATCCTCCAGCTGCAGGATGGTGAGGCTGGTGGTGGTGAAGTGGCAGCCAGGTGCATCCCAAACCTCTGAGATAACAGAACAAAGGCAGAGGGTTGGTTCTTTGTGGGGAGCGCTGCAGCGGGGATAGCTGACACTCACGTGTCCCAGTTCAGCTCTCTCCTCTTCAGAAGATGACACCTGGACAGACGTCTGTGTGTATCTGAGAGTGGATGTGACAGGGTGAGATGAGAAGTTAGGCTCAGTGAGTCCGTGAGTGGCAGCTTCACACACAAGATCACTGAAGTTAGTGAAACGGCACCCATGGATGAGAGAAAGGGTATTGAAGACAAACTTGATGTAGTTGTATTTGATTTTTCTAGAGAAATGGGCTTTTTATGACAGAAAAAGTTTTTTGAAGGCAGTGCTTTTTTAGGGTTTAAAACATACAAAACACAACACACTTCTTTCTTGGCATAAAATGTCCATTTCTAGTGATAGTTCCCACCTCCAAGAGCACCCGTGGTCTAAGGAACATCAGCAGAGCTCCTTCCAACTTTCACTTCTATATTTAATTTGTCTTTACCAGGTTATAAAATGTGCAAAAACATGTTTTAACGTGGGTGCATCAGGACTGGCTCAAATAATACCCACTGGATATAATGGTGTGGGTTCCTCACTGACTGTGCCACACTGGTTTACCCACTGAAAAAGAACCTCAGCAGATTTGTGGGCGAATATAGTCAATGAAGCTCACTCTCTAAAAACAAGCAGCAAAACAAGCAGAAAATCACCACAAATACTAGCAAGACTGACTGGCTCCTCCTTTAATGATCATAATAGAGATCCTTTCAGCCACATCCGCGTTTAATGTGCAAAATGGGCCATAAATAAGACAAACAGTGTTGGTGAGGTGCTTGGAGCTTGTTTATGTCTGTGTTTTCCTGCACGCACAACGTTGGTCAGCTTAATGATGCATGCAGTCAGAGAGGCAGGCAGAGGAGGACCAAGCTGTTCCACAGTTGTAGCCCAATAGGCATAAAATCACACACACGTGGATTTCCCAAAGTCTCTCCTCCTCTCACTCTCTGTTACACACCTATGGCACTGTGACATTGCAGTGGATGACCAAACCAGAACAGGATACTTTTAAAAAGGAGATAATAAAAATAATACATTCTTTTTTACCTGCGTCCTTTTTGAGGTCTAAGACCTCTGTGTAAACCCTCCTCTCAGTGGACTACAATAAGCACAGCATCCACTGTGTGCTGCTTAGTATTTATATATTTATTTATTTTTGCTTCAGGGTTTTCTGGTCTAACCTTATTCTTTCGCTTCAAAGCCTCTCTCACCGTAGCAGAATATTTGCGGCAGCATTTCCAGAACACAGGACACACAAACAACTCTGTGGGGGAAAACAGCAGTGACTCACTTTTGAATACATGCACCGTCTTAGTTAAACTTACACCGTAATATAGTGTATTTAATGAGCCCTAAAAAAAAGTTGCAATATCTTTTGACTCTCCGTGCAGTTCCTGTGTAGAAATGTTGGTGGTGCTGTTGAACTGTATGCTCTCACAAGTCATGCCTCGTGTGAAACAATCAGACATGACTGGAATCATTTCATCTCGCACTGATGCAGCGAGCGAGTGTGTGAGAGAGAGAAAGAGAAAGAGAGAGAGAGAGAAAGAGTTGTAGGAAAAGATTTCTGTGATGACTTTTTCAACAAGCTGCATCTAAAACTATCACAGTCTGTACACACTGTGTTTGATTGAAGACTGGTTTAGTCAATAATCTGAGATCGGTGCCTAAATGTACTTAACTCTAATACCTCAATTAAACAGTTATCAACTGCAGTGCTGCTCCTGTTCACACATAAACTACAGTCTGTAGCCACTGAAGCAGGCACGTCATTTACAATACACTTCATTTAGTGAGAGAACTGCTTCCATGTGACACTTTTCTCATTCAAAAGAGGTTGAAGTAAAAAACACCTTGTAATTGGTTGTTAAGAAACATCTCCATAAAGGTATTTCAGCATTTGAATTGTGCTGAGTGACACCAGAATGTTTCTCAATCACGCTCAACGACATCTTCTTATAATCCAGTGTTTGTAAGTGTGAAAGTGTTTATGGACGCTTGACTCACTCCACCTGCAAAGGCTGAAAAATGTAGCCGCCTTCTGTAGAATGAAATAAGAACTGAGATCCTTTTAACGGCGTACATTTTCTGATTTTTAAACCTAGGCACGGCTTTAGAATTAGTTATTTTATATATCTTAACCCATCCTTTTTACACACCAGTAGTGAACACACACAAGCAGTGGGCAACACTTTTCTGCACCTGGGGAGCAATTTGAGCAACCTATCCTGGGATTTGAACTGGCCATTCTCTGGCTACAAACCCAATGCCTTTTCTCTCGGCCATGGGCCCAAACTCAGTGAGAGTGGGTGGGTGTCAGAGTTACAGAACTAGTGTCAAACGTTACAGGTTTTTTGTTACGAGTACTCTCTATAATGGAAATGTCAAAATCCAATAGTTTTCTTTGTTTTTGTTGTTTCTGCTGGTGAATTACAGAAACTAAGTAGAAAGCATGATGTAATATTGTGTTTCAAATCATGTGAGATCATGTGCTGACTCAGTATACGAGGACAAGACAAGACAAGACGGTCTTGAATGACTCCCAGGCGTGTCTCAAGAACAGGATGGAGACAGTATGTCATTCAGCATAAGCTCATCATTAGATAATGTTCCAACTGGGACAAATAAATAAAACACTGATGTTTTCCTGTGGGCCTGACTGTGCCGAGTCCATCTGTAGTTACAAGGGGCTTTGAGACAGTTGGGTCAGTTTTTCTGTTCGCTGTTTACAGAGGACACGCAGTGAGAGACTGTCTGGAGATGAAGCGTTCACAAGAGATTTTTCAGCTACATTCTCACATGGGCTCTATCAGACATTATCTGCGTTTGACCACGGAGTAGGCAGACGTTAAGGATATTGTTTGGAGCCACATTGGCAGACACATCAGTGCATCTCTGAAAGCAACAAGAACATTTCACTCAGTCATAACATTCGCCACAGCTCCACACATCAAATGGCTATGTTGTAATTGCAGTAGAAGTACTGATACAAAAAGGTTGTGGACATAGAGGTCATACTGGTCACTTCAGTCTGAACTCCATTCTTGTGGCAGGGGATGATGCAGACACAAAACTGCTCTTAGTCCAGTGTGGTGTGCCATAAATTTGCTAAAAACAAACAAACCTGACCTTTGGTTCGTCTTGGGCCTCGGGGGCATCTGCACATGCCCAGATACAGAATTCTAGTCTTCTCTCTGTCTCTGGTGATGCCAAAGAAGTGTTTGTGCTTGTGTTTGTTACACCCACACAAGGGACTCCAGTTCTAAGTCAGAAACAAAGATAAACCAAAGTGACGGCTGCCGGATGACGGAGGAAAAAAGGTGGGAGGGACGGACCAATGGGAGCCGTCATGCAGAGACCCACCATAAGTAGTTTGAAACGCAGCGTCCATGACAGCCTGGCTGAGCATCCTGGTGGTACAAATATGAAGAAATGTATTAAAAGTGACGGGAGGTGGTGACAGAGCTGGAGGGAAGCTCATCACAAGAGGACAAAGAAATAAAAACTATTTTAGTTTTTTAATTACGGGAAGCCTCCTACTGTAGATATACGGTATACAAGGAGAAAACCCCCCAACGCTGTTTATATCTCTGTGAATGACTGAACGATAGGCTGAAAAATAGTAGCTAGATCTGGAATTGATTGTTTTGAATTTTGAGAATAGAGATAGAATGACACCATTATGTTGTAAACGTCTGGAGAAAAGACCACCATCATCGATTGTCAAGCCTCATATAGCCAGAGAGACACATGATCCTTTCTTCTTTGTATCCCATTCTTAAATAATTCAGTCTACACAGGTTTTTTCTTAAAAAATTCAACACAGCTTGGTTTATTTTTCCTTCTGGTAAATTTAAAGGGACAGCTTTGTTGTTTATACAGTGAGCTGCAATAGGAACATACAACACAATTTTCATCCATCTTCTACTGGTTTATCCTCCTAATGAGGGGTCACAGGGGTTGCTGGTGCCAATCCCAGTTGACACAGAGTGTAAGGCGGAGTGCACCCTGGTCAGATCTCAGGGCCACATAGACAAACAACCATTCATAGAGTGTCCAATTCGCCTAATCCACAAATCTGCATGTTTTTGGACTGTGGGAGGAAACCCACGCAAACATGCGGAGTTAACAACACCCTTTTCTTTAAAATAAATTTAAAAATTAGGTAAACAATTGCTAAAATGCAGCATTATTATTCTTAGATGAGCCAGACATGTTGAGACTCAAGACAACAACAATAATAATAATAACAATGTATGTGCCGTGTTCCACTATTTTCCTTCAACCAAGTAGAACTCAGAGTCAACACAGTCACAACAAAACACATTTTGACAAGAACATTATGACACATGTCCCCGTGCGACACATTGACAATTAAAAAAAACAAACAAACCCAGAGCAACAACATACTAGGGCTACTATTTAAATCCTGCTTTTCCTTTGCCAACCACTTCATTTTGTTTCATTTTATATTTTATTTACGCCTCCACACTGACCTAACAGTGTAATTTCACATGTCTCTTGATCATAACTCTAACTCTAACAAGCCAAACTCTGGCAGCTTTTCCACTACTGACACACCACTGAGAGCAAGGCAGCCCAGCACCCAAAGACATTATCCTCATATTATGACTCAGCAGGCCAGTCCATCATTTATTACACAGAGTAAAGATTGAGAATTCAGATGAGATTATTGTTTTGTTTACTTCACCTGGCCTTTAAAAGTAAAATATTTTGCCAACACTGTTAGTTGTGTTCAAAAATGCATAAAGGTCCATCAACCAAAATTTGTTATTTCCCCCCCACGCTACAATTTATTCACCTTCACCTTTGTGAGATTTGTGAGTGGGAACTATTAACTGGAATAGGTCACGCCAAATTGATACGGGCCCTGACGGGTATAGTTCTCTCTGAAGCAGGTGTGCCATTAGTGCACGTACACTGTGGAAACATGTTTAATGTGCTTTCTCACGTCCTTCTTTCACTGTTGTGTTAAAAGTGTTAAAAGGACCAAGACATGGCAACAAACACAGTGTCCACCCTGGGTCTTAAGTGTGTTTCTTTTGTGTGCCAGGCTTTTTAATTTTGCATTTTTCGTTCTCTCCCCAAATCTGAAATGCTGTGCAGAGCAGATAAATGTTACAGTGGAACTGTCACATTGGGGGAAGAGAAGAAAACATTTTGATCACGGTCAGTCTGCAGCCTTGAGCTGTGAGGAGTAAACTCAGTCAACAAGGAACATGGAAAGTATGACTAGAAAACTTTTTATAGCCTCTGAACCCTTTCACGTCAACTCATTTTATAACTGATAGAACGACAAAGCTGTTTTCATTTAGCTGTGTTCTTTTAATATAAAGAGTTAATTGTGTTTAAGCAATTTAAAAATCAAAGGTATCTTTATTATCCCCACGGGAACAACAGTGACAAAGAGACCTTGACGCATAAAGGTTTAGTTGACATTAAACTTAAAAATGCCACTGGCAGCTGGAATCAATGAGTTCCTCAGTCTCTTTTTTTACTGCATCTGTGAGTCAAATGTGACCAAATCAGTGTTTTACACTTGGCTCCAGCCCCTGCGACCCTCATGTGGAGAAAAAAGTGGTAGACAATGGATGGATGTTTCTGAAAAAAGCATTTATCTTAAATTTCTGACAGTTTCTGCCAAGATTTTATTGTTTTGTGATAATGTTTTTGGACAAAAAAAATATTCAATTCAGCGTGGAGCGTCTTCAACACACATTGACGTTTGTCACCAGTTCATTTTATTATCAGTTTGAATGAAACTATGCATCTCACTCACTGGAGGCTGGTTTGGGTGAAATGTTAGATTCTCCCAACCTTTCTAAACGCACAGTAAGGAGAAGGCGGACTCTGTCAAGCAGAGGGAAAGCTCCAAGACGCAGCCGACTTGTCAGTGGACAAACCTCCTTTCAAGCCACTGATTGATGACGGCCTGGCGGAGCATGGAGGGGGAGTGGAGTAGGAAGATCAGTTCACATTAGGTCTGTTCAAGTGAATTAGTCACCTGTCTTCATCCATGAGCATCATTCAAAGCGCAGAAACATGCCTTGTGCACACAGGAAACAAAACCATGTTGCCTTTTTAATGATAACGAGGTGCTGACACTGTGACTGTGCTGGTGAGCTTTGTATTAGGTTGAGATAAATATCCCTCATCCAGTGATTCTGCAGTAACGTCTCACTACAGGAATCAGTGAGAATGAATAATGGATTTGTCAGTGCTCGGGGAGTAAAGTCTGTTTGTTTGCTGGTGCAGAATGTTACATTTACAGGAAAGACAGTAGACGAGCTCAGTTATCTGTGGATCTTTGTGCGAGGAGAAGCGTAGGAGGGTGCCAACAGGGTCCATGTAAGGAGCTTTGCCTGCCAATGTTTGCATACAGTCATCCATCTTTTTAATCTTAAGTGACAAAGACAGAAAGAGAAAAGAGGAATTTCCCTAAGCAAGTATGACATAACCCACGTGGAAGAGCGATGCCGAACAGCATTCAGTGGCCCTGTAAGCAGGCGAGAAATAAAACATGCACCCTCCCGTCACGAAAGTCGTTCTCCAACACAAATCCGTAAAAACATCTCATTGGTATTCACAGGAAATGATAATAATAGCATGCGATGTTTTCTGGCAATGCAAAAGAGCCTGTTTACTTACACTTCATTCGCCGTGTGTGTGTTTGAGGGATCAACTAGCAAACAATGTCACAGAGAGGTCGGGATGAAATTAGGCTCCGACTGTCAGCTGCTGAACAGGAGTGACCCGGACCAGAGATTAAAGTAAATCGACTGAAACCCAATTTATTTCTCTTGCAGTGCCTGGATTTTTTAATGGAACATCCAGTTGAGTTCCTCTGTAAATACTGCATCTTTTGCACTGATCATCACTGGGGAGGATATGATATGATAATCCTTTATTGTCATAAATACACACATTATACGACGAGCAGAAGTTGGTGTTTAAAGCTTGTTAAGATTTTGAGATTGAGGCGTTTTTCAGTCTAACCCTATCAAACTGTGGAAACCCGAACCTCCGGCCGGATGATAATTATTCTAGTTTTATAAATATTCATGGTTCAGGGCATGGTTCAGGTCAGAGGTGATGTTCTCATAAAGTCTTTCAACTGGTTGAACTACAATCTTTGAGCTGATTTTCATTTGATGAAGCAGTTTTGATTTCACCGTAATGGGCAGACTTTTGTACTTATGTGGTATTAGAGTGCTGTAATACACTCATTATCACAGAGGTGTAAAACAAAACAACTTGTTTACTTGCCCCAAAAGACCTAAGGTGTCTTTTGGATGATGATCGTTTGCTTGGAAAATAAAGGTTTTGCATATTTCTTTTGCACACAGTGGCCATCCAGTGCATTTTGTTTTCTTGTTAAAGGATTCGGACTCGGACACAGAAGTTAGATAGAACATAGTGAATGTGCCACTTGAAAACAAAAAGGCAAGAGAGAAGAGTTCAGAAAACAGACGACTGCAAGTGAAAACAGAAATAATTAACCACTGCAAGTTAAACTCAAAGTCAAACATGATCCATTTGTCTGTTATGTGTCTTTAACTTACCTTATTATTTTTGGACCAGAACGAACACTTAATATGACACTGACTCTGTGAGGAAAACGTTAAGGAATAATGTGTTTTTTTATTCTTTAGTTTACAAAAAGAGATCCAGCAGAGGAACAGCACGAACTGCATGTGTAGGAGATCATTATGAGTGAGTGAGTGAGTGAGTGAGTGAGTGAGTGAGTGAGTGGCTGGTGGTTGACACATCCCAATTATTGACTGGGGCTAAAATGATGTAGTCAAAGATAAAAGGGAATAAAAGGGTAGAAGATGCTATTATAGATTATAAGAGAGAGTCAACATTGTTTTTCAAACATGCTTATTGAATAAAATACTATTTTGTTCCACTTGTGTAAGATGAAAAACACTGTGTACAAGGTGAAGTGTCACAAAGGAACTCAAAGGTGATCATTTGTAAAGATATTCTTAACCTGATTACATTTAAATTACACACATGGCCATTTTGAAGTATGTTATATCACTTGACTATTATTATTATTATTGGTATTATTGTTATAATAATAATATTTAAGCCACAAGCCGTTTTATCTGGAAGGAGAATGTACATATGTAACAAAAACAGGCTGCTAAGAGTGGACAGACTGATTAGTCAGACTAAGAGCAAAGGAGAAAATACATGCAAGACCTTGTTGCTGTGCTCCAACATCATCTGGGCAATTAAATGCTTCCGCACCAGTTAACACTGTGTGGGCAAGTCCTGTCCAAACACGGCTGTCTCATGGGTCTATTAAATGAAAACAGATTTGTTTTTTTTTATTCTTCTCTCTTCTCCCATTAATCACTTAGGACGGGAACTTCTAAAATCTAATCGAACTTCACCGCAAAGAGTCAAAAAAGTAAAGGCTGCATCACCACTAATAATCTAGAGGTGTCATATGTAGAAAATTATTTTACACTACATTGCTGACATTCACAAATTTAATGTAATTTAGATTTGGTTTCAGCAGGATTATGTAGTTGTACTGGGGATTTTTTACAGCAGAAATGACCAAAATCTACCAAAACCAAAACAGTAAAATTGTTTTACATTGTTTTACATTGCTTTCAAAATGTACTATTACATTCTGTAGAATCGAGGAGAGCTGCAGAGCTGAAAACAGCTGAAATCTCTGCAGGTTCATGAGTATAAGCAACACCTTTTACCTAAAGCTTTCATGTTGTCACGTGACATTATCATTAAAATCTCATAGTTTAAGTGACTGTAATATATATATTTTAATAGAGAGTTTATAACTGGAGACAAGGACAAACAACATGTATTTAATCCTTATTTTCATGTCACCTCCTCCACTGTTCCTTCCGTCTCTGTTCTCACCTTTCTCTCCGGTTGTCGTTTGTCTTTCAGTCTCGTCAGACACCCGAGGGCGAGTTCCTGCCTCTGGACCAGTGCGAGTTGGATGTGGGTTTTGGGACCGGTGCTGACCAGCTCTTTCTCGTGTCCCCTCTCACCATCTGCCATGAAATCAACCCCAAGAGCCCATTTTTTGACCTTTCCCAGCGCTCTCTTATGAACGAACAGTTTGAGATTGTGGTTATCCTTGAGGGCATCGTGGAGACGACTGGTGAGGGCAACTTTCTCTCGCCACTCCTCCTTTCAGCTCTTTGTATCTCGTCCACTTCCATCCCAGTGTTGCTGCCTTCCCACTTTCTTCCCACTCCCAATCTAAATGTAAATTCCTACATATCAACCCGTATAACGTTCCTTTTCTAACAGATACTAGTAATCTAGACAGTGAGATCTAATTTCCCCTCCTTCTCAGTTCTGTATACGGGGAAAAACACGGGGAAAAAAGTGAGGACGAGAAAAACACGTTAGAGTGACGCTATGATTGAATTATGAGGGATATTTTATTACTGGAGAATCAGTTTATGCCAACTCGACGCATAATCAAAGCCTGTGGTCACGGATGTGTGTGTCACTTTGATAGATGAATTGGTGTTGTTGTAAAAGTTACACTCACATTTTTCAGACTGCAGAGCAGAGGTAATTCTGAGCCTGTGATGTACAGTCACCACTGTAAACTACAGGCAGCCATGCGGAAGCGCTCTCAGTGACAACAAAGCCCTCTCAGTTGCATATGTAACAAAATCATTTTCCAATACAAAGAAATCCCTCTTTTCTTTTCAACTCCGGTTCTATCCACCCCCCACCCCCCCATAACAGTCACTTTGCCATCGCTGCAGAAGAAACCACGGAGCTGAATAGGCTTAGAGCAGAGGGTAGGGATCAGCGGGGACGCGCAGAGGCAGGCAGGCAACGTGGTCTGTGCTCTGTTGATAATGCCATTAAATCAGGGTACAGCCAGGAGTTTAGAGTCGCAGCGCTGTGGCACTCAGAGCTGAGGGCTGGAGGAGGGAAGCTGTGGCAGTGTCACCTTCAATTGGCCACGATGTGCCGTCATAGTCGCGCTAACACACATCCCATTAACTGCTGACACAGCTGTTCAGCTCCTTCCCATTACGCCTCAACCAGATTGGAAAGATTACCACTCAGCCACTACTCGTCAGCTGTAGGTCATATCACAGAGGCGGTTTTGTGTTCTGTTTTATGTTTCAGAGCAAATCTTAGCATACATTCAATAAATCTGTCTTAGTTGTAAACATTTTAGGTCAGCTGTAGACCCCGAGTAGGTTTCTAGCAGCAAAGAATGGACCAATGGGGATTGTTTGATTCTTGACGACTCAATATGACAGACTTGACTAAACAATAGGATGTCCTGACATCTATCTTATTCATCATCTTCTACCACTTTATCCTCCACATGATGGTCGCAGGGGGCACTGGTGCCAATCCTAGCTGACATAGGGCAAAAGGTGGGCTACACTCTGGACAAGTCACCAGTCCATCACAGGATCACATAGAGACAAACAACAATCCACTCTCACAATTTGCCTAATCCCCAAATCTGTATGTTTTTGGACTGTGGCAGGAAACTGTGAGAACCCACAAAAAAACCCACGCACACACACACAGGGAGAGAACATGCAAACTCCATGCAGAAAGGTCCTTGTTACAACCAGGTCGCAAACCCAGGTGTTCTTGCTGCAAAGGCAAGAGTGCTGACCACTACACCAACCATGGAGCCCACATCTTATTCATGGCGACATCAAAGGTCACCTGGTTGTACTCAGAGATGAAGAGAAAGTCAAAAAATGAATCTCAATCCCCAAGAAACATCAGCACACTACACTTTCACTCATATGCAGATGACACACACACGTCTATGTATGTGTTTGTGCTCTAATTAAGATTCTTCTTCAGTAATTATGGTCAGATTACTCTGAGAGTTAAGGCAGAAAAAGCCAGTGATTTTTTTTTTATTCCATAAAGACTCCTTCTCTGCCAAGTGCTTGCATAGCTGGGCTGCTGAGGGTTTTAAATCTTTATCCAAGATCCACCAAACATTAAGCAGCTCCATGAATGCCCACATGATGAAATGAAACTGGCTTGCACGTCAAGTGGTATTACTGCTGTCTTGCATGTATTACAGTCAGCAGAACTCCTAGTAACTAGTATAAGAGAATACAAGTGGAACATTAATGCTGGACTCATCCTCATGATTAAAGCCTCTGGGTTCATTAAGAAATATAATGACCTTTGTTTGGACATTGGACCGTTGAAGGTTTTCCGTGGATGAAGATGAGTAGTGAGGCTGGAATAGCATCAGGCTATGACATAACACCGCACATATCATCCCCCTGAGAAAGCGGACTCCTACATTAAAGACAACATGCGGTGTTTAGAGTGTGGTGTTTAATAAGAAAAGCTCAGGCTGAGGCGAAGCCACTGGCTCAGAAAAAAAATACGGACTAAGTGCTTATCGATTGCAAAGGAGCGACTATTTAAATGTCAAGAAAATATTGTTTACTCGAGCTGAGGTCAAATCGGGGGGGAAAGTGAATTTATGAAGCAAAATGTAATTATACTGTATACAGTGCCTTTGCTTGGGCCACAACTAAGGATTATTTCATTATTAATTAATGTGGGATTATTTTCTCAACTCATTAAATAAAATGTCAGACAATAAAAAGATCAGTGTTTCCCAAACTTTAAAATGTCAAGTTCCTCCAATGTCCTGTTTTATCCACACACAAAAGATATTCAGTTTATTGCCATAGAGGAGCAACATTTAGGAAGAATAAAATACACTCAGGGTATATATCATGAACATAGCCTGTAACTATAGAAATCCATGTGGAAGACTAGACTAGACAATGTCAATATAGACACACGCAGGTCACATCTGATCACTAGCAACATAAATATAATGTGAACAGTTGGTCAGGAAGATCAGATTCAGCATATCAGATTCAGAACCTGATAAGCTTACAAATCAGATTTGGGCTCTAGTCTAAAGCCAAAGTGGCACAGAGCAGAAAGAGAGAGATAACTGGAGGAAAACGTACCATTTGGCATATATTTTTTCTAGACATAATTTAAGAAGAAATTCTGAATTATGAAAAGTACTAACTCGCCACCTGTCGTTCTTTTATAGGTATGACTTGTCAGGCACGGACATCATATACAGAGGATGAGGTTTTATGGGGCCATCGCTTCCTGCCAGTGATGTCCCTTGAGGAGGGATTCTTCAGGGTAGACTACTCTCAGTTCCACAGCACCTTTGAGGTACCAACACCACCATACAGCGTCAAGGAACATGAGGAAAAGAATTCTCTGCCCTCGCCAATGTCTACCCCCATTCCTGCAATCACTGAAAGCCACAGTGCACGGCGTGACCGGGTGTTTTCTGTAGATTGCATTAACAGTTCAGACGAAAGGGCAGGGATTGGAGGGCGACTGCCCAGCAAGCTGCAGAGGATGAGTTCTTCTGGGAAGGAGGACCTGCAGAGGAAGGTGCTTCTGCTCAGTTCTCAGCACTCTGAGAAGGCTTGCAGCACAGGAGACTTGCCCCTGAAGCTGCAGCGTCTCAGCTCCTCCTCACCGGTGCCCGAGGCAGAAAATCGGCTGCAACTCAAGTCCCTCAAGGTGGGCTTTGAACCCATGACCCAGTCTACCGGAGACCTGTACCAGCACAGCCTTCAACCCACACTGTCCCCCGCTCCAGTCCTTGCGCACAGACCCCAGCCCTCCAGTGGAGGGAGGCCGGAAGACAACCTGCCAGCGAAGCTGCGGAAGATGAACGCTGACCGCTGAAACCCAAGCTGACACAGCAGACTTTCACTGACCTCAGACACAAAGAGATACGCATGGAACCAGTTTCAGAGATTTACTTTGAGTGCCACTGATGAGAAAAAAACAAATGGTTTACTGACAATTTATTGATTTGCTTTTTTCTTGAGACACTACCTTTACTGAAATTACTGTGATTTTTGTGTTCTATAGCAGAGGCATTCATGCAGACACACAACAACAAGAAAACACAAACTTCATGCTTAATGCAAACTTGACCATTCTGCCAGAGTTGTGCATGTATACACTAAATTAGTTGTTTAATGTATGCACCACTACACTAAATAGTTTATCTTAGTTTTATTTAAATATAAATTATATTACGATGAAAATAAATTATGTTTGATCAGTCCCTCTTCTTTGTGTTTTTATTGATGTTATAGCAAATAATCAATACTGGTTTATGAACTCATTCAAATGGTTTGTGCAACAGTTTGTCCAGACGTCAATAAGAAGCACAAAGTAGTTTTATTAAGCAACTGTTAACGCCATCATTTTTACCATATTGCCAAATGAAACCTAATGAAGGAACAATTCCAAAATTCATCAGTTTATAAGAGACAGTATAATGAGCTACACTGCCACTGACAGAGAGAATATGAAGGGCATTTATTGGAGAATGGAAGCTGATTAGAGTCAAACCATTGTTCCAGACAGAAGAGTAATCACTGAGGTATAAAGACTCAGTGATCACATAATACAATAGGTTTTCTTTTAAATGCATGTCTGAGAACATGACCGCAATATTTGTTCAGTAGACAGAGAGGATGTCTGTCTACTGATTGGATAACAATGTTGTCTTGGACATTTTCTGGAAAGATATCATGTAGATTTACATGTCAGACAGAGACTGAGATAACTGTCACTGACCAAACACTAGTTCTTTGATAGATGTCAGAATAATATACAGTGGTGTTACTTCCCATCCCAGACATTTATGGTCAAGGATCAATTCTCATATTAAAATATCGATATTTTTGTCGTTTGTGTAGTTTATCATTAACAGGAACACAGTGGAAAGTCAGTCAGTCAGTCATTATCTACCGCTTTACCCTCCACCAGAGGGTCGCGGGGGGTGCTGTGCCAATCTCAGCTACATCGGGCGATAGGCGGGGTACACCCTGGACAGTTCGCCAGTCCATCGCAGGGCCACACACAGATAGAGACAAACAACCATTCACTCTCACACACACTCCTACGGTCAATTTAGAGTGTCCAATTTACCTAATCCCCAATGGTTGTTGCATGTTTTTGGACTGTGGGAGGAAGCCGGAGAACCCGGAGAGAACCGACGCACACACGGGGAGAACAAACTCCATGCAGAAAGGCCTTTGTTCCAACCGGGGCTCGAACCCAGGTCTTCTCGCTGCAAGGCGAGAGTGCTAACCGCTACCTCACCGTGTGACCCACAGTGGATCTAGTCTAAATGATACCCAGTTGGTTGGGTATCACTACTTCTTCTGCCTGTTATATTTATATGCAAACTATGACTGTATAAACCCAGCTGCAGTGCTCAGCTCAGTCTATAGTTGGCAACATTAACAAACTATTTATAATTAAAGAGCAAGAAATAGTAGTATTGAAATACTCTGTGTATAAAGTATCGTCGATACCAGCCTGAATGATGATCAGCAGCTTTAATTTAGTTTGTGTATGAAGTAATATATGTCAAAGTAAAATAAATGTCAAAGAAAACCAGGAAACACAGGGCTAAATTCAATCCAGCACAAAGTAAAAAGCACACAAAAACCTGCCTCTGCAACACATAGGTCAGTGTGAGTATCTTAATTCAGCACTACAGCCGCACAAAGACAACTAAATCAATGGAAGCAGGAGGTTTTCCCCGCTTCAGCTGCACACTCGCAGAGACCTTCCCCCGTTACGTTTCTGCAGCATCGACCACCCACTCAGTTTACACACTCACGTTCACTCTCTTCTCTTTTTCTAATTTAGCCTCACACTGAGCGCCATGTGTGTTACACTTACTCACAGTCACTACAGACATGGTTTGTCCTCAGTGTCATTCTGTGCCAGTGAAAAGAGGAAATGTGCTCAGTGCAAAACATGGACAGAACTCAAGCAAAAACATAGTGATGAGAGAATTTACCTGAATGTAATCAATGCTTATGTGATCTACAGTGCTCAGTCATCAATAAGGTGAGGTTCATTTTCTGATTTCATCTCTCTCCCGCTCATGCTCTCTTCCTCAGTTCACATTATTTCTCCACTGTGGACGACACACTGTGCCATAGTTAAAAGCGCTGGATCAAAGAACAGACAGATTGATGTGAACTGTCAGTTTAAGGTCTGAAAATGTCTACAACCAAAAGGCTTGAACCACCTTCTCACTGACTCTAGGGAAAGCAGGTTATCTTAGAAGACAAATACATATTTACACCAAAGTAAAGAGAAAAATAAACTTTCCCTCTGGTTCAAATGACTGCAAATACAAATGGATGTTTTCTCTGGGTCCACAACATCAGCGGGCAAGTCAAGACAAAGCATGGCATCATTTGTGGTGTGGACCATGCAGTGGACAAGCTCAGGCTCTAATCAACTATTCCAAACATGGTTACTTCTAATTTAAAAAACAACAACATGTCACTGACATGAAAAGTAAACAAGTCGGCTACTAAAATTTACAAACCAATAATTTGGTTTTCTTAATGTCCTGTAAACACGTTAGTCCGACTAAAATCGAGCTAGTCTTAGTTAGACTAACATACCTGGATAATGTGATTCATAGTCTGATTACTCCTGCATGTATACACTTAGTCAGACTGGAGCGGAGAATCATACGACAATGGTGTCTTTCTAAAAAGAGAGAGAGTGAGGGTGGGTGGGTTGTGGGGTACATTGTTTTGGTGAAAGAAGCTCAACGCTGTAGCTTTAAATGATCTGGAATAAGAAAACGTGTTGAAAGGGTTCAATTATGACCCATTTGACTGTGTCCTCCATCAAATCGGACTGTGGTAATAACAGCATACAAATGGGGTTGAAAAGGTCTTAATGAAACAAATAAAATCTTTGTCAAAAACAAACTCCCATTCTTTCCCGTCAGATAGATTGAGGGATATTTTATGAATAGAAGTTAATTTATAACACACAGTTACTCAGATGGTCTTTTCTCTGTGCTATGATATTAACTGTGAATGGGGCTAATAGGCCACTTAAGGTGTCTTAAAAGAACATGCGCCTGATTGAAACACCTTATTGAGATATTGCACACACCCATAAACTCCATACACACACACGCCTCCACACACACACACACACATGCCACAAATGTATACTTATCCCCACTGCTGCAAGGCATAGAGGTTTGCATGTTGCCGTGGTGATTGTGGTGCAAAGAAGTGGCTTGCGTTTGATTGACAGCTGCTTTATTGTGTGTAAGCGTGTGCGTGTGTGCGTGCATATATGCGTTTGGGACCATCATTGTATTCCTCCATTCTCTCTCCTTCCCACTTTCATTTAGCAAATTCAAAAACAGCATTTAAAAATGTGTGTGTGTGTGTACTGTAGGTAGTGGTGTGCACTGATCTAATCTGCAGATATGGACCGTTTCATCTGCAACACTGTTTCTTACACATGGAGAGAGTAACCCTGTGGGAAATGAGAAAAGAAAGACAGCAAATAACATCAGAAGCGCTCATCCTCATGCTCATGCTCTGTCTAGCATTTTAATTTCAACTTGTCTGCTTTACAATGGCGGTAACCACGACTGACATGCTATGAAAATAATGAATGGCTGGCTGCATTGATTTTTCCGTGCATACATTACCATAATACTTGCCCATGGCCGTTTGTGGGGAATGTGTAAATATTGGCTCTTTACAGCTAGTGTCTGGGTGTGGACTGAAGTGCTGGAATGAATAGTTCATCTTGTGGGAACAAGCAAAGTCCGCACATCCTTAAAGGAACGCCTCTCTCTTTGCTTGGCCTAACCTAACCAGGCTAACAATCGAAAGGACAGATCGATACTTGTCTCACTGCTGCCACCAGAGCCCTGACTGGCAACGCAGTCTGATGCTCAGAGGTCTGCATAATCACTCATCTCTGTGGGGACAGCTCCTTCTTCAGCTCAGAGAGGTTTGGTCCATACCAAGTGCAATGACCCCATGTCGCCTCACAAGAAATCAATGGCTGTGATCCCCGGTCACACAGAAATGTACAATTACCTCCAAAAAACGTTCATGAAGCATGAGAAGGACTTGAATAATGTCCACCTTCTGGAGCATACATGTTTTTTAGAGGTACAGGCCTTTTGTTGTGGAGTCATTACTGTGAGGGAATTCAGCATCTGTCAGTGTATCTACCTACAAGGCATCATGGCTTTGAAAATTGAATTATTTGAACTCATTTGTTTTCAGCTTCTTCTTGTTTCAGCCAACATCTTCTTGCGCAACCTCAGGCACCGTCTGTATAATCTTAATATAAATGGGGAGCAGAGCTATAGGCAACATAGCAGAAATGGATATCGTGCCATCAATAAGTATTTTCCAGTATTCAGGTGGATCCAGCAGCAGCAGATAATGTCCAACAGAAATATAAGTGGCCGTCTTCTGCTCAGCTTATCACTCCTTCTCTAGTTCCCTTTGGTCCACACAAACTACAAACCTTGTACTCTTTACATCTTAGTGTCTGAATGGCTTTTACATGTCAATGACCAACTGCACTCCCCTCCTTGGGATTTTGACCACATCTGGAGTAAGATGTGGTCAAACCCAAAAAACTGTTTTTGGACCTGTCCATGACAAGAGAAGAAGCTGTAAAACATTTTCTGCTACTGGGATTTTTACATTTAAATCCTTCTTTCGAATGAATGGACATGACATCAGTGGCCTTCCACAAAACCCCACCCAAGGGAATAATGCTTGGTATGTCCGTTTGTCAATCCTTGCGCTGCCATGTCACTGGATTACGCTGAAGGTTTCCTCCTCTCTCCTAAATGAAAACCTGGAGTGTTCAACCGTTAAACATGAGTAATGGTTGTCCTCCATGCTCCATTTATCTATTGAATTCTTTCTTTCCTCTCTTTGAGGTGACATTCTGCTCTTGGGTGGCTGCATTGTCCTGACTACATGCCTCATATCATTTGTCTTAAGCCAGTCCGAAACTGGAGGATAGCTGGCCAGATTTCGGTCCTGATCTGGCTCTTCCGACAGTCATGGGTGTCTTCAGATTTTAGGCTGGTTTTAACTGATTATCTGAGGGGTTAAAAAAAATGGACACAGTCTTCCAAATTTTAAATTGGGGCGTGAGCAGAACCCCGCAATAACCAATGACAGCGAGTTGACCGTAACTTCTTCAAGCCAAGCTGATTTCATCTTGTCAGCCACGACTTCATCCACAGTGTTTCTCAGCACAAAACATTGCGCGCAAACAGCAGCTATTAACTGACGATGCCGACAGTCCGCCTCCATGTCTGTTTATATTCAGAAGTCACGTTAAATCACACAATTTCTGTGAGATCCCAAATCGATTTTGAAGTTTGTGGTCCTGCTTCTTGACCGGATCGTCTGAGCTGTGCTTTCTCAGGATTGAAATGTTGAAAATCTGTGGTCTTCCACAAGTCAGTCACGGCTGTGCAGTTTAACGAAATATGATCATACAAATACAAAGGTACACACAATGTGGCCTCAGTGGCTTTGAGTGCAACAGGAGCAAACGCCCACTCTTCCCTTGAGTCCCGCAATTCCTCACTTCGCAGTGTTCCGCCAAAAGCAAGTTAACTTTTTCTCTGAAACACTGTCCATCTTTAGATCCTGAAGAGTCTTTTACATTTTAATCACACTCCTTCATGGGACTTTTAATCATAATTTTCCTGCAGAAGTGTGACAGTGATGTGGTCAGTGAGTGAAAGGCAAGAGAATAAAAAGAGACCCCATCATTACATGCATCCGTTCTGTCATTCCATTAGAAGGAACAAAATGACCCTATCACCCTGTCTTCCCCACAGAGACATAATTGGTTTTCAGGGGGAAATTTCTTAGGACCTAAATTGCATTTGCTCTGTCTCCACCCAGCGCTGGCCAGCTCAGCCCACCCCTGCAGCGAACACTCAGCGGGGTCTCCACGGGAAATAATAATTCCTGTTGTCACACACTAATGGTCATTGCAGCATAACCACATCGCTGTACGGCGAATAATGCCATTAATTCTGTGGTGATGGGTGCAGTCGACGTATATATGAGGCCAATTTCTTGGGATGTTAGTAGTATGAGGTACTGAAATTATTAACAAAAACACTGGCCGGCCCATCCATCATTCGGATCGTCTAATTGCTTCTTGTCCTCTGGTAACACTTGGTAACCACACATAGGTGTGGTTAATCACTTTAATTAAAATAACAGAAAGATTTATTCACATAATGAGGATGGTGAATTTGAGCATGGCTACATTAAACTGGGCCTGAGGCAAAATGAACAACACATTGATAGATTAGTTGTGAATTATTTATTGATAGCATATCATTTTATGTTGGTATATATAGTGATTTTGTTTCATTTCTGTACTGGGAACTTAATTGGAAAGACATTGTACATATAACTAGGTAAGAATGTCCATTTTTATCACCACATTTAAGCAGAATCCTGTAAATCTGAGAGTCTCTGGCCTCAGGAGAGCTGCATCAGGTGTGCTTTCATCTGCTGTTGGTCACATTCAAAGGTCCGGACGGGTGATTTGTTCACTGAGATTTGATTCAAGTAAGTGAACTGGTACACCACCTGCCCAAATGACAGACAGACACATATGGAGGCAAGCTGTTTGAATACAATGGAGCAGAGGGAGTTTGAGCTCCTGACTTCAGGCTGTTGATACAGAGTTCCTGCTTGGCGGACACAGTGATGTCTGCACAGTGACGATCACAGTCTGGATTTCCATATGGCGTCTCAGCAGTATTAAGAATATGGTTCAGCTGGTTATGTACATAGACTGTAGATTTTTTCAGTTGGAGAATAAACTCCCATGAAGCCTTGAGAGTCGTGATTTAAGAGGATGTTTACAGTCATCACCTGCAACCAGGCGCCTACTGGACGGTACCAGCTATCCATTACACTGGTGAGATGTTCCAACACAATTTACTAAACTGACATAAACTAGTGATGGTGACCATTAACTCCAGAGGAAAATGTTTACTGACATTATAAATCATGTGAAAAGTAGCTCATTCTCCCATTCAGGTGGAGTCGCCCCCTACTGGCCAGCTAACTGTCATGATTTTATGTGATACTGCTATTTTATACAAATTGTATTGACGGTAGCCAGAAGTTTCCTCTGACTTGCTATGTCAAATTTCCCTCTGTATAAAGTCTAATAAAGAGTGAAATACTGCCATCATTCAGAAGTTGGTCCAAATCCCAAACCAAATAAAAGACATAATTAAAACCTAAAATGAGCAACTGTCAGACAAGTTCATTGTAATTATCTTCACAGGTGAAAATAATTTTGTACACTCCATCAAAACATCTCAGTATTTCTGTGTGTTTGCTTGAGGGAAACAGCAGTCATGATTTATAAAGGCACGTCAGGCAAACATAATGACACCTGCTGAACCTGGAGAGAATATAAATGCAATATTTCCACTGGTGACTTCAGAATAGGTATCCTAATAACAAGCGCTCCCAAGGTGTGTGATACAATTAGGTAAGGAACTGCAATTAAGCCAAAAAAACTATAAAATTTAATTGCCCACTTTGCCTGGCTGTTAGTCCGGGGTTGAATTTACATTTTTGAGTCCAGTGGTCAACAAGGTGTTTAAAGCAAGATAACAACCAAATCTATATAAGTCAACTGATGATAAAGATGGTCACTTTGCTCCTGTTCAACAAACCCGTTCAGGCTGTTCGTGAATTGATAATCATCCTAATAGAACATCTTTCCCATGGTTTTGATATGTAAAATCTGTCTGCCCGCCTGGTTGACCCACTAATCTCAGGGCGCACGACGTGCTCCTAATCTGCATCACATAGTGTCTGTTCTAAAAGCAGCCAAAAACAGCAGCCCCCTGCCTTACCACAGGAGAATGCACACTGTGTCTGAACATCTGGCTTTCTGTCAGCCTGCCAACTTACTTGCTTGTTAAAGGATCCCCAGAAACGTTCAGACATCACACAGGCGGATCAACTAAATCACACCCGTGGACCACAGGTTCTCCACCTGATGTTTGGATCTGCAGGGTGAAACTGCAGGGAGCAGATGTGCTGTTCCTTGGTCAACACAGCTGTGACATCCATATGTATAAGATTCACTACATTGGGACTACAAAGATTCAAGGATGCATTCAGATACCTAGTTCCATTTTGGATAGGGGGTTGTGCACATACAGCATCAAAAAAGACTTGCACGGACACCTGGAGGAAGCTGGAGGTGTTTTTAACCAAGGCACTTGTGAAGTTTGAGTGTCTGCCTTGTCTGACGTTATTAAACTTTCAGTTTATCCTTCACCAGGAAGTTCAAAGCTTATTTCAGATTGGACAAATACCAGTTTGACCTACAGTACTGTGTAGATATGTGGTTTTAGCAATGGCATAATGAACATATACTAGTATGGTTATTTCACAATCACTTTATTGGAACCCTGCCAGGAAATATATGAAACATGTAGGCAGTTTTAAAATACTATTTTTTTCTGAAAAAAACCCCAAAAACTTCTATAGTCAAGTGCCAACACTTAAACAATAGCACAATAGCACAATCCTGGCTCTCTTAAAACTGGGGGGATTAGGGGTTAATTAGTTTTGTTTAGTTCTGCTATTTCATGTCCAAAAATATCTGCTGTGAAAAAGGTCTTTTCAAGACATATTTAAGCATTACATACACACGTATGAGTTAAACTCAATGAAAGCTTGCCAACTTTCAGTCACATCATTTCAGTCCAAATGACTAAGATTACAAAATTTGACAAACATAAACTGGTGGCACCCTAAGACTTTTGCACAGTACTGTACGTCTGTGGCCCGAGTATGAAACGACATTCAAAGCATGTGCATCGCAACCACCCAGACGTCATTGATCTGACGAGTGTCTCCACTGAAAATAATGTATATCAAAATGCTGCCTGCCCTGAAAGATACAGTATAGACTACAAATGAATGGAAGGAAGAAACACAAAATAAAAACGACTGCTAGAAAAGAAACAGTCTCTGTTTAATCTGTATGTACTAAGTTATCAAAATCAACATACAGCGTCAGGTAACATGGCGACACAATGTGTGATGTCAATTATCTTCATCATCCATACACCATCTGTGTTGGAATACAGTAGAGAGACATGAAGAACGCCACACATACAGTGCATTAGTATTTGTTCTCTCTACGAGGTTTGCCTCTTAACTCTACTTTCATCTGAGCAGCATGTTTGACACAGGTTGGGGGTGTAGCACAGCACAGATCCCTGGAGGGGGATTTGCCCTCTTGTTTCTCTCATTATGTATGAGATGTCGAGATTGTATAAAATTCAACAGTGCAAAACGGGGTCTGATGGTAATGAGATTTTTTGTACAGGCAGTTTATTAGTTATGGCGACCCAACCTGTGTGTATATTATAACATTATTCACCAATATCAACGTTTTAACCAGCATTAAAGATGCATTATGCAGGATATCTTTGGCATTCTTGATCAATACTTTCATAATAACCTTTCAGTATGATGCAAATGTAATCATCTGAGAGAAGAACTGCAGTTCTGCACTCTCTCCTAGTTTCCAGCGCTGGAAAAATCTACCCTTAACAGAAAGAAGTCACTCCAATATTAGCTGCTCTACTGAACTCATTTTGCATAAAGGTCCCTTAACCCCTAATCCCTAATCAGGCTGCCTGGATTTATTAAGATTTTATGGTTGTAGAATTGTTAAAAAAATGTTCAATGATTGAGTGCTTCTGCCCCATTTTCCAAGATAACTTTCACTTTCTGGCAGTTATTCAACAGTTTAGAAATTACAGTACTGAGAAGCTGACGTCACAAACGTGTGACACGCTGGTGAATCTCGTCTGTGATTAAGTCCTGAGGGCTACCGTAATGACAAGTATATGGGAGCAAAGCTCTATTTCTCTTGTCTGTGTTGCGGGGGTGCTGTTCCAATCTCAGCAGGATCACACCATGGACAGATCACCAGTCTATAGTTTTTGAATTTTCGGGATATCACAAACGGTCTAGGAGTTACGGTATTGAGAAGTACACATGACAAATCCTGTTGGCAATGACAGGATTGGTAACAAAAGGGTTAAGCTGAAAAACTGCGATTCTAACAACAACAACGACTACCTACTGTATGCTGTAAAGGAACATTAAAAAAATCAGTATCAAACTGAGTCCAACAATAAATGCAATAAAAGCTGACAATATAAGTGTTTCCAAGATGGAGAGGTAGCCTTGGGTCCTCTGTCAGTGAGTAAAACAAGTGTGTCTGATGAGACCAGCTCAGGACAGACATCATCGATCCCAAAATGTTTTTTTAACCAACCTGCAGATGAAAATCTTTACTCAGTTATCAGTTTTTCTGGTGATTCTGCCGATTTCAACTTTAAAAGAACAATCGTTGCAGAGTTTGATGAAAACAACATCACTCTTGTTCCGGAAGGAATCTAGAAGAATGTGGAAGAAGGCAGTAACTACCCACAAACCATGTCAGCACACTTAATATGAAGAAGCTAGTTAGCTTAGCTTAGCTAAGTTTGGCTTAGACAGCCTTATTTGCAGTTTTGCTTGTTCATACGTTGAGTAAAACCTTATGAAAACACCTTCACAACTGGGGTGTTTTTTAATACATGGGCGCTAACTATCGCACGACACAACACCAGCTCTTAAGGCCCATTTATACTCTACACAAAAGGAGCCTTTCATCAATATTTTGTGTTAATTTCGTCATTGTGCACCAAGCAGGGGAGCAATACCACCGTAAATTGTGAGTGCAGCATAGAGTCAATAGTCCAATCAGTCAGGAAAACGACGAAGAAGCAACCCCCTGGTCGCTATGTTTGTTGATACCTGCAACTTGGTACTCGGCATTGCCCTCTAGAGGATGCATTGTGTAAACGCAAAAGATGCACAGGGGTATAGAGGGTAGCGGCGGAGATAACGTTTGGGACAGCGGGGTAAAATGGAGTATAAACGGGTCTTTAGAATAAGCAGAGATTCCGCATTCTTACCGACATCTTTACTGACTGTGACCAAACAATGATACACCTGGATCCGCTAGGGACAGAAAATGTCAAAGTTGCCAATTTCAACACCCATTCTCTTTACTCTCTTTATTCTCTGTGTGGCACAGAAAGCAACAAAGAGTAACACAAAAGCTGTGCTTAAGGACAAACAACGTTTGAAGACGAAGATGCCAAGGTTCGCTTTGATGTCCACACTTTTATTGTCTTCTAAGCTGAATGACAAAACAAAAGCTGTTAGTGGACAGAGCACTTCCTGATTAAATCCTCACACCGCCCCCAGCAAAACAAGCAAACACAGCGAAAGGCAAGTCACTTTAATCTTTCCTAAGCTATTTTTTCTTCCTCTTTGTTCCACATAGATTCCTTCCCATTTAAAGGGAAAAAAACAAGTAAAGCCTTTAGAAGCAGGATGGCGGAGTTCGACCTCCTAAACACAGACATGCAGGACTCTGATTATTCTGGGGTGTCACACAGACGAGAAAACATTTGCTGTCTGGTCGACGGGCAGATGGCTCTCCAGGTGATTTGTTTTTTCCCTGCCAGAAAACAAACACACATTTACACAAATACAAGCTCACATAGACACACACACACCTTCCAAAACATAATGAGCCCCTGGGAGAATATAGATACTGTGCTGATATAGTGTGTAACACGAGCCGCAGTTTCTCAAAAGTGACGATTATAGACACAGGATGGAGTAGAGTTTCTGTGCTTGTGTCCAAAAAGATGATTTTCTCTCCCTCCCAAGTAAACTGAGTGTTCCTGTCAAAATAATAGAAGCGGCACAAAAAGTGACGAGACAGAAAATGTGGCGAGATTGAGAGTGAGAATGTAGAGGTTCTGTAATGGTCTGCCTGGGGATATTGTGTTGATACTGATGACTGAATTTATCTCAAGGTGCTTTTTAAACATGTACTCTGAGACAAGTGTCAGAACAGGCTGTTTGTTAAAATGTGGGAATTGAATCAAGACTGAATCTCTCCCCCCCCCCCTTTTTTTTGTTCTGACACTAGCAGTGTTTGACTAGGCATTCATCATTTAGTGACCACTTTCATTGTGTAAATGGAGCTTCTATAAAAAGCTTGAGAGCAGTCAGAGAATGGAATTACGTTCTCTTTTTTTTAATGTTAATCATTACTTCTGATGAGTTGACAGACTCTAATTCGTTATAAATCATTTAATAATGAGTAAATATGGAAACTGTCAGCTTATATTTGTGGAGCTTAATTGTTGCTGGTGCTATCGAGTTATATAGAGATAACTATAAGTTGGAATGCAAACCCATGAGGCCAAAAGGAAAACAGGACATTTGAATGTATCGGTCATGATCTGGCAGGTTTACAGGGGCTCATACAAACCAGTAATGATGACATAGATTGTAGAGAATATGAAGTCAAATTAGAGGCTGAACCAATACATCTGTCACGTTATAATACATAGTACATTTTGGAATTCCCTAGATACAAACATGTTTATTTATACAGACCCCAACAGAAATCTCATTATCATCATCATCATTTTGTTTATTTATCATAACATCATTTTATGATATGTTGTAAAAATGAAATTACCACTGCCACTCACTCATATCGCTAACGTCTCACATCATTCAGCCAAACCCAGTTTCACAAAGACTCCATTTAACTATTCCAGTGTACAATTCATTGACAGTGAGCAAACTTTAGTTTCTAGATTGTTGTTCAGTTGATAAAAAGAATGATATGATAACATACAATAAAACACGAACCTCCAGGGAAAAGCAGCAACTGAGCATAATGTTATTTACTTCATTTATAAGTCTTACTTTAGTTCATCATGTGATAATTTAATAAAACATTTCAAAAAGTTCCAGATTACAGTTATTTATACCACTGGTTGGTTTTGTTTCCAGCCTTTTTATGTAGGTTATTTACACATACACACATTATATAATGGATGTTTTAGTTTATCAACATATGCATCAACCCGTAATTAAAGCTTCTTTAAATTGGGGTGAGCAGAATCAGGTGTAAAGAAACATCACTGATATACTGATACCAAATGTTGCTAGTTTTTTTTGTTTTGTTTTTTTGGCTCTGAGCAGGCATCATTTATTATTTTCTTCAGATTTTTTTTTTTTTAATAAAAACAGCTGCCGGCTTCTTCTCCTATTTGATTAAATGTGATGGAACCAAAACACACCAATAAGATCATAAAGATTTTGTATCAGACCAGAACACATTACCAAACCACAGTTTTATTTTGTGCTGAAAAAACATATATAAAAATCATATGTGCAAATAATCAAATGAATGACAGCTGACTTCCATTTAGCTTCCTAATTTTCAGGGTACTACTAATTAATTCCACTCATTAATTTAAGTGTTCACATTTTTACACTTAACATTTAGTTTTAAACCTAATGCTCAAGTTTAGTGACTTCAGCTCAAAATAACATGGAGAACATTTTGCAGACATGACCAACAGCGACAGAAAACAGATATGACACAGACACACTCTGTTCTGCTCTGTTTGCTCCCACTGGGTCTGGTGAGTGTGCACTGGAGGATACCATTAAGTGAATGGAGAGCACGTTTCTAGTGGTCCGAGGGTCTCGACATTAGACCAGAGTCTATGCACTTTCTATTCCATCTCAGAAAGCCAGCTCTGTGAATACCTCAGGCTCATCAGTGAAGCCCACTATTCATTCCCTCTACACAGGTAAATGTGTGCTTCTAGAGAGGAAAAATATGCATCGGCTCAACTTGTCTCCATCAGCTAGATTTGCAGCATCAGAACAAGGGCAGCTTTAATCAGATTTACTGAGACCCAAACTCTGTCTCAGATAATACACTCTGCCTGTCTTTGTGCTTCTCTCTCTGGTGTAGATGCCTGATTAAAGCAAACTATTCATTTATTGCTTAATATTAAAGCATTTAATTTGGCAAGATCCTTCCTCTGGGATTATGAACCAAATGCAGCGTTTGAGGCGCTGACAGTGTGTCTCACTGCAAAGCACAAACAGGCTCCAAACGATGCTGACAGGTCTGCGTGTAGAGATGCAAAACCGCAGATCTCCGGCATTTAGCTCTGTCAAACACAGTTGGTACACTGCGTAAACACAACTTCCCCTGGTGCTAACTGCATCGCCAATCATTTGTTTATCACTTCAGAAGTGGAAGCTGCTTGGGCACAGCAGTGTTTAGACTAATTAAGTTGACACACTGTCATGAGTTTTATATTTCTCTGTGTTTCTCTCGTCTCTTGTTTGTGGTTGAGTTTTGTGCAGCGCTCTGCTCACTGAAGAACAACCGGATGTAGCAAATATATGTGACGCGATGAAAAATAATTTATCATGTTTCTCTCAGTGCGTATGCACTAACTTCAACTCTCTAAGTGACGTCCATGGCCCAAGCATTCGTTAAAGTTGGACATAATGTTAAAAGTCAGACTTTAGTCCGACTAAAATCTAGCTCGGCTAAGTCGGACTAATATACCTGGATAATGTGATTCATAGTCTGATTACTGCCTGTATAAACTTAGTCGGACTAGAGTTGGACTTCGTGTTGTCCTCTCTGTCCTCCTTTGCCCCTGAAGTATAAGGGGACTGCGGTGCTCTCCCAAATTATGCAGCTGAGTCTTTCTTCCGACAACACAGCAACCGCAAGAGCCATGCTAGATGTCATTTGTATCACGATTAACATGTACAGCAGGTACGAAACATACAGAACCACAGCTTGATCCATCTCCTCGTTCTCCGTTCACTAGCTTATAGAGAGATACAGCACCACCTACGGAGGCGGAGTCAGATCTACATAGCCAATAAATCTATTGTCTACTCCGCATGTATACTCAGAAAGTTGTCTGATTGCTCGTCTCAGTCAGACTCAGGCCTTAGTTTGAATAACTGTGCACGTAAACATACTGACTGATATGGGGATGGCAAAGATGTAAGAGCTGCTATTTATCAAACACAGCTTATTACTTCAATCTTATATGAAATAAAGTATACAATATGTCGTAATAGTTTGCTGCTTTTTCATAGAGAAGTTCAATCGGAGGAGAGAGGAAAAAGACTGGTCGCTAATGAAAGCCATGTACTGAATACACCTGTCCCTGTCGCACATTTATGTTGAACCGTACATTACCACACCTTTAGCAAGCACACCAATTGCAACCCTTAGTGCATATCCAAACACCGGACAAAATGGAGGATCAATCACCTCCAGTCTGCACAACATGAAGCAGGAAGAGAAGGGACATGTAATCACAGCCTTTGACAGTGAGTAGAGAAAATGATACCGAGGATGTTTTTAAAAATCAGACACTTGAAAGCAGTGGAAGACATGCACCTTTTAGGAGATCAAAGGAGTTGACCCTGAAATGTGCACACACCTCAAAGTGGAGGACCACTTTTCTGCAAAACAATCTCACTATACTCTACTCGATCAAAGGTTCAGTTTACACTCCTTTTCTGGCGGGGGTTGTTGTTTTTCACACACACCTTTGGGAGCAACAGTGACATATGGCTAATAGGACCATATAGATGAAATACAGCGTTTTATTGAAGCTTATTACACAATCAAATCAGGCATTTCATTTTGTCCAGAGGCAATACATCTGTCAGCAAGAAAAAACAGGAAAAAGTGCCTCTGATACTAAATATTGCATGAACAAATAAAAACACTCATTGCCAAATGAAACATGTGGGCTGTGTTTTTTTGTTTCATAACAATTTTGTTTTATAATTACTTTGTCAGGCTGCAGAACTATAGCTGGTGAACAGAGTGCATACTTTAGCAATATTATTCCAACAAGAGATGACGAAGACCAAAAAGTCAAAAGAGAAGAGACTCTCAAATGACTGATAATCATTGTTGTGTTTCCTGTTGACAGGAACACGGGAAAACATTTTTACACAACTGTAATGGCATTGTTTGACTACTTTATCCTCCACATTAAGGTCACTGGTGCCAATCACAGCTGACATAGGGCAAAAGGCCGGTACACCCTGGACAGGTCATCAGTCCATCACAGGGACACATAGAGACAAACAACCATCTATTCTCACATTCATACCGACGTTCAATTTAGAGTGTCCAATTTGCCTAATACCCAAATATGTATGTTTTTGGACTGTGGGAGGAAACTGGAGAACCTGGAGAAAACCCACGCATGTAAACTCCATGCAGAAAGACCCTTGTTATGACAGTATGGCTTGTGGACTGGGACAACGCAGTGGTTGTTGAGTTTAACTGACACGTCAACACAGAAACAGTAAAATACACTGTAGAATTCTGTGAAATTTAACTCTTTTATTGTAACTATAACACTACAAGAGTTGAATTTAACACCGTTCTAGAGTGTGTTTGGTCTTAATTGGAACTGATGATAAGCTGTCTCTTGTAGTCTCACATTAACACTGTAATCAATATGCCAGGACAAATATCGATATTTTAATTAACAAATTAAACCACTCTAAAGTAAACTGTCAGTTTCACTCGCCGGGCGTTGCTACTTCATGTCTCCTCACGGTGGCACTGCTCAAATAACTTGGGCTGAAGTGATCTGGCCAAAGAAAAGGGAGTTTACAGCAGGATAATGGTGTCGAAAGCTACGTTAAGAGATGCTCCATCCACGTTCAATACATAGACTTTATGCACTTTGTTCTCTATGTTAAATAAATAGAGAAATCCTGCACTTTTAACTTTTCACAGATGTTTCGTTTATCGTGACGTTTCGCCATGTAATTGTCTTTCAATATATTCATTATCACAGAATTGCTATATTGTGATATTATTGGTATTGTGGATCACGTATAAAGTATCGTGAGGTAGCCTGTGATTCCTACCCCTAGTATATTTTGGAAAATGTACAAAGACACACATAAAACAGCGGGTAAACTTTGAAAAGTATCAAAAGAGAGCGCCACCAATGAACTCACAAACTCACAAGAGACTCTTGTTTCGTGATTCGTTTGGCATTCATCTTTCACTGGTAATAATTTATACACGCCTGAGCACACGACACAGTCACTCACACCTCTGCTGTCAGTGTCGCTCTCAGAAAGACACGAGACACTGAGAGAAAGGCAGAGATGGAGAGACCCTCAGGCAGAGAGCAGGGAAATAGCTGTAATTTAATGAAAAGCTTGTCATATTCACACACGTTCTCCCTCCCTCCCTCTGCAAAAAGTTTTCAGTGTCACCGACGGTTGTCATTACAGAGAGAGCCAGAGTGGAAGCGGAGGAGACGACGAGTAAGAAACGGATCCCGGCAGTGAGCTGTGTTTGTACATCATGCAGTCTGTGACTGTAGCATTCTCTATTAATACCAAGTCGCAAAACAAAAACATGCTCACAGAACGACACCACAATGACATCGACATTCACCAACAACGCGTCAAGTTTATTTCATCAGGATGAGTTTCTACTCTGGGTCTGATTTCAAGTTGAAATACCACAG
Source organism: Solea senegalensis (assembly GCF_019176455.1). Lineage (NCBI taxonomy): Eukaryota > Metazoa > Chordata > Actinopteri > Pleuronectiformes > Soleidae > Solea > Solea senegalensis. Next base: position 8,476,766 of record NC_058038.1, read on the forward strand.
TTCATTAGATTCACAGTCAGTGAAACATATGTCAAACCATGCAGTTTGTCTTATGTTCCTCTCTCTCTGACACCAGCGGAGAAGACGGACATTCTCTGAGGTGAGTGTTTGGTTTATTATTAGGTTTAACCTCCAAATATAGAAGAAATTGTTGGACATCACTATCACCTCTTCACACACACACGTATGGCAGCTCTCTGCTTTTAAAAACACCAAGCTCGTTTCACCAAACCTAAATCGAGTGCATGCTGATAGATGTAAGCCTGTATTTAGGTCAGTGGGAGGCAGTGCTGGGTCTGATCTGGGTCTGAGTTTATCAACTCCACTCTGTGTGTGTTTGTGTGTACCTGGCATTCCTCATGTTGTGGGGACCTACATCTGTTGACACAGTCACATTATGGGGACGTGTCTTCCAACTTCCAAAAAAGTTCCAAAAACGTAAATGACTACATTTTAAGGTGAAGACGTGTTTTAAAGTTAGGCTTAGGTTAAGGATAGGGCCAGGGTTAGGATTAGGCCAGTAGTAATTATGGTTAAGGTTAGAGTAAGTATCCAGGAAATGAATGTAAGTCAGTGCAATGTCCTCTGAAGTCATGGGAACCAGTGTGTGTGTGTGTGTGTGTGTGTGTGTGTGTGTGTGTGTCTGTGTGTGTTTGCGTGTGTGTGTGTGTGTGTGTGTGTGAAACTTGAGTCGTTTCACATTTCCTGTCCCAGAACAACTGTGAAGCATCACACTCACACACACACAGTGTTTCGTGGACCACCCATCACTCCAGGGCTCTGTCCCGAATAAATTTTTCAAAAATATATTTCTTCACAATTTCTTGGCACCTGTTTACATAATGACGCCTATGCAAAGGTGCATGTGATGAATTAGTGATGGATGGTGATGTTTTAAAGGCAAAGCTGTGCTTAACGGTGGCATCGATGGCAGGTTTCGACTTCAGGCTGTTCAGGAAAAACACACAGAATGGATCATCGCACAGATTTATGCCTCATTATCATGAAAATATGTGTGCATATTTCTGTCTGTGTCTGTTTCATGTAACTGGCCAATGGTTTTCTCACTCTATTTAGAGGGGAAGAGGGAGTAACATGTACTTATACTGTGATGGTGAGTTATTAAATGCTAAATAAAGAACTTTATTCAATGGTCTGACAGTTTTTGTTTGTTTGTTCCAGCTTTGATTACAGCAAAGTGGTTTTAACCATGTGTTTCAGTCGGTATTTCAGTATTTGTGTACTTTGCTAGGAAGTAGGACAAGAAGTCAAAAATAACTCTGTTTGAATGTAAGACTATGGGGAAAAGCCTCACTTGATTTAAAAGGATAGTAAACATTTTCCTGGGGATTAATGATATCAATCATTTGTTTCGGGTCTTCTTTAAATATAACATGGTTTCATTTTTGTTCCCATTTATAAGGAAAATAGAATGTGAGTGGTCCAACAGCTGCTTAAAAAATAAGAGTTTGTTATGCAACAAGTAGACTACATCCATTCTTATATTATATACCCATGTTGTAGATTATAAAATAAAGGAAAGCAGAAAAATAAAAGTGTCACAATCATATGTTATCAACACACACACACACACTCCTCACTTGCGCCTGCTTTTTTGTTATTGCCTGAAAAAGCAAGAAGCGACCAAAGCAGCTAAATAACCTGGGACATAAATAACTCCCACACATCTGCCAAAGTCAGTCACTTCCTGTCTGTGAGAGACAGCCACTAATGGACAGAGTTAATGTAGCCAGTGATCCTTGATGTGTCTGTGTAGGAGTCACTGATGCCCCCGTCCTCTGCTTAGTGTCTACTTCGCTCTTCCTGTCAGACTCTTGAGCCTCCTCACAACCCTGAAACACGGCGTCCTCGTCTGCCATTGGCTGAAACAGAGCGACACAGTCTGACCTTACAGCTAATAATAACAGAAAGGCCACGCACCCTTATAAACTCTGGAGCTCTGGAAACAATGTTGACTGATCTGAGGGTGAGAAAACAGACAGCAACACTGCAAAATACCAGTGTGCGTGTGAGTACCACTGATTATAAACTGCAGAGCTCCATTTTCTTTTGAAACTTCTTAAATATCTGATTCTATGCAGCAAAAATATCAGGGGAAAAAAATATTATTGTTACTGTCCCTTCAGGCAGAAAAAATTAGTGTTCAAGATTCAAGGGGCAGTTAGAATAAGAAAAGTCTCATTTGAATATCTGACTTCTAATGATAATAATAACACTTGTTAGTGTGATGGTGAAAAATGTTAAACTGCAGCAAAACTTTTTATTTCCTTAAGTTTGTTTTTTGGTTTTTTCAAACCTCTTATTTCCTGAAACAAACCTAAATTATTTTATAATTTATTTATTTCCTAAATAAATTTCAAACCTGAAATAAAAAAACGTTTCATTTTCTTAAGTTTGTTTTTTGTTTTTTTCAAACCTGTTATTTCCATCCATCTTCTACCGCTTTATCCTCCACATGAGGGTCGCGGGGGGATGTTGGTGCCAATCCCAGCTGAAAGGCGGGGTACACAAGTATAAAATTCATGTATCTGTACTTTACTTTATTTTTATGTCTAGCAAACTTTACTACATTTCCAAAATCAGAAGAAGAAGAGTTGGTAATTGTCTTTATTTATACAGAGCTTTTCTAGTCTTGATGAGCTGCTTTACACTACAGTTTTGCCATTCACCCATTCACACGCTGCAACATGGGGTTAAGTGTCTTCGCTCAAAGACACATATAGACAAGCAGAGCCAGGAATTGAACCCACAACCTTCAAGTTGAAGGACAACTCGCCCTACCACTGAGCTACCATGAGCTACCATTTTTTTTATACTTTTACTTCTAAAACTTAAGTACATTTTATATCAGAAAATGACTTTTGGTAATTAAGTAAATATATATATTTTATAGTATATACTTTAAGAATTTTACTTAATATTATAAAAAGTGACTTCAACTTCTACCAAAGTCATTACTTGGTGACATACTTTTACGTACAGTACATACCCTTTTAGGTACTTGATAATAAGACAGCACATATCCACATGCACTCACACCTACGGTCAATTTAGAGTGTCCAATTTGCCTAATCCCCAAACCTGCATGTTTTTGGACTATAGGAAGAAACCTGAGAACCCACAGAAAACCCACGCACACACGGTGAGAACACGCACATCCAATTAAATTTCTTTCTGTACATATCACCAAGTCTTCTCAGGCTACAAATATGAAATCATGAATAAAGAAGGAGGCGGGGACATGAAGGGCCAGCAGGAGGGTCAATAGACCAAACAGCTTTGTCTTTCTGAAGGACACTTACAAACTACAATTCGACATTTAATTTGGATGCCTTGCTGCGTAGTAAAGATATGATATCAACATTCTGACTCGTGCTTTGAAGAATAATGTGGTTTTTGCGACTCCACAGGACTGTGTTTGTATAACAGGGAATCCTGCACACAAGATTGACAACTGTTAAAGGTTAGAAATCTGCCCCATAACATCGAGATCTCGGATGTAAACATATTACATTTACCATAAAAAATATGACAAATAATATAGTATAAAACTTTGACCCTGACAAAAAGAACAATTGCTATTGTTTTGACTTTGGGACATCACTGTATAAACACATGGAAATGAAGACTCGTTTTGCTGCATTTAGAAAAATGATTTTGTTTTTCATGGTTCTCCAGTGCACACCTATCACTGAGATTAGTGGCGAGGAGGAGGCATAATTTCACCACACATCATTACTGGGTGACACAAAACTGCTTGTTGAGAATAACCACGGTGTCAAAACGCCACATTATGGAAAACAGCCCTTTTTTTCTCAGATGAGAAGATTATGCATTGTCATGTCCGACCAGTAAATATGTAGCTGGAGTCTGCAACTGGTGGAAAGAGTGGGCAACCGTTTCCTGCTGTCTGAGGCAATATGAAATCTACTCTCTATTCTCTAATGAATTAGCTTGATCAGTTTGTACATCATGAAGGACCAGTGGTGTATATGATGATCAGGCATGCACATTCTCTCTGCCTCCCTGTGCCCACTAGAGTCTGTATGACATCAATTTCTCTACGGTGATCCATGTCGTATAATCCAGGTCAGAGGTGTCAAACTGGCGGCCCATCACTTAATATCATGTTAGAATCACCTCCTCTTCTGTTAGACACAGCATGTGTGGCTCAGGTGCAGCTGCCAGCGAGGTGACAAAATATAGACAGAAAAATGTTTGTTGTATTTTTTCATTATATTAATAATGAGACATTTGGTTGCACTTATCGCATTATTAAATGTATTACCTTCAACATTAAAACATGTATATGGGCTTGTTAAGTGTTTGTGGACAAAGCAAGACATTTGAGAACCTCATTATTTCCAGGTTTGACAAACACTGATCAACATTTTTTAACGTTTTCTGACATTTTTTGGACCAAGAGATTACTGAGTTGAGTTTGACAGCCCTGGTCTAGATGCTGATGGTGGATGGAAACCTTGACATGAACACTCTTGGACATCATGGAATTGGTGGTGGTGGTGATGTGGAGGTAAGAGGTAAATTGTGCATAAACTGTATGTTTCACAGAAAGACGTGAGACAAGGACGATAAAAGCTGCAGTGCAGAGTCATTTGACCCCGAAGTGAATGCTGCTTCAAGTGTCAAACCCCCTCTGCTGAAGCTAACATCGCCCAATGCCTCATATTGAAAAATGCAGAGAAATGGGCTGAGAGCTGAGTGAGGGAGTGGACAAGGACTAATTAGGTTTAACCAGAGAGGCAGTAGGTGTGCTGATTTTTAATCACAAAACATATTGTTTCAATACTTTACACCAAACTGTGAATATTTGCACTTGGATCAAAAACATTATTACATTACTAGACACCCATATATACTGTTTTCACCTGAAAAAGAAAACAGTTTAGGAGTTTATTTACACTTCAAACACGTTGCCATCAGTTAACCCCAGGATTAAACAGATTTTTTTTTTATTACCTGTAGAATTAGGGTGTTGTTGAGTGGTTGACCTCCAGATGCTGTGGAGGATTTGTGTGATTACCATCTGATTATTCACGGTGGATATTAAAGCCCGGTGAAGACACAGTAGATTGAGCTTCGTCTGAAGCTGCAGGTGGAGAAAAGCCTGGTGGGCTCATTATAATCACACGGTGGGAAAGTCACTGTGCGCCTTAACCTCTCTGACAACTGCTATCATAGCACCCTCTGCTTCTCTGGACGTCACACCCCCACAGAGCCATCAGCTGTCAACACTCCTGAAAGTGATGCCTCTCCCCCCGTCACCCCAAAGATCTGGCTAATAACACAACTAGTGTGAGAAGCATGAGATATTTCCCCTCACAGAGCGCCGACCACAGCATTTTACTCTGTCCTGCAACCAAGACGATAAGCTGGTTTTACTAATCGCACACACACACACACACACACACACACACACACACACACACACACACACACACAGGGAAAAATTATTTCACCAGATGTCTTTTCAACGTTGTGTTTGCAAGGCAGAGCATTTAGTTCATTAAAAAAGAAAGAAAAGAAAACTGCAGTCAGATTTCAATCCAACTGAAAAACAGGCTTGATGAATAAAACATCACATGTTTTTCTAAAACTGTTAACTGCCAATTTTGTCTCATTGTCAGGTGAATTTATGACAGGTCTTTTTTTCAGTCTTTTACACACACACACATTTTCATTCACCTCATGTTGGCAGGTGGTGAGGCATTTGTATTGTTCAATATGTTAATGAGAATAATGACAGTTTGTTTACCACAGTGAGCTGCTATTCTCATCCTGCGATCAAGTCAAATTGTGAAATATGTGAAAGCCAATTATTGCATTTTACACTCGTGGCAGACATTAATTTTTTTAGTGGAGCAGTGATACAAATGAGTTCAGTTTAGTGAGAATATCAAAGCCTTTCTGTGCTTGTTTTCCAGGGATGGCCAATTTGGTAAAAAAAAACAAAAAACAAAACATAATCCCATTTTTGAAATCAGTCATTATTTATAATCAATGACAGCTCATTAAAGATAGATTTTTGCTTGAGAATGACTGTTGTAGAAACCAGTTAGTTATCGTTTCCAGCTTCTTTATGGACAGAAAAAAAATAGTCGAACTGAGACTTTTCACAAATGGTAAAAGAGTTTGTACGATGAATAAAGTATATATATATATATATATATATATATATATATATATATATACAGTACATATATATATACACAGATATATATTTTTCTTCTATTAGATTGTTATTGAAGAAAATTCTGTATATTTACATAATACTATTATTGAACTTTCCCACCCTGCCTCTTCCCAGATTCACAGATGCATATGCAATCATGAGATTCTACTACTTTGGTAGAAAAAGTCAATTCACATTAGTTCTAATGCCCTATTTTGATCTGTAGGGTTTCCCTAGTGACCTAAAAGGAGCTGCTGTATTTTCAGGAGTCAGATAAAGACAACTAGAGTTGTTTCACTTCTCATCCAAGAGGCTTCTTGCATTCTGGTATTTAATCTCTGTTATCTAGAAACTTTTAGTTATGTTAAACAGTGCAGGTCGTCCACCTCCTGACCCAGTTTCAGTACGTTTCCATGCACACTTAAGTCCAGAAATCAACCTTTTGAATGTGTTCACCTCTTAACTAATGAGTTACTGCATTAGTTTGTCGACACTATATGGACAAGAATTGAATTCAGGTGTTTTAATCAGGCTTTGGGCAAGGCCTCTTATCTCCAGTGAAGGAAAACTTTAACACTTTAAACACCAAGACATTTTGGACAATGCTATGCTTCCAACAGTTTGAGGAAGGCCCTTTTCTATACCGACATGACTGTGCCCCAGTGCACAAAGCAAGGACAACAAAGACGTGGTTTGATGAGTTTGGAGTGGAAGAACAGAGCCCTGACCTCAACCCCCATCGAGCACCTTTGGGATGAACTGGAACAGAGATTGTGAGCTAGACCTTCTCGTCCAACATCAGTGCCTGACCTCATCAATGCTCTACAGAATGAATGGACACAAATTAACATAGAAACACTTAAAAATTTTGAGTAACGTCTTCAAGGAAGTGTGGAAGCTGCTATTGCTGCAAAAGCAAAACCAACCAATCCATATTACAGTACTGTTATTATAGTTCCTGTTGGTGTAATGGTCACACGTCCGAATACTTTTGTCCATAATCTATTTGACAGAAGCTTTTTCTATTATTTTAAAAGGGAAGTCGCTATATTCTTCCACTAAATTCTGTCACCAAGTGCAGCAGTTCTCCAAACCTGGCTGACCATTCTCAAAGAACAAAACTACTTTGTAGGTGTGACTCTAGTGAGAAATAGTCCGTCTTTCCAATTCACAGCTGCCAGTGATGTGAAGAAAAGTGGAGCATCAGCACGGTGAACCTAGAGTGCCAGTCTGTGGGTATAAAGATATGTAGTGTACGCGTGTGCGTGTGTGCATATGCACCCTATGGGAACAGTTGTCCACACATCTCTGCGTCGGACGACATGATGGATCGTTGTTATTGTTGCACTTAACATTCCTCCCGGACAGCGGCCCATGCAGCACTTCACACATTTGTTAAGTATCAAACACATTTTGAAGGAGGTGACAGTGAAGAAGATGAGCTATGGTGATGGTGCTGTCACAGGAGCATGAGTTTCAGGACCTCAACTCTGAAGTGAGGCTGTTTGCCACATTTGGCCCACATGAAATGCACTTAAAACTGAAACTAAAAGGTCAATGTAGCACATTTTAGCCCTTCAGCAACGCCCCAGGTGACTGCTGGTCATGATATTACAAGCATGCCAAGTTGCCCAGAGGTGTCCACTCAGTCCATTGTTCCCTGAGGCTTAATGGGTGTAAAAGAGTTTCTACAGAGAAATGGCATTGTTAAAATTCACAGCCAGTCCTTTGGCCATCTGAACACAGCCCGTGATGCAGAGCTCTGATGATGATGGTGCTTAGTTGTGCAGCATATTAAGTGTGACAGAGGTCTTTAAATGCCAATCTCTAACAAAGTGTTAACTACACAAAACTCATCTGCACTGTGTTTTTTTGTCACACTCTGTAACTGGAGAAATACTGCAGGAAGAGACGTGCAAGTACACAGGGTTCATAAAAAGCTGTTGGTTCATTGTGCTACAGCCATTTATATAATATACAAAATAAGACAGTTATAATACACATAAAATGTCAGTGCTGAGTGAAAATGTATGCATAGTATTCTTTTATATATCTGATTCTTTACTTATTCGTTTACAGAACTTCAACTAGTAAGTAGTTTGATCTGGAAACTTGCATAATTGTAGATTTGCCAATCTTTAATGCAACTTTAATATTGTTCAAGTAAACCAAAATGACCAGATTTCAACATATGAGAAGTACAGGTTAAAATGCTGGAGGTTATGTTCCTAAATTTTATGAAGAAAGAAGACAAATGGTATATTTACTCCCCAGAACTCTTCCCTACACGCGCCACTATATTTAACGTCTCTAAACACCATGGCAGCAAAGCCACAGATAAGGAAACATAGAAGATTCTGTGACATCCAGGCCCATCCCAACATGGCTCTGTGCTGTGCCATCTGAACGTAAGCCAGGAGCTGCAGGAAAGGATGTGGGGCACAAAATCAATTTCCTTAGTTGCCTCACCAGGACCAGCTGCTCCCCTGGACCAAACAAATTCTAATCCCGCCATGACTCCTCAATTAACTACCACTCTTTTTAAAAAAAAGTAAATTACTCCTGTGAGACTTTGCAGTCTATTTTTTCGAAAATAGATTAGCTGCGGAAATGACTTCTTGTCAATAACAGAAATATATTTATTTTGTTTTTTTCTTTTGTGGCCAGTGGATGAGCTTCTTGTCAATCACAGACAGAATGTGGAAGTCGACTGCCTTTCTGAGGTTCCAGCTTTAACGTCATTACTTATTATTAATAGATTGTCTTATGTCGACCAAGTAAAAAAAAAAAACATCGTAAAGTTAAAAAGCCACAGAAAAACACAGTTTACCCTTAAATTAGCAAAATTAATGAAAAGTCCAACTTGCTTGTCTGTCAGTGCTCTCTCCGAGATACTAAACACGTCTTCAAGGATAAGCAAGTGCAGGCTGTTCACCTAAGAGTGACAGCAGAGATGAAAAAAGAAGCCGAGTGAGTGACAGGCGGAGAGAAGGTGTAAATTAAAACTTGTCTGTCGTGTATAGGCCCCACAAGCTCCTCTGGGTTCTGCTGTAGCTATAGATGACTGCACTCGACCCCCGACCCTCTTCAGAGACTCAAATGTGACTGAGGACCATGGGATAATGGATGTAACAATATCATGTAACAGGCTGCAGAGGACAGGAATTGTAGTAGCATTTATATCATGTGTATGGTGGGCACAAATTATCATTGCAGCATATATCTGATATAACCTACATTGTATAAATTATATGAAATAGGTTGTTTGAAATACGTACCTAGGTAAAGTGAAACGTATTGAAGTAAAAACACACAATTACAGATTATTCTCCATCAATCGAGTACTTGTTTGTTTCGTAAAATGTCCGAAAATCTCGAACAGTGTTTACCAGTTTTAATGGTAAAGCAAAGAAGGAATTTGCAGGAATTTATTGATTATTAAAATAATTCAAACGGATCTCTTTTATTATATTATCAATACCATAATCTTATGTGTGCAATGTAATCAAGTGTTAAATGATTCCAAAGTCAAAATAAACTCATCAATAACTTACCTACACCCTTTATTTTCAGTATCATTTTCTAAGCAATGACAATGATTGAGAGGTCTTTGTGGAAATTCACCAAATGTTCAAATCTTTGTGTTCAGGCTACAGTGTAATCGATTTTTAATCATAACCCTGCTTGATGTAAGTTTCAGTGGTGGTTGATTGTCTTTGAAACTGGAGAATCTCATTTCAGGCCCAGGTATTTATACATAAATTCTTACATAGATTCTGCAAACGAAAAAGGAAACGCTTTAATTATGCTAAACTGAAATGCTATAACAATGTTGTTATTTACAGCGTATATGTACAAATGAAAATGATCTATTTCACAGAACGAATGGCACAACGACCAGCTGTTTGCCTACAGACGTCTCTCACAGAATCCACACAGGACTGAGGCAGAAAAGGCTCCGCTACTGCAACGCTGTCAATCAAAAACTGGTTCCGCCTTTCAGACAGTTCCTCCAATCATCATGTAGAAGTCCAGCATCCGCGCCCACCCACTGCTCCATTGACTCCCAGCTGAGCTTCCCACAGTGAAAAAAACCTATTCTGTGCCATCCCATAGAGAACAGTTGAAGCTGAGCTTCAAGTGGTTTAATGCAGAGGCTGCTGCGGGAATACGAACAGCTGATTCTGAACAAACTGGTGACACATTCTAATCGCGTGCAAGCGCACGTGTAATTTTGAAATGTAAACACAACACAGAACAGATTTGACCACATTTTAGAGGAAGGATGAGCTACACTCGCTGTCTTAGAGCAATCACCACTGCTAATATTTTCCTGGGTGACACTGCAGTCCTCACACACTCAGATGTTCATGCTCGTTCACGCTGCTGTCAGGAACAATGGGGCGGATTTTTGTGTGGACCTCTGAGGTTTATTGTGAATTAGTAATCCTCTTCTTGACCTTACACACCTCCCACTGTTTGAACAGCCCCACCTCACTGCCTGTGGTAAATGTTGGCATTAGCATTTTGGCATTTCCACAATTTGTTTTTTTTTCCACTCATGATTCGTGTTGTGCTTCAGCTCAAGTGTATAGCCGGGCTCTGCACTACTATAGCATTTTATTCACAGTTTCATACCAAAAATAATCATAATACTAATAATGATAAGAGGAGAAAGCATGCAGGCAGAGAGACCTGGTACTGAACAGGAGGAGAGGAGCAACCTGCGACATTATCCTCAACATGCTGCCCACCCTTTTCAGGGGGTCAAAAAGCTCACTTTTCACTGATCTCATTATAGACAGTGGCATTTCATTAACCAGGATCTATCATAAAGCACCATTATCTCCCCATCTGATGGAGTCTGCTCTTCACAGCCTCCCAGGCCTGCTATAAATGATAGCTAATCTAATCCTCGAGCTCTGTGACTCCCAAGTGAAGAGAGGAGAGGGAGGAAAAAAGTGGGCATGGAAGACGAGCTAAAAGCAAGAACTGTGTTTAAAAAAAAATGCAAAACAGTGCAGAGAAAAGAGGGTTTAACTTATTCCTTTCCATCTCTTTTAATTGCCGTATCATGATCAAACTTGAGATAAATCTCCAAACATGAAATTCAATATTTCTGCGTCCTGTCTCAACAGATCAACTCTGCTAATCTGCTGCTTTTGTTGTAATTACATTACACATGCAATCTGATTTATAAACGTGAGACTATCTGGTACATTAGCGACCTAAAAGACTAAAATGTACTCAATACCATCAGACCAAGTGACGTCCTGTGCTTCCTAAGCAGCCATCTCCAGGGAGTGCTTCATCACAGCAGTGTAGGTGTTTGACCTCTGAGCCTGTGTGTGTGTGTGTGTGGGAGGTGGGAGGCAAGCATGTGAAGAGTCAAGCTACCAGCAATATTTAACTCAATTACAGTGAACTGTGCTCTGCCATTATGTTATCTGCTTTAATTAACAGTTGAAAATTGACCCAGCCCTCCCAGCTTTATGAGTCCTCTGTGCATTGATATCACAGATGTATGTGCTCTCTGCCACGAAGTCAGATACATTATTTTGGGGGGTAATTTGTGTGAAATCCTGCCAAAAACAGCATTTCTCTATTGTGGTGTATCAGAGACGGACTGAAGTGGTTCTCAGCTGACTGACGGAACAGTGCATGAAAGTCTTTGAAGTGCAAAGCACCAGAGCTCTGTTATGTTCAATTACGCTCCAGTGTTTCTGTTGATATGGATGCTGCCGAGTGTTACCAACTCAATATTGACTAAACTGGAGGAGAAGAAAGGCTTGAAGGCTGCACAGTCAATAATGGATTAATCGGGAGTTCCTATAGAGAACGATAAAACACGGCAAGCTCAAACAGCAGCCTTAGAGGAATCAATTTCTTGATATACTGGACCAGTATTGTCCTTTTATTTAAAGTTGGATCTATATCAACCACGATCTGACCTCATTTACTATTTAAGACCATTACTAGTTACAGCCATAGATCAGAAAGGCTGTAATGCTTTTTTATCAACTCCATCCTGTTTTTTTAGTCAATAAGTCTAGGTTTAAGCCGCTCTCAATGAAATACTTAAATATGTGTTAAATAGCTCTATTCAGGGAGAAAAAAAGCTCCATGAGTCCTTGCCATTAATTTTCACCATACTTTCTTAACTAAGCAAACAATTGCAAAGGATGCCAACACATGCATGCCCAGTTTAAACTGAGTGGTCATGTAATATACATTTTCATGTGCACCTAAGATTTCTCAGACACGGAGCTGAAATACTTATCTGGACATGGATCGTAGTTTATCTGACAACCTTATATCCAAATAAGGGTTAGGGTTAGGTATAAATCCAAAGTAAGTAATAGAAATAATAGGAAGAATGCTCAAAGAGACACAGAATAAAAGGATACATTGCACGTCTATTTTCACAGAGAAGCGCAAAGGACTGTGACAATTGCACTCTGTCCAACTTGCATCCACAAATACAGTCTATTAGACCTTCATCAGGAAAAAAATATCAAAAAATCATTCATAATTTGTACTTTTTTTTTTTACCAATTTTCTTCCTAAATTCATCCAACACAATCTGCAGTCCAAATAAAAATCTGATGGGAACACAAGAGAAAAGTAGAATAAAAAATCAATTCATCATCTGTGCAACACAAATTTCTACTAAATTAAATGGGAAATGGCACAAGATACAAAAGATAGTTATGTCTGGAAGTAAAGTGGTGGACGAAGCATTCCTGTCCATCACTGTTAGTGTCAGTGGAGGACGAACAATCTTGTCTGAGCACCTTTGTCATTATTTGTTGTTTTGAGAGACTTTTTCGATTTTTGTTTAAAATGCCATGTCGTAGGAGCTTATCAAGACTTGAAATTGACTCTAATAGAACATGGGTAGGAGAAAGTGTTTTTGTGTTTACGGGTGTAAATAGGAGTACAAGGTGGAGAGGAAAGAGCACTTTGTGCATCTCTCTGCTTAATAGAAAAGATAATGAGGCCATAATAGGATTTTCCATGTCGTACGTGGATATCCATAACCTTGCTAATCCCAGGGCCCAATAAGACTAAACACAGTTAACCATCAAAATTTCACGATCTCCCTCCACCCACTCGCCACCACCCGCACCTTTTCTTGTTTAATAGGAGACCTGGATATTAATCCCTCACGGATATTAGCTTCATCTAGAGTATCACGAAGGGAACACAATGTGATTAACAGAGCGGAGGTGGCTCACATGAATAAGCCCCGTTGAATCCCCTGTCACTACTCTTTCTAATCTTCTTGTTCCTATAATGACATCATTTCATACCATTTCCAGGCAACATGATCACTCCAATATCATGTTAATGTCATGATCAGAACTGGGGTTAAACTGGTGCTTTTCTTTTTTATCAGGGAAGAACATTTTTGTAGGAAATTGGTCTTAGCTGACAATGAACGATCACTACAGCTTACTGAGCTTACTGTACAGCTCGCCTTTGGTTTTCCATCCCTGTCTGTTTTTAGTTAAGGAAACCAGACTGTGAGTGAATTACAAAATAAAACTTACCAATTTCCTTTGGACAGCAGGCTCATTAATCTCTGCTTGGAGATATTTGTGAGATCATTTAAATCTGTCCGAAAATCTTTCTCTCTCTCAGTCCCAAAGGAATGAGGCTGTGTACACTATATTCTACTTATTGGCAACAAATCCAATGTTGAGCTGGATCCCACTAATAAGCATTGCCAGGGTAGTCAAAGTATCATATAGGTCGCATTTCTTTTAGAGGGGAACTCAGGCAATTTTACACATCAAAGTCTGTTTGCAGGTCTTTTAAGAAAAGCAGTGGCTATGGGATGGATGGATAGGAAGGAAGGAGGGAAAGTCATAGCTCTGATCACAGATCTCAATTCTGAACATAAAATCAAAACCACAAAAAAGGATCCACACTATCAAAGAATAGCATATAGAATATAGAATTCTGAATAACTAAAACTACTTTTCTGATCCCAGGACACAGATACAGAGACCATTGAAGCCACACATTTGAGCCAAAGGACAACATAAAGTCAGGTAAATGTTGATGATAATATGATGATATTTGATCTATGGTGTTAAAGTTTAACCAGCAACTACTAAATCAAAATGTATTGCTAGCTTACTGGTAAACCAGAAATGCTAAATGTAAGCTAGCTACAGAAAATGTGATGCTGTTTCTACTGCACTCTTTTCACTTTAAAGGGGGAGCTGTATGAAATATTCCAGTCAATATTCATGTTTTAGTAATTAATTGTTCGATGAAAGACTTAAGCATTCATAAAGTTCTACTTTTAAATAAATCTGCTTATGAAATAAAATTGTTTATATTTATGTTGGTATTTATGTTAATTCTCATTAATTCCCCAAATTTCCATGGAAAGTTTCCAATTTGGAATATTTCCAAAAGTCCCAAACTAAAGATTCCATGGAAAGTTTCTGGAAAGTTTCCATGAATTTTCCACCCCTTTGCAGCCCTAATTAGAAACTAGGAATGAAGATTATTCCACGACAGTCCACTAAAACCCCCTGACCACCTGTTTGAGTGACCATGACAAGAAGGATATGTCATGGTCACTCAAAGCAGCGTCCTCGGATTTTGCCAAAACCAGGTCCCACTTGAAATAAATAAAACAAAATTATTGTCATTTCGAGGTCAGATGGAGTAGATTGATCCTTAACCTTGATCAGAGCTGCTGCAACTAAGCGCACCGTCACGGAGAGGGACCAACCTGACATTAATGAGAATTAAGCTACACATCTACTGTAGTTTTCTACAAATTTAACACCAAAACATACTTACATGTTTGTAATGTTTTACATTCACGAGTCGTCACTGTTAGTATGTGTGATAATGTAAAAAACAAACAAACCTGATATTCCATTCTCATCAGTAAATTAGCCTGAATTCCTGCACTTGTGTTAGATCTGTTCCAGTCTCTTTGATAGTGTTTCCCTTGTCTTACATTGAACGAGCCTTCGCCACAGCACTCTACTTGTCCCTGACTGGCAATTGTACAGACGCTTGATGCTTCCCCCGCCTTCAGCGTAAGCAGAGAGAAGACAGCAGGCGTGATGTGGTGATTAGGTCTTCTCCTTCAACCTGCGGTTACAGAAGGAGACAGGATTGTTGTGTGTGTGTAACCTCATCACTGCTTTATTAGCTTCTGCAGCTGACGAGAGCTTAGACAGAGTTGAAGCTAATGATGGGGGGGAGAGAAATTCTCCGCACTGGGATCATGATTAGTTGACGGTCTAGGTGGTGTTGTTATTTATCCAGGAGATGATGAATAAAACATTCAACCAATGATAATGAGAGATGGGACTTAACTTTTAATAGAAACACACGAAAAGAAACACAGAAACGCAGTTAAGGAGGAGTTTGTGTACATAAAACCATACACAAACTGTACTTAACTGTATTGCGAGTTTAATCAAAATTGCGATTCATTGTTCAGCCCCACTGCAGGATGATATGTTTTATTAGACAGTGAAGAAAAATAAATTTTTTGAAGTTTTTCAAATTCTGGGGCTGTAAAAGTTTGTTTCCAAGCCTCTAACAATTATAAAAAACAAAACAAACAAAAAACAAACAGTGTTGGTGACAGTCAAGAAGATGTATGTTAATGTGTCACAAGAGAAAAAATAATGGTGACAGACACAGTACTGTGGCACATTAATGAGCTGCCTTAGGGCAATAATAGATTTATAAGATATTTTTGTCAGTTATTCAATCCTAGTTTCTACAATAAAACAACTCCAATACAAGTGGAATCCTTTGTTACAGTATAGAGTATGTGACTTCATACTGAGATAATACTGTATCTACAAAAGTTATTTTGGGGGTCAAGGGCTGAGATGTATGGAAACCCTGGTCTAGAGAAAACATAATAGAAAAACCTTGTACTACCTTGTACTCTACTGCAACATAACAAAGCACAACAACGACCGTGATAACAGATTATACTTCACCTCCAGCAATAACAAACACTCCCTTCGAGTGAACAAGGCTGCCCACTCTGCCCCTGTCTATTTACTGGCATGTCAGCATACAGTAGCAGTGATTCATGCAGAATGATTCACAGCGAGCCGTGTAATTTATCACCGGATATGATGGGCAGAACAGAAGAGGCCATGTTGATGAATGGACGTGAGGGGAAACACGGCGCAATGAAGATAAGAGATATGAAAAGAAAAAAGAAGCCACTCACTGTCCTTGACCCTGAGGAAATACAAATGTCCAGCGCTAACTCACCTTGTTGTGTTGGTGGGAAATGTGAGCCACAGGCTGCTTCTACACCATATACTACTCTTTAAAGTGCACAGTTGTGATTTATCATGCTTTGCCAGTCTACTAATTTGACCTCATTAAGTAAGTCCATTCTGTTCAGTGCCATATGGAGCTTTGGCAAAACACTGGAGAGGAACAGAGTGGAGAACATCCCTGAGGACAGAGCAGCACAACTCGCTGGGCAATGAGCCTTGAGAGCAATGTTTTCCAACTGCGTCACCGAGTCTCGCCAGTGTTTTTAAAAGAAGCTCTGATACACTTAGAGACATTAAATGGTAAAAAGAAAAGGGAGGACGTGTCCCCACATACTGTATCAGTTGTCTTTCTTTCTTTGATCTATTGGGCTTTAGCAATAATGTTATCGTATCTGACACAAAGAATGGCAGTCACAGAAGTCACAAAACTATAAGCTATAACTATAAACGTGATCATCACACCGATGTTTTTAAATCATCTTTAAAATCCTACTATTACCCCATGGCGTTTAACACAGGTTGAGCTGGACTCCTATTGTTTTTGTTTGTTTTGCTTTTGTGCGTTGTTACTATGTTACTGCTATATTTTTTGTTTTATGCTTTCTATTTTTACCGATTTTATTTTTTTATTGACGTCATTCCGTCATTGGTCAAACTCGGTTGTTTTTTTAAATGTTCTCTATAAATAAATTTGAGTTGAGAGTATAAAAAAGTATTATTTTCTCATAAACCTGGATTATTATCCTTCATGTATACAATGGTATTGGTTTTGATCACATCAACACTGAATCACCGGTGAAAGACCAGCGTCTCAAACACACAGGGAGCAGCAGCCATTCAGAGGTAGAGTTAATGTGGAGCAGACATGAAAAGTGATGCGAGTGGCACCGGAGAAGAACAGGAGCGCGAAAAAGTGGGCGCGAATGAAAGACATGGATGTTGTCAGGAGGTGAGAATGAACAGGGGCCAGACAAAGGACATCACAAGGCGACCGGGTCCCCAGACTGAAGGGACAGATGTGTGAACAGACATTGGACAGATGATTAATAAATGTCACTGTGGGGCTTTAGTTTTTGCAATGACATTAAAAAGGCCCATGATATTGTTTAAGAGGGAGAAATGGTTTGCACTGTCCAGAGGTGGAGAGAGAGAGGATATCTCCGGTGACCTGGAAGAGCAAATAATGTATTATAAAACATGAAACACTTTTACTACACCAGAGTATTAGCTTCGAGAATAAAGTAGTAATATCATGAAAATAAAGTTGTAATATTACAAGAATAAAGTCATAATATTAAAAGAATAAAGTCATAATATTACAAGAATACAGCTGTAATTACAAGAATAAAGTAGTACTATTATGACTAATTACTTTTTTCTGGTAATATTATGACTTTTTTAATATTACAACTTTAATCTCATAAATTTACAACATTATTCTTGTAATATTATGCCTTTATTCTTGAAAATCTTTCGTTTCTCAATTGTTTGGCCCCAATAACCAATAACAACACATTTCATAAAGCTTGAGCCAAATTCATATTTCATATTTTCACAAATTTACAAAAGCCACAGTTCCCTTTAAGGAAAGGGAACGTCCCAAGCAATTCTGACAGAAAGGGATTGTACCAAGACACAATTCTGATGGAGCTGAAGAATTGATTGCTCACTTGTTTAGGGATTGTTTTGTGTAAAAGTGCCTCATGTTTTGTAATAATAGTTTTCACTTCCAGGCCATATCTGAATCACTCTGCTAAATTCAATAGTAGATGGATAGTAGTCAAATTGCAGGGTAGCATGTGGGTGAGGTTCTTAATTTGGTTTAATTTCGGTGTGGATTTAAGATGTTCTCTTTGAATGTGCAATTTCTCTGAGACCATAAACTTCCTCCCACAGTCCATACACATACAGGCTGCAGTTAGTTTCATTTGAGACTCTAACTTGAATGTGAGAGTGAATCATTATTTGTTTCTGTATTATCACATTCCTACCAGTTAAAAAAAAAAACGGTTTAATCCCATATTTAACATGATTTTGCCCAGTGGAAATGTATTTAACTGGCATTTAATACAGATTTGTATGTGTTTAGGCTCCAATCAGCATCGATGAACATGTTAATTTAATTTTTGACAGTGATGCAAATTGCATGTCATAGCGATCCATATTTCTTGCAATCCTTATTTTTTACAACTTGGGTTGGTGCTCAATAATACTTAATTTCATCATTCAAATCATGTAAAATTCTCTGCCAAGCCGTCTTGAACAGCAGCAGCAGTCATTACAGTACAATCATGTAGTGCTTTCACTAATTCATTCAAAGAAATCTGATAGTAGACACATCATTTCCAAAAGACACAACAGGTTTCCAGGCTGTTAGTGTGGAGGAAGAGGAAATATAGGGTATCTGTAGTAATCTACTAGATATTATAATGATAATGACATTATGAGCTACACTGAAAATATTACATTAAAAAACAACAACACCGCACTGGTCCATTTTGATTACAGCTTAGAGAACAAATTAAATGAGGTTATTAGAGCTTGAACCGAATAGAAACAACACTCAATTTTCGAAATCCTCCTTAACTCACACACACACACACACACACACACACACCACCACACACCCACACACACAGTAATGATATACGAGGTGGTGATGACAAGGTAGATCCCCATGCGAGTTACAGTATAAGGGAAAAGAGGCAATTGGGGTCATGAGGGGGGCAACACGTAAACACACACACAAATATGTAATGGGAAACACAGCAAGTAAACAGAATGCACAGTGTCAACATAAACACAAACAAATGTGAGACGCTAATTCTGCACAACCCATAATTTCATAAAGAAAGGTTAAAGTGGCTCCACATGGAACATACATTAAGTAAGGTGGTAATCAGGAGGCATGTATGGGAACAGACCATTACCCAGCAGTTATTTACATTTTGACTGAGCAGGCTATTAAAGTGTCTCCACAAACAGAGACACTCATGCATTAATAAACAACAACGACACAAGTGATGGAAATTCACATGCTTAACGTTGCTATGTTTTCTTAAAAGAGCCAGTTCTACTTTAATGAAGACCGGGAAAAAACAGAAATGAGTTCTTCAGAGAGAAGGAATGATTGTTCATATTTACAATCTGCGAGCGCGTGCTCAGTGGCGCACATGCGGGGCACATGCGGGCCTGCTTTCATGCACAGTTCACCGGTTAACATGGGGCGGAGTGACTAATTGAATGGCTGTGTTGTGTCCTGTAACAGATCTTAATCAGGAAAGAGCTTCGGCACACAGACAGTCCATACATCTCTAGGCCTGACATCTGATCACTGGAAGAACAATTAGAAAGCGATGCACTCGGCTGTGTGCCACTTTAGATGATAAAAAAAAACACTGATGGTAATTCATAGCACCTTTCCCCCCCGTTCCTCTCTTAGCTTTTAAGATTCCTTGTTTCCTGCTTATTTGCATCCTCAATGTACCAATCAGGGTAGGAGCGAATTGGCAAATCACACAAAGTGTCGCGCTAAGTGCCAATGCTTGAGTGTACGTGTGTTTATACGTGTGTGTATATCCATGTGTGCATACAGGGAGTTTTGATAATTTAATGGGTGGATGCCAGCCAGCCAGTGTTCAGAATGAATATACAGCAGTAACCATAGCGATACCACTATGAATAAAAAACACAGCCACAGAGTGGCTTTTATTTAAAACAGACTCGCAGTATATAAGACAGGCCGTTATATCAGTTTTTATCAGTTTTAAAAGCACATCTTATCAAGTGCTTGTACTAATTCTCCCTATTTTTCCTGATCTGCTGCTGTTACAGTTTCCACAGCCTTACACCAGCTTACATCAGCACAACACAGTCATGTATGTACTGCTCTCAGCTTCTCTCCAACACACTCATACGTCGCTGCCGAGCTGAGCTCAACTGTCAGAGGAAAATCAGCACCTCCTGCAGATATGAAACAAGGCGGCGTAAAAGTAAATGCAATTGAATTGCAGTCAGAGAGCAAATGACCTTTCAAAAAAAACTAATTGGATAAATAATTATCTTGTAAATTGCTGGTGATGCTGTAAGTGCAGTTTGACAATATGAATTTAAGCCAGTGGGCATTTTCATGATCAGGTATCATTATTTGATAATGTACTGTACATTTTCCAGGTATTATTTCAAGTATTGTATGTTGGCATAATAGCAGGTCCATGTTTTTTTTGCAGTACAATCCAATTCTGAAACTTTTCATGGGACATTTTCAGCCATATCCGAACCATTTGCCGCTGCCAACGGTGCTGTTTTTCTTCCATTTAGTCTCCATTAGTGGAAACGCTTCCTGTGTGCTCTGATGGAATGTCGAGCTGCTCGACTCAGAAAAAGGATAATTTGAAGTTTCTACATCTTCACTATAAACTGGAGGGTAAAAATATATATGTATAAAAGTGTTTCTAGGAACTATGGCAAGACTAACCAAGGCAAAAATGGACCTGTGGGGTCCTACACTGAACTAAAAAGATAACATGTTACACTGCTGAAGTTGTGCATCAAAATGCAAATGTGCATCAGAATAGAGAAGAAAGATAATTTAAGCGACTTTGAACGTGACATGGTGGGATTGGCCTGGGACTTCCACGCATAACAATCTCTTATGTTTCCAGAAAATGGTTGGAAAGAGAAAATATCCAGTGAGCAGCAAGTCTTTCTAGGAGAACATGCCTTGTTGAATCCCAGTCAAAAGAGCAGAATCTCAGTGGAGTAAAAGTATAAAGAATGACGCTGGAAGAATACAATTATCTTAATAATACTATTTAGTGTTCAATACCTCAGCGAATGAGTTATTGTGTGAGAAATGCAGCAGCATGCACAGAATTCTTCTCATTTCTCTCAGGAAGGAGTGCATTTGCCTGATGTTGATGGTTTTCATTCAATCTTGAACTCCCTGCTGCTGATCCGGAGGAGGCCCAGCAGCTGGAAAACCATTACTCTGCTTTTATCACCAAACTCTTCACTCACTCCAGTCTCAGTCTGCTCTGAAAACAAGCCTCCGCTATCTTTCCATCTCCGGCTAGATTTAAAATTGCCTGGGCTATCTATCTTAGACTTGGGTGCAAATAGTATACACTGTGCGACTTCAGTGAGAGAGGAAAATGGTGCTCACTTGCCCATTGGAGAAAAAAATAAAAAAATCCCTGACAATAACAAAACGCCCTCTGCGTTTGAGAGAGAGGGGATGAGCTGATGAGAGGACGGGGGAACATCGCTACGGCTCTGTCTGAGGCCTTTTGATTGTGACCATCAAAACACATCCTTTGTCCTGCTGAATCTCCATGTGAAATGTGAGATGTATTTGTTAAGGCATCGGTGTCCGTGGTGATGGAAGGCTCCATATGTTCCACATTTGTTTACCCAGTGATTACTGGCCTCTTCACCTTGTGTGTCTACACACCAGCTCCCCGCCCCCTTCTTCTTCATCTCCATCGTCACGGGAACAGCAGCCACAGGGGAGAACCGGTCCACAGGATATTAGGAGTGTGACAAGATAAGACCCAGCGTTCATCTGATACTGTTCCCTGGCAACCACTGAGAACAGTAGAGAATGCCAAAAAAACTGCGTAGGAAAAGGTACGTGGTGATATGAGTGTAATGGCCACGTGGACACATCAGCTTTGCTCCATTAAATTCACTCACAGACTGAATACAGCAAGACAAACCAGACACTTCTTTTTCCATAACTCAAATGTGAGAAACACTATCTAGTCGCCTGCAGAGTAGATTGTCTGGCTGGCAAGTCAATATTTCACTATCATTCTTTGAAACACTGCCAGGAAGATGTGTGACAGTGCAACTATCTCAGATTGTGCTTTACACATTAGCTGTAGTGTTTATGAAGAGTCCCCACAAAAACTCATTAAAACTTCCGCTCAACACTTACAAGAAATCCTTCAAGTCTACGCACATGCAAGTTCCTCATGATGCATCATAAACAGGACGGTGTTTAAAGAGCGCTCTGTGTGTGTGCGCACGCTGGGTTATTCACTCGACATTGTTCTGCTGTGATGAAGCCTATACTCATTCAAGCATCTGTGCAAAAAAAAGCAATTTGAGTGTGGACTGTTCACCAGTGGAAAAGTGGGACAATGTTCTCTTTATGATTTGGCTGCTCGTATGAACTCCTGTGTTTGTTCACCGTTGGCCAGAATACATCCTCTCATCAAAAAGCCTTTTCAAAGCCATGCAGTGAACACGCCGCCACTAACAGTTACACACACACACACAAAGCCTGGGGAGGTGAAATGTGAGCAACAAAGGCAGCAGTTAAATATGTCGAAATCTCACTTTATATCAATGAATACAAAATATAATACATCAGGACATTTGGCGATGGTGACTTTTAACCCAGGGGTGTCGAACTGAAATGACCTGGAGGCCAATGAGTGTCTAGTCTGGTCAAGACTGGGCCGGACTAGAAAAAGAAAAAAAGGTGTACCATTATCATTTATTCCATGATATTACAATGAAGACATTTCACAGAATTTCAAAGTGAAAGTGCTTGTTGTGGTATGGAATGATGAAAACGTCGCAATAAAATCATATTTATGATGTAAAATGAATCTATTCATATCAACAGTAGAGAAATAAATCTAAAACTAAGTAGACAACTGTATGTAATGTTATGTTGAATGTAATGCATTTAATAATGCGAAAATCACAACTGAATGTTTTATTATTACTATTCTAAAAATGATGCTGACAAACATATTTAGTATTATATTGTGTATATATACTCTTCAGACACACAAGCTGTGATTAAAGGAAGAGGAGGTCATGGGCTCATGTTTTCACATTTAAGAAGTGGGCCGTGTGTAATCACTTGGCCTCTGTTTTAACCCCACAACGACATTAAACCAACAAATATCTCACACTGTGCTCAAATTAACTGCATTTCTGTTGGTTTAAAGTGTTGAAACTGTTTGGGATTAGACACAGAATGCAAAACTTTATTTGAGTGTTGATTTTCGTAGAGGTTGTTTTGATGCGTCCAATAGGGGGCAGTTTAGAGTCAGCTGTTGGCGACAGGAGGAACTTGTGATAATGTACCTATTCGTGTTTGTCTCCTTGAAAAGTTCCATCATGGTTAAGATGTTTTTCTGTCGTCTCATCTCTTCTGAACTATTGGATAAACTACTCCAACATGATTTAGAAATCCTGACTTCTACCTTAACACCGGGGATAAATGAGCCTTAGGTGGTCTAAGGCTCTTGAAAGAAAATGTGATTCTTTGCGAAAACATCCAAAGCTCCCTCCCTCCCTCCCTCCCTCCCTTAACACCTCTCCACCATCTTGTCTGTTTACAACCTTCAGAAAGAACACTTTTTCAGGAGAGACACTCTTGAGACATGCACCACCATCATAAGAATTATATAAATAAACTCCACCACTGATATCAAGAAAAGATAAGTGGAGGGTGAAGACGAAGCTTAACCAAAAGCAATCAATGCAGACTGGGGGTGAGCGTTAGAACGACTCATAAATAAGATGAAAACATGTTGAGTACGTTCTCGAGAAGCAGCTTCTAATGTGATCTGGGAACTCCTCCATCAAGAGCATTTCATTTGCATAAAACTGGAAAGGGTTTCAAACTAATCTCAAAGAGTTTACTCGTCAGTTCTCAGTTGGTGATGATTTAGTGCTGTGGATACTCTGGAAGTTGTCACTCAGCTGAGGTGACTTCAAAAGAACTCGGTAAATTAAAAAAAAAAAGAAAGAAGCTACTGCTTTAAAGGAGTCACAGAAGAAACTGCTGTTCAGCAACAAAAACACTCAGCAGCACAGGTATGAAGTTTAAAAACAGCGACTTATTAACTCCTCACTATACTTGACATGTGTAATTGCACTGAGGGCAGCAAATAAAACTATAATTTTCAAAAAAGAGATAAGAATGAAGAAGAAGGAGGAAGAGATTTCTCCTGTTGATGGCGTCAGGACGCGAGAGAGTTACAGCCTCATCTACGAGCTCAGGGCGATAAAGTCAAGCGCTCTTTAAGTCTGACGCAGTAGTTTATAGCTTTGTAAATCAAAGGCAGTATTGACTACGCTGTGGTAATAAGAACAAATAAAACACACGTTGTTGATGGTTTACATGTGTTGGGTAAGTATCAATCAGGTCGCCATATTGGCAACACGTTCAGTGTCCAACGTTAATGACGTCTGCTGGGCTGAACAATTAATCGAAACGTTATAGAAATCGCAATAAGGCCTGCTGCAATTTTCAAATCACAGGAGGCGCAAAATGTGCTCAGATTTACATATAACAGACTGCAGTGATAACCATTCAAGAGAATAGAGACAGGTTCAGGCACTTACAGGCACTGGCATCACTTTCAGGACCCAGTGATTACGTCCATTATTTATAAACAGTCCATGAGTGGAATGTAGGTTTGAGGTCATCAAAAACCTTTCACCCTCTGATCCTCCCTCCGTCGTGCAGCTGAGCCATCAATCAGCGATACATCACAGCTCCAGGATCAGCGCCGGTGCTCGTGATCCGCCGCAGTACAACTGAGGAGGTCAGATCTCATCTCCACGGCTTTGCTGACATCATTACACACAACGCACCCTCACAAATCGTAGATTGATTGATTTACTGCCTCTCCGTCGGAGGAGCCGAGCCTCTGAGTACATTTTCACACTGTGTTTTGTTAAAACAGAGTCTGTTCACCCGATGTTCAGTCATGTGGAACTTCTTTGGCCACTAAAAGCAACGTGGAAGCCAATGTGAATGACACTTTTCTCAGCCATGCAGGCCAAGGCTCTCTGTTTACTCTGTGTTATGGCTGCTGCAGCTCCCTCTAGTACGTGGACTAGAATGGCTGCAGCTTCTATTGCCCAGGTAAGCAATCAGCCAACCTACACCTGACGCCTGCCAGCTTTGCAGCATAAAGACGCCTGGGGGAATTTCAGTTACACTTTGGCTTTAGATGATGGCAACTGCGCTTTGTCCGTCTTTTAAAACCTGTGTAGTGTTGGTTCACTTACTTTCTTTTTTTTCAACAATATCTTTATTGTTTTTTTTGGTTTTATTCAAACCTAGGGCTGAATAAAAGTATAAAATAGATACCAGATGAGCCCATCCCATGAACTCAGACAAGGGCAAGTGTGAGTGAATGGGTGTGAATGGCAAAACTGTAGTGTAAAGCAACTGAGACTAGAAAAGCTCTATATAAATACAGACCATTTACCGTATTGTGTTTTCCTGCTATGTTGTAACTGATCCAGGCTCCTTAACTCAAGGCTAGAGTCTACACACGATCTCTTCTAATAGGGAGTCCTGGTCAAGATAGCAGCACAGATAGTTACAGAGACAAAACAATTACAGATCTAAAACTCACAAAAGAATATGAAAGCTAAAAGAAAGTACTTAAAGGTGAGTCAACAAAGAGTGACATAGTAAAAGTAAAGTGCAGTATACAGGCCATACCAACAAGATCCTCAATCCAATGTTCTTTCATGACGGTGTTTAAAGAAGGCAGTGTCTGTAGTGAAATTACATTTTTGCAGCTCATTCCATGTCCATGGTGCAACAGAATGTTCATTCTAGGAACGTTGATCCAGGACATTTTGTCCCTGTGTGTTCTGTTAACCTTACTTTACCTTTTCCCAAAAAAGACACCTGGTTTTTACGCTGCTTCCCTTCCCCTTCACGAGCTGCATTCACTAACACTTTGTCTTTGTATTAAGGGGAAATGAGTGACAGGCGACCAAAAGCAGATCATCAGCATGTGAAAAAAAAAAATCTGTGCCAGGTGTCGTTTTTAATTATGACATGAAAACAACAAGCTATCGGGCTGAAAGGCAGTGATATAAATTGCTCTGACGGGCAATTTTTCAGTGTCAGTGGACATGCAGAGAAAGTGAGCATCTGTTCACATACATGCCTTTCTCTAAATGAGTCTATTTCTGGATGTATGTTTTTACATGTGCAGGTTGGCGAAAGTAGGACACCACAATGATTACGATGCATACGCTACGATTAATATTAGTGGGGAATCACGCAGCCACTTATTCTCAGTTGGAACCTGGATGATAAGCAACTTTTTTTTCCTTGTGTGACCTTTTAACAGTAATTTAAAAATGTTTTTGACAATTGATCATCACAGCGGGGGATCCTCTTAGTGGAAAGACAGAGGTGCACTTAGGAAAAAAGGCCAGGCATGACTGAAAATAGATCATAAACACACTCCAACTAAACAGGAACACTGACCTTCAGCATTCCTCTGAGACAGCAGAGCCTCATCGCTGGGTACCAATGAGGTTCATGTGCCAAACAATCTGACAGAGCCTCAATTTCAGACATTTAGATTTTAGAGCAATTAGACGAGTCACTGCCAGGTTCTGCCGTCTTCCCAATTCTAACCGCTTTCACATGCAATTTCAGCTTGCAACTAACACCAGCTATCATCCTTAATGTCATCATCACAACAAAACAAATGTATGTGGAAAAGGTCAGGGAGCAAGTCATTCAGATTCTGTCAGCCAAACATGCCGTCACAAAATATCACAAAAAGGCCACACAATTCAGGGACAACAGAAACTGTCAAACAACTGATGGGAATCAGATCATTTCAAGACAGATTCATCACTGATGAATTAAATTAGTTAACATAAGAAATATTAGTAAGTTAGAAAATACAGAATATAGAAAATACACTTCTACTTCATGTCACTGTTTACTACAATAGTTAAATAAAATGCAGTGAGTCGTTCCACTGACATGGACATGCATCTTAAGGATGTAGGCAGGACAGGAGATATGGACAGAAGTATTCAGACGCCTGACCATTACTCCGATAGAGACTATAATGACGTATTCAAATACATATACACCAGTTTAATATGGAGTTGGTTCCACTTTTGCAGCTATAGCAGTTTCCACCTTTCTTGGAAGACTTTCCTCAAGATTTTGAAGTGTTTCTATGGTGCATTTGTGTCCATTCATTCTGTAGAGCATTTATGAGGTCAGGTACTGATGAGGTCTAGCTCATAATCTCTGTTCTAGTTCACCCCATAGGTTCGCTCACACCAGCTTGAGAGCAAATAAACAAATGATTAAATGTATAAATAATTACATTTTTCATGAAAAGTTAAGTGAAAATAAATTGTCAGGCCTTAATTTAGTGAAGGCAATGGGTTAGAACAGAAGGCAATAATAATAATAATGATAGAGTAGAGTATAATATATTATACTCTATATAAGTAGAGTATAATAATAATACTCTAACTCTATATGAAACAATATTACATAGTATCTGTGTTATGCTTTTAAAACAACAAAACACTATGTGGGAAACAAGGGGAAAGAGATAAATCCATGTTTTGGACGTGATGATGACTATGATGAAGGCGACTGCCAGCCCAGTTTCCGTTTCTCATACTGCTGTTCAGCGGGGCGTCTGGCTCACTGCTGGGCACTGTCACTATAGCACCACCACATAAAAGATCTGTGTCACTCCACATCACGTATTAGACCTCCTTCCCTGTATGAAGCCTCTCTGCCCGTCATGGACTGTTTTTTTCTCTCTACCTCTCCTTCCATTCCTTTGGTGTTTTAACATCCAGGTGGTTTCACTGTAATGTCTTCAAGCAAAGCTGCAGGGTTAAAACGACCACTAATGGACATGCTCATTTACATGATATTCATATTTTTCAAAATTACCATGGTGTGGTATGGTTAGGGCTGGTTAAATAAACAGTTTGTGCACAATATTATCGCATCAACACACCCGCCGATATGACTACAATAGTAGGCTAAAAAGGCCCCTACCTACTTGACATCTATATGCTGGCGCCCTCAAGCAACCCCAAAACATCGGCATATCAGATGTCGGCAAAAACTCCAGTATCGTACATCCCTAAAATAAACAGTGCAAATGTGCAAATTAGTGTGCTAATGTTTTAATGTGCTAACATTAACTCCTACGATTAAAACAGAGGTTGTGTAGAGTCTTACGGGAAGGTACATTTTATAATGATTCTTGGTCATAAACCAAAGTATATATATAGCTGTTGTTATATTTGAATACATTTTGTATTTTGTACATGTCTGTATCAAAGTTTGACTAAACTTTAATTACAAGTGTAACAATTTAAATTAGTTTAAACATTGTCAACTTTTTTTTTTTACGGGAACATTCCGGGATTGTAAATTAGGATTATTTCAAGTACAGTGTGGGACTAGATAAAACACTGACTTGTAAATCAGCACGAGATGAAATTAGTGGGCGACATAATGAACATTCAAAAGGATGATAAGCTGCAGTGTGTAAATACGGGGAGTACACTGTACACACCAGCGGTTATATATTGCATGTTTTCATATGACCCCTGACCTTAACATTAATAAATGACAGCCAGTACATTTAGCATATCCACAGGCATCTGTCAGCTCCCATCAGCTACTGGTCATCTGTGATTAAGCAGCTGGATGTGGATCCAGTGAGGGGTAAAGAACACAGGGAGGCGGAGGAAGACAAGCTGGATGATGGGTACGTGCTGGGGTTGACCCTCAGTCAGTGCCACTCATCCAGACACCTGTCTGCCCGTCTGGGCATCCCACTGGCTCTGTGGTTGCACAGCACATCATGGTGGCAGTTATGAGATCACAAAGAGTCACAGGTTAATAAAGGCACAGATTTAGCAGGAGCGGCCCTGTCCTGACCCTGTTCTGCTGTCATCTATGGGAGAATCTGTGGGTTATATCACCATAAAGCACAGTTTCTGGTCACACACTCAGTATTTTTCTATGAACAGTAGCAACAGTGAGGAAAATAAATAACAATAAATGACAAGTGACTAAAAGGTGAAACCAACAGACTGGTGTACCAGATTCAAGAACAGTGACACACAACTATGAACCACACAGCACAGTAGACGGGGGTCACAGAACTACAACATTAACGCTTGTTGCCAAGCACTCAAGCTTTGTTTCCACCCCGAAAAAAACAGCTGAGGTCGTTGGTATAGGATGAGTTTGGACACTCAAAGAATGACCAAGACAGATGAAGACATTCATGCACTCATTCATGCAAAATTATCAAACAAACTAATGTCACTGCTAAAACTCAAATTTACTGCAACATCTTGATATCACCATCCAGCTGCATTATGTGAGTCAAAGTGAGAGTGAAAATTTAAATTAACCTTTCGAATTGACCTTAAAATGACTATAATTTATTGTATATTACAGCCTTACACAACCAGAGACTCCACTGAATGCCTGTGTTATATTTTTGCAGGATGACGAGCAGTACTGGAAGTCAAAAGCCATTAAAAGCATTATTTTCAGAATAAAAGCCCCAGTTTTGTAATAATCGTTTTGTTTTGATTATTTTGATTTTGTCGCTTGGGGCCATAATCGTCAAGTCAACTTTAATTCCAGAGCACATTTAAAAAACAACCAAAAATAGAGGTAAAACAGTGATATCTACATAGAAGTGTCCTAGATGACTATTCTTATCCTGAAGTGAAGGCCAAGGAGGAGAGGTGGGTCCTTAAAAGCGATAATCATAATTGAAACACACGTTTCGATTAATTGCACAGCCCTTCACTAAGTAATTACTGGCAATGTGCTTAATGAAACATGAAGCTGGTATGGTCAATAATAATAAAAGATATATGTCAACGTAGTAGTGTTAAAATCAAGTGTTGGCTTTTCTTCAGCAACAGAGCAGGAAAAAGGAGCTCGTATTGCACTCCAGTGTAATAAAACCTTTATTTAAAGAAGTGATTTAAATGGGTGTGTAAAAATAATGAGGCATTAAAAATTGTAAAATCGTTGCAATCTTGGTTTTTCCCCGAGACAGTAATCGTACGCACACAATCTGTAATCGTTGCATCCCTATAGTTATAACTTCAGGCTGTGTGATTAAAACCTTTATCCTCTCTTCCGTCTGTTTGACAGGGTTCGACTCTGACATCTGTGGTTCTGTTAGTCACACCAGAGTCTGCCGTTTGATTGACGGCAAAATGGTGGAAATGCAAGCTACGACTCAGAGAATAAACTGCACGTTTACGGCCCTCCGAGAAAAAGCAGACATACACAGCAGTAAATGCTTGTGTCCTCATTAAAATTACATTTATGTTTCCCAAAAAAAGCATTTTCTTGTTTCGATAAATGTCATTTCTGTGATTTACTCATGAAGGTGTTGAAGGTGTTAAATCATTTGAAGTGAAAGCGACTGCCTTTATCTTTATCCTTCTCTCCTCCGTGTTTCGTCTGCCAATCAGTGAGTCTTGTTCGTTTCCTGCCTGTCAGTCACATAAGCCTCAGAAACACACTGCAGGTTGGACGTGTACATGGTTGACAGATCCATTCTTTTACTTTAAAGCGGTGGGTGTGGGAGACGCAAAAAGCAACATTTTCATTTAATAATTTCAAAAATCAAAGCAGCTCTCAAAATGCAAGTGTGTCTTGTAAAATTAGGAAATAATTAAGATTACTCAGATCAGCAATCAAAATAAGGCAAATTTTTTTCCCCACACCTCAGGGATAAATTTACAAACTGCAGTTTTTAATTATTCTAAATGTCAATACAAGCAAACAGGCGGACCAATAAATATGCTTATACGTACAGTAGATGTGGTAAAGAAGAACATTACAAAAAATCATCGGTATGCAGCAGTGAGAGCATGAACATGAAATGTGTATTTAAGGATCCTGTGAATATGGTGCAACACACGGTAAACAGATTCATACTAAAAAGCAGAAAGCCTGTGGGATCATCTCTGAGCTCACAGTCGAGGAGGAAAAAGCAAACCCTTATAAGAACCTCACTGAAAAGCAGTGAGAAGAGCTTAATGTCATCATAGCGGCGCTCATCAGCAATGTTCAGCTGCAGCGGGTTACACTTCCACTTCCTCATCTGAGCCACGAGGTATTTTCTCTTTGTGCAAGATGTAGGAAAAACTCAACTTTGTTCTGCTGCACGTTATCTATTTCTTTATAATGTCTCAGTAGCCTTACATTCCTCTACATAATCTGAGTTTACTAATAATAGATTCTTTTTACTACATGTTTTCATTGCTCAAAGCTCTCCTTATTTTTAGCTTAAAAATTATTCTATTTACAATTCACGATCATCGGTTCACACACTTTAGTCGTCAAGGAGCAATCTGGGGTTTGGGTCTTGCCAGAGAACACTTACCACAGAGAACCACGTACTTGGACTGGAGGAGCCAGGGCTGCATTCAGTGACCTTCTGAGTAGTGAACGGCACATTCTCCCTCTCGAGTCACAGCCACCCACTCTGTCCATCGTGGAAAAGCTGAAAGTTAGAAACCAACTCGTGAACAATGAGAGACGTTAGCCACTTAAGAGCCAATTCAAGTCTATAGAAGCCAAAGCAAAGCAAAGCAAAACTGGTGGAACTATACGTTTTCAAACCCATTGAAAGCAAATTATATAGAACGTGTGACAGTTTGCACTACAGTAAAGTGCAGTCTTGGTACAAGGGTGACCAGGTGTCCCCTTAACCAAACTAACTTGCCTCCCTCTTGTCGTCAGTTTGAGTCACTCACGAATGAGACATATTTTTGAAAAAACTTTTGAGGAGCAAAGAAAAGAAGATGCAGCTACAACAACAACAACATTAGGCAGACTACCTGGAACTGGGTCAAGACAGCTGAAGGAGTTTCTCATTGTGTCATGTGGTTGCACAGAAGCTGCAGTCATAATTACAAATATTTTTTTCGTTATTTATCTCTTATACATTGTTTTACTTGAAAATGATTGAAAGAGTGAGTATGTGTTTTTTGTTCTTTTTTGTTCTTGTTTATTTTTTAAGGTAAATAGACAATCAACAGACTATCAACATTTTTCTCAATGATCAATGTATGTGAAACTCTGGTAATGTTAGGTGCACCAGTGCGACCAAAGAAAACATTTAGTTTAAACAAAACACTTGAACAATAGAAATGTTAACTGGTACAATTATAATGAGAATAGTGTTAAATGAAGAGTTTCTATTAATCTCACCAGACAGTCTGAGAGGAAAGAGGACTCTTCTGCTGCCACATGAGTGAAACTCATTCTCAGTGGCTGTGGTCTCAATAATCTGCCCTCTCCTTCCTGCTGGTTTAATTATTGCAACCCACAGGATTATTTTTGTGGTTGTAGAGAAAAAAATTAAAACTCTCGGCAGGGAGTTCAACCTGGGTGAAACCCTAACAGAGAACGTCCGGAAGAATCAGTCTGTGAAGAGTCCATGTTATGAAGATTTCCCATCACTTTGCACCTTGTGACTCCACTGTCTTAAAAGCATACTATGTCATTTCTATAATTACAAAACACCTATCTTTTCTCCCAAGTCATTTTGTATTCCATCTTTTTTTCTTTTTTTTTTAAAGTGCAACACTGACCCACTGACTCCTCCTCCTCCCTCACTCACTCACTTTCTCTCAGGGTGCTACTGAAGAGCATGATGAGACGCCTTCAGTGGTGTGCATTCCCGTGAAGAGAGCGAATACACTACTCTAGAAAAACGATGACGTCATAGTCCCAACACTCTCTTGCGCTGGCATTCACTGTCTTGTGTTTGGGAGAGTGTTACTGACTACTGTCAATGAAAAGTAACTAAAGTGAGCCTGAAAAGACACCAGACATCACTAGAACACGTCCTGTCCTCAGCCACTTCACACATAGTTTATATAAGAGGGTCGCTCGACTTGTTACTAATCCATCCATCCATCTTCTACCACCTTGTCCTCCACATGAGGGTTTTGGCGGGGTTCCATGTGGAAGAAGATATTTCCTGGAACGATTCTTTCTTTACGGGATTTATGTTTCAAAGCGGCACGTTTTGCTCCATTTCTGTGTGGATGTGGCCTTAGTCTTGTGACTCAAGAGAAAATGTTTTTGTTGATTAGTGCACTGGAAGGGTCCTCCCCCCACCCCTGCACACCACTGGATATTTTCTCACTACAGCTGGTGACTGAACAGCAGGTCACTGACTTTATCTACCTGTGTCACTAACACAACACATCTTCTACCCTATTATTTTAGGCTTTTATTGTGAAATATCTGCAGCTGATGTGTTCACACTGAAGAATCCGAGTACAGGAAGAGGAAGATTTAAAGTGTTCAGAAGTGTATTATCCATGGTGATTTTCAAATAGGCAAATCCTGTGTAAAACTCTTAGTGCCGTTAGTTTTGAAAAAAAAATCAATGCTACAATGGTATATATGGTAAATACAGTGTGAGGGCACAGTATAGCAACATCTGTTCAGCTTAGCACGTGTGTTTAAACAAGTAGAAACAGCATGACACAACAAAAATCCATCTACCGGCATCGAATCCAACAGAGAGATCACAGAAGAGAGAAGAGAGAGAAAACCTTTTAGTCACTGCCACAGTCAGACTATTAGTCCCAAATTAGAGGGTTTTACAGCATCTTTCTTAAATCTGTGGTAGAATCCTTACTGCTTTGGTGTAAATCATAAAAATTAAAAAAAGGGAGAACAATATTCAAAATGAATGCCACTATAATACTTTAGGGTAGAATCAGTAGAAGTCATGTCATACTTTTTATAAAGAAAATAATAAAAAGATTAATCAATTATGGAAATTATCATTAGTTGCAGCCCTAATTGTGCATACATTCCGTTTGAGCACACACACACTCAAACAGATACGCACAAAAATCAAGAAAATTTAATTCATGCAATACAGAAACAAAACAACAAAGTGGCGGCTAAGCTTTTAAGTCTCGTCTTTATTTGTTAATATCAACTCTTTGCTGAGAACCTGAAATTAATTAATTCCTTCATTCTCTCTCTCGCTATTGTTTCATCTTTTTTTTCTGAGCATAAGATCAGACTTGGCGTTGCTTTCAAGTTTCCATTTCAATGAGGAAACATTATTGTTATTCAGTATAGCAGTCAACACTTTATTTTTGTCTTTTGAAAAAAAGCTCAGAGTAAAATACGTTTCCTGTGAAGCACAATATTAGTGATTAAAAGAAAAGAAAAAAAGCTTTCATCTATTTGTTTTGAATTCTGAAAGCTGATCAATGAGTCACCAGGAAATCAAACCCTAAAATAAAGAGGGTCTGCTCAGAGGGATTGAAGCCTTTCCCAGCATGCACTAGGACAATATAACCAACACAATGCACTATCACAGATATAAAGTACATCTAATATAATCATCCATGAATAATTATCTAATAATACAAGTATTTATCTTAGTGTAAATTATTTATGAACTTTGTTTATTTAATTCAACAAGTATGAGAGACAAGACGTTTGTTTTAGGAAAATAACATGTTTTTTGTGAGTTAGATGAAAATGTAATGATTTATTTTGTGGAAAAGGAAAGTATGTGGTGTACATAAGATTTTAACTTATATTTAAAATTTAAATTTAGATCACAGAAAATGAAATAATAATAACACAGTGAGACTGTAATGATACCAAGAATTGTACCTAGTATGAAATATGATAAATGGTCTGTAATTATGTAGCACTTGTCTTGATGACCACTCAAAGAACTACACCACATTCACTCACTCACACTTTCATACAGCACATCTATGTGCGGCACATTTTCTATCACTCATCTTTCATACTCATTCATACACACACGCAAGGGCATGTAGACTAGCTGAGCCTGGAAACTAACTATTGAAGTACAGAGCAAGATAAATGCAACCCATGGTGTATTCCACTATACGGTGACAAAAGAAGAATATGAATAAGGATAAGTCCTTTTCAGTGTAAAACACAGTGATGTGTGAAATGAGAAAGGGCTCAAATATCTGTCAGATTCCATAACTTTCTGACACTCACGTCATGTACTGACAGGCCTGCTATGCAAACGTGTGAGGGGAACAGCCAAATGAAAGACGATGAATGAAGGGTTTGTCTGAGAATGTGCACAAACTTCGAGGAGACGCGGAGGCAGATGAAGGACATGTGGAAATAGACTAGATTGGCGGTGTCAAAGTCGACTACATTCGGCCCACCACTTAATATCATGGCCATGACCTCCTCCTCCTTTAAACACAGGCACAGCCGCCAGTAAGGTGATAGAATATAATAGTAAATATATTAGACATTCAGATTTAACTATCACATTTATTCTCTGTTTTTGATGTTAATGGATTTATTTTCCATCATGAATATGTTTTTATTGTTAAGTATACGTCATTCCACATCAAAACAAGCACTTTTACTTTGAAGTTCTGTTAATTGTGATATCATGGCAGAATATTGTGTATTCTAAGTTTATATCACCCATCCACAACTGAACAGTTGTTTTTTTTCACCACTTTTTTTCTCTAGACCCTCTTGACCGGACTCATTGCCCCACAGGCCATTTGAATTTGACACCCCTGGACTAGATGTTTAGTCTAATAAGCTGGAACCAACAAAGTTATGATAGTATTTGACAAAAATAAATCCTACTGACAGCTGTTTTCCCTTTAAAGAGCGGGTCAGTTACCTGTCTTGGCACACAAGCACCCAAACGCACTTCATTACTACAGAATATACATTGAATTTATAAACTAATTAGACAGCAGACTCCATGGGGTCACCCAACTGTACAAAACTAGCGAGCAATAGTTGATTATAGCACAGAGCTGTATAGAGTTTCTGGAGACAGTGAACCCAAGAAGACAAATCCATAGCACTACGTCGGAAGCAGGGCAACGGGAAGACATGAAACGTCAAGAGATCCAGGACGAACTAACCCGACCCCATCACAGACAGTTTTGGACCACAGGCTGCCACGTCTGACCCCATGTATCTTGACAACAGCCTGCGTGGAGATTAACCACGCACAGCATGATGCAACTAGGAAAGGTCAGCAACTATGATTAGTTTCTCACACTTCTTTGTCAACGCACCTGCCACTGATGAGCCTGGACACATACGGTATTAGCGCTGCACGCAGGAGAATACAGTCAGCGGGTTTAATGTTTTTGTTCTCATTTTCAAACAAACAGTTTGACTGAAGGAAGTTTGCAGGAAATATTCTTTGCAAAAATGGATGTCAAGGGGCTTCCAGAAGTACATCGGTATGTTTTTATTTCTACAATGCTTTAGAAGTCATGTGTTCTATATCTGCCTTTTAACAAGTGTTACACATCCAGACTGCATTCTGGACACTTGAGCTGAACGAGTGGAACGGGAGGGTACGTATTTTTTTGCATTTCCATTAGAAAAGTACCAAAATAACCGCCCCCAGTCGTTCCATTCTTCAGTACCTTTCCTATGGGGGTACCGATGTAAAATGGTGCGGTCCATGAGGACCTAGACCAGCTCCACCCACAAAAGTCAACTGATTGGGGGACAGAAAAACATTACTCACTTACGACTGATGTTTCTTCAATGCCTACAGTCTATACTCAAACAAAGCTTGACGTCTTGTTGAGACAAACAGCCATAAACCCAGCAGTCCTTCATTGTTGCCTATCTCGCTGTTCCTTGTCATCACACTAACCCTAACCCTAAAGGTACTGTTCTCAGTTGAAACGCAAGCCTAACCCAGGGTTTAACCTTACCGTTGCATGGTGCAGGAACAGCAGCATTTGTGAAAAAGTTCAAAAAGTTATTTAGGGAGTGCTAGATTAGCTTTGCTTTTTCACGCATTTTCAGTACTGGAAGATCATGTTCATTTAATCATGAGAAGACAAAATCTATTGTGCAGCCCTACTGAGCATCCAGGTTTATTTTCAGCCTAAAAACTTCAAAAGGTGTTTTCAGCCAGGATTCAACTCTATGTGGCCATCTGTGTAGCTGCAGTGCTTCGGCCTTGACATCACTTGTGACATGAAGTCAGATAAAGTTTCTCTTTGAAGTATCTCGAGACAGTGCAATTAGCTCCGCAGTTTTTCTCCCTTTGAAAGCACCATGCTTTCTGAAGTTCCTCTTGAAATCTTTGTCTCATAGAGCTCTCCTTAGTGAGTCGGCCAGCAAGAAAAGCCAGACATTGCTAGTTGATCGGGAGCCAATGCAGCCTGCAGCTACCGAGCTCCACCAGCTGGTCAGGGTAGCCTCACCATGAACCAGGAAAACAGATAGCAGGATGTAAAGACCAGAGCGGGCACCACTCGCACGCTTCTGCAGACTCACTGTGTCCAAAGGGCCAGCAGGAAACACTCTGTGCTGCATAATCTGCCTCAGGTGGCACAAGGAGGACGCCACAGGACTCAAGCTTAAAATATAACGGAAAAAGGAGCCATGCTTGGTGCTGCGGGATGTAGTTTGTGTGTGTAGAGAACATGTTGTTTATTTGTCAA
This sequence comes from Solea senegalensis, assembly GCF_019176455.1. Classification (NCBI taxonomy): domain Eukaryota; kingdom Metazoa; phylum Chordata; class Actinopteri; order Pleuronectiformes; family Soleidae; genus Solea; species Solea senegalensis. The sequence goes on from NC_058038.1 coordinate 8,514,566, forward strand.
GGATCCTAAATGTGCTACATCCCATGTGAGGCAACGCGAGACAGCCGGGCATCTGCCACAGAAACTTGCTTCGTCCGTTTTCCTCCATTTCTCCACAGAACAAAGCCAAGGTTGATCTCTGAGAGGCATTCAGACCCGTCACACTGTGACACCCTCCAAGAGGAGCTGAACACTGACAAGAGTTTCTTATTCTCATGCAAATAATTACAAAGAATATAGGAATATGATTTATATTATTACATCATTAATAGCTTTCATCGTCATCCGTCAATGACAAGATAAAGCGTCACCATTCAAACCCCCAGAGATAAGACACAGGCCGAGTATGTTGGCTGAGCAACTCTGCAGCAGAACAATGAGAAGCTGCAAATTGAAATGATTTATTGGAATCAGTGAAGGAGGAAGCATTCAATCACTTCAGTGAAGTAAAAAAAAAGAAACACAACTGAAAATGCATTTGACAAAGTCTTCATAGTGGACGTTTAAGCACACGAGTGATCGAGAAAATAATTGGCAGATTAAACATCAATAATCAGCAATAATTGTTATTTAATCCCCATCTACCACTGAAAATGTGAAACATGCTTAAATTGGTACTTAGCGTCCGAGACCGGTGTATAACGGTACGGCTAATGTATAGATTTTTACTGGCTAACGGCCACTGGGGGGCACTCTCTGGCAGTAAACGCAAAAGTGAGACAGACGCGGGGAAAGATGAAGACTTCAGTGGCTTTAGTGCGCAAGAAGAAGATGAAGATAGCGACCAATGACTTTTCTGGTAGGCTAAAGTGTTTTCTTTTCCAACCAGGCGTGTTACTGTCGTGTTGGTGCAGTGTTTATTTTCTGCAGGCATGTTCACCCCGTGTTTAATTTACGTTGTTTTAATAAAAACAACAACGAAACACTTCCGTGTAGCGTCTTTCTATGTAAATATCTCATGTTACAACCATACGCGTCGTTACAGGTGGGCCCACTTTTGTCCGTGGTCCACTCGCGATCACGGACGCATCCTCCTCCTTTGATAAGAGATTGAATCCTGGCGCCACTACTGGTTACAACATGAAAACCTGCGGCTTATATTCAAGTGCGGCCTATATATGTACAAAATGTATTTTCTTTTCAAATTTAGCTGGTGCGGCTCGTAGTAAGGTGAGTTCAATAGGCCGAAATTTACGGTAAACATATTTGAAACATATGGTACGCATAATGACAAAAATCAGGTACGGTTAAAACATTTGTGTGGGTACACACAGCAGTGAAGCTTAATGCTGAGCAGACTCAAAATCAAGTTACTGCTGTAAAAACAAGAACTGTAAACAGCTGCTTGTTTGTGCTCACAGCTCACTTACGGTTCTCTGATTGGGACGAGCGCTTTCTCTGAAACATCTGCAAACATAACTGGAGTCATTTGTGTCACAGTTGGGTGAGTAGAATCCTCTGTCCCCATCCCCGCCGGCATAAGGAATCAGGACAGCAAATATCAGAAGTGGCTGTTTAGAGGGTTTCAACTCATTGTTCACCACACAACAAAGCTGTGCAGTAGTGCACATGTCCAAGTGTGGCTGGTCCCACAGTGAACTGCCTGATAATCACTAAACAGTGTCCCAATTTAAATGTTGTGACATTTTTGGCAGAGCTTTGAGCAGCAAACATCTGAATGTCCTATCATCTAAGGATTTATAGGGAGCAGAGATCTGAGACTTGGCACACACTTTAAACTACAGTGAGCAAAAACTGTGTAGACTCCAGATGCTAGTGCGTGTGTCTTTGTGTGTGTTTGTGTGTGTGTGTGTGTGTGTGTGTTAAACTTTGATGCACAAAAAAAAGGATTGGGCCAGCAATGTACTGATAACCTTTGGTAACGCTGCGGCCTGATTGGTTCATCTGCCCAAACCAAATACACAGTTTATGTGAAACAGAAAAGGCTAAAACTACTAAAACTGGAACTCCTGCAAAGTGCAAACACTGTGACATTTCTGAAGTAGACGTTTTCACTTCGTAAGATTATATACATCTCAATCAAATAAATCTAAAAGTCAGTTTCATAAAGTAACTTTTGTGCATCTTGATCAGGGATGGGACAATACCAATTTCTTGTGTCCGATACTGATATCCCAAACTCGATATTAGTCCGATACAGTCATTTTTAGAGCATTTATGAACTAAGAAGCTGTTAACAACACATTTGTGCTGAGTCAATTCAAAGACATCATTCTCCAACTGTGTAACAAATGTTGTTCTCCCAAAAACAAGAAATAAGTAGCCCAAACATGACTCCGCTAAAATGCTTTTACTTTTTATTTATTTACATTTTTACAGTAAAAAATTGACAGCCCTTATTTTTTTCTCCGTTCTACAAATATACTGGAAACCCTCCATGACCCAGTACCATATGATCTGTCTTCTTTACTACTCCACACTATGGACCCTTGGGAGAACCTTGCGTATCCCATGAGCCTCTGGGCTCGGCTTGAACGAAACAAAACACTGATAGTGTTGGGAGTCCCATGGGAATCAAAATCCTTCTCTCTTGGACTGGACTATAGAGAGCCAAACACAACAACCACAACACTTCTTCTGACAAACAGTAAGTGGCACAGGTGCAGTCGTTTAAAAATCTTTCCAAGCCTCACAGCTCTGCCGCAAAGAGTACAGTGGTGGAAATAACGCACACACATTCATGCCATAGACAGTAAATTCCTGTCAAACAGACAGAGCCCCTCTCTGCTTCACTGGACTCAATGCACCTGAGTCTCTGGCCTCTCACCTTGACGCACCAGTGGAGCGATGGCTCTTCCAGGAAAAAGCTGCAGCTAAATCAGATCGCCCGTCCCTCTGCAAGGAAGGCAGGTCTGATCAAACGTCTTATCTCTAACACAGCCCACCTACAGTCAATGGCACATACATTAGAGAGGCCGCGTTCTCTAAAACTCAAAGCTGAAAAACACACTGCTCTCCAGCAGGCTTCCTCTCAACCAGTGACGACCGACAAGCTGCTGCTGCAGAATCTCACTGACAGACATCACCGATGATCTGAGGGGATCAAAGGGACAGGAGAGGGACACAAACTATTCAGAATCGGACAAACAATTTCTGCCGTGTCATGTAAAATGACTGCTAGTGTGTATCTTCAGGTGTGTGTCACAACCACTTAGTTCCCGCCAACAAACGCATTAAGTTGGAGGGCTGAGGCATTCGTGCTGAGCAGAATGTGGAGCAGAGGACGTGTGGAGCAGCCTGAGGAAGGCTGAGAGGCCTGCACACATTTCTCTTCCTGTTTATGTGGCATCTCATTACTTTGGTGAGCATGAGTCACCATGAATGGCTTGAATCACTGTGGGAACAAACGCTACATTATGTATTTTATCTATCGAGTGTGTGTGTGTGTGTGTGTGTGTGTGTGTGGCTGTATTTTGTGACGATAAATTGCCATTATATGAAAAGTGGACGGCTGCTGGTGTGTGTTGATTTTTTTTCAGAGGTGAAGCATAGAAGAGGAATAAACTGGAAAAGTCATTATGGAAAAAGAAAAACATTTTGTAAACATCAATATGTGTATTTGCTTCTTCAGTCCAGTCATCCCTGGCACCTGCAGAGAATACATAATAAACAAAAACAAACAGTGTGTCATGGTCATCTTATTGCACAAACTGTAATTAACCCAATCACTCAGCAGAGAGCTGATGTTCCTCACATGGTTTAAAGGGACAGATCTCATGATGTACTGACACACTTTACAGTTCTAGCATGACTGGACGATTTGGTATCAGGCAGGTTGTTTTCTATATATATATATAGATAGATATATCTATCTATCTATATATATAGATAGATATATCTATCTATCTATATACAGTATATAGATATATCTATCTATCTATAACATAGATATATCTATATATATCCTCAACGTTGGCAGGGTCGTCACAGAAAGGCTGCACGAAGCTGCCAGGGCATTGTTTTATACTACACACGCAAACTAGTGAGGAGCAAAGCAGTTGTTTTCAGTGTACTGAATCATTAGAATCCCTTAATTAAAAAAATTAGTTCAGTACTTCCTGCATGACCGGAGCACAGACTCCGTCTGACACGGTCACTGAACTGAAATACAGCTGAACTGGTTGTGATTCGCCTCACGATCGCTGGCTTTCAGCAGTGCTGTCGCTAAATACACCAAACTCATCTGTTAAACAATGAGATTTTAGAAATTTCCTTGCTAAATGTTGGAGATTAACACGTTAATCTGTTGACGTCACATTTTAATATCTGCTCAACTCACTTGGAACCTCGCCAGAACAGGTACTAAAAAAAGCACCAGTTCGAGCCGAGCCGGGCTAGAACTGTATAATGGAAAAGCGGCATTAGTCAACTTTGCTGTGGAGGCCCCACTGTGCCAGGAATTAGCCAGAGACACGGACACATGCTGTCCCTGAAAACATAGCCACTTAACAAACGGCTCATCTAAAATCTATTCCTGCATATGTGTACAATATATCTGACAAAGACATTAGCTGCTGTTTCTCAACTGGAAACTGAGGAAAGTTTGTGTCAATTTTTAAACCTCTCACTCCCCCCATGGAGAAAAACAGAGAAAATCCATCAAGAATATCTGTGATTTTACATCACAGTGCCTCCATCAGTTCAAATGTTTTGTTGCTTGACTTTGATGTTTGAAATCCTTAAGAATAACAAACTTAACCAACAAAGCAACAGAAGACCAGCAGCTCCTTTGTCCCTGTGAGCTAAAAAAATCTATTTAAGCATGAAAGAAATTAGATTTTCAGCATGCTTTTTTTTGCTTTTGTTATTTGCTTATTTTGCCCAGAAATTCTACTCTGCAACTTTTGTTTGAATTTAAATTTAAAACATGAGTAAGATGTTTTTGTTAGAAATTGCGACTGGCAACACAAACCTTAGAAACCTGAAGGTTTTCTCCATCAAGACTGTGAGATACATTTCAAATCTCCAGAGAAAAAAATGCAAGAGCTTAATGAATTGTTTGACACCCGGAGCTCTGGAGCTCCTAACCACAAACATTTCACAAACTATTTAATGTTTTATTATATTCAGAATCAACAGACAAATTAAATTAAATATACAGTATATATATTATTTAATATTTTGACAACGTCTGCATTAGGGCAAAAATAATCCCTGAATGATTTCATGAGGGTAATATTGATGTGGACCATAAGCTGTGGTTTTTCACAGTCACCTGTGAAACTGACCAACAGGGAGTTTTTGGACTAATTTGTTAGACAATACTTTACACCAACACCTGGTGGGAGAATATTATTTGGAAGTGTTTTTCTCTCTTTCCAGTCAAGTCCCAAAGATTGGCATCAATGCCATGGTGCACTGACGCTGTTCTTGCCCGAAGCTTTAGTAGGATCATTATGTTGTTTTGTGGGTTTTGCTTCTTTGAATTGTCACCTGGCGATATAACGATACAGTTCTGAAAAGAGTTGTTTTGCCTTTTGCTGTTGAAACTGTAAATCTCAGCACTCCGGGAGTGTTGAATACCATAATTTTCAACATTTGCATACTCATAAAAAGAAAGAAAAAAGTATGTCCACTAGAATGCTAGGAAATGAAATGGCAGCAGCACACTGTAAATAAAATGTTGATGTTTGTCTCTCTGAATTGTTTATTTTAACAAAATGTAACTGTAAATTATTTGCTAAATGTATTGGATTTGAACTGATTGTTCTGGGTGAGATGGAAAAAAAATATGTCTGTCAAGCTTACATACATCTTTACATTTCACTCTGAAGTGAAATGTAAAGATGTGAAAAGGTTATTATGGTTCAAATATTGTGTATTTTTGTACAAGTTCACATGAATTTAGACAAATAAAATGAAATGAATGAATAAGCTTCAGGTTTTATGGAAAACAAAATAAATTTGATCAGTTCTAAATAAAGATAAATATCTGTATATTTTTCTTTGTAGAGCTCAAAATATGTTAAATTGTTGGCAAATGTCGGCACACATGTGACTTGACCAATCGCAGCTCTTCTTCAATTATCTCTCTGCAGCAGGGGAAGAACTGTCTGAGAGAAATATTCACAGCCAGGGAGTTGGTAATGAGGGTCAATTACTTTTATCATCCACTTCAATCGCACTTATTACTCCCTGTCTTTGTGTGTGTGTGTGATATCAGCGTTTTTATCGTAGACAGAGAAGACACTATGGTTTGCTGTTGTGGTGCAGACATCACGTTACCTTTAAAGGGAGAGCCACAGGCACATATGACTCACTATGTCTTCTTCTTCTGTCACTCGAGGTTTCGTTAGGATTTGTGTCATCATTTTCTTTTGCCTCGCTCTGACTAATGGCTGGTCATGAAAACATTACCACACATGCCTCCCCGCACTTGTCTTGCTCTGGGGCCCGTCAACCTAACATGACGTGGTTGCAGCTAGTCCAGCCACATGACTGGTTCACAGCACAGTTTCTCTCATTGGCTGATCTGGTTGTCTGTCAAAAAAGTGGATGAAATGAGTTCTGTCGAAGTTAGATCGAGCGAATCTTGTTTTTATATCAAGGTTAAAAACTAAAGTTATATCGTGATATATATCGTGATCGTATAATCGCCCAGTCCTATTCTGTGTACATTTGTTGTGAAGATCTGGTAACTGACGTGAGAAAGCGCGTACATGCAGACGACATCAGATGGGTAAAGTCGTCTGTAGGTAAATGTCCAGATTGTTGCCGTCCTTCAGAGGAAATGCTGCAGTCACGTTTTGTTCCCTCGTCTTCCTCTTCCATCACAAACACTTTCTTTCGGTGTCTGTCGCAAAACTTGCATCGCCAACATCCTCATTTCAGCTGCGATTAAAATGAATTCTACTAGATTTCATTTCCCCAAAGACTCTTTCCACTTAAACGAGCAGCAGCCACATTCCCATATCAGCACACAGACTTGCTGAATACATGCCATATGGCTACTAACTAATTCAATGCACTGTAAACGGGAGCTCACAGTAACAGGCATGAAACCTAACATTCAACTTCCACTCACTTCCAAGGTCACAAGATACAAGATACTTAATCCCATGTAATCTGTTGTTCCCAGGAGGAATGTATAAATGAATTCTTATTTGGAAACAGCCCCAGTCGAGGCCCCACATGAGGAAAACAGTCAGGGACGTGAGCTCGAGTGAGGAAAAAACATCATGTAACATCATGTGTTCTTTTTTAAAATGTTAGAACATACAAGAACATAAAAAGTATTTCAGCCATCAACGTGACAAACAGAGATGAGAATAATGAGGACGCACGTGGCTTTTCCACGTTCCAAAAAAGTTTGCATATGAGGATGCTCCAGTGTTAGATTAGTTGTCTGTTGTCTGAAAACTGCAGAGCCAAATATTAAAAACAGACAGCTTGACATTATTTGTTTTGCAACAGCAAAAGTTTCTTTCATTTCAAATTATGTTGGAGGGAGAGTAATAAGCTAGACAGGTTTTTTTTCTCTGTAATAACAAAGAAAATCTCACTTTAATAAAAGCTCGGTAAGTTTTTCCTTCTCCTCAGGAGTTTACAAAACGCCCAGTGACCAGAGGAGTTGACCCTGCACAGAAGACATGGGTGTATAATAATAATAATAATAACAGTGGTCCAGTTTTTAATTAAAGTGCATTTTACTGATTTGCAGAACTGTTTTGCAGAGCTCACTGTGTCTGAGTCTGGATGTTGGGTAATGCAGAGTTGTTCTTTTAGTTGTGAAGGAAACAGCGAGCACTCTGGGGGACGAGGGAGGGTGAGTATTTTTAATTATCACGGCTGAGCGCACAGCACAAACTATAGCACTACACAGTCACCATGAAGGATGCAACACACTCCATATTACGTGGACCATCTCTGCTCCCCCTATGGGTATACGGTATCCCGCTGCTGTCACAAAGCGCTTCACACATCTGGAACAAACTAATTCTCGAGTGTAAAATCTGATATTGCAAAACACAATTGTTCTCTACCTGTTTTGTAGGATATTGGTGTCAGCTTTATTTCTATTTTTACTACATCAGATTTCAGAATTCAAATTGTTCCCAGAGCTGAAATGATTGGCCGATTAATCAAGTAGCCTCTAAAAATAAAAGTTGATCTGTGAATATCAATAAGGAATGGGCGTTCTCTGCAAAAGTCACCATTCGAAAGTCTAATTAGTCAAATAATCTGCGAAAAATCCGTTCCTGAGCCAGCGGTTAATTTTAGTAGGAAAGGCTGAGGTAACTAGAGCTTAAACAATTACTTGATTAATCGATTATTAATCGATTACTAAATTAATCGTCAACTATTTTAAAATAATCGTTAGATGCGGCTCTAGAGGTAACGCATAAGCATAGCTCTTCACGTCAGACAACATCGCTGCCAAACTATAAATATGTCATACATTGATACACAAACCACACAATTCTAAACGGCTACTTTCTCACCTCAAATTATCTTAAAACTAAATTCTGTGACAAAACAAAATTCTACTTCAATTGTGTCTCAATACATTACGTAGATGCCTCATGATCACATATATATACAGTCTGATCCACCTCTGTCTTACGTCTTGCAGACGGACCCTTCTCGTCTGATCTGATGCTGAACACAATACGGTGGTTAAAAATAAAACAACTAATTGATTATTTGATAGTCATGACCCATCCCTACTATCAATATCCAGATAAATGACAGATCATTTATCAAGACAATTGCTTTATTGCAAAAAGGAAATTAACAAAACAAAACCGTAAAAAAAAAAGGTGGGATTTGCACATCTACAGAGGGACATTCAGGACAATTCAATCTCCTAAATTGATTTCATATTTTATTACATCACCGTGATTGTTTTTATAATGGGAAGTTCAGCATCACAAAGACAACACACGATGTTGACGCTGATGATCAACATGTTTTGTCCCTGAGCTAAATGTCTAAATGCAGGAGAGAAAACAGGAAGTTCACCTGTTAGCACAAATAGACTGGGCTCTTTGTCGTTGGCAACCTGATTAGAAATTCACAGCACGGCGGCACCATTAGAGTTCAGAACACTTAACTCTGGTGGGTATATACATATATAAAAGCCTTAGGTACAGTCCCCTTCTCTTACATCTACACTCCCACTCTCTTTATGTTTCAAAAAGGTTCTGTTTTTTTATTATCTTTCATAATGACAAGTGTTTGCTGCACAATTAATGTGACACCACAGGCAGGTTTAATTCTGGTAATTTAAGCGTTCTAGCCCAGGGAGCCCTGTCGTATGGTAATTAAGCTGTGGATTCAATGCCAGCCAAAAGCAGTGACAGAGTGAATGGAGTAACCGCGACATCCCAGGAAACATTACCTGTACCTCTGGTGGCATCTTCATAGACAATATTAAAGGGTTTCCCCTATGGAGCCGTGAGCCAGCGTCATTAAAGAGGTGTTAAAATTGAACATGAAAATAACATGCCGCTGCTGTGAATGAATTAGTGAGGTGTATAATGCACTTTTTTTTGTTTTTTTTAGTTCACACTATGTGTCTAAGAGTGAACAGAAATCTGGTATGATGGTCAATCATTATATAACTCTCTCTGATGCCATCTGTTCACCTCAGCTACCACTCCGTATGAAGAGATGAAATCACTCATGCATGCACCATAAAAGTAGCCCGAGTCACTTCCTGTCTGTAAAGAGACAAAAAGGACACAAAACGATCAGAGTGAAGTGGAGGAAGAGTGTGAGGATGAGGTGCTACGAGGCTAAATTTCAATTTTCCGCCTCCCTTCTCTTCTCCTTTGATCAGCTCTTCTTCCCTCAACACTTGGTCACGCTTCAGTTCAAGCATCAGCGCTCACGTCTCCAGAACAGATGTGATTTATCAGGGCACTTCTTTCCGGCAGCCACCCACCTCTGCCCATCACTTCTGTGTGAAGCACATGCAGGTTTGATATTTCACAACATCCGCAATTAATCTCAAATCACATCCAGAAACAACTACACAATTATCTGCACAGAAATGCATACAAATTGCTATTCAAATATTTAATGTTATTATTCATCTTATATTTAAAAATTTGAACTCCAGCAGATGAGACCGAGTAAAAGTGATGCAAAGTTCAAGACGTGTTGCACAACAGGGGGACCGGTTACAAGATGCATTCACAGACCCTGGTCATTTTTATCACTTCTGCAGGATTTACATCATGATTTACATGATATTATTTGTGATACCATTTTATTTTGTTTGTTTATTTTTGATAATAAATGCACCAAACATTTGTTCAAATACAAAAAAAAAATCAAATACTAATGCCCATCCATAAAACAGATGCGAACATCTTCTATTATCAAGTTAAAGTGTTAATCTGATTAACTCAGAATGAGAGAACTGGAGGCAGATTACCAAATATGCCACTGGTTTTGAACTACAGTAGTCATTAACTCAAAATTCTTCAAATGTTTGATTGTTTTTGTTCTCTTGTCTTTTATGTCTGCAACTTGGCACTTTTATCTGTGCTTACTTCCCCGTCTTGGCAAAGTATTCTTTTAAAAATAAAAAATAAAAATGTAAAATATATTCCCATGTGCATGTGCATGAGCTAAACAACAAATTAATTAAAACAAATAAATAAACTTTAAAAACAGCTCCATTGCAGCACCAGTGGGAAACAACTCGGAAAGTGAAGAAACCTTGTTTTTGTTTAATATCAGTATTCAAAACAGAGTGGTGTTCACATTATTTCAAACTTTAGGATTATCTCATCTTTCTGATGGTGATCTGTCAAAAGACAGATATGATGGTAAAGCATGTCTCAAGCCTGCAAAACCCCTGCAGGAAAATAAATTGATGCACACAGGAAACGTAAAGTTAGATTATAGTCAAGACTGGAATTATTCTCAAATGTCATTATCCCGATCTAGTCCCACGTGGGACGCCACTGCCTCAGATCCTGGCCTCTCCACAAACAACAGAATCAGTGATAATACATATGCACCATACTTTCCCTCGAGGAAGCCTGTGTTGTCTTTTGAGGGTATGATATGCACGTTCCTATTTACAGAAAATAGAAGTCATTACTGTCTTGAAGTTGAACTGAACCCAGAGGTGCTGTTTTATTCAACTGAGTCATGAGGATGAACACAGTGTTGTGCTGATGTTAACCACAGGCGACTTCTCACACATAACGCATGCAGGAATATTCATCACCTGAGCATGTGTGATACACTACAGTATATCAGCGGAATAAATATCTACACATCTACTGTGCTGTAACTCCACGTTAAAAATGATGACCAGTCCTACATCCACGCACAATTGGAGAACAAAGCGTGGGCTTTGCTGGACTTTGCTGGTCTTTGCTGACAAAGCCTGAGTGAAACGATGTGTCTGAACTGTTCCCCGCTCTAGTGTGGGAGTGGGTGAGGAGCAGGGGTGATGCAAGCTCCAGCAGAGACAAATTCTAATTTCCCTGCTTCAAAAAGCGGACAAGCTCTGTAGTGTTTTCAGTTTTTTTTTCCTTTTTGTCCTGGCAGTCGAGGCTTTCCCTCTACTCTGCTGGTGAATACAACCTGACCCAGAGTCCATTGCGGGGGAGCGGCGAGCACAGACACTGCAGGAATCGCCTTCTGTTCAGTCTCTGCTTTTCTGTGGAAGTGAGTGTTGAGGGCGTCAGTGTGTGCCAGTACAACCCAAGTGGGTGTAGGGTTTCAGTGTTATACTACAAGTGCAATTACAGTAAGAGGATGATTAGGTTTGACGAAAGAATTTCCTTTCCAGTCTCATTGCTCTGTCCTTTCATCATCTGTTGGCATTACGTCTTTATCCCCGGCAGCTAATATAGGCTCTCGTGTCATTCACCCTTCTCTTCCTCACTTGTCATCATGACAAGCGCTCCAATCCTACTGACCCATTGTTCACCATTAGGCATTGACTGAACCTGCCACCAATCAGCACTAATTGAAGAACACAGCTATAATTAACCAGCCTTAATTGACACATCTTAATAGCCCTGTTTATCAAGGCTGGTATTTTCCACAGCATGTGATTGACTCACCATCTGATGGAAGACCTCAGTGCTCCACACAAGCAGACACACAGACACACACACACACACACACTCCCCCGGAGAGCAATTCATTGATTTAGGTAAACGTCCTATAGTCCCTCCATGATGTATCGTCATGATTTCACGCTGCAGAGTCATGAAGGACACAAGGAATTAATACTGAGACGTAATCCCACAGACTTTACATAAGATCAGATAGATCTGATGTGTACAGAGTCCGGAAAAAAATGAAACAAAAGGCTCTTAAGGCCTTGTGCCACAGGAGATTTTGTCGTATGACCACTGGGTTTGTGGTTCCTTTAAAATTTCAAGATCAACAGGAATTCAATGATGTTGTTTTTTTTAGAAAATAGCTCTAGTTTATAGTACAAATTCAGTCATTTGTAAAGGAACTAGAGAACACCTGTTATGCCTGCCCCACTGACTTGATTTGAAAGGTGTGAGAGACCACAGGCACAACAAACTTGGTGACTGTTTTCAATGGTTTTATCCTGAGAAAGCAGAGACTAGAGTCAAGACTCAGGACCACATACTTGGCGTTTCATCAAACAAATTCAGGGTGGAGAGTCCAGGGACTCAGGATCTCACAGAAATTTGCGTGATTTAACACAACTTCAGAATATATCAGAAACGGAGACAGACTGTCTCCATTCAATTCATGATATGTCTTGCAGGACACATGAATCTAGCAATAACACTGTTGCCATTAATCCACAAGTTTGTGCTCGTTCTCTACCATCCACCAGGCTTGGGAGACAGTCTTCACATTCATCCTCGTCGCAGTGTGGGCAACTCGGTCAACTCACTCTCACTGGTTATTGCGGGGTTCTGCTCATGCCCCAATCACTGTTCAGTTGTAAACACTTTTATGTTTACAACTGAACAGACACTTTGTGTCTGTTAATCCCTTACACTACGGGAGTCAGGCCAGATAAGACAGATCGGAAGACACGCACAATTGTTTGAAGGGCCAGATCATAATCCAATTATCCTCTAGTTGTAGTGTGGGGCAAGTTTCTTCCATTCTCTTTTCCACCCACCTCTCCTTCACCTCCACCAAGTGGGGTGAAAAGGTGTAGTGGCAATTCACACCATCATTCTCCAATTATTTTTTCTTAGTTTCTTTCACAGAAATCTTTGAAAATATGCAGGCTTCTACACATCCAAGATCCCAACAAAATATTCACCTCAATGAAATTAAGATAAATGAAATATATCATGTTTTTCATGGTTTGTGGTTGGCATGGATGCTATTACTGTCGAGTTTCCACTTTTTAACTTCATCCTGTGGTTATTTTCATGTTTAAAAAAACATTTAAATAAAATCAGTGGCATTTGGGGCAGGATACATTATTAATAACATCCCATTCAATCCCATTATAGCTGATTTATGACTCAACTCTGTGGGAGATAATTGAACAACCACTGCCTCTAAATGAAATGTGTGTATTTTACATCTGTTAGGATGACGGATTTGCGGCGCTGCAGAACAAGGGCGTCACAGCTGCACGAAGTCAACCAGCAATAAGCACAGAGGAAAGGATCACATCGAGCAATCAATAACAACCACACGGATATGTATGTGCATAAGAATGTGCAGAACATTAGCTTCTTGTCTAACCTTGTGGGGCAGTGTGTGCATGTGTGGTACAGAGTGACAGTGTGACTCACTGGGCCCTAGGTGGGCCTGTCAGGACTCCTCTCTTGCTGCTAAATGTTCCCAGTTCTGTAAACATAGACAAATGTGCCCTACAGGAGAACCTGCCGCTCTGTGGCTCCCCCATGCCTCAAACTAATGAATTTTTAAAGACAGCATCTATCAAACCACAGGCCAGATCAATAGGCCACGAAGTGGATTTCATCAGCGCTGTGGAGCGAGGTTGCATACACACATCATCACTTCCACCTGGGTATCTTGTCAAGCGGCTCAATAAGACCGAGCTTCGCGTTTGGTCTTGGTTGAAAGCAGGGCAGTCTACCAAAAACAGAGTGATATAATGAAAGCGGCTCCAGCAATAGAATCAGACGATCAGGGAGAATCACAACACCTCCTCTCTACCCGGGACTCACTGAATCATGGGTGATTAGCAAGTCTGACGACTCACTGCGTCACCACATGAGTCATGGTCAATCACTGATTTCAGTCTTTTAACCAAACACTAAGGTAATTGTGGATACAGATTCTTGTCAGAAGCACAGCTGAGGAGATATGACACGCCAAAACTTGATTTTTCCAAGAAGGCCACATGGACAACAGAACAACAGATAACAAAAGAACACACAGATACAAACTCAAAATCAGTGTTTGGAATCACTTTGATAAGCTTATTCAATGTCACAACATTTATTTAACTCCACGGATGTATCAATTCATTTTTCAACAAGATCATGTATTGGTGATGAGAGTTGGACCACTCTGGATCACACTAGACCAGACCAACTGAATCAACCCCAATTCTGAAACACTGCTTGTACACAGGCTTGTACAGTGAGCACTGAGCAAAAATATTAGAGATAGATTTTCTTCCTTTACTTTTTTTTTGGCCAGTTGGTGTATTTGTCTTTGTGTGATCATTGATTGGAGGGAGGAGACAGCAGGGGACAGAAAAGTAAAGTGTCCTTGCAACAAAAGGCTCCAGGCCAGTTTGGTTACCCGGTGCCGACTAAACCACCGGGACAGACACAGACACATTTTCAGCACTTTCTTTTCAGACTTGACAGATGGCGGCTGCAAATACAGCTTCACAACATTCACGGAGGAAGAGAGAGAAAGGGGGCGATCTTTCCATTGATGACAGAGCCACATAAACTTATTTTCTTGGTATATAAATACAGCTTTTAAACAAATAAAAATATAATATACTGTATATATAATATATTTATTGACTTATGACATCCTTTAGCATCCTAAAATGTCAACAGGCTCTCTTAACTACGTTAAACACTGAGCATGAGGTAATCCTGTGTAACCTGAGTATCTGAATTTTTTCCTTTTCCACAGTTAATGTCTTTTTAGCCCCTGTGCCTTCAAAAATCAAAACAAAACAAAACACAAAGTTTGACACAGACTTGTCCGACCGCCTAATGTGAAACTGAAAGCATCTACAAGCACCTCCATGCTTGAAAATCTGCGGAAAAATACTTGAAACAGGATGTGACGGAATATTTACGCACATATTTACTCCCGGTCTATTTGCATGGGATTAGTATTACTTGGGGTACTTTTTCTGGACCTTTTTACCCCGCCTGTAAATATAATCCTGTCCAAACAGGGCTTCAGTTATTATCTATAGTCTTATCCACTTCATTCCTATGGCCCATGATACATTTGAGCAAAATTATGCAAATTATGTCCACAAATTCCATCGCTGCACCCTGTCGCTGGTTACTGGGCGCTCAAGAGCGACTGTAAAATATAACATCTAGGAACATCACATGTAAAAACCTGAAAAGAGAAAGCGCGGTCATTCACTGCCTTGTTCAGCACAGTCCATTCTGCAGTGTAAAAGGAACACTTAAAGTGTCGATATAGGCTAACACCAATTCTGACTAGAAAGCGATACAATCAGGATTTGTGTATTTAACTCAGCTAGTGTAAACACAACACTACTATTAGACCGCTTCACTGTGTATAAATATCCCTTTAAATGGAACAGTGTCAGTATTTCCCACATAGTAATAAAAGTGAAGAATTAAATTGCTGTAAGTTGAGCTTCAGCTCTGAAAGTTTCATCCGTAATAATTTCTCCAGTAGCGCCTCCAGGAGAAGGGTGGATAATGACAAGGCACCATATGAAAATGTCAAAAATAATGTAAGAGGGTCACTTGGAGCGATAAACTGACAGAGAATCAGAACCTTAATCTGCAGCTCATAGTTAAGAGGCCTGTCCACAGCTCTATCATTTACCTGACAGCTTTCACGCAGTAATTTACAGCCACAGTGGGCAGCAGTTTTCACAATAAAAGCACCGCTAGTGACCGTCAGGTGAACACAGTGGAGCATTTATTCATTTAGAAGTGCTTGTTATGTTTTTTTCAGGACAACAAATGAATGCGACTCATCAGTGACCGTTTTTAACATTCAGTCTGACAACTGTGCGACGACTGTATATTTCAACTTGGTCATTGTAGACAGTGAGAAGAGCAGACACAGATGACGCACGGTAATCATTACAAGTATTCACACTCCGTAGAATATGCAACAATCTTTAAAGCATCGCAGCAAACTAAACGCATGTATGCAATTTAATTGTAAAAACCAGTGAATGAGGCTTGTACCAAGCAGTTGGTACAATTACAGTGCAGTGACGTTTATGTTTATGTTTTAGATCAGGGGTTCACAAACTTTTTATACCACCTGAGAAAATATTGAGCTCTGGAAGTAACACCATTATCCCCAACGTTAAAATACAGTGGTGTAAATAGGTTGTGGAAAGTCAGCAACAGACTTTCGATAATTTGCTCACTTATCATCCTCCTGTGACATTAAATTAAGATGGAGCAAGATAAGGTGACACTAATTTACTTATTTATTCATTTTCATTATTTGTGTCATTTTCTATTTAAAATCCCCCAGTTCCACTCCGAACACATACTCTGGTATATACAGTAGGACAGTATTTCGAATTTTCCCTCCAAGTACCATCAGTGGAAGCGTCCGTATCCCTGGTGGTACACGTAGCACAGTTTGAGAACCATGGTTTTAGACTTAAAGGCTACATAAAGAGAACAGACAATGGCCAACAGAAAGGGTATTGCACTTATAACCCGAGAGTCACTGGACAGGCCTGGGATGATATGACCCTGAGGCTGACCTGATCAATCAATCAATCAATCAAAATTGATGTGTGTTCAATAATAAAAAAAATCTTATTCTAAATTGTGAAGAGTGCAGAAGATGATGAGTAAATCTCATAAAATAACACTGCAGAATATATTGTCATCACACAGTCACTACAATAAACTAACTATTAACCTGAATATCTATATAATGATCCATCAATAGTGGCTGCTACCATCAAATGTATGAATAATAGACAAATACTTGCACACATGCTCAAAAGCCGAACTGGCCTCCACCATCCTGTAATCTGCAGCAAAAGGAACAAAAGAAAAATGTTTGTTGTTTTTTCCCTCTGTTTGCTTGCCAAGCAGGAGGATTTCAGCAGCGCCAAGGAGATGAGGACAAGGAAAATAAAGAAACACGGCCGTTTGGCTGAATGCCTTGGGAAATCTTTGATTCTCAAGGACGTTTTTTTATGTCCTATACTCATCCAAGTCTCCACCCCTTATCTGAGCCCACCCCACCCAGTCCCACTGTATCGCGCTCAGTCACAGAGGGCTTCCCACAATTCCAGCTCAGCTGCTTATAAAATAGGAAGCCATGTAAGCCTTGGGAGCGGCAGGGATTGTTGATCCCTGGGGTTAAACTGGGAGGATTCAGAAAAACTCTCTCTCTTGTTTTGCTTTTTTAAAAACTTTATTTTAGAGTTCAAGCTGCTCTTTGCTGAAAAGTCCTGAAAGTAGAATAGATCATACTGGGCACTTGTTGGAAAGTGGAAAGTTCCATACAGGGTTTCATAAATCTTTTCAGACACATCCAATTATGAAATACAATGAATATGATTTAGTCCGTCATAGTTTGCGTCATGAGCACCAAGGTTCTTAAAGATATCGTCAAACAAAAGAATCCCGTTTGCTGTGCTGTTGTTCCATATAGCAAAGCCAACAATAAACAGAGTAATGAATATATTTTTCATGGAAATTTTCAACCAAGGCCATTAGATACAATGTGCATGTATTTACACTTTCCAATTTGTCCTCCACTTCTACATAAAGCTTTACAATGAAATGTCTTGTCAGGCAATACCTGATTACAACAGATGTCTCCATCCTCTTGTTCCCTCCTCGAACACTGCCTCTGCTCCTCTCATTTTTTTTGTCACCTCATGCCAAAATATTCTTGGATACACGGTGTACCCAGACGGAATTTGTTCTGCTCAAGTTAGAGCAGAGCACCTGACTCTCGTTTACTTTTGATCAGGGGTCTTTCACAGCTACATATTTGATCAAAAAAAAAAATCACATGCAAAAACTTGATTTTCAAAAGTTAGGTCCATTTGTATATAGACTCAGCAAAAAAATCTTTTTTTCTCTTTCCAATTTTCAAACGTCAGTAACGTCGCTAACCCAGTGAGCACAGGCCGTGGGTGGCGGTGAGCACTGTTCCCCAACCACGGGTGGCGAGTATTTTGTTTTGTATTTTTATATTTATTATATATTTAATTCCTCACGGGGATCTGTGTGTTTACACAACTAGTGCTGTCTGTTTCGGGCAGCGAGCACGGTGCATTCTGGGAGTTGTTGTCGTTCATCTACATGAGCCAAAATTAAATTTTTCTGCCTTTTTCAGCCAAGAAGGCACTTTTATTATTATTTCACATTTCCCTTCCAGGGTGTCATTCCTTCCCAGAAAAGTCAACCTCAATGTGACAGTTATCACTTATTGTGCAACAACGAAATTTCACTTAAATCTGCATTCATCAGTCATCATCTACCGCTTTATCCTCCACCAGAGGGTCGCGGGGGGTACTGTGCCAATCTCAGCTACATCGGGCGATAGGCGGGGTACACCCTGGACAGTTCGCCAGTCCATCGCAGGGCCTAAATCTGCATTATAGATGTTTATAGTTTAGGATTTTCCAGATGTAGCAGGCAGCCATTTACAGAATGAAAAAATATATTTGAAAAACTACCCTTCAGCACCAGACAGCAGAAAGAACAAATGTGGTAGTCATAAGTAAGACTTTAAAGAGCTTAAAAGTTAGACTGGAGTTAGTAGAGACTAAAAACAGAGACTAAAGAAATTTAGCCTTAGGGTGAACATACTGTAAACAACATTAGATACATGCTAATGTTGCTAAAATTAGTAGTGTAATGTCAATCATGTTACACCATATTGGTTTATTGAAACCCAAAGAGGCAATATGTGAATGAGAAGATGAAGCTGGGGAGGAAATGTGAGGTAGATCAATATCAGACTATAGGAATGACCTAAAGCACATACTGCTTTATTGTATATAGTCTAAATCGGACCACAGTTTATAAAATGGACATCATGCTGTATTGAAAAGAACCTGCAAATAGTAATTGAGACGATAAAGTCTTCAGGAAAATTAGAATTAGGGTAGTTTTCTTATCGGATTATATACAAATAGATTTCTTTTTGAAACCAGTATAGAATACAGGTTACAGACACTTTCACCTAGGCTTCCATTTCCAGACTTGGAGAATAACGTATGTCTTGTTATTTCTATACAGCTTCTGGTCAACGGTACATGATACACAGTCCATGATACCAATAATATCATTATACAAGACTTCTGTGATAATCAATATATCGCAAGACAATCATATAGCGATACCTCACAATATCTGTCTAACTGATTTCTCTATTTATTCAAAACAAAATGCATAAAGTCTATGTATTGAATGTGGATGGAGCATCTCTTAATTAATTGAAATGTTGACATTTGCCCTGGTGTATGGATTATTGTATTGCATGAGGAAGGACAACGATACATCACCAAATACTTTGACCCACCCATGTTGGGTCAAAGAACTTCTACTGTATTGCAGTAAGTCAGTTTAGTGCAAAAACTACTAACTGTGCAACAAAAAGATGCACTAGCGTAAAGGAAAGGAAACTAAATCCTGCAACATATGTCCACGATGTCACTTTGTCCAAAATTACATGAAGGTCATGACCATTACTACAGGTTAGGCCAAGAATCAGAAATCATATTTAATAGCGTTTAAATGTTGAAGCTGTTATAATCACTGACCTTTTTGTGTTATCCTAACTTGTAAATGCTATTTTTATGACCAAATTCAGCAATGACTCAGTCCTGTACACCACACACAACACCATCACTTGAATCATAGGGCGCTGGTTAATTAAGAAATCAATTAATAAAAACAAAACCATCTCTGATGGAGTTTCTAACCACACGTGCTTATTCAAGCTCAAAGCAGATGAACAAAATCGATACGTCAAACCTCCAGGTTTAACAGTGCCCATGTAAGACAGGTGATGCTGAACAAATCAGTCTCATGTTAAAATGCAAAAAATATTTTAAACTTGTTCTTACCTTTTCCTTGAACCAATTATTTTTATCGAGTTGTCCAATTTTCTGCTGCTGATGCATGTTGTTGTGGTTCACCTCCAGCTTCACAGTGCTGATAAACACAGAGAAAACAATCACCTTTTTTCTTTATTCTGGGAAGCTTTACCACCCCCATACCACATAAGATGACCACAGAGAGAGCAATATGGGAGCTTCAACAACACTTCTGCCAGCAGACAGGTCAGTAATATTTTTCAGTATACAGTTGAATGACTTTGCAAGTATTTCTCTTTCAAGCGAGCATATTCTCATTTTCCTGTCTCGATTGAAGGCAGCAGAAGATGATGGAGAGAATGAAACCAACCAAAGTATGAGAATAGGCTGAAAATGTTGCTTTCATATTGAAGTATTCACGACAGCATCAAATTTAATCATCAAAATAATAAGACATAACACAGCAAGAAATTGCCAAAGTTGATTGATTTTCCGCTTAAATAACCACACCTGCCAGGAAGGCTGAGGGAAATATGTTTGTGTAGCCTGCCACCCTGTCAGCAACAAGCATCAAACACAAAGAGTGTTGTCAAGCAGTGACAGTGAAGAATGTCTCCCACTGTCTCTGATTAAGGCACAACAAGCAATAGATCAATCATCAGAGAGCTGCTCCAGATCCACAGCTTCCGCAAAGGCCACCCACAGCCCATCTGTTACAGGAAGACCCTCTTTCCTATGTACACAAAATGAATGCCCTTCTTCCCCGTGGCCTGCACAGAGCACGCAGATGTCACGGAACACCACAGGGGCCGTAAACCAAACCACTTCCACCCTGAACATCAATCAGCCAAAAACAGACAGTCTGAAACACCACAGATGAGCATCTATTCCCATCTCTGTTGAGTGTTTAAGATTAACTTCAGATAAGCAGATTTAACAGTTTACATGCAATACCAAAAGTGTCTTGATCTGACTTTCATTTAAACACATTGATACATGCGTGCATGTGTCGTCATCATCAACAACAGAGAACTACGGATGATTATCAGTATCAGTCCGATACAGGTCAAAGTCACTGGATCAAATATCGGAAAGATAAAAATGTAGTCCGGTAGAATACAAAAAAATCTCTATATCTCATTACTGTAAACATGTAAATAAACACCAGCAAAAGCATTTTAGCTGAGTCATGTTTGGGGCTGTTTATTTTCTTCTCCTTGGAAACTGTTCTCACTGGCCACATACTGGATACATATCTGATCTAGAACCACAATTTAACATGACACAAATCTGATTTGAAAATCAGAATTAATTATCGCATTTCCCTGACTAAATAAACTGAGTTATACAAAATATCTGGGTCATGTCAGCCCGGTAATCTGAATGAACTAGCTTAGTCCTTCTCCTTCATCGAGGATATTTCCATCCTTTGACAAGCACACTTGAGTGAGGAGACTTGTAAGGAAACCATGCATCATGTCCTACCTCCTGTCGACTGCAGGCCTCAGCAGCTGGCAGACAGGTTCACCAGAACCTAACAACAGATGGAGATTTTTCTTATGATCCAATCCATTGGATGCGATTAAGGATGCAAGACAAACCTGCCAAAACACTAATGACAGAGTGATGGCTGCTTAATATACGTCCTCACAGTGGAGCAACATCAAACAGTCAGGTGGAAACTTTGGAAAATGTGTTGCCCATTTGGAGAAAAAAACCAAAACACTGTTTCTTCCTCATTTCCAAATAAAGTGTTGCCAAGAATGCTGTAGCTTACATATTACTGCCACCCAGTGGTAAAACTAATTAAACCAATCCAACTAAGGCTGCAACGAAAATATCCTGTGAGTCAATCTGCATTTTCATTTACTACAGTGGCCTGGCCATTAGCACAAAATGTCAAACGATTTTTAAAAATTCCAGAACATATTAATAAATGTTGAGGCAAATTGACTTTTTCACTTCCATGTCACCGCAATTTAAATAAACAAAATGTTAGAAAACAGCCAAAAACAAAGCAGACATCTACAAGTTTCATTCAGTTAAATGACACGTAAGGTAAATAAATGCACATTTGTACCATTAGGAAGTTATAACTCGTGTTTTTAATACTAGCATGATTCATATGCATTTGCATATTTTCTATTAGTTTTGTTTTTATTTTCTTGTATGTATATGGCCCATGTGTTTTTCACTCTTTCATAGTTGTTTTGTTGGATTTTCAGCTATTTGTTTGTTATTTGGTATCCCTTTGTGTTAAGTTTCATATTTGTTGTGTTTTATTTTTAATCTGTGTGTCATTTAGTATGTCTGGTCATTTTTGTCATCCCAGTCTTTTTGTATGATTTTCATGTAGTTAGTATTTTCGTCTTTGCTGGTTATGTGTTTGTTTGGTCTTTTCAATCCTGTGTAAAGGTATAATTTCATTTCCTAGTCATTTTGTTTGACTATACTCTCCAGTGGTTTTCTATCACTGTTATTTCTAATCTCTTTCTAGTTGTTTGTTTTTGGTTTTTTAATCTGTCTTTGATATCTGCTGATAAGTACGATTGTTTTGTTGGTCTGTATTTCTATATAGAAAAACCTATGTGACTTTAAAACAAGATGAGTTTAAAACACAAAAGGTTCCAAGAACGTTAGCCCATGTTCTCCTGTGGTTAGCTAAAACCAAACCAAAAACGAACGTTTCGAGAACGTTCCCTCAGGGCTAAACTTCGCTTTAAGGTTTGAATTCATTTATTGGTAAATTAGTAATTGAACCATTGGCTTTAAACGTGTGTTTACATGAAGTAACCTACCTACGTTAATGACCACATCCTGGGTTATTGTACGACACCACGTCTTCTTAACACTGAACGTTAGCTTAAGTGGCAGCGCGGGCACGCTTTGCGCCCATTAATTCTCCAGTGGTAGAGAGGAGGAGAAGCGCGTGCCCGCGCGCAGACATAGCAAGCAGCGGCGAGGCGCGCGGCCGAGTGTCTGCTGGTGAAGTTTGTTGATAATGAGTTTTTTTTTTTTTCACAGACAGCTAATGGACCGCTTCTGTGCGCGTTCACGGCGCGTTCTCCAGGTTTTGGAGATGTCGGCGCCGTCTCCGCGCTCCGCGTGTCCGAGGCAGAGTAAACTTCTTTGGCTCCTGAGAGGAATTCAGACAAAAAAGAACAAAAATGTCCAGGTAAGTCACCTAATAACACATTCACAGTGCTCTAGGTTTGACATGTGAACGTTTAAAGTGTGAATTGCATGTATATAGAGTCCGTGTTTTCAGGTTTTCAAGTTCTTTTCTGAAGAGGGAAGCGTTAACTATTAGTGAACATTTCTCTGTGTGTGTTCTTATTCATATTTCATTTGTCTGATTAACACACAACACAGTTTTCTTCACGTGTCTTTACAACAACCACTGTTTAACTTTTCAGTCTGTATCAATTATTTTACACACATTTGCTCCTCAGCACACAAACTTTTGTATAAAATATGTTGTTATTACTCCAGTGGTTCTGTCATTTATCATCTCGCTCTTTTAATTTAGTTTTTTAGTTTATTTTGTAACAACGCCTCAAGTCTCAAAACTTCAACACAAGTCTACCTTTATGTACAAATGAAGTGACTTGTTTTTTTATCACCTGTTCCACTTTTATATTTTTTCACCTAGAGCTAATAAACATTTGTATTTATAGTTATATTTAATTATATTTCCTTTTACCTCCTCTACAGTGTTTATTTCATTTATTTGATCTGGTTGCTGAGCTGCTATAAGTTGCTCTCACACGTATAAAGTTTATTTTATACATATACATATATATAATGTATTGTCTGTATAGTATGTCTCCAATCCTATCCAACTTTATTTATAAAGCACTTATAACAACCACACTTGGACTAAAGTGATGCACAGAATAATAAGTCAACACAGAATAAATAAAAAGCTCACACAAGACAATAAAAGACACATAAAAAACAACAAAAATAAGTAAAAATGTCTAATTAACAATGGTTGTGTACAGCAGCTAATGATTATTTTTTTGTATATTAATCAAGAAAATATTCACATTTAGGGGGCTAAAAATTCAGTAAGATTGTTTTAATTATAAAAACCGAACAATCGTTTATCAAAAACAGTTGATGGCTACTTTAGTATTTCTATCTTTAGCCAATAGCAAACAGGAGTTTGACATTTTACATAAAAATGTTGCAGGGTAAGGAAAAGGTAATTGTATTTCTTTGATTGTGAGTATCATACGGTAGCTTTTTCAATAAAGATATTTGGGGGAAAAAAATGTTGTTGTCAGGGTGTTAAGAGTTAGAGGCAACTTATGTTTAGTTTTTCCTTCAATTTTGATATACATTTTTTCATAATCATGAGCTCACACTTACAGACACACACTAAAGGATGAACAGTGAGTGGCCTTGTGGACTTTCTCTGCACCCTAATATCACATTGTTTACTTTTATGTGTTTCCTGTTAGCCGTGAGGTTTTTACAGCTTTGAGGAAACCAACAGCCCGTGAAAAGACGCCGAGTTACAAAAGCTCCCAGGCATGAGAGAGAGCGAGAGAGAAACAGGAGAAATCCCTGTATGATACGAGGCGAGTGTAACACACATTAATCTGATTACAGAATTACAGCATTCCACGGCTGAATCTCACATAATCGCCTGGGCAAAAATACAGGTTTGCAGTGATGTACAGCTCCTCTGTGTATAATTTATTAGGAGATATGCCTCCTCTGCTTTGAAAATGTCACGTCTAATTACAAATCAATTATACTCCGTTCCAAGAGCTGTCACAGTATCCGACAACAGCTTTCCTTTACACACAAGCAGTCAGGTGGGGCAGGGCAGGTTAATGAGTGACTAGAGTGAGCAGGGCGCTTGTATTCTTGACACTCACACACACAAGAGAAGCTAGAAATTAAACGGCAGATTTATCCAAAAGTAGCTCAGCCATGGACTAAACAGCAGGTGTAAGAGGTCAGAGTTCACGCAGGGTTTTTGTTCTTGAGATTTGCTCGTGGCAGAGGTCGAGATTGTGTGTTTAAACGCAGTTTTCTAAGTTGGATGTATGTTGTTGTGCGAGGTTATCTGAGTGTAGGAAAGAGTGTGTCTCCAGAGCAGACTGAGGGTAAGTGCACTTTAGAGTTTTATGTCCTCAGATAAAGATTACGTGTGTCGTGTAGGTGTGTCGTTCTGTATTTAAAGACGGACCAAACACTGCTCATAGCATTTCTCCTCCACGCAGACCCTAAAAAATGCAAATTTTGGAAATTTCTCGCTGTGATGTCTTCAAGTGCGGAGATATCTTCACTCCTCTCCAGTTCGATGTCACCCAATCAGACTGAAACTCCCCATTTTTACTCTCTCCTCTGCAGATGAGGACCTGTCCATAATCGAGCTCGGACAATCATCCGCCCCTGATTGGTACTCTTCTCCCTTTTCGAGGAGTTTCGCCGCCTGCAGCCGATGTGAGATCTGTGGTCGCCATGGAGACAGTGGTGATCGTAGCCATTGGGGTGTTGGCCACCATTTTCCTGGCCTCCTTCGTCGCCCTGGTGGTGGTGTGCCGACACCGCTACTGCCACCCTCATCATCTGCTGCACCACTTTGACTCCAGGTCAGTAAGTCAAGACAAAGACTGGAAATTTGAGTCGGAGAGAGGAGTTTTAATTTATTGACCTCATCAAAGTTATCAAGCTGCTGCTAATATTCAATAGTAGGACTGGAACAGTTACTCAATGAATCAATTATTAATCAGTTACTAAATTAATCGTCAACTATTTTGATAATCGATTAATAGGTTTGAGTGTTTTTTGTTTGTTTTTTTGATTTTTCAGCTGCATTTTTTGGTTTATTTGCTCAATTTAACAAAGAAATCATTAAAACGCAATCATTTTAGTTTGTGGACAAAACAAGACATTTGAAAATGTCGTCATTTCAAGATTTGAGAAACACTGATCAACATTTTCTGGCATTTTATGGACCAACCAATTACTCAAAGAATCGAGAAAATAATCGACAGATTAATCGATGATGAAAATAATAATAATAGCTAGTTGTAGGCCTAGTAACCAGGCAGTAATCAATGAAGTTCATTTTCTCTGTTTCGAAAGGAAACATTAAAGATAAGGTCATGGCACTAAACAAAAACAATGAAGTCATGTAGGTTCCTCTTATTGTCACATGAGTTTATCCATTCATTCATTCATGAGGCATTTTTTAATCTCTCTGTAAACGGATGAAGTTTTTACCAAATTATATAACATTATAGGGTGAAACTTAACTTAAAAATAGTATTATTAGTCTGTTAGGGGTGATTTTTGGGGATTTATTGTCTTCCTTCCTCATGCAATATAGTAATCAGTACGCTGGGACAAATATTGATATTTAAATGAACAAATTAAGGTGCTCTAAAGTAAACAGTCCTTGTCAGTTTCACTCACTGGGAGGTACTGCTCAAATAAATGAGAGACAGAAGTTACCTGGCTGAAGAGGAGGGAGTTTAGAGTGGGATAATGGCAGAGAAAGCTACGTTAAGAGATGCTCCATCCACGTTCAATACATGGACTTTATTAACTTTGTTCCACACTGTCTGCCTGTTTTCTTCATTATAAGCAATATATTGATTATGACAGAATCATTGTATTGTGATATTATTGGCAGCGTGGACCATGTATGGTATCGTGAGGTAACCTGTGATTTCCAGTCTGTGTATAATAAGTAAATGTGTTACATACAGTCGGACACAGGGGCTAATTTTCCTTCCTCTGCTTTGACTCGCGGTGTGTCACAGACCCACTGTGGATCTGATTGGAGCCATGGAGACTCAGAGTGAACCGTCGGAGCTGGAGCTGGACGACGTCGTCATCACAAACCCGCACATCGAAGCCATCCTGGAGAACGAGGACTGGATAGAAGACGCCTCGTACGTCTTGGCACAAGTTGATGTCACTTCTGTCTGTGAGACTATTGTATGTCATACATTGTAATTGCTTGATTCTCTTATGTTTCTCCAACAGTGGTCTGGTCTCTCACTGCATCTCCATCCTAAAGGTACAGTTCAGGCATTTCCAAGTTACAAGTATATTATTTTGTCATCGTGATGGATTAACTTCATTGCAGGACCGAAACACTGTTTGTCCACATGCAGATTTGCCACACTTTGACGGAGAAGCTAGTTGCCATGACGATGGGCTCTGGGGCGAAGGTTAAAGCGCCGGCCAGCCTCAGTGACATTATCACTGTGGCAAAACGCATCAGCCCGAGGTGATGCTCACACTTTAACACATGTCTCTGTCACGGTCTCACTGACATTAGCTAACCTGCCTCCTCCTCCTCCTCCTCCTCCACTGTCCTGTCACACAGGGTGGATGATGTGGTCAGATCCATGTACCCTCCTCTGGACCCGATCCTCCTTGATGCCAGGTAATCACATCTGTTCCTCCACCATTAGAGAGGATTAATAGTGAAGACTCGCTGCTGCATTTATTGATCGGGAATCAGGAGGAAGCTGGAAATGATTGATCCTTAATCTCTAAAAGATAAACAAACGACGTGATACAGGGTTGTTAAATTCCTCTGCTAGGAAAACAATGAGGTTTGTCAATCACTCATATATTTAAAGCTGCAGTATGTGTCTTTTAGTCGTTTTTGTTGTCGATGTGAGTGACTGACTGAGGGAGCGTTTGTTTGTATACAGCAGCAGAGCAGGGGCTGGCGGGGACAAGCACTACTGAAACCTATCATGGGCGCTTCTTTGCGTTTTCAGTTAGACTCCAACATGTCTGGCTTTATTCGGGCAATGCTGCTGTTGCCTCCGTCTGTCTTGACATAAAACAAACCACTTCCTGTGTGTAGCGCGGGAATATTGCCAGGTGACATGAGCTCGAAACACTGCTTTACCGAGACACGCAGAGAGTGTGTGTGGAGCTTAATTAGGATATAGGACATTTGCTTATATTTAAAATCTACAGCATTACCCGTTCTATGCCTTAAATCAAACCCGTTCCTTCTCTCCAGGGCCAACGCTCTGCTCCTCTCAGTCAGTCACCTGGTGCTGGTCACCCGCAACGCCTGTCACATGACGGGCAGCATGGACTGGATCGACCAGTCGCTCCTGGCCGCAGAGGACCACATGGTGGTTTTGCGTGAGGCGGCGCTGGCCTCTGAACCGGAACGAGGCATACCTGGAGCTGAGGCACAGAGAGAGCAGGCCATTTAGAGCTGACACTGACAGCAGCAGACAGACAGACAGACAGACGGCCATGAAAACGGGTCTGTTTTGTCCTTGAGCTGCTTTCCCTTTCTACATTTCTGGACTCTGTTTATTAACAGGCAAATATTTGGTTAAATATTTTTCCAAATAGTGAAGTCTGATGAGTAAACAGGCTTGGTGGTGGATTCAAGGACTCGATTGTCCATTTGAACACAACTTTAGTTTTTTTTTACCATATGAAGGCTACAGATGATCTCTTATTCACTAAAGATTCCGTTCATTACCGACAGGCAAATGTGACACGTCACATACAGAGTTTTCTTTTGTCTGTAGCGGAACAACAGATGTTTTTTTGGAGGGGAGTTGTTCTGCTAAAGATGTAAGCTGCCTGCAAGTGAAAAGGGCCTTTGGAAATTTCTTCTTGAGTGCACCATCACCCAGCAGTGAGCCTAAATCCAATCTCTCTTGCACTGCTCAGTCACATGGAGGCTTAGTCAGCTAATCCATTCTGGGGAAAATAACACCCAGTTAGCCAGGGAGCTCCAACTCAGTGGACCAGTGAAAGGCTAACCTGACATGTCAGCATGGCATGTGGATGCTCACAAATGTCCCTCTGATACATTTATAGCATATTATCTGTGTTTTTGTGTGTTTTTTTTCTCCTCACATTCCAGATGATTAATGTGCTTGTGTGTCATCGCTTTTTGAATTATGATTAATGACAATCTGGTATCTCCTCCTGTTGAAAGTTATTATACGAGCAGTATGAGTTAGCCGAGCACTGTGGTCCAGAGTAGAAGACATGAGCATCTATCGAACATGTATACTCATGTCAGATGATACCGATATCACAACCTCAGGAATCTACCGATATCACGTCAATATCAGTCTGAGTCTTCTTCTAATCTTTTCTTGCAAACTGCAAACTGAGAGGTGTAATCACAGTTATTTTATACAAAGCCTGTGTGCCGATACATTTACCACAGCCATTTCAAGCTATTTCAAAGACATCATTCTCCAACTGTGTGACAAAGAAATAAGCATCAGACCATACAGAGACTAAGTATCGTATCAGCTCATCCCTTAACATAGTCTGCCATTAAAATGGAACTGGTTTCTCACTAAGAAAGAATTCTAGTCACATTAATGTTTCAGTTATATCATCAAATCAAATTATTAGGTAGAGTTATGTCCTTTTTTTAAATATATATGCAAGATATTAAGTCAAAAAAAAACAGTGGCTTAATCAGTGGATTATTTTACCAGTTAACTGATTTGTTGTTGGTTCCATAAAATGTCAGAAAAAGAAAATTCAGCGTCTCCCAAAGCCTTAAAAAAACAACGATGACCTCAAATGTCTTGTTTTGTTCACAGACATTATCAGTTTACTAAAACACATCAAACCAATTCATCAATGAATTTAGTAGCTGATAAACACATTTAAACCATGGTATGAAATGTAATGTGGTTTTATCTACATGTGACCTACAAGCGCATCATTTGTTAGCACAGGTGATGTTTTTCCGTCATTAACTTTGTACCGACACAGTTTGTTGTGTGTGTGTTTTTTTTTCCCTGTTACGAGCGTGTTTTGAACAGCGTGTTGATTCAGGTGAAGCAGAATGAGCGTGTTGTTTTGGACCAGAGGGATGTTATTGGAGCATGTCTTCCTGTTCCCTCATGCATAACTATTAGTGAATCCCTGTGGAGCCTTAATAAGGCATTTACCCACAGCCACTGTGAACACATGGGCTCAGGGTTACGCCACACATGGCACAAACCTTTGTAAACTAATGGCCGGCAGACAAATGAACACATGAGCGCATCGCGTGACCCACAATTGTCTAAAAATGCAAATATTGTGTGGTCACAGTGTGACAATCATTATGTGAGGAAGAAGAAAACGGCACTTAATAGTAAATCAGAACCTAAAAGTGGTAAGCCTTTTATTTTTAATTTTCTCTTGTTTAATTTGTTTATTATTAGCACTGATATTTTTATAAGCACTCCCGTGTTTTCTCATCCTTATTCTGCAGTTTGTTACTGATGACCTTTGACTCCCACACACTGTTTTTGTCTTTTTCTTCACTGATTTTGTACAGACTTTAGCTCTGGACAAAAGCTACAGAGAAATCCATGTCTGATAAAAAGTCCACACATCATACTAATCTGACATAAATAAAAGTGGATTTTTTTTTTCCTTCTTGTTTTCATTATGTTGTGATTAGTCCTTTTGTGCAACAACACGGTGGTAAAAACCCTTTTGTCTTCTCCTCTGGAAGAGTAAGTGTTGGCAGCAGCGTTGTCCTCATCAGTCTGCCTCCACATGCAAAGCAACCCTTTGCTTTTCCTCGGATCAATTAGCTTCCAGCTCAGAATGGAGGCGTGTCTTCATCTCTCTTCATTTCCAAAACAGTCTGAAACATAATTGTGGTGAGGAAAAGAAGAACCAAATCACGAAATAGAATATAAATGCTTGGTTGAGATAAAACTGTGTCATGCAAATGACTATAAACATTTAGAGTTGTCATGATTTCATTTGTAAAAAAAAAAAAACCTGGTGAACACTGCAACCTGCTGGTGGAATTACAGTACTGCACAATGCTGCTGCTGCTCCTGCTGCTGCTGTGTCAGTTTACCTGGAAGTCCTGGTCAGACAGATAGACGTCCAGCTGCTGTGGGTTCACTCCTTCAGGTAAAAGGTTCTGCAGCAGCTCCTCCAGAGGGTACTGGGTCCTCATGAGCTGGGCCAGGGCGTCCTGCACCAAGGTCAGCTTTCCTCTGTCTGTGTCGCCCTGACAATCATCAGAAACACCCAATAACATGTCAGTACAGATAATTGGTCGACTGAGTGAATTTACAAGACAGAAATGAATAAATATTAGATAAGCATTGCAGAATAAGTCACTACTTAATTGGGTAAGATGCATAATTTCTTCTCAATTTGTAACCACAGCATGTGACTCATTCATTTAAAAACAAATTATGGGTGTTTTGGAAGGCAAAATGTTTTTGTTTTTTAATATATTCCAAACACTAGAAAAATAAGAATAACTGATTACAAATAGAAAGTTGGATTTAGATCCTAATCTAAATCAAATCCACAAACTGTCACTGTTTTTAACGTGAATGAATGTGGACTAATTCATTTCTTACAACAACTAAACATAACAACAATAACAATAATAATAATAATTCATAAAGGACTTGACATGGAAATAGAAGGTGATAAGCAGCAAGGATAAAACAACATTAGGATAATAAAACTGTTAAAAGAAGATACATTTTCTTTTAGGGGTAAATATAAAGTTTGAAGGTTTTATACACACTTACATACAGCAGTTGATTGTGTGTTTGCTTGATGTACCTGTGTGTGAGGTCCCAGGTTTCTCTCCCAGTGAGGGAAGACGTTGGTGAAGGTGAGCGGTTCCGAACCCTCAAAGATGAGATAAGCCTGAGGTGGACGTCTCGGGTTCATCTCTGAGACGCAGAGCACAACAGCGGTTCTGTCAATTCATCCGAGCCCTGGCAAACGTTTAATTTCAACGCCACTGTTACTGTATTTCTTCCGTCTGCCGCCTCATACCTTTGCAGTACTGCAGCGCCGTCTGCATGGCACACTTCCTCTCACTGTTCCAGCGGCTCCAGGCCAACGCTGAGCTCTGAGTCTGCTCAGGCTGACCCCGCTGCCACAGGTACACCTCCAGACGGTTGTCAAGTAAGAACAAGGCTGGTGGACGGACAAGAGAAACACAGAAGACCTTTAAATTGATTTAAATGTTCTTTTTGCCAATGGGGTAAAACTAATTTTACTTGACCAGAATTCTTAAAACTAGCTTGTAAATCTGTAGCCACTTCCTGACTGTAATGCTCCATAAAATGAAGAAAAACAGGCCAAAACCTAGACAGAATTTAAGAAAGTTGTCATTACACTCTGTCATGTAAGATACATTTACTTAAAATGAATCTTCCTTTACTTGATTAAGCTGACTTTAAGAATATATATGTTCGAATTTCACCTATTTAATACATCCTTAATAACTTTTAGTGCCTAACTTTCTTGCCAAGATTATTTTTTCCTTGTGGGCAAAAAATAAGCAACATTTTCCAGAAACAAGGCTTATTTTATTTAATTTACAAATACAGTTGGGTTTTTTTTGCATTTTATTTTTATATCTTTTATTTAAATGCAGTCTTTGGTACGTTTGTATTTGTGAAAGCAGGGTGTGACAATACATTGGACAACCACATAAACGACAAATAATAAATACAAACACAACAGACAGATGGAAACTAGACCCAATGCAGACAAGGAATAAAGCACAAAGCAGTAATAATTAGGCTTTAATTTATCAGCTGATTAAAGCGACTGCAGCTCAAAGAAAACAACTTCCTTTCTGCATTCTTAATTCACTTGAAGAACAGAGAACATAGAAAGATAAAGCAGACGTTAAATCATCAGGGACATGAATTAGTTTATCATTTTAAGTTTGACTTTAATGTCTCCGTGAGATGTTGGGCTTTTTGGAAGTAAATGTATACATTTCTTACTTACTTATATTTTATAATGTTATAGTCACTTAAACCTTCAAGCTCAATGTTATTTACAGCATATTTAAATGTGTACTGTGTGTATTTACATCGTGTAACAACAGATCTAACAGTATGGAGCTGTTAGAGAATAAGAAACAAGTTTTTGTGTGTCACTGTTACACATCGGACATGTTTGCTCTCACCTGGCTGTGGGACAGAGAACAGACTCTCCTGGACAAACGGCATTGCCGTCACAAGCCCCGGCAGCCGACATGGACTCTGCAGCTCTTCCCCCTGAAATCTCCCAGAGGCGGCACTCAGATGGAAGAGACGAGGAGTGAAGTTATACTTCCCTGGATCTGACAGGAGACACACACAGACAAAGTGAGATGAAAGGAAGAACCAAAGAAAGAAAGAAAGAAGGTAAGTGTTGGTTTCTACCTTGCAGCATGCAGTCATAGGCCTTCCTGTCCATGTGTCCCAGTGCTGTCCAGAAGTCTGCCGGCTCTGAACCCTCCTCTATCGCCTCCACTTTCACAGGACAGCTTTTACTGAGACCCAGCTCCGGTGGACACCTGATACACACAGAGACACAGCAACAACACACACCTCAAACATAGAAAACCTTTAAAAGTTAATCAAGTATATGTGATTTACAGTCTCGTATAAAGTACCTTAAAAGGATATTTGAATAAAAGTACAAGTATCTTACCAGAAAATGACTTTGGTAGAAGCTGAAGTCACTTTTTTAATAATATTACCTAAGTAAACGTCTTAAAGTATATGACATTTACTGTACTTTAGTACCAAAAGCAATTTAAGTAAAAGTAAAAGTATTCAAAATGTAAGGAGGATTGAGCCATGGTGTCTCAGTGGTAGGATGACTTGTCTTTCAACTGGAAGGTTGTGGGTTCAATTCCTGACTCTGCTAGTCTATATGTGTCCTTGTCCATGTCTTCTTCTTCTGATTTTATTTGGTAGTAACGAGTAACAAAGATAGTTAGAGGAAATGTGTTGGAGTAAAAGTAAAAGTTGTTAGAAATAGAAATAACAAAGTAAAGTACAGATATGTGATTTATGTACTTTGTTACATGACAACACTGGTGACTCACAGTTGAGTGAGGCGCTCCACTGCCCTCTTGCTGACCTCTCTGGTGCTTGCCTGGGCTTTACAACCAGTCCAGAGGTACAGCACCCCCTGCTGGCAGTTCAGCAGTACAACAGAGCCCCTGGAGCGCAGGCCTGCACAGCAGCAGTCCACCTCTAACAGCGATCCTTCCTCTGGCAGCTCCCCTCGCACACAGAACAGACGCCACGCTGCCACAATTAATGCAGAACATGTTAAAAAAAAACATGAAAAAATAAAACAAGCAGAGAGCGAGGGAAAAATAAAAAAAGATGAGATCACTGTACCTGCATTAGTGGAGGCTTCCTCGCGTTTGCCCCTATGAATGACCAGGCCTCCCTGGAAAAGCTGCAGGAAACAAGGAGGCTCCTTCCCCTGAGGTACAAGCACCTGCAACCACACAACAAACAAATGACAATCCTCGGGGGAAAAGTGGGATTTTCATACAGGTAAAAAAAACAAGATTTTTAAGGCCACAAAATATGCGACCAGGTTCTTAGTGGCAGAGCAATCACATACACAGGACAATCGTCTTGTCAAGCCTAAATCATGATGGTTGCAAAAACACTTTTGCCAAATTCTTTACAAAGATCTCCAAACATATTAAATATGGCAAGATAGTTTGTTGAATGGCATTTTATTGTGTGATTTTAAGACCTCTGAATGCCAGATTTAGGTGTACATTTTAGGATAATTCAGGCCTTATTTAGGGGGCAATCAAATTTAAAATCAAGGGACACGTAGTTATAGTTTATTTCAACAGTGGTTTTTTTTCTATTATATGTACATATCAGATACTTACATTTCATTGCATATAACAGATGTCTATTTCCTTTCCTTTCTTTCTTTCCTTTATTACTTTAACTATTTATCTATTTTAACTATTTATCTGCTTCTTTTGACTTTTAACTCGGCATTTGTGTGGACAGCAAAGAAAAACTTTCATTGCACAGAGAAACGTGTTTTCTTACTGCACATGTGACAAAAAACTCTTTGAATCATGAATCTATTTGAGTAAAATGATCACAAGAGTGAGCGATAGTTTTTTTACCTGCGACTCTTCCAGGTTGTTCATACCAATCGACAGGAAAGCAGCGGTGTCACGTCCACTGGCGCTGGAATGACGACCGCGCCACAGGAAGAAGGCGGTGTTTTCTTTTTGCGATGGACCAGAGCTACATTCATCTGAACCGTTCATCTCGTCTGAAACACAAAACAGAGAAAAAAGTCTTCACGTTTCATACGAGGCCACTGCTGCGCATCTTTTAGTTTGATTGGATTTGACATCACAAGAAACCAAAAACAGGGAGTTTGAAGGCTGAGAATGTTGTTCTGAATGACACAGACCGGCAGCACTGACGCTGTATGTCCAGCGGACGACGTAGGCGTCTCCCTCGTGAAGTTGTCCAGTGCTCGCCACGGGAATTTCACTGTCGTCAAACTCCTGCACGTGCCAGGTGTCCACCGCAACCGTTCCCAGCTGCATCCGAGGTCCACCCTCCAGCGTGAGGACGCCGTACCCTCTGTGGACGTCGATACCGCCCAGCACATTATGGACCAGACCGTCTCCTTCCAGCGACTGACCCGACACCAGGGCCTTAGCGTCACAGGGAGAGAGCAGGTCTGACGCTGGGGAGACGGACTGAGCTAGGGCTGGGACAGACTGGAGACAGAGAGAGACAGGGAGAGAGAGAGACATTGGAGGGGGATTAAATGTCCAGTGTAACATTTAGGTGGGTTACTACCAATAAGAATGTCTGCATAAGTGTATGACTGCTTAAAAATGGGGCAAATATCTTACACCGCTATGTTTCTAGAGCAGCCTGAACAAATAAACCAGCCAGAGTGTGCATTTTATATTTGTAACAGAAGCTTACAATATTAACAAGGAAGAACAACATCATCCATGGTACACTGAGGCCACT
The DNA here is from genome assembly GCF_019176455.1 of Solea senegalensis. Taxonomy (NCBI): domain Eukaryota; kingdom Metazoa; phylum Chordata; class Actinopteri; order Pleuronectiformes; family Soleidae; genus Solea; species Solea senegalensis. The sequence goes on from NC_058038.1 coordinate 8,550,521, forward strand.
GTACTTCCCTGACATGCTTGGGAAAGAGAGGAGAAGTTCTATGTTTGTTACAATCTGCAGTTGCACCATTAACTCTCACTAATTCTTATACACTGGACCTTTAAGTAGTATTATTTTAAACTCTAAAAAGATGTCTTTTTCCAGATGCTGATCATGGTAGTTTCTGATAATGACAATATCAACATATGATTTATTTTGAGATGAACCTGTGTATCGTTGTCCACTGAAGCAGCTCCCGTCCTGCCTGTGCGTCTGTCCGTCCAGTCTTTGAACTTCTCTCTGAACAGAGCCGTCTCATTGTCCTCTGCGAGGACACTGAACAGTGCCCAGCTGGGACGACCCTCGCCTCTCCTGAGGACAGACGCAGACAGGTCAGCGTCCACACTAGTTTTACAGGAGACCCAATGCAAATATGATAATGTCGAGTAAATCTACAGTGGAAATTGATACAACATGTTTCATTAGAGACTGAATCCACCATTATATCAACCTGCCTTAGTTTAGATGAAGAGGAATTTATCTCTTGTCCCTACACACACTGTTTATGGAGTATGAATCTAGGGCTGTAAACACTATATTGGTGCATACCATATCATATGTGGGTGAAATGTTTGGGTGTTTACATGTACAAAATGTATAGTATAACTACAGAAAACATGAGTGTGTATTGGCCACAAAAGTAAAACCATTTGCTATTTTTTTAAGTTTATATTCACTTGATCAAAGTAAAACCAGCTGCATTCTCACGAGTCATCATTGTGTAGTGCTGGGATTTCAACATGAGTAACAACCGTTTGTTTTGGTTTTACTGCAGAAAATGTAACAGTGTGTTCAGCAGTTGATTTCAGATGCATATGGAGGATACTTTCAGTTCACTCTCTGTCTCTGGTATCTGTTGGTTTTTTTGTGAAGCACAGGCTAAAAGCTTGACTCGTATCTTTGCCTGCAGCGTGGACTCACAGCTGTATGCCGGGGTTACACTGTGTGGGATCCAGTGGGTTGACTCGACAGTTGCTGTAGTCGTAAGCGCCGGCCCACACCTGGTGAGTCAGCTGGAGAGCAACGCTTCTGCTGCTGCAGGGAACATCCTGTCCGTGCCACAGGTACACCTCACTGCCGAAATCAAACACCAGGGCCTGCACACACACAGGCAGTTTAATACGATCCTACATTTTGTGAAACAATACGGATCAGACGGGAAACTCAGACCTCCGTGGAGCCCAGCAGGGAGACGGTGGGGATGGAGGCCCAGGCTTGTTCATGAGGCACCAGCCTGTTCTCCACCAGCCTGTACACACAGTTGGACTCTGCCATACCGCGCTCATACAGCTCATCCTCCTCTGGTGCACCAGCTCCTGGAAACAGAAAACCATGATTCACAGTTTCATTACTTAACCCTTAGAACACAGATCATTTAGGCTGCTGTTTTCCAGTACTTTGTTAAAATGTATATATACAGAGGCTATAAGAACAAACGTGCAATATAGAGTGTCTTAAATCCTTTTTTCCCGCACAATCTATAGGGAATCTGATGACATTTTATATTATATATTATTATATATATGAAACTTTATGAGCAAAAGGTATTACAATTGGAAATAATTTGTGAAATTTGAAAATATGCCAAAGTTCAAAGTTTGTTTGGCTCATTTTTACAAACAAAAATAAAAAAAATGTAATTAATGAAAAAAAAAGAAAAACAGTTTTTTATAATAATTATTATTTAAATATGCAATATAAAATGAATCATAACTTTGACTCAACAACACATAAGAAGACAAAAAAAAAACGCAATTTGGAATGCCTGAAGATATGACTAACAAACACACACCCCAGGATGTCCATATAAGTTGTATTATTCTTACGGCAACTTACCAAGAGTTTCACGCACAGATCTATGTGTAGTTTTTGCTTTCTCTTTAGTTGGTTTAATAGATGGACAAGCACTATTATCCTTTTTTTTGAATGATATGTAAAGACACTGACCTCTGTACTGTGTCCTTCCTCCCAGGAGGTTCCAGAATTCTGCAGCCGCACTGCCATCAGAGTTCAGACCCTCCTCCAGATGAACGACCTGCGAGGCGTGACAGCCGAGATCGCTGTGGCTCTGGATGAAAGACGCCAGCTCCAAACCCTGCAAAACAATACATTGTAAGATTCTTATGCTAATGTCCTCATACAGTATGAGACTGGATGGTAACAGACTAGTTAAAACTATGATGTTACACCTGATGATGATTCATAATTAAATTCTACATTATATAGCAATATACATATACGATATCTCATGTTCAATCCTGTTTATACTGCAAATATCAAGCTCATACTGTATACATTCTGGTAATTTCATGTCAATAATGTTCTCTTTTTTTACCTTTTTATAGTCTTATTGTGGATATTTTTCTATATTGTACATTCACAGACGTGAAAATGCATGTTTATTATTTATTACCTTTATCTTTGCTGCTGTGACACTGGAAAGGTCCCCATTGTGGGACTAATAAATAATAAATAACAAAAATAATCTTATCTCATCTTGTCTTATTTGTCACACTGTAATTGTTTTAAATGTATGTGTGAATCCAAGAATGAAATATCCCTTAGGTCGGCTGTATTTGTGAGCAATAATTGCATTTTACTATGTATAAAAAAATACTGTATATAGAAACATACAGTAGAAATACAGTTTTCTTTTTTACAGTATTTTACTGCAAACATTGCTCAAAATATGCAGTTTGTTATGCTTTTTAGGGGCTTCCAAACTCATATTTTATCAATGTATGCATTACATTGTGTTTTGTACAGTACAACCACAATATAATGAGACTTTAATTAAAAAGACATAATACATCGCAAACATTTCAAGCCTCCAAAAATGACTCTTAAAAATGTCTCTAAAATATCTATTTGCACATCTTATCCCTCTATAGCTTGAAATTTAATGCAAAACCGTCACATTGACGTCCTTGTCTCGCTGGTACCTTGGCTTTCTCTTGCTCGCTGGCAAACTCTCCACTCCACATCGCGCAGTGCTCCGGAGTGACCAACAGGAAGCAGTCTCCACTGTTCAGTGAGCGCACCGAGGGCTCCACCAGACGAGCCTGCACATGCCACCGTCCTGTCACCAAAGGCAGCTTTTAACGTTATATACCTGAACACACAGAGATCATACCCACACACACACACACACGAGAAATCACATCTTTCCTGACCTTTGATATGAATGAGCATCAGGCTGCTGAAGGGAGGGTGAGACATCTGAGCAGCATCTGAGGAGAGGAGGCAGTTTTCTGATGTGGCTGCAGAGGAGTTCTTACACTCTGTAGGAAGGAACACAAACACGGTTTGAGTGAACTTGAGTGATAGTAGTAGTAGTAGGTTTACAACACAGTAATAATGCATTCAACAATACAAAAGTAATAATTCTGCAGAAAATGTGCAGAATATCTAAAAAAAAAAGTAACACAAGAGTGAAGTAAAAATTGGATGGATGGATGGAAAACCTGAGGCTTCTCCAGGGCTGATAGTTAAAGCCAATCAGAAAGATAAGAAGGACTTCTTATGTCTTACTAAGAGCTTTAAAGTTCAATAGAAGGATTTTAAAATGCAAAAATGTCTCCTCACTCTTCTCAGCTTGTGCTCTCTCCTCAGCAGCTCTGTCTGCCATGAAGTCCTGCCTGATGTCGTCTCTGGCAGCGAGCGCCCTCAGAGGATTTCTGGAACCCTGAGTACGACGGGACGGACGCACCGACCTCCTGTGCTCTGCTACTGCTGACGTCAGTCTGCACGCACACACACACACACACGTTGGACATTCATGAATTGAGGGGACATTGCATTGACTTACATTCATTTCCTGGAGACCTAACCACAATTACTACTGGCCTAATCCTAACCCTAACCTAACCTTAAAATATATCTCCACCTTAAAATGCAGTAATTTCCGTTGTGGGGACTTGATTTTTGTCCCCACAAGGGGGACTTGATTGGGGACTTGATTTTTGTCCCCACAAGGAAGACAAGTCTGACTGTGTAAACAGTTTTAGGTGCCCACAACATTAGTAATACCCGCACACACCCACACACACACGGACTTCATCATCATCATCATCTACCGCTTTATCCTCCACCAGAGGGTCGCAGGGGGTGCTGTGATCTCAGCTACATCGGGCGATAGGCGGGGTACAGGCGGGGTACACCCTGGACAGTTCGCCAGTCCATCGCAGGGCCACACACAGATAGAGACAAACAACCATTCACTCTCACACTAACTCCTATGGTCAATTTAGAGTGTCCAATTTACCTAATCCCCACATTGCATGTTTTTGGACTGTGGGAGGAAGCCGGAGAACCCGGAGAGAACCCACGCACACACAGGGAGAACATGCAAACTCCATGCAGAAAGGCCCTTGTTCCAACCAGGGCTCGAACCTGGGTCTTCTCGCTGCAAGGCGAGAGTGCTAACCACTACACCACCGTGTGGCCCTACGCATGGACTTGGTTATTATGAATAAAAGTTAATGATTATTATTGGCAATACATTTAACACATTTTAAAAATGTATTAAATTATTAAAATTTTAGTTGACAAGCAAATGTAAAGGTAAAGTATTAGTTTAACTGAGTTTTAAAAAAGTCTCACATGGGTGTGTTGGTCTGGCAGAAGACACCCAGGTCCTGCTCGCTCTCTGTGGTCGCAGCGTCCCCACAGGGCGGGAAGGCACAGGCTGATGGAGGCGGCTGATCGCTATAGAAACCGCCATTAAACGTCATGCTGGATTCACACGCAGGCGTCTCGTCCTTCACGTCCTGCGCCTGTGATGGAGCTGGCAGCAGATGAACACGGACAAATGATGAGACTTAATAATTAGTATTTTTAAATTCATGGACCACAATCTGTTTGTGTTGTTTACCTTCAAATTCCATCACAGACTGCACTGACATCTCTGGTAAACAACAACAAAACAAACCATTTATAGAAAGAACAAACAACGTTGGGGCTTCAAGTGTGAGTTAATGTTGCTACAATAATGCAGGTTCTACCTTGGTGTGAACATGTCTGAGCTTTAACTGAGTGCTTCTCGTTAGGAGACGTCACATTCGCGTCCAGTTCTGGAGATCTGAGACCTGACAGGTGGTAAACATAGTAAAGGCTGGAATCAGAGTCACAGACCCGGTGAGATTGCAATTTAAAGAGATGCAGAGAGTAAAGCAAAACATTTAAAAGTCACCTCTCTCCATCACGTATCCAGTTTCCTCCTCTCCTCTTTCCTGCTGTGCGTTCACCTCCTCAGCTTTGTCCACCTGAAACAGATCATCCTCAACACCTTTAACATTCATCAGCCAACAAAAAAGGTGACTTTTAAGATGCAGGTGAGCTTTTCAGTAGATTAAAGCACTAAAAATGTCTTACCTTTTGTCTCCACTGAGGCTGAGTCGGGTTCTTGGTGGGGGAAGAGACTTCTTGTGCCTCGAAAGACAAATTTGTCTGAAGATGAGGTAAAAAAAAAGAACAAAAAGCAGGTGAGTTCCACAGACACGAAAAGCAGTTAAGCATTAACCATATGAAGAAATAGGATGCACAATAGGATGAACATTTAGGAACAATTAATAAGAACACGAAGGGTCACACATGCTATTTAACTACAATTGCTTATGTTTACATAACATAAACATGGAATTTAAAAGAATTTAATGTTAAAGTAGACAAAACCTAAACCTTGACCTTTTGTCAATCCCAAATTTAGGATTAAAATAGTGAAATGGTTTATGATGTCACAGTCACCCTTTCCTTTAATCAGCAAAACCTAATCAGTTAATCTTCTAAACCAGGTGAATATTTGTGCCACATTTGAAAGGATTCTCTTCAGGGGTTCTTGAGATATTCCACTCACAAAAAAGGGATTCACGGACCCAAAACCTGAAACATAATTCCTCATTTACACCTCAAAATTTGACAATATGTACATCTATAAAATGTACAGATTTTAGCACATAAGTTTAAAATGATATTATTAGCTCCCATGTGCAGTATGGACTGCTTTTTGTGTTGAAAGACATTTAAAATGACAAAATCATTTTGTGTTTTTAGTTAATAGAGAATATAAACTTATAAAAGACTTGTGACATGTTCCAAATGTTCCAAAAAGGGAAATAACACGGGAAGAAATGCTGGGAGAATAGTAACAAGTCAGCGCTCAGATGAAACACAATGAGAAACAACACAGCAGCTCGTGAAATGAGAGCTGCGATGTCTCAGATTTGACTCGAGTGAAACTTCACACATCTGCCGCAGAAATCTCATCCACCTGAATCTGTGCGACGACAAAAAAACCTTTTCACTGCAAAACGAAGCAGTAAAATGTTCCATGCACAGGCTCACACAGTTACCTGATTGAAACACATGATATACTGGGGTGTCGAGCTAGAAAAGACTGAGGCAAAGACGGGTTCCTGGGAGAGAAGGGGGAATTAGGAAAGAGAAGCTAAAGCTTAAAAAAAATAAAATAAAATCAGTGTTTTGATGGTAGAGATTAAGGCAGATCAGTTATTTAAAGACTCACCCAACACTGAGGGTTGATTCCTTCACGATAAAGGTTTTCAGTGTCTTCCTACAAAAGGCACAGATACAAAGAACAACAACACAAAACAAATGAATAAGCATAAAATTACAACACTTAATGTTGGTCTGAATTTAAATAAAAAATTCATGCACCAGAAAATTTGGCAGTGAATGATGAGGACAGGTGAATGATGAGGACAGGTGAATGAAGGATGAGGAAAGACTTGGCCCTGAGTGAGAAACATTTGTGACCTTTGACCCATGTTGACTGAAACATTATGTGCTTACATATTTTATTTTTTCACTTTAATTTGTAAAGGTTTTTCCTTTAATTAAAAACCATTAATGTGGGATTTGTGTCCCCTTGTCCTTTTTGCACGTCACAAGAAAGAACCCCAACCTTGCTAAAAAAGTAACTACGTAACTTTTACTCAAAGTACATTTAAAACAAGGTACTTTTTTTTTACTTTAACAAGAGTACATTTTCAGATCAGTACTTTTACTTGTACTAATTGTAAATTTAACAAAAACAGTGGTAGTTTTACACACATATGATAAGGTCATGAAAGGGTCAACGTTTAACCGCCAACACAATCAGGGATGTTTACATTCCACATTCAAACTCGTCTCAGTCCATAAACACTAATGACCTGCGTATATTTTCCCCCCTCCAGTAACTCAAAACTGATCTCAAGACATTTAGCACATACCAAAAGCGGAGTGCTGTTGCTAAGAGACGCTCTATCTGGTTTCAAGTGACGGCGTGACAAATACTCAAAACTGACCACAGGCACAGCAAAACCCGATCACCTCCAACTGTGACACTGACTTTTATTTGCAGACTCTTTGCTGACATTACAGACAACAACTGTGACACAAGTTTATGAATTTTTAGTTCTCTCTACAATCTAGTTTGCTCTACAATCTTGTAGAGCAACTACAAATGACACCGTACAGACAGCACAGGTTCTGATGGAGTCCGTCACAGTCACGGTGTTTCTCACCTTCCTACTGCTGCGGTTGGTCGTCTCCTGCAGTTCAGAAGAGACCTGCACGTGTCCCATGGCTGTGGTTTCCTCATCGATTCTTTGATGACATTGTAGTAGATGAAACATAAACAAAAGAACACAGAGCAAACATTTATTTGTGTTATTTATTTGTACTGATATGTGCAATATTTTGAAATAAACACTACATTCATAAAAGCACGTTGATAGTTCATAATGTATTAGACATTACATCCACTTAAGCATTTTCCTAAGAAACAAAGCAGGCCAATGCGAAATGAATCCCCAGTCAATCATCCTCGATGAGTCACGAGAAGTGTATGGTGGTGTTTTATTTTGCAGAGACACTGCCCTCTGCTAGTATTTAGTATTTTTTGTTTGTTTTGCTCCAGCCAATAACAGCAATGAAGACAGGTTTTAGAAGCTGACATGGCACTGCAGAAATCCTCCAAGTACCACCAGAGAAAGCTTGCGTACCACTGGTGGTACATGTACCACAGTTTGAGAACCATGGGTATAGACGTTGTACGTGGCTTACATACTTAAAAAACTAATGTTATAACTGTTTTGAATCATATGAACCACATTTGGGTTTGAGGTCATGTGACAGACCGAGTGTGGCCCTGATGTCAGTTTATTATTTGAAACTCTAGTGGTAGTGAGCAGCAGCACACACACTGCATACTGTACCTTTAAACTCTGTTACTTACAGGACTTTCCTCTTCATGTCTGAACTGCAGTCCACAGAGGAGACCAACTGGTCCCGTGGTTTTGTCTCCTCCTGAAGAGCATCCTGCTCTGACGAGGCTCTTACTGGTGTACAGGCAATGGTTTCCCTCCTGTTTCGAGTTCTCTGCCTCCAGGGAGGAGCTGCCAGCGAGGCTCCCCCCTCCACACCTGAGGCCTCACCTCTCTCTCGACGCCTCTCCGTTGCCGCCATCCTCCTGTGTATCACCGCTTCTTCCCCACAACCTGCGCCGTTCTTCTCATGGCTGTGCGGTACATCAGCGTGACCGCCCTCCGTCCCGCTACATGACGAGCGCTCAGTGCGATTCTTCTTTAGGATTCCTCTTAAGCCAGGTTCAGAGTTGTGACCCTGAGAGCCAGGACCGGACTCCGTGTCAGGCCTGGGCTGAGAAAGACGAACCTCACTGGGTTTTAGGTTGACAGACGAGGCCTGCTGTCTGTCGGACAGATGAGAGGACAAAGGGAAGGCAGGAAGCTGTACGGGTCCTTTCTGAAGCTGATGAAGAGTGAGAGAGATAAAGAAAGTCGGTAACTACTTTTAAGATTATATGAAATAAAAAGACATTAGCTTGGTTCCTCTGACATACCAGGTTGACCTCCTCCACAGTAATGGGCTGTGTGCGATACCGGGCCCCCTTCTGTCTCCGCCTCTCTGGTGGCCCGTCGGTGTGACTGGTCCCTTTCTTCCCCGGCACAGACAGATTATTAAAGAGGGCCAGTTTCTCACTCATGCTCAGCCTGCAGCTTTCATCGACTTCTTCCACCGACTCCACCTGCTCACACTGGGACTCCACTGGAAGAGCTGGTTTAGGGGCACTGCAGAGAAATATCACATTACATAATATATTAAACAGGGTTTACTCCTGGGATGACAATGTTAATCTCAATCTGAAAAGAACGCTTTATTTCACCTGAAGTGGGAACAACATGACCTGGAGCTGATGCATTGGACAGGATAAGGAAATAGGAAGTTATGAACAATGAACTTGAATGAATGTGATTACTGAACATTTTAACATAACCATTTTTGACACTTAAGAAGCGCACTGGAACACTGGTCAGTGTCAACTACAAATTTATCTCTATCAGTGACATTTGGTCAAAAAAAATCCAAAGCAAAACTGACGCTAAATCCTGTTTTGTTTCTCTTTTTTTAATATTTAAATCTTCACTGGGAACATGTCTTTGAATATAAAGCATAGGTTCCAAAACGTTGTCATAATATAACTTCTAGTGACTTTTTGTGACAATTTTCACTCATTAGACAACTGTTTTTTGCTTAAGATAAGATAAAAGGTGCTTTGTGAATCTCTTCATCTTCTGAACACTGCAAATTATTCTTTGACACTTTTGGCTGTATCTTAATCCTAAAATGACATAATTAATGGAACGTTTGTTTGACAGCATGTAATTATAGAATAATGAATGACAATTTTACTTAATAAATAAATAAATGTCAGTCCCAAATGCATTAAAACCATGAAATAATCCAACCACCTTCCATTTAAACCAATAATGCTTCTATAGACATGTGTTAAGGTCTGACCCATTCATTGATACTGAATTTAACAGTATCAATTTTTTCAATAAAGATAAATCTTACAGGAACCTTGAGTGACATTTAACCCCCAACAAAACCTGAAGCCTTGCTTAAACTATCCCAATTTCCCAAATTAGTTCATTTTACTGCAATCAAGCAAATATTCACTTTTCTCAGATTAACTACTACTAGACATTTTACATACGACTTTGTACACACTGCATATTCTGAATTGCATATTGTTGTAGTTATTGTAGTAATTCATTTATTACCCATCCTAACATGAAAGATCCATTTAATCTTAAGTGCTTTACTGATAAATAAAGCCATTTCTAAAAACTGGTCAAAGTGATCAAGTCTGACCGTTGAACCGACACGTGTGATTTTTCCAACTGCCCACCTGATAGCCACCATTTCCTCACAGGTGATTGGCTGAGTGAGGAAGCGGTGGTCGTTGCCTCGTCGCCCCCTGCGCTCGTGACAGACGCCGCCTGACCGAGGCTTCAGGAAGGCCGAGGCCTCGGGGGCTGCAGACTTCTCCAGCTCCTGCAGAAGAGCAGAAAAGGAGAAAACGTTAAAACAAACACAAGCATTTGGCACAGGTGACCCCAACACTCGGGTCGAACTGTGGCCTACATATCCACTCTGAATAAGTCATAAGAGCGAGCACTAAAATGGCAGTGAAAACTCTCTCTCCTGATGTCTCCTGTTCTATTTGTATGGACAGAGGGAGGGGAGGAGAGGGGAAGGGGTCAGATAGCTGGTGAATAAAGCTGCTAGCTCTAAGGTGGAGAGTCTTGGTCTACATGGATTGAATGCCAGCCCAACAGGTCACAGTGTAACCAGAGCAGCGCCGGCTTCAGTTACCTCCCTCCCTGCCTCCACAGAGCAGCGGGCTAATTATAACACAGCTGCTGCGGTTGTTACTGGCAATATAGCGTCCACACAAATTTTCACCTGATGCATCGTGACTGAAAGTGTGCAGGAGGTGAAACGTAGGAATGACGACTGTAACGGAAATGCAGGAGGAGAGTGTCCTCGTGAAGTGACGATCTTCAGGTTGTTGGTTGTTAAAGAAACGCAGACACTTATGCACAATAAATGTAATTAGCGCACACTTTGTTTTAAGTGTCAACACAAACGGTGATTCTAAAGAAACGACACCTGTTCGACGGCCAGTCGTCATGAACAGGTTGTGTTCTGCATGTTCAACACTGTGTGAGTGTCAGTGATGCAGGAACACTTTACAGCACAGTACGGTGACAATAAGGCGATCTTTTTATAAGTAATATTAATGGTTTCTATAGGAAGTAATCACCAAGTAATAGCTCAGTAATGCCATGGGAACATCAGAGAGGGTCAATTTCAACGGTAAAATCTGGTAATCACAAATTTTGATTCCAAAACTTTTTCACATGATGGAAAAAAAACATTACAAAATAAGACTGTATTACAGTAATAATAATAATAATTATAATTATATGTATGTATATATATATACATACATATTAGCATACATATTAGCATACTATTAACATATTGTTACTTAACTGTAATGTCAAATTATACCACTTAGAGGATCACATAAAACTCAATGATGACCTAGTATTGGTCAATACCACCATTTTTATTCTTATAATCTCATATATATTATCCTCTACAGTGTTTACACCGTAAATAAGACCCTCATACAGTATTATTCTCACTGTCTACACTGTATATAGTATTTGTCTCTTTCGTAATATAACATACAATTTTAATAATCAATATTTTTCTATACATATTCATAGATGTCAAACTGAATGCTGTAACACGGTACATCTCCCCATTGCGTAACTAATACATGATTCTCTTATTTCTCCAAAACATATTAGTCATTTTTGGCAGCAGGTGTTAGGACAGACGTCACAGAGAAAAAGAAGCAGGTCACATCATCACAAACGACAACAACCACGAGTCCTGTTGCAGTGCAGACTAACATAGACGTACTTTAAACAAAGACATCTTGGCTGCGACACTCATTTTGGCTCTGTCGTCTGTTTTCACGTCCACTGCGAGAGGAGAAAGACATAAATCATCAGGGCACAAGGGTTAAAATAAATACAAGGGCACAGTTTTAGCCTTGAAATATATGACAAATATGTCTAATTATGAAAAATGAATATACATAATATTTGTCAAGCAAAGCCAAGCAAATCATTTTAGATGAATTGTTGTCTTGATCTATACACATCTTATTCTACAGACTGAGGAGACCATGTTTGTTTCTGAGATCTGAATCAGATCTGCACAAATATCACACAGTAATAATTTTAAACATGTTTTTTTGAATGAGTATAATGATGTAAAAATTACATGAAATGAGAGTTCAAATTCAAATGGCAGATCACACACTAACACACCTTCTATTTATTCACTGTATTCATGGTTGAACACTTAAAGACTCATCATAACAAGGCTGTGGGACGTTCCTCTGCCGACCTGCGCTCCATCTTAATCTAATTTCTTATAGTAGTCTTGTCTCAAACCATCTTCACTTTATGCAAATATTTTTTATTCTACTTTCAACTTAGAACTTAGTTGCCTTGTTTTGTGGTTTGTTCACAGCTGTCCTATGTGACCATGGAGACAAATAACACTTTTAAATTGAATTGGATTGAATATTGTCCCAACATGAGAGGCTGTGGAAATCGCACAACCTGGAATACAAAGAAACTACCACTGTCTCTGCCCTGGAGACGCTGAACGTGCATGTTTAAAGACAAACATGCTTCAATCACACCGTCACTCCCATAAAGTATGAATTAATGTTGTATTTGTGGAGTTAATGCAGTGTAAAATGGAAAGATCTCCTAGTATGTGGCTGTAAATTAGAAGACAAAGAAGCTATAAAAGCCAGATTTACGGAGACAAAGTGTTTTTTTATGTAGCCGCGGTCTAAATTCTCGGTTGTCAGTCCTGCTTGTAATCTTTTTATGGTGAGGGTAAGAGGGCAGCTGAATCTCACGTGGGTTTTGTGGAGACATAAATGTGTCATCACTGCGATTAAACATTGTGAACCTAAATATACAACCTGATTTATTTCACGGGCTCTTAAACGAGTTTATAGAAGCAACTGTGCAAGTTGGACACAACACTCCAAATATTTTTATGGAGCGTGCACCGACACGAGAAAACATGATTAAAATGATTCACTGTCAACTTCAACTCTCTAAACTTCAAATTTGTAACGTTTCTCTTTGCCGTCACATCATTTTCCTATGTGTAACAAAGCAAAGCAGAAAAATCTGTTTGTCCCTGAACACAACACCATCCACGACAGGTGAGAAGAGCTTTACCTTTACAGTTCTCCTCCTCCTGTGCATCCACCAGCCTAGAAGAAATGAAAAAAAAGAGGTAAAAGATGAGGTCACCTGGTGAAATATGAGAGCTGATGTGGACTTTAATCTTCAGCTCCGGTGAGTCCCCTTTTTTTTCCCCCCCAGATTCTGCTTTGAGCTCACAACGCGTGTCTTTGTGCTTCAGCTCCATCCAACAATCACGACACTGTGTCACATTTGCATTCTAGGTAAAGCAACATGGTTGGAACGCGGGGACACACAACAAACACATGCAAACCACGTCAACCACAGGCGATTCATGTAAAAAGGTTCAGTGAGAACTTAAACAAACTCTCCTGGAAGTGAAAGACAAGAGATCATGAAATAAGTTGGGATGCTAACCAGGAAATCATGAAGATTAATATGTCTTTTTTCAAAGGAGACGAGGCCAAGACAGTTCACCATAACTAACTCGTTTAATGGATGTTTTTGAATGATAGATATTGCATGTTTTAATGTAATCAGATGTCGATCTATGTTATTACTGTTCTGCATACTTGAGTATTGTATAGTTCTGTCATTTGAATTTTATATTTTGTTCTTAGTGTGACATCTGTCCAGGGAGTACAAATGAAAAATGCTGGCACATGGCAATGTCACTCAGTGTGCACTGTCCCTGTTTAAGTAAAGCAACTAAATAAATAAATTAAAAAAATGATCTAAAATTATAACAAAATTAACAAAAGCAAATCAAAAGAATAAATCTAAAATTGTCAAAGGACAACACCAAGTCCAGCTCAAGAACAAAAATACACTTTTCAGTTGCTCCCTCACTCAAGGACAAAAAAAATCATTGACCTTTAATTGACCTTTCTGAAGGTCATGTAGGTTTTGTAGATGCAAATGCACCATTGTTGCTGTGTCCTTAGGCTTAAATGGACCAAACGTTCGTTCCAGCTACAGGAGAAACCTCCCAGCAACAGTTCTCCACAGCCAGCCTTTGTTCTGCGTTGGTCAGTTTCCAGTTTTGGCCCAACAGGATGTGCTTGATTACTATTATTTTGTTGGAGTCTGTGTTGTTCTGGTCGTTTGTTCACTGGCTGCTCATACTCGGCGCTGGGTGGAAGTCGGCCGACGATGCTTACCCTGAGGCATGCGAGAGTGCATGTTATGTCACATCCTTTAGTCCAGTGGTTCCCAAACTGTTTGTACTATGTACCATTGAGCTCTCAACATAACACCATTATCACCTTAAATCATGTTAAAATACAGTGGTGTAAATGGGTCGAGCAAAATCAGCTACAGACTTTTCACAGGATTTAGGCAGATTTATTCCCAATAAGATCTCTCATCATCCTCGTCTTCCTCATATATACTTCACACACTGGTATAGTGAGATTAGATTAAGATGTTATTTGATTCATTGTCCACGCACTGCGAAAAATTTATCAGCTCCACTCCGATACAGTAGAACAGTATTTCTGATTTTCCTCCAAGTACCACCAGAGGATGCCACAGTACCACAGTTTGTAAACCATGGCCTTAGATTGTCACAGAAAATCTAACCTGACTGCAATTCGAATTAGTCATACATTAATAATCTTGGAAACCAGATTGTAATAATGTAAGCAGACGTGCACGTTAAAGATCACTGCAAAGCCCACGCATCTCATCTGCAGAGTGTGTACCAAACCCACAGCAAACAGCCCCTACCCGCTGCTCTCCTCCATCTCATTGGCTGTGATTGGCTGCGTCCTGAAGCGGTCGCTGTTCCTGCGACCGCCCTCAGGCCCACCAGGCAGATAACGGCGGGTGCGTCGTCGGCCGCTCTCAGAGCCTGGGTTCACAGCCAGGTCCAGAGAGGACGTGGCTCGCCCAGGATCAGGGCAGCTAGTGTCCACACACACACACACACACACACACACACACACAGAGAGAGCGAGAGAGAGCAGGAGGAAGAAAAAGGAAGCGGATGTTGAGGCGAAGATGAATATCATCACAGAGGTACAGAGTCTGATGGTGACAGTCTGGAGCACACACACATATGCAGGTGACCCTACACTTTCTCAGGCGGTTCTCCGCTCCCCGTCTGCTGCAGGAGGGCACTTCTCAACTGGCCTACCGAAACCCGAGTGTGGAGCTGTGTGACATCGGGTCCACCAGGGAGGAGGTGCCCCTCCCCGCTCACCATGCTGGCAGAGTCCTGGGAACCCTGCCTGGAGGGGGCAGGAGTGAGGGGAAGGAGGTGAGGGTGCAGGAGTGGGGACCGTGAGTTCAGGAATATGCTCCATCAACTAATTGCTGAGGAGTTTCTGCTTCTCCAAAGATGAACATTTTAATGTTTCTGGAGTAAAAAGGGTGTCCATGCTCACCCAGGGGCACAGGTAAGGAGAGAACTCACTCCCTCATGCAAGGGGAGAAACAGGCTGGATTTACAACTCCCTGCTGGGACCCACTGATTTAGACCTCTCAGTTTTAATTAGCAACAAAGGCTGCAGAGCAACTGGTAAAGTCAAGGATCCGGTGCCAGTGACAGGCCCACGACTACGCTTTAAAAAGTAACAATAGTGCTGGGGTGAAACAAAGAGCTGGGATTTGCTTGGAAATCTTAACAAAAATGCAAAGAAATAAAGAAATACTTGTCTAAAATTAGAAGAGCTCAAATAAATGATCACATAGTTGTGTTTAACACACCTTTGTATACATTTTGCACTAAAGTTATCATTTAATCTTCATTTAATGTATTGTTCTCTCAACATATAATGAGTAAACATCAACACGTTGCGTTTTGGTGTCTACTATTTGCAGATACTGTGATAACACCCACAGTTTGTCAGGGTACTTCTTTTCACTGCAATATCACACACTAACAAGTGTCATAAAGGAAATATCACTTGGTTATTGATCAGAGAAATCCTGTGTGGCTTCACCTGACTTTTATTACAGCACCTGGAAGTGTTCAGCATTGTTTTCTTTTACAAATTTACACTAGAATAATGAGCTAAATAGGTCAACATTCACTCCAGACATGACGTACCTTTCTAAGTAGTTGCATTCCGCAGGAGCCTCCAATCCATTCGTAACACCTCGTGTCCTGCCGTTAACTCTGAGGCCGTCTGAGTTCATAGTCCCTCTGTGAGCTTGCACTCTCGGGTCCTGCGCCTCCTTCCCATCCCTCTTCACCCATTTTGAAGGCAGTTCATCCATATTTCCATATCGCTCCGCCAGTTCTCGCCTCCTCTCGGCCTTATAGCGAGCAATCCGCTCTGATCTGGACTCGAGGACTGGGCTCTCCATGGCATCCATGTCCCTTAAAAGGAGTCAGTAATGGGAAGCAGATGGGTCGTTCGGTCTTGACAGTAAAATTCAGTTTCCATCAGATCCAGACACCTCTGTCTTTTCTGTTCTCATTGAGTCAACAAACCGGAGGCTGCAAACCAATCAGTGAGTGGGAGGTTATTCCTGTAAGATGAAAAAAACAAACAAACACAAAATAAGTAATTCATGTCCATTTGTCACCACCACAGCACATCATCCATCTGCCCTTCAGGAGTAAACACGACAAAACAACACAGATAAGCTGATGCTCTCATTATATATTAACCTTTTTGTGGCTAAAAGTGCGTCTTCATTTAAGACTCTCCTCTCTCATGCTTGAGACCATGTAAGATGACCTGTGCCAGCCTGCAGTGCCACGCAGGAATCTCCCCTTGCACTGAAACTCAACACCTCAGCAGCTCAGCTCCTCTCTGGATCCAGGCCTTCAGTGCACTACATCGGCAGCTTTGCTCCTCATTTCCACAAACCCTGGAAGTAATTCATCAAATGAGCAACACAGCCTGTTTGACGCTCGCGTTGTCAACAAAGTGTCCAGTTATGGTTTTGAATGAATTTAAATACACGTATTCTGACATTTCTGGGTCTAGCACACGTTCCTGGTAGTGAGGCAGGAAAAAAAAGTCCCAGTTGGTTACATGGTTGCCAGGAGGTGAATAAACAACACTAACAAAGCCAGAGGCTGTAACCCAAGATATAAATAGCACTGATAGAGCACAAATTGCATGTAAAGACAGCTGCTGACCATCGGCTCGGCTGGCAAACGGCTCATGTGCATGTGTGTGCTCGCAAATATGTGCGAACTTAAAATGTATGTTTGCATATGTGTGCGTTCCCCCAGAGAGTGCATGTCAGCATTCCTGACGCAGGAAACACAATGGAGGCAGAACAAAGAGACGTGAGCCATTGACTTAGCACACCACAGAGATCTGCTGCAGGAGGCAACGGCGCTGCTGGACGGAAAGTTTGTGAAGTAAAAGCTGCAGCTTCTAGCTTTATTTTGACAGATTTGGTACTACAGAGGGAGTGTAGGTGTGCCATGTGTGGGTTTGAGCCAGTGTGATGTTTGTATTTGTCAAATAGTAAAATCACTGGAAAATAATTCTAAAATATCCTAATAGCGAGAAGCTGAATGCAAAACCTTTGTGGTTTAAAAGATATAAAACTACAGTTGGGACAACAGAGGGAACATACTGTGGGGTCTTTGTGGGGATTCCACAGTTACCACAGGTGTGCCATACTCTTATTGTGAAGGATTCATTGCTTGGGTAAAAAAAAAAGTTGTGTTTCATATATATATATATATATATATATATATATATATACACACATTTTGAGAGTGACATTTGCATTTCTGACTGAAAACACTTCATAAATAAGAATATAAAGCTACAGTATCAGTAGATACTCAAGGCTGTGATATCAGAGAAGCAGTATAGTGGTATAGAGCCATCCCTACATATCAATAGGTACAAGGTGCTGAACAATACAATACACAGCATCACAGTGACATACTTCAACTATCTGTGGTCAGGCTGAAGGCCACGTTCTCAGACGTTGTCGGCAGGAATGTGAAAACCTCCATTCCTCATGCCACAGAGATGAAAGAGTAAGATGCAGATGATTCCTGTGAGATGACAAGCTCGGGTGTTCGTCTGCTCTATAGATGTGTCAGCACTTCATACCATGTGTACATGTGCTTCAAACAAAAACAACCATCCAGCTTGCCTCCCTGCTCAGGCCCACAGAGAGCACAGGCTCAAGCATCCCACAATCCCACATCCTGCAGAACAGGCAATAAGTGAAAGTCGACAACAGCCACACAAGAGCAAGCGTCATGTGATGAACTGGAGGATTTTCGATTAGAGGGGAGAAACCATCAAGGCTAAACAAGGATCATGTGCTTCTAATCCAAAGACACTAGTTGGCACTGGCTCTGAAATAAAGGCTTTGGATGAGCGAGCAGGACAGGAGCTCAGATATCAACAAATATTCAAAGAAGGCACAAAAAAATGCTATTAAGCGATAAAAAATGCATTTAAATCCTGTGCCCGAGATGTCCTAACAAAACGAAATACCACAATTTAAACCTGATTTTCTTTACAGTTTGGCTTCACTCAAAAGTGCCAACATGTTGGATGTGACGCACTTCAACACAAGGGCCCTGGAGTCCAGAAGCAGCATAGTAAACCAGATTAAAAGGCTGGCTTAGAATAAGCCTCCAACCAATTACACCTGTCCTGACTGACTGTAACTGTGAGTCGGGACAACTACATTAGAGATACTGTATGTGGTTGGAGGACACTGAGATAAAGAGCAGCTTTCAACTCATTAAGGCACCATAACCCAGGCATCAGCAGCACATCAACAGGTGATGCATCACATATCAATACAGTAGGAAGATTCATAGAATATTTCACGGCACAGAACCGGTTTAAAGCTGGGAAAGTATTTCATTGTCAGTCGATTTAATATATGACAGTTATTTATAATGAACAAAAAACAATTTAGATTAATTTCACAAGATAACAAAACAATCCAGGGTTCTTTACGTTTCATCCATGCGTAATTCGTGCGTAAAACGCGGCCTGAGAAACGAAGACTGCACTGTTTCTGCTTTTAGATACTTGAGACAACACTAAAATAAAATCTTTTTTTTAAGATTAACAAAGTGACTGACCACGACACACTCAACGGGTCTTATAGAATGCACAGCTCGAGCTCCAGCGGCTCGAACAGAACGAGTACCGAGGGACCCATGCGTCCGGACTAACAAACAGATGAAATTACGTCATTTGAGTCAATAAAATAATTCAAAAAAAGTGACGTGAATACTTACGTGCATGAGAAGTGGACGTGAGCGGTGCCGCTGCTCGTCCTCAGCCCGGCTGTCCCTCAACCACTGGACTACGGACAGTCGCTCCAAATGTGGTCACAGTGACAGGCCGTGGACAGTGGAGGGCTCTCCGTATTAAGGGGCGAGAGTATAAATAGATGGACAAACGTGGTCGCCCCTTCCCCTGTGTGTGAAAAAGCAGCAGCAGGAGCAGCAGCAGAGAGACGCAGCTCCTGTAGAGCTGTGCTCACTCTGTGAGTTTACATGAGAAGAAGATAAGAAGCTTCTGAAACGAGGCCAAGTCTCATCTGTGGTGTCACCACATTAACCACAGGCTCAGGCCTTGTAGTTAATGTGGTTCATGATCTGTCAATTTCCATACATTTTCATATTTAATGTGGATTATATTTGACCTGTGGTGATACAATCATTTAAGAGACATAGTTAAATCATTGTTTGGCATATGTTTCAAACATATTATCAGCCAAATAGCTAAATACATTTTATTAATATTTTTTTTTTATTGCCTTAGGACTGTCAGTTTTTTTGGGGGGGGAATTTGGTTGAACTTACCCTTTATTTCTTTGTGGTTTTCAATTTATCCTCCACATAACTGTGTAGGAAATATCTCCACACTGCCCCCATCTGTTCAAACTCTGTGATTACAAAGGGCAGGCTGATAGCAGCATAGAGTAAAGACTTCTGGTGTTGTACTGAAATGCAGGGACTGATCTGTGAGACAATTATTTATAGAAATGTTTCTCAAATGAACAGTGCAACTTGAGTGGTAAAAAAACAAACTCAAAAAAACGTTTTTACAAACCAGTTATTGCACCATAATTTTCTTCAGAAAAACAAACAAAAACATAAAATTAAATAAAAGAAGGCAATTTCCTCCCGTGTTTACAAGTCAGGGCTTTGGTGAAACAAGATTAACTAACTCAACGTTCAAGTCCTCATAATAGTGTTTTTAAACAGAATTTTTCGAGGTAACGTTCAACAAAAACAAAGAAGTATGATTTACTGTGAAATGGCTTGTGGAATTTAAATTATAAAGAATCGTTTCGCCAGTTTGATCAAAAATTAAGTGTTAATACAAATGGTCGATCATGGGAGTGTTACACAAAAATCAGAAGACCCTCATGATGTTTTTCGAACAGTCCAAAAACTCTGAACAACGATGGATGTTATGGCATGAGACGGCGGAGGCGGAGGTTTTCTTCAGTGCCGTGTGAAGAAAGGATGAGCCAGAGCTTCAGCAGCTGAGATGCGGCTGCTGGGATTGAACGTCAAACATTTCTGCAGGTGAGGAAACATTATATGAGTTATGTTAAATCATTTTGTTTGGTGAATTTCTACAGGCAACCAGAGGGTGTGTCTGAGGGCGCTTACACACCAGAGCTTTCCACTTTAAACGGACCAGATTTTGTTTCCTAGAATAGTCCTCTTCGTTTGGGCAGGTTTGAAAGCTCATTAGAATTCTGGTGCGGACCAAACAAGCGAACTCTGGCCCTCCTGAAAACATGGGTCTCGGACTGTCCAGCGAACCAAAGAGAGGAAGTGAGGATAGCACGCGGCCTCGCCTGTTGACTGGGAAACCTCTTGTGAAAAACCAATAAGGTTTGAACACCAAAGTGAAAACAAGACTGTATAAATTTGGTGTTGCTCCATTTTTTTGTTTTTGCGGTGAACATGCCGGCTGAAGAGGAGGGATTTTCGTCCCTGGGCAATTGATGAGCCGGGTTTTCTTCTTCCTCATGCATTTTTGTCTTCCAGCTGTTTTAACTGTGTGACGTTGTCAACGCAGTTTGGTCTGGTAACAAAAGTGCAGTGTGAAAGTGATGGGTGTGAGTTCTGGTGTGAAAGCGCCCTTACTGCCTTTCTGCTGTCTTTACCTCTACCGCCTTCATGAGGTGCACATTCAAATATCTTGACAGCTGTTGCATGACCTAACATGACGTTTTGTGCTATTTATGTCTCCCTCAGGATGAAGCGTTTCTAATATACTGATTCTCTGACTTTTGCCAAAACTTAATCATTTCATAGTCCACAATACTACAATGGTACAGTAATCATTCTTTGCTCGGCCATAGCTGTTGTATGCTTTTCATGCTAATTTACAACATGCTGACACCCTCTGTGTGTGTGTGTGTCTAACCCCAGGTGTGGAACAAAAAAAAAAGCATGGCAACATTTCAAATCTGCTCACAGCCAGCAGGTCGTTCTCCTCTGGGCCCACGATGTGCAGCGGCATGTTGCGGGAAACCTTTGGTCCCCAGCTGAATGAGTATGAGAACGGGCTGTCGGTCGGCCAGTCCTCCTCACCAGGAAAACCAATAAACCTGGGGGAAAGATGATTTAACCAACAAAGACCAGGACCAGGACAAAAGCTACTCTGACATTATCCATTTATTTAATAACAAATAAAAGGTGAAAACAAATGTCTCGCAGCAGATGGACACCCTTTAACTGCATTACAGATCCATAGTTGCTGAATAATTTGAAATGAACAAAGGCTAAAGCACTCATATTCATGGCTGAATTTAAAAGAATAGTTTGGGTTCTTTTTTTTCAGCATCTTATATGTGCATACCTCTCATTGAAAACACGGTTGTCATAGTAACACCAGATAAAACAGATTTAACCCACTCAACAAAAGGCTGTCCTAGGAAAAATCAATGCCAGCTTTAAGTTTTTATCTATCTTAAAATTATATTCATTGCTTAATCAGACCAAAGTCCATGGAGAAAATCGGCTTGCAGGGAAATGGGAGTTGCTGGTTTGTGCCACTCAGTGAATTCTGAAAGAAGGTTTTCAAATATAAAAGTTACGTAATAACACATTTGAACCTAGTGATGAAGGCAGCAGTGGATCATCAACTCCTGCCTGCACTGATGTAAAATTACTGAATTTCTCTATGGACTTTGGTGTGGGGAGTGTGAAGTTTATAAAGTGACACAGACTTGAGTTTCCCTTTGGAAAAGGCTGCTTAACAGGTAATCTAAAGCTTAAGGTGTGATTTTTATTAGGTGAGCCTTTTGCAAATTTACTAAAATCAGTACTCCCTTGCTGGTGGCCATGCCTGCCAGTCTAATGTGGCAGAAAGCAGTCAGCTGTTAAAGATCTTGACAATGTGTCCGTACCTCATACAACCACATTCCAAAATTGGAACTCTCACTTCACGGTTTGGTCAATACACACACGCGTGTAAGCAGATAATAATGCTTACTATGTGTGAAGAAAGGAAGGAAGATACTCACTCAAAGATTTTTTGCAGCTGCTGCACCTCTGTAAAAGCCTGAAACAGCGGTCTGTTGGAAACAACAAAATGCTTCATTTTTTTCCAACTACCCAGACTCTCCTACAGCCACTGACACACTCGGCTGTCCTTACCTCAAGAGGAAGAGCTCAGCAAAGATGCAGCCAGCGCTCCACATGTCCACAGAGGACATGTAGACAGACCTCAGCAGCACCTCGGGAGCTCTGTACCAGAGTGTCACCACCTGAGAGCAAAGAGATTAAAACACAAAAACAGGGATTCAAAGAAGTGACAAGAACATTTTTCATCACAGGCAGACGCACAGAAAATGACTGCAATGAGACTAAAAAGCATGATGAGCAGTTTACATTCAGCATGACTGCTTCACTTACCTCTGGAGTGAGAGCAATATTGAAGGTGTAGATGCGTGCCATTCCAAAGTCAGCAATTTTAATTTCTCCTCGGCTGCTGATCAGGACATTTTCTGGTTTCAGGTCACGGTGCAGCACCATGTTAGTGTGTAAGAAGTCCAAACCCTGCAGCAGCTGCAGCATCACATTCTGTACAACACAGACACAAAGCAACACAGAGAAGGACTTTGTTTTCAAAATCTGGGTTTCATGTATTTCTGGGGACACAATCAAAAAAAGTCATATACACGTGGCAGCTCGCCTATGACAGGTCACACCTTAATACAGTCAGGACTCATTCCAGCAGCAGGAACCTTGGAGAGGTAGGTGGACAGGTCCTGGTCGATGTATTCTAACACCAGTGTCAGGTCCAGGCTCCGGCCCACTGGTTCAACCGATGCATCCAAAAGCCTGAATAAAAAAAAAAACCCAATACATCTCATAGCAGAATAAATAAAAAACAATAATATAACAAGATTCAAAATGGTGTCATGCGGTCGTAAACAGGCTGAATCGAAACCTTTCATGTTGTGGCAAAACAAAGAGTAAATAAACCCAATTATGATTTTTATCAAACACATGAAAATATAATAAATAAAAGAATCAGCGCGTCAAGCGTTAATGTCAAATGGGAGTGAAAGCAATGGTCAACATAAATGTTACAGAAGGTGTACTTCCTGATGCCAGTCGATGGCGGAATGACTGGCTTTGCAGATTATCATCATGGACTGACTGGTTCTACAGAGAACATGAAAAAGAACAGAGGCTGAGCCTGCTGAGTCTGCTTTAAAAAAATTGTTTTTAACTATAATTCCCGCAAAATTCATATCCATGCAAAGCAAGTAGAGCTGCATCTACTTTAATTTATTTTCACAGTCGATTATTTTCTCGATTAACTGAGTACTTGTCTCGTCGATAGAAGGTGAGAAAATGATGTTCCTAAATGTCTTTTTTGTCCACAAACCAAAATTACTCATAATGACTTCTTTGTTATAAGGAGCAAAGAAACCAGACAATATTTACATTTAAGAAGCTGATACAATAGAAAACTTGTTTAGTAATAATAACACTTGTTTAATAATTATCTGCAGTACAATATTGATTGTTGTTTTTTTATTGATTGTTTTTGTGACTGGGGATTAAAGCAGTAGAAGCTAGATGGATTTACTGCACCACTTGCTTGTACAGAGGAAACTAAACTGGTCCACTTTTACCACGTCATCATTATTCATATTTAGTGGGCCTGCACTTCTTCAAAATCGGTCGATTATTTAATAACGTTTGGTCTATAAGATGTCAGTAAAAATATTGGTCAGTGTTTCTCAAACCTGGAAATTATATTGTTCTCAAATGTCATGTTTTGTCCACAATTTCTTTGTTATATAAATATTTAAGATACTGAAAAAGCAGAAAACATGTTTCAATTCTTTAAAAAGAAAACAGTCAAACAACCGATTAATCTTGTATAATCTTAGTAATCGAGTAATTGTTTTAGGGCTAATATTCAGTTATAGCGTGGACATGAAACTTACTTGACGATGTTGGGATGGTTGAAGGATTTCATCTTACGCAGCAGCGACACCTCCCGGATGATGAAGGCGGGGATGCCATTGTCCGAAGCGCTTGCGTGGAAATTGAATTTCTTCACAGCTAGGAGGCGCTGCTCCTCCCCCACCTCTCTGGCTTTGTACACTTTAGCGTAGGAGCCTTCGCCGACTTCTGACAGCAGCTCGAAGCACAACGGTTTAATGCAGGCGTCCATTTTCTTCCTAAATGAGGGTCAATTAACCACAATTGTCCACAAACATGTCCATTTTAGAATGACAACACTTAAAAATGCCGTTTTTAGATAAATATAATAATATATAGACCTGCAGTCACCTGGTTTTAGGTTAATAAGGTGTTCAGGTTAGCTAGCAGGTAATTATCACCCGTTACAGTCATGAGCTACAGGTAATTACTGTAAATATGTAGTTAACTTACCTCTACGTTAGTACAACCACTGCCTACAGACGGATGTCGACAGTCTCCTGCCGCCAGTTTGACAGAAATATCGGAGAAAATCACACCCCTTTTGTCTGCGAACTAATCAGAAAGCTAAAAAATTGACATTTTTTCCACTGTGTCCACTCCTCTTTCACGTGTTCACCTGCTGCTTGTCGTTAATGTCAGAGTGTGTGAACACATGATGATGCGTTCAGGTACAAAATGAGGGGTGTCCTGTTTGGAGTCCAGTGAACAAAAACAAAATAAACAAACAAAATAAATAAACAGTTAAGGGTGAAGAGGAGATTAAATGGGTCTTTACCATAGACAACATGCAGGATTTTATTATTTGTTTTTACATTAAAATAAATTATAGTGCTGCGGCCACTAATACTACTTGTTGTTATTATTTTTTTCTGCTTTGACTCATAAAATGTAAGAATAATAATATTGGTTGGTGTTTAACCATAGAAAATCCATATATTTTTAATTTACCATCATAAAGGAACAGTTAAGAAGTTCCTTTATGCTGGTAAAGAAAGAGAATGCACTTTAAAAGTCACACTCTAATTTGATTAGATTATCAAAATAGTTAGGCATTGATTCATTCATTCAGTAAATTCGTAAAAACAGACATTGATGGATGTGATCCTTCATCAACCAATAAAACAAGAAAAGACACTTAAGTTACCTATTGAGAAAGAGATAATATGGTAGTAATAAATATGCATTGTACACCAGAAATAACGTGGCATCGCATTTATTGTTTTGCGTATTTTTCTTTTAAACTTGTTACAAATTGCAAACCAAACAATAACTGATAAAATGAAATAAAAAGGTTGTCTGAAAGCTCATTTACCTTAAGCTCAGACATTTAACACCCCACTCATAAGTTAACCATGCAAATAATAAGTGTATTTATGCATATTTCACAACACAGTATAAGTCAAAGTGGTTAATTACACTTTCTTTTTAGTACTCTCTGTACCAGGGCATTTCAAAGTTTACTGGTTAAAGTTGGTTACTAAGGTATGAATGTTGACAAGTAGCTACTCATTTTTACATTTGTCGCTCTGGAATTTTCTTTTCTTTGCCAGATTGATGGCATCCAGATGGAGGTTGCGGTTGAGAATAGCTGAGCCACAGGTGAGGGCTCCAGCGAGACCACCAGCAAAACCACAGAGAAACACATCCTGGCCTGTAAGGCAAAGACATGACACGTGCCGAAGCTGCAATCATACACGACACAATCCTGCCAGGGGTTGGTATCAGAGTGCAAACTGTGGACTGACTGACCTGTCAGGTAGAGGTTCTTCAGTGGAGTCTGAGGTCTCACTGTAGCGCTGAGTTCAGGGCTGAAGCGGGCGATGCCATGATCCGCTCCATAGATTTCACCTTTGGGGGCTCCAATGTAGTGTGTGTTTGTGATGGGGGTTCCGCAATCAACATATTCAATCTACAAAAATGAGCATTGTGTATTTGAGTCACAATTAAACTAAAACTAAAAGGATGTCAACTCATTTTGTAATTTTATAATCAGATGATTATAGTCAGATGTTTTCGCTTCTTAAAAAGTGAATATTTTTCTTTTTTCTTTGCTTCATCATTAAGACAATCAATGAGGTGTGTGTACAAAACAAGACATTTGAAAACATCATTATTTTGAGGCCCCTGCGATGGACTGGCGAACTGTCCAGGGTCTATCGCCAGATTAATCAAATTATAAAAATAATCTTCAATTAATGAATACAATATTTGCCAAAAAAATCAGAATTATACACAATTTGTTAATAGCATTACTAATATTTAATAATACTAACTGATACATATGTTGCATACTAGAAACAACCTAAAATGGCTCTTTAATCCCATATAATAAATTAACTAATTGATAAAAAGCACTGGCAGCCTGTTCCTGCAGCGCAGTTTTCTATGGAGAAGTAGTTTTATAAGCTCACAGAAAATAAATCCATGAAATACGTCAAATAAAATATCATGAAGTATGTAAAGAGGATGCATACAGTATACATGTATGTCCAAGCAGAGAAGGAGAATAAAAAAAACATGATATAATGTCTAATTTTGATTACTTTGTCATGACCCTGAATCTTTACCTTGTCTCTGGTTATTTTAGGGAACACACCCATAACCACCTCCAGGACAGAGTTGATGAAAATCTGTTTCAACTCCTTGTAGTCGGCCCCTCTGTTTGTCACTTTGTCGTCCTTCCACTCCTCAAACCATTTGTAGTTGGCAAAGCTGACCAGGCTCAAGGTGGACTTACCTAATATGAAGGGAAACAATGACAAAACAACACAATGTAGGCTTTTTAAACTGAGAATTTGTATTCTGGTTTATCCAGAGCTGTTTTTCCAGAGCAAATATAGAAGCTGCATGTCATGTTCTTATACCTGGTGATCTTTCCTCCCAGGTTGGATCTTTAGCTGATGGAGAGGCAACAAACAGCAGGGGTACGTTTTTAGCAGACTCTTCCCTGTTTCCATTTAGGTAATTCTCCACCCTGTAAATGGAAACATAACAGTGGCTGAATTCTCACACAATTTAATGTAAAAGCCATTCAGAGTGACTCTAAGTTCATAAAAGTGCAACAAAAACACCTATATTTTCATGTTATTAGCAAATCATTACACCGTACCCATTGATGTAACTAAAAATAATGAGAGGCAACAGATGCAAGATTCAACACAACGTACAGTTCATCAAAGTTGTTCTCAGTAAAGATCCAGTAGTTGTCTGCTTTCAGGCCAAGCTCCTCCTTAGTTCCATTCAGACCCAAAAACACACTCAGGCCACCTTCACCATTCTTCATCATACCCAGCTGCTTCTGGATGGCTGCAAGACAAAATAAAATACACTTCAGCAAAAAGCTTTGAAACATTGATATTTAATTAAGAATGAATTTATAAAAGAAAGAGACACAGACACACACACACACAGAGAGACACACAGAGACACACACACACACACACACAGACAGACAGAGGGGGGAGAGGTGATTTCTTCCTTACCTGGCATGGCCTGGAGTTCTTTCGGCAGCAGCTTCTGGTAGGTGTTGAATATTCCAGCATTGGAGATGACCATAGGGGCATGGATGTGGATTTCCTCCTGACCTTTCATGACACTCACACCTAAAACCATAAGAGCAAGCAAACACAGAGTGAATCTCCCTTCAGCAAGTTCTGAATGTGTATCAGCAGGGAAAACAAGTATAACGTGTACCGCAGGCTTCCTTGGCATCATTGAACAAGATTCTGTTCACCGGAGCTCGAACTAGCACGGCACCACCAGCCTTCTCGATGATTGGGATCATGTGGTAGGCAATTTCACTGGCTCCTCCTTTAGGGTACCAGGCACCGTTCAGGTAATGAGTGACCAGCAGGCTGTGCATAGAGAAACTGGCATCTTTGGGCATGTTACCTACACATCAGAGAGGGGGGAAAACAACTGTGAGCAGCAAAGTCAAAGGCCCCATTTACACCTGGCCTTAAAATGTGTTTTTCTGTGATTGGATTGCAAGCGGATAGCGCAGTTCTGGCAAAACAACTTCAGGAGGTGGTCCAGACCAGAAGTTTAAATGTCTACAATCAACCCACAACGACTGAGTGGAGCGGAGGTACTTGCTGGCTCCAAGCACAGCTAACGTGTCAGTGGCGACTTTTGTCATGTTTCCGCTTATTAAGAACTTCTTCCCATGCTTGAAAAAGCAAAGAGGAATCCATACAATAATGCAACTTTTTTGTTGCTATGGCAGCACACAGAAGAGGAAGGTGACGTAAGGGGGGATAACAGGATCAGAGACGCATGTCAATACCAGGTGTAATTACATGTCATGAAGCGCAATCCGCTATTTGATCACAGAAAACACAAAGAGAAAACCTCATTACATCAACAGAATTGTACGTGGCCTACCGTAGGTGCCAAAGATGTAGGAGAAAACAGCCCGGAGGTCTTTATTCTCCGTCAGTTCATTGACCACTTCTGTCAGGCTGCGTGGTGCCATTTTAAAGAAGAAAGAGAGATGTTTGACCAGGCCAGTGTAGACCAGCAGCTTAGCTATGGGGACGGGACATTGCTTCAACATAGCAAGGAGCCAAATGCCCCGGCCAGCTTTCTGGAGATAAAGCACACAGATGAAGACGAGTGAACACTGCTGTTCTGCGTTCTGAACCAAAAACTAAAAAATAGCAGTTACACAGAGATGATTGAAATGAAAAGCTATACTTAAATGTTTCCACACTAAGAAAGAAACTGGCATTCATTTATCTTTGTGTCATCATCATCTGGAACTGATGCAACCAAGTCTGGATACAATTATGTAATACTGTGTGTCAATTCACAGGAGACCTCAATAATTACCCACACCTTTGATTTACCAACCCTTGAACCTTTGAGAGGGGTCAGTGACAACAACAGACATCTAGATAATAAGGCCTTTATGTGCTAAAGTGCAGTGGTGCAGTGTTATATTAAGTATCATAAAGGTCACATATCCAAATCTTTGTATTTGACTAACCTCTGATTGACAGTTGTGTTATTTTTAACACAACATTTTTAGGTGCAACATTCTCCTACCTTAACCAGCCTCATATACTCATCAATGGCCTTCTCCTCTCCAGGGAAACACTTCTTCAGCTCGTCTGGGAAGCGGTTCCTGCCGCTGTAGATGGGGTAGCAGCGGCGGTTTTCTGGAGGTCCCAGAACGACTTGGTCAAAGGGGTTTTCCAGAGGCTCCCACTGCAGCTGTCCATTGGTCAACTGATCCAGCATGCAGCGGAACGGCTTGTGTTCCAGCAGGTCACCGATGTAGTGGATTCCTGAAGAAGAGAAAGGAGGGGAACTTTTTATGTGATTATAAACCAAGAAATTAAACTGTTACTTTATCTAAGACATACAGTATTTCCAAAGTCCTGTATTTCAGAACAGCATCTTCTATATTTGCTGAAACAAGAAAAGAAGTGCTTCTCACCAACATCAAACTCAAAACCCTTCTCAGTGAATGTGTGACAACATCCCCCGGCCCGATCGTGCTGCTCCAGAATCAGAACTTTCTTTCC
Source organism: Solea senegalensis (assembly GCF_019176455.1). Lineage (NCBI taxonomy): Eukaryota > Metazoa > Chordata > Actinopteri > Pleuronectiformes > Soleidae > Solea > Solea senegalensis. Next base: position 8,580,598 of record NC_058038.1, read on the forward strand.
AACTTTGGCCAGCAGCACCCCGAGCCCGAGCCCGCCGATCCCACTGCCGATGATGATGGCATCCAGGTTGTCTGGGACTTTACTGGCCACAAATCCTGATGAAAAAAGGCGACAAACGTTCAAACCAGAGCTCAGCTTTGGCACAAAATGGCACATCGGTTTTTCTTTCCTTTGAGGAATCATACTATATAATAATGACATAAATGTCTTTTATCTGACATTGAAAGACAGGATTTATTGCCATCTTCTCTGTCTTAATCAAAATTAGGTTTTAGAGAGTTTTTTCACCACACATTTGATTAAAATAGACAAATAAATACTTTATTAATCCCAAAAGGATCCAGTCTGCTGCTCACATACATACATCATAAATTTATTAGAGACACAACAGAAAAGAAAGAAACACCAGTTCTGGACATGAGATAAAACAGCGATAGGATTTGTTTTTATAGTGCAATAAAAACAGGGAAAAAAAAAGAAATTATTAAAGTGTTACAAAATATATGGGTGACATTTTAGCGATAGTGCAATAGTGTTTTTTGAGATCCAGTGATGTAACTTTTGAATTATACCACTACAGGAATTTGGCCCAAAGGTCAACAAACACATAAAGTAAGAATTACCTCAACGTAAGGGAGCTGCAGCTAATCTCTCTGTGATTTATAATGAGAAACAACAACAACAACAACAACAACAACTGTGGTGGGCTGCAACTGATATTTTTTGGCAATGTACTTTTTTTGTCTCTAGAGTCAGGCATCATAACACATCTCAGTCCTCTCACATGGCAGCAGCGGAATGCATTTATTTAATCATGAATACATGGTTAGGACGACCAGCTGAAGTTCAAACAGAGCATCAGAAGGTTTGTTGGTATTTGGTGAGTATTTCAAAAATGGCTGGGATTTTACACATGTAACAAAGAAATCATTAAAATGGAATCACTTTTGGTTTGTGGAGAAAACAAGACATTTGAGAATATAGACTAAGCGGTGACCTGATTAATCAATAAAATAATCGACATTAATTGATGATGAAAACAATCATTAGTTGCAGCCTGAGTCCTGTGTATCTACAAATACTGTGACTGTATTGGCCCAAATTCTTCATTAGGATTATTGTCTACATCCCCCGACTCACTTAACAAAGAAACTCCCCATCTTGAAAGAATTATAATAGAATTGTAATTTTAATTTTAGCTTGATTTTTTCTTTTTCTTAATTATATAACAAAAGCTTTTGATTCATAAAATTTGTATTGTAACAATTGTAACAAATTGTTTGCCATATAATGTAACAAAGTACAAATACATTGTTACTGTACTTAAGTACAAAACTCACACTTTGTTATTCATATTTCTAGCAATTTTTACTCCACTACATATCCTCCAACCATCTTTGTTACTCCAAATAAAATAATAATAATAAAAGTTTCTAATGGTCTGTATTTATATAGAGCTTATCTAGTCTTGATGAGCTGCTTTACACTACAGGTTAAGTGTCTTGCTCAAGGACACATACAGACTAGCAGAGCCAGAAATTGAACTGAAAACTTTCCTGTTGAAAGAAAATTTTCTTTACCACTGTAGTGCCATGGCTCAACTCCTCGTTTTTTTATTACCTTTACTTTTTTAAAAATTACAAAAAGTACATTTCATATGAGAACATTACTTTTGATACTTACAGCAAATGTCATATACTTTAAGACTTTTACTTAAGTAACATTATAAAAAAGTAACTTCAACTTCTACCAAAGTCATTTTCTGGTGACATACTTGTACTTTTACTCAAGTATCCATTTTAGGTAATTTATACAAGACAGACTGTAGTCGTATGTGTGTCTGCGTGTGTGTAACAGTGTGAAATGTAAAAAATCCTGCAGCCATATTCGTTGACATTTCCCCTACATCATTATGCAATAGGCACACGTGTGAAATAAGGAGTGGAGTGTGTTTAACTTAAATAGGAACACGTTCGTGCACCTGAAAAAAGTCGAACTCACCTTGTTTGAGCACTTTGTTTTTCTCTTTCTTGTCGAGGACCATCTTCTTCAGCGGTTCACGTGTGTCCCTGTCAAATGGGTTCGGTCCAGAGCCGCTAAGGACATACTTTAATATAAATATGACCACAACGACAGACACGAGCGCGACGCTGAGCCACATTGTGTCGCAGCATAGACAACGGAAGCGGGACTGCGGGGACAGATGTGTCAAACACTAACTAAACACTACAGACTACTGTGTCCACTGTCGTCTCTTCCGCATCAAGGCCCGCCTACGTCACAGCAGCTCGTCGCTTCAGCCAATCAGAGGCAGCACTGAGACGCGGTTGGACCAATCAACGCATCACATGCAAAATAATGCAATTGAATAAACTGATGTATATATAATAACAATAATAATAATACATTTAATTTACAACAGCCTTGAAGAACTCTCAAGGACACTTTACAGAAGAATAGAGCAAAAAAACTGGATTTGAAATATATTACAGAATATGAGTTATGACTTTAACACAAGGCTAATGTTTATTTAGTTTGTCTCATGAAAACAAATAAAAAAATTAAATTCAAAACTTTCAACCAACAGTATTTGACTTATGGGAATAATCTCAGAACCACTACTCTTGTGTGGCCTGATTAAAAGGTTACATTTCGTCCGACTTGATCGCCTCCCTCCAGCAAGAACACACAAAAACCTCACAGTTGACTTCTAAATTTTATTTTTTTCCTTTTTCTCCTTTGCTCAAAAAAAGAAAAATCACCTGCATGTTCACATTTGTTTCCTGCAATGCCATGAGACCCATTATTTATTCATTTATTTATGTATTCATTCATTTTCACATATGCTCGCAGTATAGAACCAACAACTCGCACAGGAAACACTTTGTTGTCATCATCAGCATCATCGCCACAGGCCCAGCTACAACACCCACCAAGAAAAGTCAAATTAGAACCGGTGGAAACAGCGTAATCAGCTTATAACCCGCAAGACTCAAATTTCAGATGTCTGCTTATAAAACCGCGTGCTTGTTGTCACTTTCTGAATGTGTCCTAATAAATAGTATAAGATCCTTTTATTAAATGAGACAAAGACATGTTTGATTAAGCCTTTATCAAGCAAAAAGTCTGACACAGTGCTTAAAATGTACATATAAACCTGTCCCCCGGGAGTTTGACACTTTCCTTTTGGGTATGTATATCCATATTATTATTTGATTATTATTATTTATTGTTTTTAGACTTCCAAAAAAAAAATAACTGTCAAGTATTTTCCTATTTTGACCCAAGCCCTTGAAACATTGAGAATAGGCATCAAAATTGAAATGACTCCGGGTTAACATTGTAACTGGACAAAGCTAAATCCGATACCTGCTCATAACACGTGTTGATTAAACACTATCAAAAATGTCTTTCCACCTCTCTGTAGCAGTCAAAGCTCAACCAAAAACGATTCAGATTATTCTCCTCCAGTCAAGTTGGTTTGTTATTATTAGTCAGTTTCTTTCTCCTGCATGTTCTTAGTTAGTGCAGTAAGTTCATGAAAGTTAATACAGATGAGAAAACCTCTGGATGACCCGCACCAGTTCTGGGATACACGTCTTCAAGCAGAGTGGGACATCTTTAGAATGACTGATGGAACAGAGGGTTAGATGAGAAATAATAACTAATAAAAAAGGACATGAGAGAAATCTTAGCAGAAGCCCTTATCCGGTGTCACATTTGGTATTTATTACCTCATCTTTTTGAGCCTTTTCCACCTTAAAATATTTTCTGATCATTTGCTTTCATCTCTAAAACCTGAAGAATGGCAGATGCGTTTTAGTTGCCAAAAAAAGAAAAAAGAAAAGCACATAATATTTAGAATAAAATAAAAACCACAGGTTCTCATCTGTATGTGTTGGGGCATAATCCGCAATTTTGTTCACAATTATTTACAATTATTGAACAGTTTGAAAGAATGTCCAATGTGAGTGTTTGGCACAGAGTAATCTGTGCGACTGTTCTCCTGTGTGTATGTGTTTGGTACAGTCAAGACAGCTTTCAGATGCGACACAGTTGTTTTGTGATGGCAACTACAATGGCTTAAGGTCCGTGTGACTGAGGCAGGAGAAAGAGCTGAGGACTCTTCTCATCTCCACGCCTGGCAGCGGTAGTGCAGGTTTCAAAGTTCAAAAGGTCAAAAAGTAAAAATGGGCGGTGGGTCTTTCCTTTCCTGGAGCAGGAAGTCATCAGTCCATCCGTCAGGTGGTCAGTGCGATGGTGGTGTGGTCTCCTGGTCTGTTGGTGACACTCATTTATGACGTAGAGGGAGGTCACTGCAGCACCAACCCAACCTGAGAAGAAAGAAGCACGAGCTGTTAGGAAAGTAGTTTCAACAACACACCCGAGATTATTTATCAAACTATGGCAATATATGGCAATAAAAAGATGGATTAACCAAATAATGAGCCTCATTGACTCTAAAAGTCATACTTTTCCCCATCCTCCTGACACAGACCCTATATTTTTTGCGTTTCCAATAGGAATAGTACCAAAATAACTGGCCCCAAACGTTCCATTTTTCAGTACCCTTCCCTTGAGGTACCAGAGGAATGGTAGACCCACGACAGTCAGCTGATTGAGCGACAGAAGAGCATCACTCCCTTGCGACCGTTGTTTCTTCAACACCTGCAGTCTGTTCTCATACAAATCTTAACGGCCACAAACCAAGCAGAAAAAAAAACTGAGCAGCTGGATGTCCTCCACTGTCTGTTGTGTTCAATGTCGTTGTTCGTTGTTGGCACACCTGTCACACTACTGATCTCCCTGACGCAGCATGCTATCATTCATTCCTTCTCTCTGCTTTTACTCCATCTAGCAACTAGCCTGTGGCTCATGGGTTTAATCCACATAGAGAATTGCAAGGCGACTGCCTACTGTTCTCAATGTTATTTCAGTTCAGGCCGTCAAAGGAAAAACAAACAACAAACTCTGAACTCTGTTGATTTAACATTTGTAATTTCAACCACAGCTATAATGCACTAGGGCGTGGAGTTGGCACATCTACACCTGCTCAACCAGGAGAGGAAGATGGTGAAGGAGAAGAGCCACAAAGCACTGACAGTAATAGATGGAATTGCCCTCATAAAAAGAACATTTACCTTTTCTGACCCCATACTGGGACACTTCCAATTGTACAGATAATACTGGAGGTTCCCGTCACCAATGCCGAACTTTAGCTTCTCCAAGAAAGTCTTGTTTTCCATTAGATCCAGTGCATTGAAGACATCAAACCCTTTCTGGATAAGAAAAAGTGAGAAGAAAGATGCAATCAATTCAGTTAACTTTAAAGCACACACACACTTCAGTTCAGCCTTCAGAGCTTTCTGAGCTCATATTCCAACATGACCTAATTCAGGGAACCTGGGTTACTTCCTTAGTACTTAAGGTTTCCTTTATACATTGTTTTCACCTTACTAAGTCATGAGGAGTGGAAAGGTTTAATCAGCAGCTTTGACAGAACAAGCGTGCATGGGCTGAAGAGAAACGCACCGATTTGGCCAAGATGAGGGCGTCAGACATCAGGTCGAGCAGTGGGGTGGTGGTGTGCACGTTGTAGAAGGAGTACGCTGCCTTTAAACTGCGGTGCACCGGGTGATTCATGATGGTAGAGGGCAATGTGTAAAAACTCACAATATCTGTCACTTTGCCACCGTTCTGTCAAGAGAGCACATACTTTTATGAAACCTACTGCTGTGGAAGGAAAGAATGTGTCATAAAAGTTTTTTGTTTTTTTTTACCTCCACCACATAAGTGTCAATAATGTTCTCCTGGGGCAGAAGCCAGTGTTCCACCTCTTCCTGGCTCATTACAGGAACCAGGCTGAACAGGTTCAGGTACTCGCGGAGGAGGCGATGCACAAGAGGCACATCCTTCTTGGTCATTGGCCGCAGGCCCGATGTCTTCGGAGCCTGAGGGAGAAGGTATAGATGAGGATTAAGACTTGTTGGAGGAGGAAAGATTTTGTGAGTCTGTCTGCATTTTCACCAACCTCAGGGAGGCGGTATAACTTCATGGTGCGCTGCATAGTCATGTTCCTGCTCAGGTGAGAGAATTTCACCTCAATTAGTTTGCGTGGGTTCAGAGAACGATGCCAGTACCTATGCAAAGAAATAATATTGAATAAGCTTTAACAAATAACGCAACAAGATGAAAAGCAAAGTGCACAACTCTGTTAAACCTACCTGCATGTGCCTACAGGTTTGGGCAGTACCACTCCAGCAGTGTACACTGCCTGAAAGATGCCCTGCAGGTTGACCCGTCTGGTGATCTCTCTGATCAGAACCGGGGCGACTCGCTTGGAGCGAAGCTTCTTGTGGACACAGAGGAAATTGATCTCGACCATTTTCTTTTCTCTATGAAAAAAACAAAAAAAACCCACACAAAATCATGAGTAAATCAACAAACTCTCACCACCACAATATTTTGCTGTTACATTTCTTTGGACGCTGTTATTGGCTTACGCGTCATAGATGCGGATAGTAGCAGGAATGGCACTAATAAAGCCCACCAGCTTCTGGTTGGAGTTAACCCTCACACCACAGTGCCACTGGGGCAGCCAGCCAGGGGGCCGCAAGGCCCTGAAAGAGACATAAATCAGTCCAATGCAACAGATCAACACACAGAGTGTTTCATTAAAAAAATGCCACAAAGCACAATATTAACTCTTCAATATTCCACACATTGAACATTTCAATTCAGCATCCTTCTCAGGTGTAAAAATCAAAAATATCAGAGACGTGACATTAATTACCAGAGGAGGAAGTCAGGCGAGTAGTCAAATCTGAACATGTTGTCATCATCTTCCACATAGTTCTCGTTGAGAAGAGTGTACAGTTCTTTGAGCTGGTTTAGGAGGAGAAAAAAGTAAATGAATAAAGAGCATAGCTGCAAATTCCAGATTCATGAAATATACATACTGAAACTGCCATTTCAACTTCAGGGGTCATTCTACAGACTAGTTTTTAAACAAAAAAAAAAGGAACTAGAATTGTTCAAAACGAATGCCATATGTGCATCTCTGATATAAGTGTTTTTTATATACTTCCTTACCACAGCAGGATCTCCCAGGTCAAGGGTGTCCCAGCTGAAGCCCTGTGGAAGGCTGTAGGGCTCCTCTCGGATTTGGTCTTTATCCGGCTCAATGCATCCGTGTGACGTCACTGTCTCCCCTGAAGGAAAACAAGAAAATGTCAGCAACATACCAGTCCAACACCCACTTAGTTATATAAGAGCTTTAAGATATGACTAATGACATACCTAGCTTGGGCACAGGTTGTGTATCCCAAAACTGGTAACTCCTCCGACTTGCCTCTTCCATGGTTTTGGCAGGGCCTTGCCCGACAGAGAACAGTTCAATAGCCTTTTGGATCTCCTGTAGCTTATCAGCTGGCAATGAATTCACCTGTTTGCAAAGTAAAGAAGAGTTCATTCAACCTTGTAGTAGCACTGAAACAAATGTTCCTCAAACTTCAGTAAATCATATCTTTACAGATGTAATTTGGATGAGCAGATCATTTAACACAAAAATCAAAAACATATATACCTTGGCAAGGGTGTCCTGAGCTGCTTCTGTGGCACCAGATTTCTTCTTCTTTTTCTGCCTCTTCTTCTTCTTCTTGGCACCAGTGTCGTCAGCCAGACCCCTGTCACTGAAAAAGGACAGAAATAGAAGGCATCTGTGTTCATCTGCCATCCCAGAGAAAAGCCACAGCCTCTACAATAGGTTTTTCCCCCCTCAAGCTCTATACCTATAATACACTTACAGAGCAATCGCAAGCAAAGCTGCTTTATAAAACACTTCTCCAACTATAAAATTGTTTAAAAACATACCTTGTTCCTGAAGTGGATTTTAATTAAAGCAGTTCTAAAACAATTCAGTAAAACACAGGAAACATGTGTATAGTTTGACACAATCATTTAAGATTCTATTATTTTATAATATTTAATTTGACACTCTCAGTGTTCACAGCTTCCCAGAGTGCACCTTTTGTCTGACCAACAAACAAACCAGAAAACAAAAAGACCTGCAAAGCACACCGCCACATAAGTCAAATAAAGATGACAAATCAGACGGCAGTCGATACATTTTCTGTTCATTAACTTCTCTTTTAGCTTTGAATAAATTAGTTGTGTATTACTATTTAAGTGCAAGATTTTAGTGGAAACTAAAATAGTAACTGTTCTAATTATTTCAAACACCATTTCATTTCAGGAGAGAAATAAAGTCTTGGTTTGTTGTAGTTGAGCTCACAGTAGCTACTATTGAAAAAGAAAAAAAATGTAATACATTTTTCCAGTGACAGTCAAACACAGTTTGTTTACCTAGGTTACGATTAAAAACCCCCCAAACTATAACGACGAAGAAAAGGTATGATATTAATGTGTATAACAGACATAATCAGTAAAATATGGACATTTGTCGTCATCGGGACATTAGAGTGCATTCTAGCAAACGTAACCCCCTCCCCGAACCCTCCATGTCATAACCCTCTTTCCTGATCAGTTTAAACCTAAGGAGCCACACATCCCCACCACCTATCCAATCCTCTGGCCCGTGAATACTTACAGAGGATAATCCCATTAGTGCCCAAGAGAGCCAGAGAACTGTAAGTGCAACACCAGCACAGATGGTGAATCACATGACCCGTGGAAGAGGGTTGTGTGGCTTCTACACGGTGTGGACATGTGTATGTACAGGGGGTCAGTGACAGACTGGGACAATGGACAACAAAACGTTCAATAGTTTTTGTTTCTACGGGCTTCCATTTCAGTAGAGTAGAGCCGTTAACAGCTCGAACACTTCTTTGTTTCTGTGTGTGAAAGAGGGGAATATGTTGTCATTTACAAAAAACAGCGAAGCTCACACTTGCATCAGATAAAATGGGGTTAAGACTTTTACCTTTAAGCGGTGGTCGGTTCATTTTGTTGTGCGTTTTCTAAAGAAACACTAAATTAGATCACTTCTTTAGGTGCCTGGAACTTTAAGATGAGTAGAACAGTCTTAACATGACCAGATCTGTTTTTAAGCATAAAAAACTATGTTGTGTTTAAACACAGATTAAATTAAGTAAATTAATGGACATTTAAGAGGAGTGAGCCATGTTTGAAAAATCTATCTGGTTTTAATATTAACGTCAATAATGCAGTCACCCTATCAATATGTGCATCTCCCTTACATGATAATCAAGTGGCTGCTATAGATGATGAGTATCAATAGAATTGTACATCGGGGAAATAATTAATAATGTCAGACACTTGCCAACATACAGTCCTGGTGATTTATTTTGAATTGCCAAAATAATATAATATTAATTCAAAAGGGAAATTGATTTGAAGCTTTCCAGTCACTCCAGTGGCTCATCATTTCTAACAATCTTTATTTGTTTGTACTCTTTAATAATAATTAAAAATATATGTATCCCAAATGACAGGTTTTTGCAACATGGCAACATTTTGAGGCTTTCCCCCAATACATAAGGATTTTGTATCATTATTTAATCAGTTTCCTCTGTAAACGTAAGCTGTCGGATTCAAACCTAATGAAGGTTTCCTTTTTTTTTTTTAACTTAACTTTCATCCCATGAAAAGGCCCTGATATAATTTTGAAATGGTTTTGAGGCCTGTATCCGCTCTGCAGGCTGAAATACAGTTTTCCAACAAACCAATGCCAGATATTAGTTTTTCCATCTCCCTCAATACTTAAAGGCTTTTAAGTATATGCATATTGAGCATATTGTTTTAAAAGTTGCATCCAGTCTAGATGGAGTGAAACTCAGGTCATAGGCCACCCAGTGGCTCCATGGTTCCAAATGATTTACTAATTTTAAATCAGTGAAAACCTGTGAAATATCCAACCAAGGGTTAATATTTCTCCCAGTTGCGGTTTCAGTTCAGGCGCCAATAATAGCAGAGGGACATTAACGAAGCATTGACATTCAATTGAAATGAAGACTTCCCCGTTTCATAACATGGTGATAAGCACAGATAATTCTCCCATCGTCCCATGTCTGGTCACAAGCCAGAAAGGTTTACAATGCAGTATTTAAGCAACACTTTCTCTCCTCATTTGATCCCACAAAATCCGCAGGACACGCCTTAATATTAGCAAACTTCAACTCATTGGTAAACATTGACAAAAGCCAGTGCCGGGCAAGGTGGAGTTTTCGTTAATGCCCGTTCTCAGTGAGAGCCACTGGTTATTTAAATCCCGTCACATTTCTGAGATTAAACTGTAAAATAACACGCTTTCCAGACATCCCACTTTGAAAGACAGACATCCCAACTGTAATACATGTGTAACAACACGCGGACGAGGCTTGTTTCACTTTTACATGGCTCGTGTTTGCCCCGAATTCCAGGCACAGACAATAGCGTTTTGACAGCTATGATAGCACAGAAGCTAAATCCTAGCCTAGCTCGTGTCAACCGGGTTTGCCATGTCTTGCCCCAGCAACGGCGTGCAGGGGGTATCAACAAAACTGTCGACATGATCAAAAAGATTCGACTTTTTAACACCAAGCTCTTAAAGTGCCAGTAAATGTTAAATGTCATAAGGTCTTTACAACCCCCATCCTACGCCTTGCTATCGGTGCTAAAGCACGGCGCAAGAAAACCACACCCACACTGGCAATAAAACTCACTCCCAGCCAATCACAACACAGAACAGATGAGCGACTGTGGCTCCAAGCCAATAGGGCAAACTCAAGTGGGCGGGACACCTCGGTACCGTCGTTAGCTGTCCATCCCCGTATGCATACCGTGACTTTACTTTACAGCCGCTTTGCTGGACTAAACTACCACAGGTTGACTTTTACATCACCGCAGCACGAAGCGTGTCATCTTACCCGTCGTCAGACTGGTGCTCTTCATTCTCACAGTCGCTGCAATGTCCGTGGTCCTCTACATCTGGACTCTCCGGCATCGGTGCTGTCTCATTCTCATCCGCCATCTTCATCCAGGAAGTGATGAAGCCACCGCGTGTTGTCGACGCCTTTAAACCCGCCTCGGTGTTATTGGCTCTCATCTGTACGCCTCTTTCTCCCTCAGACGCTCCCCCGTGTATTTACAGTACAATCATGTTCACAGCGCTGCAGGGACAATTTAAGTTCAAACTTCAGTCCTTAACTTAACGACCCCACTACGCAACAGTGTAGAATTCACTTGATTTGTTTTGGGGTTTTTTTGTTAAGGAAGTTTAAAGGTAGATAAAAGTCTTTCATACGTATTAAAGCGCACAAAGGTCACATGGCCTTTGTGCAAGAGCCATGTGATGTGCATTTGAAAGGCCTACAAGCATTTGGACAGTTTGATTGGAAGCGTGAGGGCTGCACATGCATCATGTTGTTCAGTGTGTAATTGAAATGGAATATGATACAATGAGTATGCTTTTAAAAGTCAGTCAGTCATCATCTAACCGCTTTATCCTCCACCAGAGGGTCGCGGGGGGTGCTGTGCCAATCTCAGCTACATCGGGCTATAGGCGGAGTTCGCCAGTCCATCGCAGGGCCACACACAGATAGAGACAAACAACCATTCACTCTCACACTCACTCCTATGGTCAATTTAGAGTGTCCAATTTACCTAATCCCCACATTGCATGTTTTTGGACTGTGGGAGGAAGCCGGAGAACCCGGAGAGAACCCACGCACACACGGGGAGAACATGCAAACTCCATGCAGAAAGGCCCTTGTTCCAACCGGGGCTCGAACCCGGGTCTTCTCGCTGCAAGGCGAGAGTGCTAACCACTACACCACCCTGCTTTTAAAAGTGTATAATCAATTTAAAAAAGAACAATAAAATGGCCTTAGTCTCAGAATAGGCCTTTACACGGCCTTCCTCTGGTGGTACTTAGAGGCTACTACCAGGTTGACGTGATCGTAATGGATCATTAATACTGAGTGAAGTAGCATGTCTTAAGGGTAACCTTTAAGTAATGGTTTATTAATTCAGCATTTTATACATAACAGTACATACTATCATACGTTACACATGCATATATGCACGGCTAATTTTGTGGGACACTGCATTGACCTTTATTTTTTGACAACAAAAAAATTACCTAATTTTAATCAGAGCCTCAGAAATGAGGTTGGGCGTCATTGGGACGAGGCTTTGGTCAATGTTTATACCACAAAAGGTCCTATAGAGACACAAATTGTTGTACAGCATTCTCCGTGAGGACACAAAATCATACACAAAGACATAATTAATTCTCTAGCCCCATACCCGAATCTTAACCACAACTAAATACCCAACCTTAACTTCAAAAGGCCATGACCAGCCAAAATGTCCTTACAAGGTCAAAATGTTCTCACAAAGATAGGTTTGAATAAAAATGTGTCCTCACAGCCTACTACAGACTACGTTACCATCACCAACCATCAACTATAGAAACACATGCACGCACACTCACATCTACAGTTAATCTCTGTTTAAAGTGTACCTATAAACAAAAAAGGTCTCACACAGTGATGTGTAATTAGTCCTTTTATGAAAACAGTACTTTCTCTTGTACACAGTATAACAACTGCCTCTCACATGACGTAAGCTCTTTAAGCACCATTTGTTACAAAGTAGTATTATTATTGAAACACATCTGACCATATATTATATAAACTGTCATTACAGTAATTAATGTGCAGCACCTTTTAATTACCAAGGCATTTTACGTATTGGATTGCTGCACTGAAATTCGAGTTCTAATTTACTAGATTAGAAAATAATCGCAAAAATTGACATAATAACAAAAGCAAAAACAATACAAAGAGAAAAAGTCAAACTCAATTTGACTGAAGCACTTGTGAAATACTGCTGAAGCAAATACAATAAGTGAACATTTTAAGAGCACAAGTAAACATAAGCACATCTGCACGTTAATACTGTTTGTTTTTCAAGTTCCTTTGTAAATTGTGGAAATATTCCGTCATTTGTCTGAAAAAATAAAAGTCTTCCTCCTGAGAGAAAGCAAAAGTAAGACTAACTATAAGACATTGAATATGCTCAACTTTCATGGACTATAGTATACACTAAAATCATGGACATATCATTAAATCAGTTATCTCTGAAACAATAGTTTAAAAAACAATAATTGTCATTTCTGTTAAACACAGTTAGTAGTTCTTAGATTTCTTTAAGTTAGTACTACTTTTTTTGGAACTATGCTTTAATAAGTTATTAAGTATAAACATGTTAAAGTGTTTGTCAGGTCAAAAAATACAGATGACTGAAGATGGAAAAACATCTTTTAGTCTGTCCAACGTATACTGTTCGGTTTAACCTCCTACATAGAGTCAACAACATTTACCCATTCTTGTAAAAGAGTCTCATATTCATGAACCATCAGTGCTGTGTTTCTAGAGCACTGACATGACCAGATACACCCACTGTGTAAAATGGAATAATTATCCAGTTTGAAGCAGTTCATGCTTCTTCAGCTCAGATAAACAACCTTTTCTTTCTGTATTGGGAATTGGACCACTTGAGGTATGGACTGAGAAATGGAGCATTAATCTCTCCCTCCTAATAATCACATCGCTTTTGTTCGGATGCACGTCACACTTTGCCTTTGGCAATGGCCACTCGCTCTGACACAGTTTTGACAGGAACTCCTCTGCGTTTCACTTTGATGTGGACAAAGAGTGTGGCAGGCGACAGGCTGGAGCCGTCCGCCTTGAACAAGTGAACATGTCGATAACCTGAGAAGAAAGAGATTACAGTGAACACGTTACACAAAAGCAGTGATGGTTGTGTAAAACATGGATCTAACGGAATTCCATGAGCACCTGTGCGGAGACTTGTGAAAGGTAAGGTGTACTGTCCCACAAAATCATTTTTTGCCGTGTGGTCGTGATCCTCCACCACAAACCGCACCAGGGCAAGTTCAGGGACTTGCAGCTGAAAGCTCAGTGTGCAGTCCCACCTTGGGTTGAAACCTGTAGAGGGCGCACAAGAGCTGTAACTAGATGGACTCGTACTGTACATTCCACACAAACTAATCGTGGCGTTGGACAGAAACAGGAAAAGCTCTGACAATAATATGTCAATAATAAATCTGTACTGCACAGCCTGAGGTATAAAGAAGCTTAAGGATGTTATGCATTGTCTCCTGCCTCCACATGCTAACAAAAACAATGACTAAAGACCTTTACACAGCATTTCATTTTAAATATGCATGAAGGATAAAAGGTAAGAAATACAAAACAAAACATCCAAACAACTAAATCTCAGAATTACCATTGTTGTCGATGCGTTGCGTTTTGTTTCTTGCATTATCGATAGCCGCCCCATGAATTTCCACCCACACTTGTGGATCCACAATGGAACTCGCCTTTTCTGTGTTGATTTTTGGCAGCTGCTGTGCGGATATTATCTGACAAGCAACATCAACTCAGTCAGTTTGTGCTTCGTATTTGCAAAGGGCTTCACTATTTCAAAAATGCATTGTATGACATCAATAAATCTAAAGCTTTTGTTCTGTCACCCATGATTTATCACATACAAGTACCAATAAATGAATATAAATCCATTAAAATGCTGTTTGTCACTGTGACACTGAATAGGTTACCACTGACTCGTATAATCAGTTGGGTGGGGATGTGACCGGGGCCTCCTCCTGTGTTCTCTGGGTTAAAGTTGGATGTGGGGGTGCACATGAAGCTGGGTTTGAGGATGTATCCACAATGACCGTTGGGTAGGAAGCGACCCTGGTTCAGATCCATCTGCTCCCCTGCTGTCTGGAAGTTCAGAGCCACTGCACAGCAACAAGAGGAGGGCGGAGTCAGTAACACGGCTACTTTGAATCCCAGCCAATGACATTAGTGTCATTAATGCGTTTTGATTTGGCAGTAATGTATAGAAATATAAGCCAGCATAGCATTTCTTTGGCCCATTCTGACTGCATAATGTTTGTCAAATGAATTGATTTCATTAACTGCCATCCTTGCTTCTACAGTGGAGCACTAACCCATCTGGCATCCACCGTTCCACATTTCCTGGGGATCATAGTTGGATGATTGGAGGCGCTGGCCGGAGGGATAGATCCGGCTCAGCTGCCTGCTGTTGTGTCGAACAAAAAACTTTCCTTAAAATGAAAAGAGAAAGAAAAACACATGCCATGATCCACGGAAGGCTGATCATATTTTCTGTAGAATCAGCTGCAGCAAAGCAATAACATGGAATCTTTTCAACTTTCTTTCTGTAATGTCAGGATGCAATTATTACTACTTTCACACCATAGTCTTTGATGAGCCTGAGGGCATCACTTTCTGAGAAGGAGGACATTTCATCTGGCGCCTTTTCTGCTGTATTTTCAAACCCACAGAAGGGAACACTCCTGCAATACACCACCAGCTCTGAAAGCTCGGGGCTCAGTTTAGAACAGACCTGCAAGGGACAAATGAAAACATAGAAGAAAATTGGTTGATAAGCCACAAAACATAAAAAAGTTTTTATAGGTTCTTTAGAATAAGCCTTTTATGTATATTTAAGGCACATAACACACAAGGGCCGTGTTTTGTGGAGGTCTTCATTATCTATACAGCAGCTCAAATGAAAAAAACAGCCAAAACACAGGTAATGTATCTTGAAGTTTACTGCACTAATGAAGCTCTGCTCTTATAAACCCGATGCACTGTCAATACTCCATACACTATCTCACCATTAGATGTCACTAATTGTCACACACTGGACTTTAAAAGATGTGTTTTTGCTTAAACTGACCCTTGCAGGATCCCTCTTGGGTGTGTTCTTATTGCCCATCGCTAGTTCGTCTTCGGAGCTTGAGGAGAAGCTGGCACTGCTGCCTGTTTTGTCCAGCTGGCCCAGGTGAGGAATCTGCTTCTTCCCCTTTACCAGAATACGGCACTTCAGCTCCTGCAGCCAAGGTTGTTGAGACAAATTACTCCATTAGAAAACCAGATAACCAGAGGTCTTGGAAAATGGACTCATCTGTATGTGTGTGTGTGCTTTGTACCTCAGGAGAAGGCAGCTCTTTCAGGGGGCTGTCACTGAGGGGCTTTGTGAGCAGTTTGCTGCCGAGGATGGTGCGGAGGTGTTTAGCCATCACAGCCTGCTGCTCCACGGAACAGTGGTTCTCTAAGGATAGAATTAGAGGGTATGGGGACGCCTGCAGGGAGACACACAGACACAAACTGTTATGCTGAGACATAAAAATGCAATTAGATCACACAATAGCAAGGCAGGACCAAACCGTATAATATATACTGTAGCATGTCAAAATTAAAATACCACAGAGTTGTCCAGGAACCAAGAATGTAACCATTAAATGTGAGGTAGGCGGTGAAAGCAAAAACTCAGGAATCTGCACTGAATTTGCTGGAATTTATTCGAGGTGAGGAGCAGCAGCATGCACACTGTCACAGCTGAGGATGAAGATAAAGATAAATCAAGATTCTCTTACTTTGAAGGCATACTGGGCGATGGTTTCAATGACCTCTTTAAAGGGCACTTTGGAGGTGAGGGTGTGGCCGTGGTAGATGACAGGTTCACCTTTGTCTCCATCCCAGCAGTCCAGCTCCACACAGCGACAGCCCTGATTCAAAGCCCTAACAGGGACATACACACATTTATATTGCACCACTGGGCAATCATTGTGAGAAGGCTTCTCTGCAGAATGAGATGACATGAATGCTGTCGGAGATTGATGGTGACGGAGCAGTCGGTGTCAAAATACCTGATGTACGGCTCCGTGCTGCTGGCGCTGGTGACTTGATCCTTGGTTAGGTAAGTATTGTGCGAGGAGGAGATGAAGTAGTGGGCCAGGGGGCGGCTCATGTCTTGATAGACTCTGGTATGGTCAGGGTTAAACACATCGTTCTCCGATGACAGCATGTACATGGTGAAACCATTCTGGGTCATGAACTGGTTCTTCTGAGCTGCAATAGATGGTTTTGCTTCAGGTGACTTGTCTTTGAGCAGGTTTACCAGCAAAATGCTTCAGCAACCAGCTCTCATCCCTGTTTGTTTGGGTTCAAGAGGCAGCCACACACACTCTCTACACTTAAGCTTCACTCTTTCCAATTCAGTTAATCACATTTTATTAATACCGCATTTTTTAAAAGCAATGCAATTGGCCAAAGTGCTGTACAGCAACATCCACAGAAGAGCAAAACTACACAAATAGAATAAGCAACAGAAATGCACCATCTATTTGATTAAGCTTGTACTGTAGTTATGTCTCTAGGGCCTTGAGATAATCTACCATGTGTTTTGCCTCAACTCAAATAAAATATAGAAAAATGAAATATAGAATAGATGGAAGAGTTTGTGCTAAATCTCTCTCGTAACTTCAATGTCTAACAGAAAGTTGTGAAATGTCTTGAATGTCTTGCACCTAAACATGTAGGTTTTGTTGAATGTTTATTACTTGAATCTAAGGACAGTTTAAAAAGAATACTTTCTAAAAGTGTATAATTGCTTTAAAATAAAAACAGTTTGGTTTTTCGTAGACTTAGAGTAAGCCTTCTATAGGCAAGGGCCTTGCTATATTGAGGCAGCCACCTTGTGCTGCCATGTTTCTACAGCAGTGTGAACAGATAAAAAAAAAAACAGCATGTAAAAGTGTTTAAAAATTGCATAAATTAAAAAAGAATGACATCCTGTCCGGTCTGTGAAGGCCACAGTTCCCTGATGCACTAGGAAAAAAGTAGGGGTACATGGAGGAGACCATTTGTTGCAATATGTAGTCTCACCACTAGATGTCACTCATTCTTAAGACACTCCTGATCCCATTGTCTGGAGCCAGTCTCGGCTGACACAGGGTGAAAGGCGGGGTGCACCTTTGACACATCACCAGTCCATTGCAAACACACAGTGACAAACAACCATTCACTCTCACATTCACACCTATGGTCATGTTTTTGGACTGTGGGACGAAGTGACAGAACTATAGAGAGTACCTGAGAGAACGTGAAGCACCAATGCTCGCCACTAACCATTCTTGTGTGGCCCCGTCTTACATACTGAACCTTTAATATAAGTTAAAACATTTTTTCTCTCTCAGTAATCATATTATTTGTTCCTTAAAAGTTAAACCCTTTTTAGATTCACTTAAGAGATGAAGTGTTTTTTTTTTTTTTTCTTATTTCAGCTATGGCAGTTATTATTTTCTTCTTTTAATTTAAGCAAAAGATGGAAAGATTAAGTAAATCACTTTTTTGGCAGCAGCGGATGCCGCCTTGATGTTATGAAAAGTAAAAACCTTCATTGTGAAAGCCTAAATCACTATTTTGTCCATTAAGAGCCCGTGGGACAAGAGGTAATCACAGTATTTATTTTAGGAAAATATTGTTTTAAATCTCTTAATGAATGCTCTCAAGACCTACCCCAGTCATTGAGCTCATAGGTGAGGATGAGACTCTGAGCATGATTCAACGAAGCGTCCTCGCTCTGGTCTCCCAGGAAGTCACGCAGTTCAGCAGTGGAGAGCACGCAACCGTTACTTGAATAGTGTCTGAACACGGCATCTAACTCGGGCCGTCGCAGGAGCTCCCTGCAGAACTCCTCAATCTCTATATGATCCAGACGGCCATCACCGGACCGGTCACACCTCTGGGACGTAGAGAAGAGGGAGGCGTTAAAAAAGACAAACAGTCAAACACGTAGAGAGAAAGACAAACACAGTGCCTTTTTATTTTGGGAGTGCTTACAATTCCTTGTGGGAGAAGCTTCTCCATAATAATTCAATCCATCTGTGCACACTCGCATTAAGAAATATGGTTCTCTGAAGAGGGTAACTATTGGAAAGTGCATCAGGAAGGAGCATGAAAACTAACAACTCAGCTGTAATAGAGAGCTGAGGGACATGGCAGGCTGTAATCCCCAACAATAAAGAAATAACTGGCTCATGATTTGTTGTGGGGAAGATAACAGAGGGGAATCGGATGTGGGGGAGGTGGTGGTTGGCCTGCTGCTGGTTTGGTAATCTAACACAGACTCAGGACTCAAGAGTCAGTGTGATACAACCCTAACTGGCAGAAACATCACCTTCTCTGCATCCCTGTGCCTTCAGAATTCAACTCATATGAATTGTACAGTATTGACTCTATTGATTTTGCATAGGCACAAAACAAAAAAAACAACACATGACGCTGACCTTGAATAGACAGCGGGCGTAATGCTCACTCAGGTCAATGTTGATCATCTGCAGCAGCCGCTTGACTTCGTCGTAGCTCATCTTGCCGTCTTGGTTCTGATCTGCTCGCCTCAGGTAGCCTCGGATCCAAGTGTAGAGAGTTAAGGAATACATCTTGTTCATTTTAAGTATCCCAGTATGACATGACAACAACAGTTGAGCCAGCGTTCACGATACCAAGACCCTGAAACAGCTGAAATAAGCTGTCTGTTTATAGTTATTCGGAAGTACTACAGTGTCTGGCAAAATGTCAACTGTGGTTAATGTAAGTACAAGGATTTGATAAGGATGAATACTAGGTGTGGTTCCAGTTTTGATCATCAAAAACTGTCATTTGTAAGACAACAATGTTACAGATCAAAGCTCACAGTGATGCACTCTTTCCACAATAGGATTTCAGCCATTGACAGTTCCAGCTGACGCATCAAAATGTGAATAAAAGTCCCAATCTACTATATGTCAATGCCGATGTGTGTTAAACCAAATTGCCATTGAGTGTTTTGTTATTGCTGTGTCACAGAACAGACTCTGTGTGGGTTGTTTGAAAAAGGTAAAGGTGCATTTACAGAGTAAATGGAAAGTAAGTGTTTTTTGCAGGTAGTATGCAATGACAATATGTCCCTTGGGGCAGAAACATCAGCCAATTTAATATTATGTGAAGTAAATGTAAAAAAAAGACTAAATAGCAACAAGAGGCTCGTTTCGTCTGCAATTGTGCAAAAGAGAAAAAGACACAGAGTATGATAAACCTCTAGGCTACTGAAAGTTAACAGTCTGGAACTTTATAAACAAGATAACAAGACAACATTGAGATGATATACTTGTGTATATGTTCACAAAACTAAAGTGTGTCAAGGGGAAATGAGAGAGAGAGAAATAAGGACAGGAGATAATCTTAATGTTATACACTGCCTGATACTTATATTAAACCCTGGTCATGAGGGATTGTAATTAACAGTAATAGTCTTACTATATTTAGACAGAGCTTTTCTATCTAGTCATTACTTCTCACCTTAGCTATGCTGTGGACACGGAGTAGCACATGTGACAGCAGTCAGTCAGCATAGCAGTGCTGCCTCAGCTGGACTATATTTGTTGTAGCTTATTGGAAATTGGGAAGGATATTGGTCTAGTTTTTCCTTCTGAGTCATGTTGGCCACTCGCTCCTTTAAAGTACGGAGCCCCCGCACCCAGCGTTGGGCTTCATCCTCGCAGGTGCACAGCAGGTCCAGGCTCTTCCTGGGTCCTCTGAAGACCACTGTGAAGCACCGGGTCTCAGGCACTGACGCAGACACGCGCCTCAGGTTCTCCGACTGGCAGCCTTCACGGACACACTCCACCTCTGTCACTGCAACTGCCAGAGGGGAAAGAAAGGAAGACGAGTTTAGGCTAATAATGTTTAAGTAAACACAGGCCTGGCAGGACAACAACACAGAGCACGACAGCTAAAGGTCAAGTGCGGAGTGTTTTTAGGGAATCATTAATCCCACCATGCAGAGTGACATAGCAATGTGACAGCTTAACTACACGTATACAAAGATGTCAGCATTTTATTTATTTATCCTTTATTAAGCCAGGAAGGTCTCATTAAGATACAAGAGCTCTTATTCCATGATAATCTTAACCTGCAGTATAATGACTCTTAGGTACTTATGTGGAATTTATTTGCATTTAATTTATATTTTTCTAAAAAATCCTTAAAATGTATTCAGGTAATCATTCTTTGAATTAATCTCAGAATTATTCTTAAGCACCTTTAGTCATTTATGCTAGGCATGCACATTATTGGACTTTTTGCGATATCCGATATATAGGGAGTACTTTGGCCAATACCGATATATATATGTTTTTCCCTGTGCCAAACTAGTCTTCTGTTGTGAAATTAATATAATATTTTGCCCACTCATGCAGATACATTTTCTTAATTGAGCAAAATAAATAAATGTAAAAAAATAATAATAATTGTTGAAGAGGGCACCAGCATAGGAGTCAAGGAGGTAGCGGCCTATTTAGGCTAATGTTGTAGTCAATATTCATATCAGCATCTCCTTTACAGCACATAAACTGATAAAATTAGTGAACGCTGGACATCCTTACATTACTCTCTCAAAGTGGTGACTGAATAAGTCCTATATGGAGCATCACCTTTTATGCTATTTCAAATAAAACAAGGCTAAATAGTCCAAAGACATTCTAGTGGCTATGTGAGGCAATAGGATGTAAATGCTAATATTAGCAAGCACACAATGTGGCATCGCTAACATGTAGATTTGATAAATCACACAGTTCCATCTGTGGGATGCTTTGGCTTTATCAGAGCTACTTTACTTGACAAGCACAACAAATCATACAGCTCTCTGTCTTGTGATTTTATCTGTGGAAAGCATTTTATGATCACTGCAGCAGCTGTTGACACAGAGCTGGTTCAGCTCTAGTTTTTTGTTCCTACAGGAGACATTATTTTCCTATTTCCATGCCAATAATAAATAAATAAATAAATAAAACATTTAATGAAGAAATGTTTAGTAACCTATTTATTTTGGGTATTACTGCTGGTTTGTGTGTATTAGCTTTGTGTGTTAGCATGCTATCATTTGCTTATTATAACTAAACAACTCTGAGGCTGGCAACTAAGTAAAATAAAAACTGGCAACTCCTGAAATGATTTCTCAAGCAGAAATGTCAAATATTTGCTGGATACAAATACAGGAATTCGCCCGGCAGTAGATATTACAGTCTTGACCAAAAGACTAACACACAATCCTTAGTATCACTACTAATGAGACTGGACTGACAAATATTTCTTCCGGTTTGTTGGGTGAAGCTAAAAAAGTAAAAATATAAAGAATATATTGAATAACCACCAGGTAGACTCCTCTGGTTGCAAAAAAACAACCCAAAACAACCTTGGTTTGAATATCAATTAATTTACAATGTCAGTAAACGTTTTCCCGAGGAGTTAATGGTCTCAATTGCTAGTTTCAGCTCTTTCTCAATAGAAGATGGTTTTACTTTTGTAAATGACTTAGAGGAAAAAGCACATCATGTGTGAGTGCAGAATCTAGAGGTTTCATAATGGGAGTTCAGATTGTTACGTGTTACGTCACGACTGGTTGCCATTTGATTCGTACTTAGAATTTACTCTTTACTCTTTACTTGAACTGTATATCATATTCCTATTACAAGACAAAGTATCTAAAGGGTTACAGGCCAAAAGCAAACAAGCAGACAAGATATCATTTGAAATTTACAAATGTATCCAAACACAAACACACACTGGCTCCAAAAGGATCCTGACACAACAACTTTATTCAGTACAGGAGCTTGCAGAATGGTGCTCGCTCAGTTGTGCAATAAAGTGCTGACAATAGACTCATTCTCTTGCTGGAGGTCGCAAAAGCCTCTGCTGTCCACCTCTTCAAAAATGACTCCACATTCCTCCTCTATGGTCATCCCAGACATGACAAAAGTGACATGTGTGTGTGTGTTACATGCGGAGAAGAAAATACACAAAATAATAGTGCTAAATGATGCAAAGTGGGATCACACACAGATCTCACTGGATGTGGAGAAAAGCCTGGAGCTTGGAAAAGAGGAACTCAGCCAAGACTCCATTCAGAACTCACACAAAGAGACACAGATCAGCTCAGCAGCTTGTCCACTGAGGCATTATCAGTGTTTGTAGATGTACTCACACTGCCCTCAAATCACTTGTCGTCATCACTGTGAAAAATGTAACACACTGCAACTCGACTACCGTGTGTCTATTTCTGGCATGGATGCAGAGTTCTTCACCACCCACTGACCCATAAACCTGCCGTGCCCACCCAGCCACTGTTTTGTGGCCACTGGAGGTTAGCATTAAAGTGCATTTCAACATCAGGAGAGAGAGCACAAACAGAGAGGAGGCAGGAGAACTATAAAGGTTAGCCAACAAAGAAGAAAACAACAGAGGCTGGAAAGGAACGATATCATCCATGTCACCTGACACATCCCCACCTTAAGTCCTATAGCAATACATCTTCAACACCACAGAATATTTGACTCCAAATATGAAAAGAAAACATATATTCAACATTAATAAATGCCCTTGCACAAGGGTAGATGGCAATAACCTGTGACTACTCCCTCCTATTTACATACCTTTGCTGTGTCAACAGAGGAAATATGAGGCAGTAAAAAGCCTCTACTGAGATTGAAGCAGCTTATTTGTTCCTTTAAAACTATGTCCAGGATTTAAACTGTTTTTAAAATGAATAATCACCCCATCACATATAAAGTCTCTGTTTTATTATACCTGTAATATGATCTCATTTCAAGCAGATGAGAAATAAGTAGATTTATAGCTGCAAATTAATAATTAAACATAATGGGTGCGTCCTGATCTCAAGTGTATCAAATTAAGTTTCTGTTTCCTAAAAAATACTTTGATCAAAATCATTTCATCCACTTCTTTTTTTCTGCTATGCATTTCCAATTTTCCTGCCCTCTTGAAAAGAATTAACAGGTGGATGAAACTTCAGATTTCACTTTCTGTTTCTGCACGTTGCTGAAAATAGACTCATTATACTGAGCTGATGCCAACCTAACCCTCTAATGCACAGTTAGTAAATCCTTTTCGCACAGGAGATGTTGCCCAACACATTATATCTACATCTACTAAGTATTGGAATTTACTAAGAGTTTTTTTGGTACAAAAAAACTGTTGAAAAATGATTCTGCTCCTCACTCACATGGAAACAAGGCAGAGTGGAGAAAAGTGCATGAGTTAAAGCCAGGATAAAACAGCTCAACAATAACTGGGCTGAATGTTTGCACATTCCACTCTGCATTGGTCTGTTGTTGGTCTGTAGATAGGTATCTTGCTAAGCAAAACCCTTTCTACTGATCTGATAGTCAGTTCAGTTCACTTTTTATTGCCAGATTCAAAGTCCAAGTAATTAAAACAACAGACAGAAATACAAAAAAGTGAGATATGAAAGAATATAAAAGACAATCAAATGTATGACTGGTGACGTATAGCATTAAACCCGGGGTTTGCTGGCAGCAAAACAAACAACAACATTCAGTGAATGATTGAGTCGACAGATAAGTCTGTGCCTCAGGTTTCGCAGTAAAGCTTAAGTGTCTTCTGTTTTCATTATGGAAACATAATAACAAACACATTTATGTCACACTTACATGTCTGCTGGGCTTTGGCTTTACGGGAGCTCTTGGTGGACTCACACCACACGGTGAGTCCGTCCTCCAGCAGCCGCAGGTTTCGACTCTTCTGCCACCGTGCTGAGCGGATTTTCACCATGCTGGAGCCCTGCATCATCATGTGTACGTCCTCATTTTCCAGGAGCCCTGGAGGAACACAATGCATGCAGTATGTAATACAATGTAATAAGAAAAACAATCATGTGATTCAGTTTTACTGCGTCACAGGAGTTTCACTGGTGCGACTTGGTTTTATTGTATACTGACAAGCAAAACTTGCTTTGCATGAGTCATACGCGGTTCAACACAAATCTATAACTACACATGTTTACCAACTATCAATGCTGTGACAATGTTGGAAGTTTGTATCATAAAATAAACATTGTAGGATTCCTTTGAAAATCAGGAGTGAAGGATTCTAAAGATCACACATTTCCTAAAACATCCAAGTAAGAATATGATAGTGGAACAACATCATCATAATTTCCTTGAAGAATTGTAATGTTTTTCTATCTTTCTGTGTGCTGTGAGTCAGGTCTGATTTATTCAAATACCACATCACCAAATATCATTATTGCTGTTTTCTCTCCCTAATCCCAGGAGTGGGTGTTACTTCTTTGAAAAAATGACTAACTCTTATTCAACAGTAACATTCCCCTGAAAAACAATCCTTAATGACTGTGTCTGTCAAACTTACCTCATGTGTGTAGTCAACACTTCTCTGCTTATACCCAAAACCTGGGGTTTTGTTTTATATACAATCCTCAGAGAAAATGATTTCGATAATGTTTGTCGACAGGGATTGTCTTGAAAAGTGACTACGTTTTAATGTCTAGAAAATGAATTACAACTCAGTGTAATTTAGAAATGATAATTTGGAAGTTAATCTCTCCCATGGGACAACAGCAGGCCAACAGACAGCAGGAACTGGGGCCGTTATAGCAATTACACACTGTCTGTCTGCCTGCGTTGCTCGTTCTACTTCTCCCCAGATGTTACTATGGATGGAAATATATTCAAGAATGACTTTGACACACACAGTTGCTTAGAAAAATGTTGAGCGATAGAATGGAGGCATGCAGCTTCATGTGTTGTGAACACTGAAAGGGTCAGGGCTTGTTGCAGGTGAAAATAAAGGATGAAAGCACTAGAACAAGGTTCATTCCCAACAGACATGGGGAATGAACAATACAGTCTATTAAGGCTGAGTTGTGCAGATTCACTGTCACATAGAGACAAGAACAAGGTACTATAATGCACTGTTTGATCTGTTCGTTGTCTTGTAAAATGATAGAAAAACTAAATGTATTTTCGTAAAAGAAACATCCAGTACAGCCATTATCCATGAGGCCACGATGCATCCTGCACAGGGTAAACACACAGAGATAAACAAATATGTTTAATTTAGTAGGTGTAAGAAAACAATGGTCCAGAAGGACGTAAAGCTATCCTGGGGGACACCCCAATCGTGACGAGAGACAAAAACGTGGAGGTATCAAACGGGGTTGAACGGTGGCGCACACCGCTTGACCTCCCCTCCGCCACCCCAAAATAAGTGGTACTTTTGGTTGCTGTTAGCCAGGCAAGCAAGTATTAAAAAAAAGCCCTGCCAAACTTACACCAATAATGAGTCAGGACAAAGAAAGTTCGAGTCATGGAAGTTAGAAACTGCGGAGATGAAAATGCTACGATGGTCGCTATAGGGCTAACACGACTGGACAAGGTTAGAAATGTCTTGGCGTCAAAAGAATCGCAGGGAAGGCTCAAGGTCATGTGGCGCGAAAGGTGGACACGAAGAGGAGACGCGACAGAGCAAGAAGGCGTAAGGAACCAAACCAGAGCCATTTCCACATGAAATTGAATTAGGTCCACAAAAGAACAGACACAACTAATCAGGTAAACTGATTGAAGTCTACAAGTTCTGTATCCCAATTCTTTTTTAATATTCTTGTACTCTAAATACAGTATGTTTTCATTGGTAAACACCAAGAGTCCAAATGGATTTTTTTTACCTCCTTGTATTTTATTGATCCAAACCATTTATGGAATAATGTTAAAGTGATTGGCAGATGAATCACTTGCTGCTCTATTCTAAAGCTGTTGTTATTCTTGGACAAAAGACAGTTTACACATCTGTTTCTGTGGCTCCAATTCCAAAGGTTCATGGTACAATCCAATACTGTGTGGACATTTTGCATGTTAAAACTACATATGTCACAACAGCAAACCTGTGTGAGATTGTAAATTAAGACACTCAACTTTTCTTGTTAATGTAAGATTCATTGTGGTGTCTATGGCCTTTTAAAGAAGCATTTTAATTATCACTTAAGCAAACAATACTTTTCTTATCATATAGTTACAATTTCCTAAAGGCTAGTGTGTCTTCAAATTACTTATTTTTGTCTGGCCAACATTACAAAATACAAAGAGGTTGAAAACATTTATATGAAAGTGAACATTTGAAAAAGTTGTTATTGCTATGTTAAAATTCAGTTCTTTTAATGAACGTTACATTATTTGTTTTGTTTCCTACACTAACTTATGCACCTAGATCTTTATTTGGTTTTGGTTTTTAGGCATTATTGTATTTTTGGCCAGTTTTTACTGTGATAGGATAAGACTTTTTTAGTGGAGATGAAGACATTAACTGATGATCACCAGCCTAATTCCATAGGGGAGAGATTGTTTGCATAATTTCAAAATAACAGGTTTGAAAAATACTGAATTATTTGGGCTCTAAATTGGCTTGCAAAATGCACACAATTGAGTATTTAAAGAATCCACATTAGAGTAAACTGGTTTGAAGCTCACAACAAAATAATGCAATTGCAGCTACATATACATACATATTGCTAATAAAGGACATTCAGCTACATTTAATTGCTTGATTTGAAAGAGATGAATCGGGCCTCTCGTGGAGACGTTTGAAGGGAACGGTCTGAACTTTTTGTGAAATTACTCTTCCGCTGCTCACCTCTAAAGACTTGTGCAGGCACCGTTGGAATACTTTCATCCTCTTTTCCCCTCAATCACAGTTAGTTTAACATACAGTCGGTGCCAAATGGCTGACACACAGTTCCTCAGAGGGCCCCATCGCAACTGCACAATAGAAACTGCTTTCAACTTCATCCCCCTCTCAACTAGAAACAAACTGGGTGCAGCCGAGACTTTCTCCCCATCAGGGTCGTACACAAAAGAACCCCTCAAACCCCCCACACACACACACCACCACCGGCCCTCCATCCATAACAACTGTGTTTTTCCAAGCTGTTACCACATACAGGCCATTCCCACAAGCTGAGCACAAGGACGTGATTAATGGCAGGTCATTGGCCACGCTAAGCTGCCCAAACTGCCTTAACCGCCTGTGACTCAACCCACTTCTCCACCTCTGATGACATTCTTGCTCTACTACCTACCTGCATCGTTTTAATTCCTAACTGGGGCAGAACAATTGAGTATAAGTCTGCATGTGCGGGCAACAGTAGGGCATTAAAGCAGAAGCACATTTTGATACATTGCATGCTCCCGAGCCTCTTCATAACGGTGTAAATGAGGGGGGTGTCTATAATTCTTTGGGGTGGAGATATTCACTATGTTTTCTTTTCATCACGTCCTGGAGGAAATCTGGTTGACATCCAGTGCATCACATGGTCAGAGCCCTGCATGCCAGTGAGCTAGCAACCACACACTAATGTATTCTAAAGCAATTGTTTCAACACAGCACAGAGGGGGGAACATCTTAACCTTAGAGAGGAAAGACAGCTCAAGCGAGAGTGTGCAGCTACAGTATGTGCTGATAGGCTGTGTGTGTGAGGCACAGACAAATTCTTATGCCAATGTAAACAAGCTGCTATATGTAAGCCATGTTCACCATCTCAATGCAACTGAATTCAAACAAATGCTATTTGGGGTTAAATTGGACAGGTCGAATTTTACTCGAAACCGATAATGTTTTAAAAAACTTGAGTATCTACTGATACCGATATTATTCCAATCAGTCATTTTAGACCATTTATGAACTATGAAGCAACATATTTGTGGTGATACATTTCAAAGACATAATTCTTCAACTGTGTAACAAATATTTGTCTCCCAAACATGACTATAGATGAGATTTTTGGATTGTATCGGATTCTACTTTTTATCTGTCTGATATCCGGTCCAGTGAATTTGACCTTTATGGAACCGATACTGACCGATACCGATTCTGTCCCTAGTCTGGATGGGATATGATTTCACATGAACCACATTACGATGCAAGAAATCCCAAAAGTTACTATGGCTCTTCATGTGTGGGAACGATGAATGATTGTGTAATATTTTATACAAAACCCCTGAAACAAATCTAAGACCCAGGTAGCTACTGGAATTGGGCTACACATCGAGCAACTGGTCTCAAGGCAGCAAAGGTTAGGTCTGTATTTCTTCTGCTGGAATTGTGGCAATGCCAGTTCATGTACAAGGATTTCTTGGGCTGGGTTATTTCTTCTGGATCATCAATGGTCCAAAACAATCTATCTACCTTCTTATGGTTCCTAATAGAACAGGAAAGCAGCTGGAGTGAATTTAGCATCAATGTATAAAAGTTTACTAATATTTACAGGAAAAGGTGGTGAGCCCAGCAACAGAAGGACATTGCCTCCCTAAAGCCACGCAACTTTTAGCATGGCTAACATTTCAGTGATCGACAAAAATAATACATTCTGCTTGTATGAATTGCTTATTTTCTCTGGGTATATTGACCATTCAAGCAGCGGGGGAGTTTTCAAGCTGAAAGGAAGATCCGAAAAGAAAATAACCAAATCAGCTGGTCACTAAGAGATTGTGTGTGCTTGAGTTCTCTTCACGCAGGGCCACATACCAGCTCCTCTTGAAGCAGGGTTCACATTTCCCTCAGCCAAACAACTGTCATAAGAGCCGGCAAGCTAGGTTGTACACTTGCATAAAGATAGACCAGTTAAAGTGTTGCTGATGTAGGTGACAGACCAATTAAAGTTTCTCAGTTCTGTCCCACAGCTGTCCACAGCAGACAGGTCATATGGCAAGTAGGGCAGCCCAGGCTGCCGCTCTGAATACAGTACGAGGTCCAAAAACAATGACATTCCACTCTTTAAAAAGACACACTTTGGAGTTGGAACTCTTTCTTTTCAGTTAAAAAAACATCATGCAGCTCTTTCAAAATGAAATATATATTTCATATAGTCATTAAGAAGCAAGATTAACAACGTAGATAGAGGTCATTACAACAAGGATTTATATCACAACCTTATCTGGAATGTGAAATAATTACTAAGTAACTATGGAAGTGAATTTTGACATTTGACATTTGGATTTTCTCCAAATTCTGTAAGTGACTCTGTTTTAGAAATGACATCTGACTTGATGTTTGGTTGCAGGGATTCTTCTTCTTCCTCCTAAAAAAATCGAGGAAATACATGTGCAGCAGGAAACCAGACTGTATGAGCTGTGTGGTAAGACGTTTGTGAGTCTTCGGGTTAGTAGCACTTTCCTATCATAGAGCAATGATTATAATCATAGACTGCATGCTCTTTTTATTGTTAATTCATTTAGTTGCTGAAATGAGTCTAATATTGGTATCAAATATTTATTATTCCTTCAAGGCTGTCTCAAAATCACAAGTATACAAATGTCGATTTAGTAATGAAGTGATTACCTGTTTCACAGCAGCCATTTTGACAATGTCTTAGCAGGAAAAGCACATTAACGCTGGCACTGTTCACTTCATGTAAATGAAGGAGAGTGTGACAGTGAGTCAACATGCATCCTGAAATCGAGGAAGCTAAATGGTACTCAGCTATCTTTCATATGATCATTTCAGCCTGTGCTTTTCCTACTGTAACCAGTCAAAATGGCCGTCCTTAAAAAAGCCCATTGGACAACAAAACTGTTCTAACTGAAAAATAACCATAACGCACGGTAATGACTCGAAATGTACACACAAAAAAGTAGAAGTATATACTCCATTATATTTGATAATTGTTTTTCGTTAAAATTACAGGGAAAGTCATCAGAATATTATGATTTAATCTGGGCTCATTGTGGTATTGTCTAAATTAAAAACTGGATCTGGTTTTATGTAAACATCTACTTTCTTGTAAAGCTGTGTGGGAGGTACATGTGCATGCAATAAAAACTCAAGAGTTAGCAAAACAGTCGATTGCAAATCCCTTAAACCTGTCGGTGTAATCTATGAACGTGTCCAAACTCCAAAAACACTCAAGGGTGACCTGACCTGACAGACCTCACAGGCCACAATTTTCTCTGGGGGAAAAAAATACCCTACATGAGACATGTTTGAAAAAACAGGTGGGACAATAGTCCTGTGACACCACATGACACAAGACCTTTGACTCTCTAAGGCAGAACTATGTGCTGTTTTCATTTGATGTGAGGATTAAAAGGCTGCAGTACATGTATGTTCAAGGCCACTTCACTGATTTGTGACAATAAGGCTTTCGGGGTCAGGGGTGGTGACCTCACTTGCTTCATTATGCAGTATCCAAAATAGCGGTGACAGCTGTGTATTACAGGCACAAAGATACAGTTTCGTAACTCAGAGCACCACTAAATATGAATAAGCGTACGCATAGTGTAAGAGTTTCAACATAGTCTGCGTCCATACCGAGAACTGGATCTCTGCACTCACACTACTGTGAGTCCAGCTCTCATGAATTTAATCTGGGGAGCAGGATTTTTGTTTGATCAAAGCCAAAATAAACAACGATATTCTGTTTCAGCAGGGGAAATTGGCAACACATTATGACAATTACTTTTAATTCCATTAAGTGATTATTTTGTAGGTTTAAAAAGAAATTATGGATATGCTGCAGTGGAATTTAAGACCACAGTCGATCCATTAATAGGACCGTTGACTCTATATTTTTCTCTTTTGTGTAGAGTATAAATGGGTGTAGTTTTGGATTTTAGCATTCAGATAGTTGTTTCTGACATTCATTTACTTAAAAATATGAAATTCTAAAAGTTGACAAAGCATAAAATATGTCTCCTCGCCTGAATTTCCTCATGTTTTTGTCGTTGTTGTCTTTTTCTTTTGTGGACCAGTTCAAGGTATGCTATTATTTCTGGTGTTCTGGTGCTATTATTTCAGAACGCCCAGGCTGGCTTGAGTCCGACTCTGGTCCAACTGAAGGTGCATTAGCAGCTCAACTCCCAGTCAAAATATCTGGGTGTGTTAGTCCGACTATGAGAAATTTGATATAGTACAATTCCAGTCAGACTTAGATGTTTATATGTAAGTATTTTAAATGTTTTACTGACTAATGCGTACGTACTTGACCTTTAAAAAACATCGGACATTCAGAGCAATTGTCTTGAAAAAAAGCAAGCACCCCACACCTTGTGATCTCTTGTGACCATCTATGTGTAAAAGATCTACTGTATATTTAAGTCTTAATCTGCTTCCATTCCACTTGGTTTTGCTATTTTCAAGTTTAACATTTTAACTCCTTTCTTGCACTGTGACCTTTTCTCCCAGTTAACCAGTCATGAGATAACCTCTGACCCTGAATTTGAGTTGCTTTGGAGCAGGAGCTATAGAGGGAGATTTTACAGATGGTTGGTGCAGAGCAATGTGACAAATGTCAAGCTTCCCCTTGTAACATGAGACATGTGTTTTTCTTCTTTGTCAGATTATGAGGTCATGATTTAATTGTTTACATTAAATGTTTGTTGAATCTATATAACAATGTACCCCATGAAGTGATCGTTGGAGACTAATTGTTTCAGCTTTAACTCTCCTTTGACAACACACCAGTCTTCTGGCTCCGCCTCTTTCTACATGGCCTAAGGTTGTTTTGTTTTGTTTTGATTGAGAAATATCATGTTCTCAGTAATAGACAGTTGATATTTGAGCAAGCATGCCATCAGATGTGTTTACTTCTGGTAATGTTCCTCTTATAACAAGTCATTTTTGCATCGCTGATTTTTAATCACATTATCGTCATTTCACTTCAAAATCCCAGCTCTGATTATAAAATGCATTTACTCTTTGGTTTATTTTGTAAAAAAAAAAAACAGAAAAATTACTGAATTTTACTGCCTGGAACGACATATAACACTTGTGTTAAGTAGGTCAAATGGCATGCATGGCATCAACAGCAGCCCATATTTCCAGACATCCAGGGGTCTATTCAGTAGATCCTGACAGGTGCTGTGTTGTTGCTCAGCAGGTGTCTATTTTGGGTGAGTTGTGACCATTGCTTGAGTGGGCTTGTGTGAAGGGGCGGGCACTAAATCAGTGCTGGACTGAGAGAGAGTGGGCAGCAATGGGATGGTAATGGTGGACTATAGCGCCTGAATCACACCAGTGGGTCAGGGAGCAATTCAGCTCTTCATAAACACATGATCACCCCCTGTACTCCCACATACACACCTACAGTCCACTTCAGATTGGTGTGTCAATGTGTGAGCTGTCATCTTCTGGAAATTACCAACCGACCCTATCATTAAACGACAGCTGCCGTGAACTGCTTCACACGCATTATCAGATTAAAAAATACAGAGAGTAACTATGGAAAATAGGAAAAGTTAGAATCATGTGTTTTGAAAGGCTGCTACTTCAACAAGTGATGTATAGAAAAGGAAAAGTCAACGTGTAGAAAATCCACTGTTTCACTGATATTGTATATGTTCTGAAATCGTCCCAATCTTGCCAAATGTGTATGTAAATATCAAAGCAGCAGTGTAATAAACAGGATAAATAGGTGCGAGTAAAATTCCCAGAGGACTCTCATGTGTTCATATGACAACAACATATGTATTCTCAATCGCCAGTAATACATCTACACGCACAAACAGCGTGGTGTTTCTATCTGAGGCTGCCGATTGTTAACTTTGTTGACGAGTTGCGGACAAGAGTTTGCAGGATTCCTTACCGAG
Organism: Solea senegalensis; assembly: GCF_019176455.1. Taxonomy (NCBI): domain Eukaryota; kingdom Metazoa; phylum Chordata; class Actinopteri; order Pleuronectiformes; family Soleidae; genus Solea; species Solea senegalensis. The sequence goes on from NC_058038.1 coordinate 8,613,914, forward strand.
CCTCCTGATGGGGTCCGCCGTCTTCTCAGCCGCTTTCTTCTTCTGCTCCCTGGGACTGGTGGATGGTGATTTGCCGCTGCCCAACATGATTGTAACTTGTGGAAACTCCAGCAGAAAACTGCGGGATGCGAACTTAGTGCTCGAGGCTTGCCGCGGCGACTCGTGGAAGAGCTCGCAGCCTGTGGGTGCAGGTGTTCGCACACCAACACGGATTTGTGCACATCGAGAGAGAGAGAGAGAGAGAGAGAGAGAGGAGAGGGGGAGAGATAGGGTCCAAACCGTTATCCTTTCTTTTCTTTTTTTACACGTGAAAAAAGTCCCCACCAGACTCTGCTCTCCGTGCCTGTGCGTAATTGGACTCCAAAGCAGGCGCTCACTTTACGCGCCCTCATCTCCTCCTCCTCCTGCTCCAGCAAACTGAGTCACATGAATCACATGAACCAAAGATGGTCAAGTACTCCGGCATTCACACGTTCAATATCAGCAGCCACTTCTAGAAAACAAACTGATTGGACTCATATTTATACACTTTACATGTGATGGATTTGGTGGTGTTACAAGAAATAGATGTACATAGCCATTTTATTCTACAGGTTAATATCCAACAAAAGTTGATTCCCACCATATGAGGGAAAACTGAGTGGAGGTGAAAAGGAACAAATGAAAAGGTTACTTTCTGCACTTACATGGGTCTGTAGTTGACTGCACATTGACGTCCATTGCTGGAAGGCTGTGGGGTGCCAGCTCTGTCTGTCTGCCATAGTACCAGGGAACCTCTATTCATCTAATTGAGGTGAAAAACACTTGTTGGTCACTCAGCCTATGACTGTTTCGAAAATAAATGGAAAAAGAAAAGAAAGTGACCTATTTGGATAACAGTACCTCTTTAGTACAATAACAGTACATTTTAATTACTAAGTAAGTACTGATCACAAAGCAAGAGGTAGAAAAACGCCTGCACTTTACAGGAGAAACCCCCCCAAATCCTATTGATTTCCAATGAATGAGGGACCAGTGACCCCTGATGGTCGTTTGAAGTAACTGCCACAGACTTAACAACAATAACAATCAGTTCTGTAATATCAAATCCACCCTCTGCACCCAGATGCACGGATCTAAATGGTGCTTTGCTGTGTGGAAGATAAACTTTTGTCTAAAATCATTTTGTGGCTACATGGAGAGGTGGCCACACTGCCAGAGAGCACTGGTTGGAAACTTAATTAAGTCCTAGTAATGGAGTTATAACAGAAAGGAGAGTAGGACCGGGTGGTCTGGAGCTGGGCCTGTCATGGAGGGAATAAAATGTGATCATCCCTGATCCAGAGGTATCCACATGACATGTGGGATTGTGAGCACACACACTCAAATAAACAGGTTTGGTTGGGTGGGTGGAGTGAGCAATATGTTACTTTCACCCAAGTAATTTATTGTTGCTGGTCTTTCTGGTGCTGGCCTCACTGTATCACATACTGATGTGGACCTGCTGTCTTTATGAAAATCGAAAAAGCACAGCCTTCCTGTGCTGGGATGGATAACAGCCAATGCTTTGAATTCACACTTCAAGGCCACATGTAGGCCTAAAACAATAACGGTCATCTTTTCTCAATAGCAGCAACAACCATGTTAGACAGGGTGAGAGATTAAGTCATGCCTGTTAATCCTGCACAAGCTGTGTGATCTATGCAGGAACAGCTTTGCCTCTGTAGCTGCACTGTGCTTTAATTCAAGAAGATGGGAACACTTGGTGTCATTTCTCAATCTCTGTAGTCATTAGGTATCATATTAACTGGAACATATAAGCTCTTCCTCAGAGGACTCACAGTTTAGCTTGCCTATTTGCCAGACCTGAAACTCTGTCTGCTTCTATTAGTAGAAACAGTGGACCTGTGTTGTTTAAAGTCACTGGATTCCTGGTCTTTACGAGCAAATGTAAGGAGACCAGACCAGTCGCCCACCATAAGAGGTCATACACTGAACAAGCCATGTCTACCACCATGCAGAGCTGGGTGAAAAATTGTGGGGGAAGTAAGCACACAATTAAAGATGAAGTCAGTGTATTGACTACCTCTTTTCATTTTCTTTCCTAACAGTTCTTCTGTGTATGAGAATGTGTGCAGTACAAGAGAAGAATGGTAATAATAATACTATTTAAAAAATTATATATATTTTTTTAAGCTTTTAAAATGAATAACTTTGTGTCATATATATTTTAAAACCATATTTCTATCAGCACTTTTTATTTTCACAAACTGGTTATTAAAAATGTGAGAACAACCTTTGACTAGATTGTTAATCTTGTATGTAAACAAAAGAAACCAGCAATAAACTGACTAAAAGCTTCAGAGCTGCCATGTAAGATCAGGGGGACTGTCTACTTCCTGAAACTGGAATAGTTCCTTGAGGGTTTCACATTCTGACCTAATACAAATAACGCCTGTTTCTAAACCAAGAGCATTTCTGAAAAAAATGTGACCCACATTATTATAACAAAGAAGTCGTAATACAAGCGCTAACATTAATCGTAATTTTGCAATCGAAATGTCTCTAGGTAAGCGCTCATCTCCAGCAATTACGCTGACCCAGTAAAGCACACGGGCCTAGTTAGCATTTAGCTCACGTTGGTAATACATGTAATTGTTGGTTTTGGTTACGTATTGACTTTGTTGTATTCGCAGCTATATCTTCACGTGCATAACAGGTACATTACAGTGGAAACGTGTCGACTTTCCTTTGTTTATTAACTTTATCACATTCTACCTTTGCGTACATTTGTTAGCATTATCCTAGCTTTATAGTCTATGTGTGGACGTTTTGGGTGGCCCAAGACAATAGTTTTCATTGTGTTCAAAATTATTATTTTTTTCTTTTCGTTATTGTGCGTGTGGCTTTACACTTTATGGAATGGTGCAGTGTTCCGTTAAGCAGCTGTATCACAGAAGCGCTCATACGCTAACTGACGTTAACGTGCGGCTAACGTTAGCTGTTTAGCTTATCCTTAGCCGTTGACACGACAGTGGAGAACTAACACTGCACACGGAGTACACGAGTGGAATAAATAGTCGGAAATGATCTAAACCACTCCATCCACTGGCAGCAGGCTGGTTGAGCGAGTGTGAGAACGCCGGACCCACCCTTTCAACAACGAGGGTTTCGGAGCTGCGCTCTCGGCGGCGGCTTCACTGTAAATGTCGTTTGTTTACGCTGAATCCAGAGTTCTCCCAGCCACTGCCCCCACAGCGTATCACTCCGCACAACACACGGGATATTTATAGCGAAACGTTTAATCACCAAACTTGCACAAAAACCACGTATTTCTGCGACACATCGTATAAAATCAATTACGCTCAGAAAGAAAGCTGTATTCGACGATTTTCCTATGAGATTATACAAAGCGGACTAGATCCCGCAAGAGGTTTTGCTCATTTCGGTAAAAAATAAAGGAGGGATTTCCGTGTAGCGACCGTTCAGCGTTATATTGTGTGGGTACATAAGTTAAGAAACCATTTACGATCATTGTCACAAAATACATTAATATACGTTGGACTTTAAAAAACGGAATTCGAAAGAACTTTGATCAACTTGTATTTGGTGACTTTTACTTGAGCCTCCTTTATTTGTAAATGGTAGCTCCCATAGAAACGCTCGGGACTGCTTTCTTGGTGTGGGTGACGTACTTCTGATTGACAACTGCACTCTCCAATAAGAAAAAAGTTTAAGCTTAGCAACAGCAAATTTGCCCTTTTGTCCAATGAACGAAGAGAGGGGCGGGCTCTATCCGGCTCAAGATTCTGTCTTTTGATTTGACGAAACGCCTGTCATTCATGGCAGCGTTGTGGACTTTGTAGTTTACTTTGGTGCTCGCCGCCAGCATTTGAACGACACCAAAACAGCATATCCCACAAGGCAGCGGGTGTTACTACCAGCAGCATGCGCACGGTGCAGAGGCGGAGCTACTATATAAACACGAGCTCGCTCTTCTTCAGTAGCACACTGGACACTGATGTGAGGGCGGAACATAGTCTGCGAGTTAACGGCTCTTTTGACAGCAGCGAAACAGTTAATGGTAGTTAGCGACAGTTGCTCTGACAAACCTCTTGGAGGAGTAACAAGTGTGTACTGTTCGGAAGTTTACCCTTCCTTTACGAAAGTTAGTTTTTCAAGCGTCACCATTTAAACTCTCTTTAGTGACTCCGACTTATTCTGGAATAAGTATATTTTTGTGCACATTGACTTTAACGTCATTTGAATAACTTTGAAGCTCAAAATTCGAAATCATTAGCACAGTCCGAACAATGCGTTAAATACGAGGCACCAGAGTGGATCAGCAAGATGACAGAACCAGTGGACGAGACCCGTCACCTGAAAACTTCAGACTGCCCATCAGGTGGGAGCAGCGGGGAAGCTCTGGAGCATCTCCCAGTCAGCAACCGTGCTGGACCCGTGAACGGCGACAGGGGGCGACATAGAGAGCACAAGCGGCAGCAGCAGCGGCAGCAGCGGCGGGCGGAGAGCTGCGAGGATGTCAACACTGACAAGTTATGGCAAATGAAAGGCGGTCACAGGGAGGTGTGCCCTGCCGTAACAGCCGGAAACGAGCTGACAGCCCAGGATCACCAAAAATCGAGTGTTCCCGACAATCTCACCTCGCAAGGTAAAGGCGGCGAAGACACACCACCGCAGGAGGACACTTTGAGCCAGGGGCACGTCGACTCCGACACTGGCTTGGACGCGCGCCTGGGTAAGAAGAGGCATCGGCGCAGGACCAACAGGAAGAGGCGCAACTGGAAGCCGTACTACAAACTTTCCTGGGAGGAAAGGAAAGTCCTGGAGGAGAAAGAGACAGCCAGGGCTTCCCGGCTGAGAGAGGAGATGTTTGCCAAAGGGCTCCCGGTGGCTCCCTACAACACCACACAGTTCCTGATGGATGAGCACGACCGAGAGGAGCCTGACCTTAACACCGAGACCGGGATCAGACGGACCTCGGGTGTCGGTGTTCGCATGGAGGACACTGGCAGCGAGGAGGAACTCTTCGATAACGAGGAGGAGGATGATGATGATGGCAGCGGCGGAGGGAGCGACGGCATCGGGAGGCCCGGGAACGCAGGTGGGGAGTTTCTCCAGAGAGACTTTTCCGAGACCTACGAGATGTACCATGTGGAGAGTCTGCAGAATATGACCAAGCAGGAGCTGGTGCAGGAGTACCTGGAGCTGGAGAAGTGCATGTCCCGCCTGGAGGAGGAGAACAACCGGCTAAGGCGCGCCGTGGAACCCGGGGGCGTGACCGTGGAGAGTTCCCTGGTCCGGCTCCGAGAGCTGGAGAGGGAACTGGAGAGACTGAGGGCCCAAAACACGGAGCTCCTTCTGCAGAACCAGCCGAGCAAGGACAGGGCCCAGGTCGCTACCAACTAAAAGGACACTAGTCAAACAGGGACAGCCCTTTTTTGAAAGAGGTAATAACTTTGGACTGCTGCATTTTTTTAGTTGTCATCAGTTTTCTGTAATCACTTTGTCATTTGGACAATTTAGTGTTTGCATTACAATGCAATACTTTGTTTTCTATTTGGACTGCAAGGGTGTCCTGTAATTTTTTTTCAAGAAAAAAAAATGTAAATACTTCATTAACAAGATTCTTTTTTTTTATAAAGAGATTGTATTTGACAACACGAAAATATTTTGTTGATTTCCCTGGTCGACTAAGTAGTGAATCCATTTACATCTACTGTTTCATTTTTAAATAAAGAAAAAACGTTGTATGTTGTCCACCTTCAAAAACAAACAAACTGAATTACAAATGACAGCTAATTGGGTCACCTTGCAAAGGAGTGAACATTTTAACAGTTGTGTGTTGTTGACATAAGTTCAAATAAAATGTTGACATTCTGCTCATATTTGTCATGTGTTGTGAAGTCTGGTCGCTTCTAGCTCTTTTCATTGTGACATGTTGAAAAACATGCTGTGAATACATTTTGTGTCATAGTAAAAACGCTTAAATAAATTCACGTGTAACATTTAAGTGGGATTGATTAAAACTATAAAAAATAATTTCAAAGTGTTTTTAAAAGTTTTGAGGTGTCACATCATCATCATACAAATCATCTCCTGTGAGGACCCTGAACAACGCCAGACTGAAGGCATTAAAGGGCTCTGAACTGGAAGAGCACAGACTGAAGCCAGTGGTATATGGGGGATGGGATTTGAAGGGAGATGCTCTTTATGAAGGTTAACTCACTCTTGAGTTAAATCTGTTGAGGATTGTAAGGAATGAGAAATCAGACGTGGGTTTATTAACAAAGAACAAACGATGTGTTGGTTATTTCAAAGGTTAAAGGGTATTCTGCTTCAAATGACAATTATCCAAGCTCAATATTCAGTCATAAAGATTGGTTTAAGTCACTCATAAATTCAGAGAGTGAATGACAAGAGTGCAGATGTGTCAAATACCTTAGTGAGTTCAAAGGTAGAGCCTTTATAGTTTAGATGAAGTTTCCTTTATTTGAGTCAGGCCCAGAGGGCCTGGATTGACCATATTCATATGCAGCCTCTAGATGTCGCCATTACTCCCAGTAAGAGCCTCTTCTCAAATTCCACAATTTCAAACAAACACACACAGGCAGACGTGAAGAATTTCTTTTAAACATAGTTCTGTTTATTTACTGTACATCATATAACCTTGCTTTAAAGCACAGCCATGAGGGGAAATGGTTTTTCAGGTGGACAACCTTTAAGTCCAGTCAATTTTCATATTAGTTTATACTCAAAAAGCAATTCCAAATGTACACAATACAATATGTTACATATTAAGATTGTATGTACAAAAGAAGGATTTATTTTTAAAATACAAGAAGAAGACATTTTTAGGTTTATCACATTTCAGACAACACACGCCACAGCCGTTGACGAGGTGGGCTGTTGGTTCACCTTTTTCAGAAATTGGGATGTTGTCTGGCGTGACCCGATGCAGACTTAGGGTCGGGGCTTGTTACGTGTACCATATTCACACACCGTGGATCAATAGGCAAAGCGACACAGTCTCAGTTTGTTGAGAAGAAGCAGCTGAGAAGATACTATGCATATTCTCACCGAGCAGCATCAGTAATAGCTGTTAATGCCTGTGTTAAAGACAAAGAGAGTGCATAGACAGGAGTGCATGTCCTTGGCTTGAAGTGTGCTTTTTTTAAAAATTTTTTTATTTTACTCTCAGACCACTTGTATTTGATGTACACATCTTTGGGTCAGTGCCTTAGTTCTACCATCGACCACAGGAGAGGAGAAAGGAGACCCAGAAACGGACAAAAGGAAAACGGAAAGATAAGACGCGAGCGTGGCACTGCTGAACTAAAAGACTTTCCAGAAATCAGGCACTTGTAGAAAAAATCTTGAGGTAAGACAAGAGCGTAACTCATCATTCATTATTATCGTTGTTATTATTTTTTCACTTGACTTTGTCTCCTGGTCGTGGTTTTGGAAGCTGCACTTCCTGGTTGTGTTATTTTCTGATGGCTAACTGACTCCAAAAAGCGAGAGATAAAAACAAAACATTTGCTAGCAGGTGTTCTGTGTTTCATCTCCTCAAATGAAACATTTCCACAGTCGGGGAACATTTACTGATTTACTGGGGCCTGGCCGTGTAACCTTAAGGTAATAAGTGTTCAGACAGATGAGCCATTGCAGGGGCTGTGGTGAAAATGCAGCCGTTTGTATGCACAAGGCCATATTTTAACAGTCTATTAAACACCGCCAGGCTTTGTCTCCATCTATTCTAACAAAAAGTGATGTACTTTGTCTCAGTGAGTGTGTGAGCAGACGTGTGAAGGCAGCACTCAAGACGTGAGCAACAAACAAATCACGAGGTCAGCGATCACAGTGTGGCTCTGAGCTGCCTGCTCCAACCGTCCAATACAATATCACAATCACCCCATCACGTTTCTTTCTATCTTGCTACATGTTGATGCAACACTGCTGAATATATAGTCACCAGATAAATTAAATTTAGAAGACTTTATCTCGCGAGATAAGAGTCTCCTGCACAGTGGTGAGAATCGAAGAGAAAAGGCCATCTACGAGGAAATAAGAAACAGGCTTAGTCGTGTTTTATCTCGTCTCCTTTGAACAGGTACACGAAAATGGTGAAATCACAATAAACATACCCTTTTTTTACTTTAATATAAAATATATATATAATATATAGAGAGCATATAAAACAAAACAAAACAAAAAATATATTAAAAGGAAAATTTTCAAGTAACATCTTGAAAGAAATGACTGTGCACACGTACGCACTTTTTTGTAAACCATAAAAAAGAATTAAAAAAAAAAGTGAAAACAAAATTTGATAACATAATATTAATATTTACAAGGTTAACTTAACAAGGCTTTGTACAAATGTTACAAAATTGTTCAACACAAACACCTGCACACTCAGACATGGTCACGAATATTGTTTGCGCTAAAAACACATAAAACATTATTAACAAGCAGAGAGCGACGAGTGTGTTTTGTCTTTGTTATCTAACGTAATCTACTGTTCAGAGATTGACAGTGTCTGTGGTCTGAGGAGCAATAACATTAGGAAGACTGATATAAAAATTGAACGAGGAATCTCCCTCATGAAATAGTTTGAACTTTACAATTATTTTTTTCTTTTCAAATTGTAACAGTCTGCCTCGTTTGGCTCACTCGTGTTTGTTTGGAGGAAAGTTTGGAATTCCACTTTAATTTTTAATTTAATTTAAAAAAAAAGCACCATTCTCTCAAGATCCAGAGGAAGGCTGAATTTCAGAAAACCCTTCTCTGCTCACTTGAAGGTATTTAACCCTGTGATTTATTTATGTCGTTGCTGAGCCAGGCTGGAGAGGGGGAGAGAGAGAGAGAGAGAGAGAGAGAGGAGAGAGAGAGAGAGAGAGAGAGAGACGACGACGACAGGAAGGATGCTCAGTTATTACTCAGTAGATCATTTCTTGGCTGTAACATTGAGTGTGATGAGGTCTGTTTGTGTCTCTGTCCTGTATTATTTCTATAAAAGCACACGTATAGGAAAAAAAAACGGAAAAAGAAAAGCTTTGGCAACAATGGAATGCCCCTCGCCATGCAAACGGAGCTTATCAAAAAGAGAAAGGTGGGCTGCTCATTGGTACGCTGAGTTGCTCCTGGCAACTAACCACAACTCTCTGTTTACACTGCTGCTGGTTTAATGACCTGCAGGGAGTCAGCAGCTCTGCTGGAACAAGAGGCCTGGGGTCAGCTGACAGGAATCACAGATACTGGTGGAATCTCGATGTGGGTACCTGGCGCACGGCTGGTCCATGTTCGAGAGCGTCCGCATCCCGGGGCAGCCCTTGTGTTTTCACCTGGTTCTGACTGATAGGAGACAAAGGGAAATCGTTGACAATCATTGGGGGTTTCTTGTCGGACGTCTCGGTCGGGGAGGCCACCACGGTGTGTCTACGCCAGGCCCGCCTCTTCCTTCGCGTCTCAGGTGACAGAGGTTTCCGCAGCCCCACGCTGCGCAGGTCGTCTGCCGAGCCGAGTAGACGAGCGCGGACCTGCTCGGCCAGAGATCTGCCTCCTGGACCGGTCGGAGTGAAGGAAGAGGCCTCACTGGGTGGCAAGGAAGGATTGAGCCGGGCCAGGCGGAGGCTCTCCTGACTGCTGCCTGAGGAAGGGTTGGTTCTGGAAGTGTCTCGCCTCACTCTGGGTGCGTCTTCTGAGCCGGAGCACGGCCCGTCGCGGTGCGCTGTGGTCTCAGACAGCTCCAGCAGGTCCAGAGAGCGAGCCTTGGCCTTCTCTGACTTAAGCTTCTTCCTCGCCAGAGTGTCACACTGGATCAGCTTGTGGGAGTTAAAAGAAGGCCGTGAGTGCAGTCTGTGAGTGGTGGAGGAGGAGGAGAAGGAGGAGGACGAGGGCGTGGTGGAGCGCGCTCCTCCTTCATTCCTCTCCACAGAGTCTGGAGTGTGTGTGAGGGGCGTGGGCGGGGCGAGCAGGTTTGTGGGTGAGAGGACCGGGGGTTTGTAGTGTGTGTAGAGGAAGCTGCGCGGAGCCGCCGTCGCCGGTGGCTGCGTGCTCGTGGGTGTGGTCGGGTTTTTACTGGGTCTCTCCTGAGTGACGGAGCGAGAAGCAAAGCCGCTCTCATTGTCTGTCTCGCTCACCAGCTCGCTGTGTTCGTCGTCCGCGTCGTCCCCCCTCCCCTCTGAGCCTAGGCTGCGCCCTAACGTGGAGAGGGTGGAGTAACCAGAGACAATAGAGCGTGCGTCCTCTGGTGCCCGCCACGGTGGCCCCTTTACTGCCACCCGTGCCTCTTCCTCCTGCAGCATGATCGCTGTCTGTCTCTCGCCCGCCTCTTCTTTCTCTTTAGAGCACGGCCCGCTGGGAATAACTGCAGCCACCTCCTGTTCTTCCTCCTCTTTCTCGCCACTTTCTACCACTTCCTCGTCTTCTTCTTCTTCTTCTTCCTCTTCATCGTCATCCTCCTCTCCCTCCGCGTGAGGAGCGGTGTCCCCCACGGGCGACTCCTCCTCCTCTTCCTCCTCGGCCCCTAGATGCCCGGCTTTAATCGGCTCGTGCTCAGAGTCATCGTCGGTGCTGCTGCCCACGCGGCGGGCGTTATGGCGCTTTCTGCGCTTGCGTCCCGTCACGGCGGACATGATGGACAGAGCTAGGAAGTCCTTCGCTGTGAGGTCCTTCTTTGACCCCCATGACCCCTGAAAGAGGCAGAACAAACTGTTATTGTGATATAATCTCATAATTTACAGCGTTGTTGTCGAGGGATTATTTGAGATGTGCTGAACGCCAGAGTGAACCGACAAGGGGACGTTACCTTTGATTTGGCTGAGTCACTGTTGGTTGAGTCTGCGGAACATGACACAAGAGGGTCAAATACAAAGAATTCACAAAATGTCCAAACAGTCACGGTGAAGGACACAGAGGCAGATGGTGTAAAAACAAAAAAATCACTTTCTTAAAAAGGGCAAATTCACTATAAACACCTGCAGTGACATCACTGATTCAGGTGTGACTAGAGTCACAACACACCTGGATGTTTCTGTTGTGAAATACAAAGTGCAACCGTTAATAAAAAGACAATTTACTCTTATTAAATTTGACTTTTTCTTTTCTTTCTTCCTCTGTGTCCTCTACCACTGACGGACAAAGACACTGGTGTGAGGATGTGGAAGAGAAACAATGATTTGGTGAAGCAGGTTTTGTGATTTGTTTTGGGGAGGGTCTGCATTAGGAAACCAGGGCACACACTGACACTGATGATATCACTGCAAACACCAATGACATCGACCAGTGAAAGAGGAAGCATTGGAAGGCGTGAAAAGCAAGAGATAATCAACAGTGTGAAAAAGAAGGGCAGTCCCCTCACAAACACAGACGTACACACACACACACACACACCACGCAGACGCAGGACAAAAGCTTCACGATCACAATCTGGTGAGAAACCAAGAGACGTGGGAGAGGGTTGATGTTTCACAGGGGGATGTGGTGAGAGTCGTTTCTCATGTGCCAGCTACATTAATAGTAAATCAAGCCAGTTTATTACTGATGGTGGGTTATTCCTTTTTCCCTTTGTATCACAGACACTGTAGCATTAAACTTAGTTGTTCTGAAACGCAGCTGAGCATCGGTGCCTCACTAGCGATGGGAATATACACATGGAGGAAAAACAGCTTTTCAGAGAATAATCTCTGTGCAAATCTACCACCAATCAGTACATTAGAAAATCAGCAATTGGGGACTTTTGTTAAACCAAATACTATATGTATATGATAATATGTATGTAATACGAGGGTATTTAGGGTTAGGGTGAGACTTTGAGCACTATGAACTTCTGCAGACATTTTTTTAGGCCAGAGAGTTAAGTCTCAAACTTAAACTTAAACTACTGTCTATCTGTTTTTTAAATAACAGTTCAAAAAAACATTTTGAGTGACTAGATATTATGCTTTGTGTTGTGCAAATGCGGCCCTTCAATCGATTTAATATGGCCCTCTACTCCTATCAAGTAAGAATGATTTAATTCTGCATTTTCTTTTTAATGAATACATTAATTTTGCATCATAAATCAGTTTTTATTGTTAACTATACATTGTTCCATATCATACGTCAACAAACACTTTTATTTTGAAAGTCCACAATATACTGTATATATACTGTAGATATTGACACTCCAATATTGTGACGGAAAATTGTTATATAATTTTAAGCTCACGTTGCCTGACCTCTACTTAACAGTTTGATGTCACTGGGATACTAGAGCTTTTAAGCGAGACATGAGGGTGGGACCTTAAGAATGGGTGGGGCCCAACTATTACAGCGTGATGACTGGTGGATGCAGCGCAGTGATCGACAGTAACGACAGGCCACCAGTGAGGGATTTGGCTCTCAGTGACAGAACACAGTTTGCACTCAAGCTTTAACAAGCGGCATCCAGTCATCTGTTAATTCATTAGTCAGACTGGGGGAGAGACACCACAGTGACATGTCCACACAGACACGTCCGTCTGACACTGAGAGGGAGACACAGGAGGCGGGACCACGGACACACAAACCATCACCACCCCTAACATTCTCTCTGAAACTTATTCACACTATCACATACTTACTCTTTTACTTATTTCATTTTCACAATATGATGCTTTGACTTGGTTTCACACACACACGCACACACACGCACACACACACACATAATGCCAGGGGAGTTTCCGTCCTACCGCAGTGGCTGCTCCACAGGCTCAGCTAAGAAAAGAAGGAAATGCACAAACGTACAGAGAAAGTGAAAGATGAGCAACGAGGAGGTGGGGGAAAAAAAAGAGGTCAGCAGAAAAGAGATAGAAGTACGGGCATGCTATCGAAACGCGCGCACACACACACACACACACACACACACACACACGGCTAGGGCTTCATTTTTTTACGCCGCGCTCCAGTTCTGCTGGAAAGTGGGGAATTCTGCTTTCAAAGTGGGACAACAAGGAATTCCAATCAAGTGTGGAATGCTCTCGCCTGACTTTCATGCCAACGCTGTCAACACTCGAGAGGCGGTCTTGTTCACAACATGTTATTTAAAAAAAAGAGCTCAATTTCAAGTAATTACTCGTGTCTAGTCACAGAACCTGATTATTGACCAAAACAGTCAATCATCTCTCACTGACATGAGATAAAAGTGTCTTTTAAAAAAAAAGAAAACTTGGTCTAACTTCACGCACTTTAAAGGGCAGTTCTTATTTCCATGAAACTGAAAGCAACATGTATTTAAGGTTGTCGTGGATTTCAGCGGTGCCCTCACCTGAGGCCTCCCCGAGCAGAGCGGTCCTGCCGATGTTGGACAGCAGGTGGTCGATGTTGGGGGCAGGCTGTACATCTTCTGTGTCCACCGGTGTCTGGAAGCAACGGACGCAATTTACCAAAAGACATTCGATAAACCAAGAAAACACAAAACGATTCAGCAGAACAGAACACTAGACAGAGAACTGACCGAAGAGCGTTACACTTAGTCATCTCGATTATTATCACCAATTAATGTCCAACAGCTCTAGAGTTATTGCTATTAAATATATAATACAACAGTTTTATCTATATCTATGCTCTCAGTCATAAAGGGAAAACTTTAAGGTCAAATTCAAACCATGACAAAATGTCACCTCTGTAAAAGTGGTTCATCAGCCATTAAGTATAATCACTCCACTGTGTGTGTGTGTGTGTGTGTGAGAGAGGGTTAGATCTTAAGTGTCCAATGCATCTTTCCTTGTAATTAGTACAATGACAGTCATGACTGTGCAGACGATAATTAATCAGCACATTAGTATTTATGTAAACGGCAATAAAACACATATTTTATTCATCTTGGTTGCAGCCATTGTGACTCACTTGTCACGGCTGTGAGTCTTTTTTTTATTTTTTATATCATTTTACCGATTTCCTGGGAGTTATCATCGTTGAAAGCAAGGCTGCATTACCCATAAAAATAAAAATGACTGTAAATGAAGAAGAACTGGCTTATAGCAAGACTGAGCAGCTGAGTCATTTTGTTACAATTATATTTCTGTAGTTTTAGCTTCTATTTAAATGTCTTCTTTTCTTTCAGTAGCTCATAATATCCATATTCTCACTATTTCACACCTTCTTTAACATATTCTCAGTTAAACTCAGGTCTATCATTTGACATATTTACTAAGTTACTTTTATTTAGAGCTGAAACAATGACTCTAATAATTGATTACTAAAGTAATCATCGACTGTTTCGATAATTGATGAATCGGTTTCTAAGCTTTTTTCGTTAATAAAACAAGTTTTCAGATTTCTTTGCTCAATAGAACAAAGAAACAATTAAAAACATTCATTATGGTTTGGGGACAAAACAAGACATCATTTCCAGGTTTGACAACATGTTTTAACGTTTACGACAGATAAACCGATTATGAAAATAATCGTTCGCTGTAGTTCTACTTAAAGAAATAAACCCTTAGGTTATGTGTGGTGTAAAACAACAATATTAAATACAAATTTACCTTTTCATCCTTGTCCAGCTCATCAGTGAAAAACCAGATGTACTACAAACGTGACAGAGAGGAAAAAGTTCAGCATGAAAATAAATGAGTCTTTTTGTAACTTTAAGCATGTGTGTGTGTCTCTCTCTCGCGCTCACATGTTGGATGAGTGTCTCTACTATCTTGTAGCGGTCAGGCATGTGTGTGACCATGTCTTTCATGTTGTCCTCTGACGTCCGGACCAGAGTTGGACCAAACACCAACGCCAGGTTACGAGGCTCCATCTGCACGAGTGAAGACGTCACACAGAGATCCAGTGTAACACTTTTTATTTACATTTACAGGTCTTTCTTCCTTTCACACGCACCTTGTTTTTATCCGAGCTGTCTGCTACAGTCTTCAGGTGACCAACCAGGAACTTCAGTGTGTGGTAATAATGATCAGGCAGGTCTCGGATCTACGTGTGAAAGAGAAACATGAGGAATGACAATACTGACGCGCTAATATTTAATCACACGGGTAAGAGAAACAAACGTGTACCAATTTATTCATGGTCTTTAACCGCTCTGACGCATTTTCCATCCGATTGGCATCAATGAAGTCGTTGTACTTGTCTGTAAAGGCATTAAAAAGGTAAATATACTTAATAAGTCAGGTAAGATTTGAATGAAAGAGGCAGCACGTGGCCTCACGACGTCACGTGTGTGCACTCACCATTGGTAAAAAGCGGCTCAGGAAGTTTCCTGAAGAAGGATTTCAGTAAACTGCTGACGACGTTGAGGTCCTGCCACTTCTGTTGACCAGAAAAACACAGAGAGGAGTCAGGGAATCGCAGGGTTTAAAAACAAATCCTTCCTTAGTCTGCATGTCGTGTGCAGTTGAGTCAATGTGCAGTTGTCCTCGCTCACCTCCTCCGCAGGGTTGATGTCAACTCCCTTGTTCAGCTGCTCCTGAAGCATCGACACCATGGCGTTATTCCCGGGAACCCTGTAGATCCCAGTGTATTCCAGACCCATCTCCTCCACCAGACCACAGCAGATCTCCACGATCAACGGGATGAACTGAGCACACAGAAGTCATAAAAGTCAGAATTTAACCTTCGGTAAAATACCGACATGAAGCCTTCGTTCATTAGTGTGACTGACCTTGTTGTTTACACCAGGCTGACATTCCTCCAGCCTCACACCAAAAGCTTTGGGCCCGGCCTTCTTTGACTTCTTCATGATGTTGATTCCCCACGGAGACTTGGGCGGGCTGCTCTCTTCTGAGAACAGAACGGACGAAGGACAAATGTTCAACTCTTAAGTCCAAAGAGATGACTCTTAATATTCTACCTACAGCTGTTAAATGATATTTGAGCTGGTGTGGAATAAATGTGAAATAGATCATTTCTTGGCTCTCTTTCTCCTGTTTTATTCATTCATTTATTTATTTGTAACTAACTCTTGGGAACTCACAAGAAGACTGAACTGACTAAATAATATAATATGAATGAATAAGTGAGAGGACGTTTGAATGTGGAGTTTAATTTGATTAGTGCTTTTATTAACGCAAGTGTGCTTTTTCCTTAACATGATCTGAAGTGTCAGATTAAGAGAGAACGGTCAGAAGATTTAATCTAACAGACCCTCTTTTTTCTTTTTTGAGACAAAAATGAAAAGATTCAGCACATAATTCCAGTGTCTACCCCTGACACTGACCTTTGCCCTCTGGTTTAGGGGAGCGCGGCGCTGTAGCTGCGTTCTCCGTCTTGGCGTGCAGGAAGGGAGGCTTCATGCGGGACAGCCTGGGAGAGGAGTCGGGCTTGCTGCCTGTTGGACTGCAGGGGGAGACAGAGAGTGCTTTTTTTTCTAATCCGAACTGTCAGACATCATCTATTATGTGGTAAAGAGTTGCTTTATTGCGCTTCAGTGGAATTATTCATGATCAGGTGACTCACCTTTGTTTCCTGTAATCGTTCAGTTTCTTATTGATGAGGGCCTGTCTGGAGAAGCCAAGTTCCTGCAGCAGTCAAACAAATGAACATTGTGATTCTGAGAGTTTCTCTTTTCTGATTAAAAAATAAAGTTACATGTCCGGTACGGGTGTGACCTCTGACCTCGCTGTCTGTCTTGCTGTTCTCCCTGATGACCTCTATCCAGTCCAGCATGTCCTCCCGGTCCTCCGCCTGCAGCAGGTACTCACAGAAGTCCTGGGTGGTGAGTCGCAGGGCGTGCTTCCGTTTGGTCTCGCTATAGGCGATGTCCACCAGGCAGCCGCGGATGCTGATTGGCTGCTCGTCCTCTGCCGAGCCACCGACGGTGGCCCCGCGAAGCACCGCCTCCCTCTTATCCTTGTAGAGGAACAGCGAATGGGAGCGAAGCACCGAAAAGACTCGCTTCCAAGGACGCATGCCGCTGCCCACCTTCTGTGAAGCAAACATGAAAGGATTAATGCGAGTGTGTTCAATTTTCATTCACTCCAGGTCTCACTCTCTCACATGTCTCACTCAGTCTGCTTACTTTGCCCTTCTCTGTGAGGATCTGTTTGAAGTGCAGCCATCCCTCTCTGCGTACGTCGCTGTAAACGATGGTTCCCAGCTCTGAGGTGGAATGGCGTTTGGATCGAACCTCCTCTGCCGTCCCAAGGTTTTCCAGTGACTGAAACACAGCACAAGAAAACGTTCAAAAAAAAATAATGACAGTCTGTCACATTTACAACTATTTGTCGTCGTGAGAGCTGGGACAGGAATATGACTTGGTTGGGTAGGAGAGGGTAACGGGTGACAGGATATGAGATATAAAATTGCTCCTTTCACAAATAAAAAGTCAAATTAAACACACTTTTACTGCTGCCGCGTGATTCAGACTCCAAGGGTCTTGATTCTAAACGCTTGCTGTGTTTTTACAACATCAGTGACATTACTGAGCCAATTTATTCTTGCATATTTTAGGCAGCAGCTGGTGAACGATGTAAAATGAGCGTAATAAAAACTCATCTTGTAACTGCAACCGACACTGGAACACTCGGGCAGCATTTACATGGATCGCTTGTTTTAGGTGTTTTTTTTTATATAGGTGTGTACATTGCTGTCCTTAAATGAGTGTCCCTTGTCCTCCAGGTGTAGGTGGACTACTGCCGCCTGACCTGTCCTCCTGTGTTCTATGCAAAGGTGCACAGGGACATGTTATTTGTTGAACTTAACTCTTCAGATACTTCTCTAACGTATGGTTGTTATAACAATTTTATTTCTGTTTATCGTCCACTTTGAGTAAAAAAAAAGCTCAGTAACCCTGGGAAAATCCATGACATGGAAAAGGGACACACACAAAGTAGCAAAAAAGAACACGTTTGTGTTCAAATGACGACCAAAGGTAAAGAACTCACCCCGTCTGTGAAGAAGCTCTTCACTCTCTTTGGTAACCTCCTGTGGAGAGAACAACACTGGTGTCAAAATGAAGGCCCCGCACTGTGCACTTCAAGGTATTTAACTGTTGTCAGAGTTGTCTCTTTGCACAAAGCACTCACGAGAAGACGCGTCCTTCCTCCCTGAACGTGTTGAGTCCTTCGTCGCACGACTTGGAGCGCTCGGTGGTGATGGCTAGAAGATAGGAGGAACGGCGACTCGATTTAATACTGCCTGCTCGGTGAGAGGATGAATGAACGGAGATGGAGAGAGAAAAAAATAAAAGACAAAGAGACAGACAGAGAGAAAGACAGAGTGTTGATGTAATGCCAATCACCACAGTGGATGGTGTTGGATTAGGAGATGGGGAATATTGAGTGAGGAAGCAGGAGGAGGTGGTGGACGTTGGGGGGGGAGTTGTGAGAGGTCAGTGATGTAGTGAGGGTGGACCGCTGGAGGTGTGAGCTCAGGGGTGGGTTAGATTATTTTTCTCACCACTGGCATGCAGATATAACCTCTGTGACTGAGTGACGTGCACATCATGCAAGTCAAGGCGTCAAAACTGGACGGAGAGTTAAAGTCATTTACAACTCACTGACTTTTCATGCACAGCTGGATACAAAAGAACCAAAACACGTTTTTGAACACACTTATCGAACATGCAACCAACATGCACATCTTTTATAGCAGTGCTTAAAGTCTTAAAGAGAAGTAGGCTGAGATGACAAAGCAAGACTTGAAAGACATTAGCTGCGTCCTAATCTGTGGGCTGGATCCTCCTGAGACAGTCTTAACCCAGAGAGAACTTCACTAATTCTTCCACTGGCACACAAAGAATTCTGGGGTATGGCAAACGCTTTCAAAGGAACTGACCAATCAACTTGAAATGGACTGCGACGCATCCGGACGACAAACACACACACTCTGGAGGATTCAGCCCGAGATTTGGGACATCGTTATTAATGAAGTGCCTTTTTTTCATGGCAGACATTTTTGAAAGGTTGCAGTGGTTTTGAGAAGCACAAGTGAATGACGGCTTGGTTCCATTTAGGTACTGACTTACTAAACACAGTACTGTAATGTAACAAAGTACAAATACTTCATTACTGTACAAAATTCTGTACTTTATTATTTGTATTTCTAGCTACTTTTACTCCACTACAGTTTCCTCTAACTGTCTCTGTTACTTGTTACCAAATAAAACCAGAAGAAGAAGCGTTGGTAAGGGTCTATAGTTATATTGAGCTTTTAGTCTTTACACTGCAGTTTTGCCATTTACCCATTTACACACATGGGGTTAAGTGTCTCGCTCAAGGACACATTATAGACTAGCAGAGCCAGGAATTGAACCCACAACTCGTCCTATCACTGCGCTACCATGGCTCAATCCTAACTCCTCGCATTTTATATCAGAAAAAACTTTACTTTCTTTACTTTCACTTTTACTCAAGTATCCCTTTCACGTACTTTATACAAGACCAAACTACTAAAGGGAAAACGGTTTTCAGTTACACTTGTGCTTTTCCTGCTCAAACATGTCAAAATGTCACCACTGAAAAAGGCTCTTGCATTGCTTTGACAATGTTCAGCATCTTAAGGCCAAAATAATCTCAGCCCACAGACCACCATCATGTTAGCTCTACATGAGGAATCTACAGGACATTCATGGCAGATGTACATGAAAAGAAATCTGATATTTTCTGGCTGCATGCAGTGGGGAGTAAGGGAACCAGGGAAGGAGGGGGCACTCACTGCAGTCGTGTGAGAAGAGCCTAGTGAGGGGAAAGGTGAAGGTGGGGGAGGCGGGGCTTGTGACAACGGCGGGCGCTGAACTCATGCCGCTGGACACCACAGAGGACGCCGGCACATGGCGGGCGCGCAAATCAGCACCGGGGCTGGTGGGCTCATCTGTGGGAGGATGGAGGGAAGCAGGTAGTAGAGGGAAGAAGGAGAGGAACAATGAAGAGGAGGAGGAGGAGAAAAGAAAGGAGGATTGAGTTAGGTGTTAGAGAAAAAGGGGTCAGAGGAGAAGAGGGGGGAAAGGAAATTGGCAGGGGGTTAGTGGCAGAGGAGAGTAATTGTTTTATTTTTATAAGGGAGTGGAACCACAGGGTTACCATCGGAGATACTGAACAACGCAATGCATTTCACAACATCCACTTCTTTAACCTCATATTTGAATTCCATCAAAATTAACACAAGCAACAGCCACATCCTTAGCGGAGGCAATTGTAGATTCCAGTGGCACGAGACACAAAAGAAAAAAACCACAGACATCAACATCTCTGGTTGTTTGTGAATCCTAAAAGAATGAAACTAGAACCTTTATAGCTGTCTCATGAAAGAATGAGTGTAATTGCAAACTGACAATAGTTTTACTAAGAATAAAATCACACAGGCATTCGGCAAAATAAGCGGAGAGTTTAGTCATATAATATATTACCTGTGTGTCTCATCGCCATAGGAAGAACTACTGCGGTCTTTGACAAGGATTTACTGGTTCCAGGTTTCATTTCTTTATAAAAACTACAGATAATACATGTGTTGTAAACGCATACTGTCACAAAACAAGAAGAAGAAAATGGAGCACTGATGGTAATTCAGTGCAGATATACAGGGAAATGTGTGTGTTTTTAAATGCAGCATCATTATTCGAGAAGACAAAGACATAATGCAATTTTTATCAGTCGCACGAGTCTGCAACAGTTTTACTTGATGTAAAAAAAGGATGTGAAAGCACAACGCTTGCACACATCCGCACACTGACACAGAGACACTGTCTGAGCAGAACACAGATTTTCCACTGTCTGTCAGGGCTGAGATGCTGTGAGGTTTAGTCCGTGTGGAAACAACAGAGGGCAGCAGCGCCTCATTTGCCTCTGCAGACTACAGGGACTCAGTCTGAGATCCACCCACACAGTCCACCACATCTTTTTTGCAAATCCTTTCTGTGTGTTTTCAGTTTTCCATTTAATCTCACTGCCGTTTGCTCGCTCCTCAGCTCTCCATCCCTGCATCTGTTACAATAAATGAACACCGCTGCTCACGTTCCTCTGCTTTCTCTCTGCACTTCCCTCAGGCGTTCATTCATACGGCTCTATCCGTCCCTCCTGTGCACACTTGTGTCCAACGTGAGGCAGAAAACATTCCCTATCTGGGACGAGGAATCTGCCTGTTTACAGCGTGGCCCAGAAATAGTCAGACTGTGGGTTTAACAAAGGCCGTCATTAACAGGAAGCCAGAGAGTGAGCTCAGAGCCACGAGGCACAGATAGACCAGCAGAGGGGAGCAACATACTACACCATACTGTTACTCCCAGTGCCAGCCGAGTCCATCCCAGTCTACATTCAGAGATGACATGAGAAAATGGAAGGAAATGGCTTCGGACCGACATCATGAATGAAAGAGACTCAATTGTTTTTAGTGTGTGAATACATCATATCTACAAGTTTTACATGCAAGTGCATCGCCTTTTGTCTTGCATATAAAATCCTTCTAATCCTTATTATACGATAAACAAACACGACTGCAATAACATAAATATTTAATGTTGTTTACTAGCTAATTCATTTGTGCTCTTTCTTTCAATTTATGATTATGAATATAAACGTATTAGCTATATAATGGAGCAGCTAGATCTGGTCAGTGTTTACAATGACTGGATAAATCATCTGGATAATTGCTGATAATTGTAAAGCCTCAGCTAATTCATTCATGAATCATTAGCTTCAGTTTTAGGAAGAAAACTACAAAAATCCGACCAGGCACAAGCTGGCAGTCCTACAGTTGCATTCTGGTTGGTACCACAACGCTTAGATATGCAGACTTTGCTGAGCAGAGACAAGAAAAGGGGGGACAAAGTATGAGGCTGAGAGCCAGAACACTACTGGGAAAGAAAAAGCCTCTGCCTGTAAGACACACCACAGGGGACAAAAAAAGTCTATTCGAAGCAGGACAGAAGCCAGAACACTGGGTCTTGGTCATGGTCTGTCATATTCAGGGTCCAGCAAGTTAAGACAGACCCACACCCACAGAGTCACGCAAACCCCTTCATCTTTGAGAGCAGCACAATAGCGGCATTGTAGGGAGAGGCCGAGTGTATGGGCCCCTACTGTTCCCCACAAGGACCACCACAAAAACCTCCTGGCAATCTACAGTTCACATTCATGTCGAAAGTCTCTTCGTGGGCACAAAGTGAATTACTGCAACTGTCGACAGGCCGCTTCCTGTTTCACTCACTCCGTATGTGCTACCAAAATAGAAAAACAATAAATAACCCGTGAAAGTCAGGACACTTTAAAACATCTCCATACGGGACGTCACAGAAACACGTTTGACTGCTGACTCGACACGCCGTGTTGTTTGCTGTGCTTGTAGTAAGAACGGCGGCCTATTAAATCGCAACGGCCTCAGATCATATCAGCATCTCTGTCAGAGAGATACAGCTTTCTCGAAAGAAAGAAAGCAGAGAAAAGCTTGTTTGTCTATGGGGAGAAACTAGTCTAGTTTCAGTTTATGGCCATTATACGTGTCCCGGCCTGCAGCTCCAACTGCATGGCTTCATTTAATTCAGGTCAAGGGATGAGGCAGGAATGCGTTCTGACAGACGGACTGATTTGGTTTGCTGATACACTGGATTTTCTCTCTTTAAAAAGGAGACTTTCTCAGGCCGAGCGCGGCTTGGCTCAAATATCGACGGTCATTCCAAGTTGGGTCAAAAGCTGCCCACTCAGCTAATTTAAGTCTATTCAGCTTCATCTGCAGAAGCAGGGGTTGTTTTCCTCCCGCCTGTAACGGGGTGACACAGTTGTGGCTTCACTAACTCTGTCTGCCTTTATTTTGAGCATTATCCACGTCAAGTGGTACAAGCCGAGGTGACGCCTGAGGAGCCCCTTTGCCTTTAAGTCTTCTCAGAAGTGGGAACAAGCTGGGACATGACCACAGCTCCCGCCCACTGACACCAACATATGTAGGCCATAACTGTACATATTAACCTCACAACAGAAGACAACAGAACTGCATCGTGTGAGCCCACAGGCGACGACAGAAGCTCATGTCTAATTATTTTAATACATGTTTTGTGAAAAACTTTGGAATGCTATGTGGATTTTTCATCTGATTGGTCAATAGAATGGTTAAAATCTGTGTTTTACATGGAAATGGGACATTATACAATAATAAAGAACTCCATTACATGTGTACAGCCTGTCAGGCAAGTATGATAATGCAAATAAATGTAAATGAATACAGACAGACACCAGACTCATAATGCCCTGTACACCCAAACACACATGGACACGTGCGCATGCTTCATTCATAGTAATGCGTTCCCTAGCCTCTTAACCTAATCTTACACATAACAATTTAGTGCCTAACCCTAGCCTTTACCCCCAACTCTCATCCATTCCCAACCCTAACCCTAAAACCAGGTCTTAATCCCCAAAAATGTCCATTTTTGGTCCTCACGAAACCACAAATACAAGAACACACACGCACTCACACTTTCAGGAAGCCAGACTCCACCTGACTCAGAACAGTGAGGTGACCTTAAAGAGCAGGGGCAGGGAGTGGGATTAGTTCTTTGATGATTCAATCAAAACTACTGATCAAAACTACCGTCTGTACGACTGAGGGAAACACCAGAGTTTCCCAACAACACAGACAATCAGTGACAGAATGGAAACTCCATGTGAGAAAAAGTCAAAAGACAAGAAGGACATTACAAAAACACACACATTTCCCCCAAAATATGTCTGAGTAACAGCTCTGTATTTCCTCCAAAGTTAAAAAATATTAGCTTATATTTTATAATGGCGACAAACTCGCCAAACTTAAGGTTAGCCGGAGTTTGCATGAGGAGAATCAGGATGAGGTGCATCTGTCGGGAGACTTACCAATGAAGGGGATGGAGGCCAGAGAGTCATCCTCTATGGGGAGCGGGGCGAGGTTACCGTTTGGTTTGCGCGGGGCTACATCTCCTGTGGAACCAGGAGCGGAGGCTGAGTCCTGGGGATCAGAGGAAAACAAAGAGGGTTCTAGCCCATCCATGGGCAGCACATAGTGAGGGTGACGCATCCCGTGAGCGTTCCTTCGCCCGGTGGGAGGTTTCTGCCTCAGCACCACTTCCTGCGTGACCTCTGCCTGCACCTCCACTGACTCCCGTTCCCTCTCGTGGTTTGTGGGCCTGTACACTCTGTCCTGGGTTTCGGGAGTCGCGGAGGCAAGTGGAGATGACGTAGACGCGGTGATGGCAGGCGTTGTGCCCTCTGGAGGGCTGGTTTTAGGAGTTGGGTTCCAGTTCAAGTGAGGGCCAGAGTATGAAGGGTCCCTGAAAGAGTGTGCTTGCTGCAAGATGCGTCCCGTCTTGCGGTAAAAAGAGGGGCTGTAGCTGCGGTAGCCCACAGGCTGGTCGTCCATGCTCTGCCCAGAGGGAAGCCGTCTGGTCTGGGGGGCAGCCTGCTGGGCCTGGGGCTGTGAGTGGGTCGGAGTGTGGGACTGTGGCAGGTGTTTAGAATGCGACGGTGTGTGCCGGGGCGTCACTGAAGCTTGTGTTACACTGTGATGGCCCCCCGGTCTTGGGTAGGCATCGGTCCTGGGGGGTGGCTGTGGAGGCTGTTGCCACGAAGGCCGCTCAAACCGAGACGGGACCAGTTCAGCGGCTGCTCGGTCCAGCATCTCTAACGAGCGGCCATGGCGATCGTACTGGGCCAGAAGGTTTTCAGAACGAGTTCGGGTATAATTAGACGACGAGTGTCCTCGCCCTGGGCCCACATCCCAGTCTCCATATGACCAGCAGGGCTCTCCATGTGGTCCTGGTCCTGACTGCTGCAATAACAGCAGAGTGTCCTGGGAGGCGCTGTGAGGCCAGCCACCCGTCCGCTGCTGCTGCTGCTGCTGCCTCCTGTCACTGAGTCGGTCCTGAGAGTAGCTGCGGTGTCGTGTCTGCATGCAGCGTCCTGAGTGTTCAGGCTGCTGGCTGTAGTACCAGTCTGAGAGGGCCTGCTGGCAGCGGTTGTCGCGGCTGTGGCTGAGCTGGGGCGGGGGAGGACTGGTCCAGGCTGAGCTGGACTTTCGTGGGGGAGCCTGAGGGGGACTGACAGCTTGGTGGTTGGGATAGTGGACTTGAAGCGGGCTGGACAAGGGGCCGCCTGATGACGAGGAGGAAGAGTAGGAGCGTCCCCTGGTCTGGCCCTGAGGTTGCTTGCTGGTCATACCATACTGGATCTCCTCTGTGCGGTGGGCTGGACTGCTGTGACCTACACCTCCTGGCTCTCCTGCACGCCCCTCCTGCCAGCTGGCGGGGCTGCCCACAGCGGAGTGGTTGTCAAGGGGTGAAGAGGGGCTGGAAGAGCCTGGCCAGCGACTCCAGTTATCCAGCTGGTTCTGGCCCATGCCTGCAGATAGAGGGCCTCCAGACGGGGGCGTAGACTTGGTGCGTGGGTAGCAGAGGGGAGGTGGTGGTGGGAGGTTCTCAGCTCCCCCTGAGAAGGGTTCGTTGCCTGTCAGGTAGGCATCGTGGGAGTACGCCTTAAAAAAGGAAAAATACAGAGGGAACATGAAATGACAGAAGGAAAGGCTGAAGAACAGTATAAAGTGCATTTATGTGTAGCAGAAATGTGCGTTTAATGTAAACAAGCTTGACAACAACACAAACCATATCTACAACTCCATATACTGTACATAATCATACATTATACAACTTCAAATGCACACAGTTCTTTTCCCGAGGCTTCAGCTCTCAACACAAGCACAGGCTAACTAGCAGGAAAAATGCACAAACTGCCCAAAGCAAAAACCACAACACTCGCTGCACAGCCACCGTTTGAAAACACATATGTCCTCACTGTGGCAGGATATATACAGTTTATATACAGGGGAATCCAATGCAAAGAGCTCACTTTTAAGTGTAAATCAGTCAATCAGCCGCACATTTACAGCATCACTTATGTAACACCAGGCGAACAAAAACAAACTTGGAAACAAACCCATTTGTGCTTTCCTTTCCCTGACTGAAAAGTATCCACTACACAGATAGTTTGAAAACTTGTCAAGGTTTACCTAAATCAGCTGGGCCGCTCACCACAGTCCAGAAGCTGTCCTCAGCCTGTGCGTGAAGCTTGTATTCATCAAAAACAGACAGAGACGAGGACAAGACAGGAGACTTTTCCCCCTCACCAACCCTGACAGGACACTCCTGCTGCTGTCCTTCAGATTTTAATCCTTCTTCTCAGAAAAATTAAATCCTTCTTTCATGAGGTTTTTTTTTTTGGTTTTTTTTTTTATCTGTGTTGAACCTCTTGTTTTTCCCCTCTGTCGGATCCTTACAAAATCCCTCACTCCTCCCTCTCATTCTCAGCCTTTACTCCACCCTGTGTGAGTGTGGAAGGAGGCGCAGCTCTGGTGATGTCATGTCAGGAATGCAGCAGATAGAGACGTAGCAGCGAGGGGAGGAGAAGGAGGACAGGGGAGTGGGTTTATCATGCTAAGCCACTGCTGTGTATGTAAATAGGGAACCCGGTTCTGTGCTCTTTTTGGCAGGAGCGCTGATGTTTCTGCATGCGCGATGCCGCCTGGTGATCTGGTTTTGTGTGTTGCTCCAGGTTAGTGGGAGGGGAGGAGCGACGATGCATGTCTGATCATGTGAGCGAGCATGGTGCAACTTGTGAAGCGTGAAAAATGTGTTGCGCGGTACATGGGTGTGTGTGTGTAAACGAGCGAGCGAGCGATTCTCTTTTTGTCTTCTTCCTTTGAGTGTGAGCTTTAACAGTCAGATACCAGCAGCTCGCAATGAATAAGTGCTGCAACGTAAACACAGAGCAGAGACACTCTGAGTCACTGCGCAGCCATCCAATCAAAATCTCCACATTCTTTGACAGTGACTGAGTTGAATCGCGCTTCAACTCTGACCAGAAGCGCCCTGCAGACAACGCCGTCACCACAGCGGCCCTGAAATAAATCAAGACGACGATACCCGCTGAGCTTGCACATCTGCGTCGTGCGAGTGTGTGTGCATGTAGCTTGCTTTTTTGTTTTTTTTGAGAATAAGGTGCATGAAAAATCAACATACTCACACTTACCAACTGAAGCACGTCTTCATCTTTGGGCATTATGGACAGCTCCAGCACACTCTCACTGAAGGGAGGAGGAGAGGAATTAAGCAAAGGAGAGACGGAGGAGAAAAATGCACCGTTCCACTGACAAATGATAGATTCACATGCTTACAAACTCCTCACCTCGTGGTTGGTGACAAATGTTTCATCGTAACATTCTGAATGAATCGTTAAAGTGATTGCTTAAACTGATGTGCAGCAGGTGCAGCTGGTCTGCATTCAATAAAGTTTTTTAAATCGGTACAATACAGTTAACATAGTCCCAATTACAAAGAATGCAACTGATGTGCTTGCACATAGAGTTTATAGCTTTTGCTAGTTTGCTACATGCTAAAATGTAAATGCATATACATAACAACTACAAGCTAAACTACATTACACACAATAACAATTGTCAAATGATATGATACAGTATATAAAATACAATAAAGTATTGATAATATGAAACTGTTTTTCTTTAAGCCAGCACTTAACCTTTGCTGTAAACACCTTTATTTCTGATAATAATTTGATTCTGCTTGGCAATGCATTCCAGAGTAGACAGCCCTTAATGGAGAATGCAGATTGTCCAAAGGTGGTCTTACAATATGGTAATGTAATCAAGCATTAATGTAAAAAAACAGTTTCTGTTGTAAGCGTGAAAAACAGTGTGAAATATTATAACATCAGTCACAAAAATATCAGGTTAGTGTGTGTGTGTGTACATTGCTTGAGGGAACTCTTTTTTTTCTTTCTTTTTTCTAACTAACACTAGGTGTATGTCAACTCAAAAGCAAACAGATTGGTTGAGTAAATCAACACACCGGCGGCTCTGAGCGCTGACAGGCAGGACAGTCTTACCTGTTCTGAATGAGGGCAATCACCTGCGAGTACGTCTTCCCTAAAACACTCTCGCCGTTCACTTTCACCAGACGATCCCCTGCAGAACACAGACATGTCACGACGATGGTTTGAAAAGTGTGGCCAGAGAGAGACACTTTACTTTGAGGGAGCAAAGCATGTGACGAGGACAAAATGAGAATGTGACGAGAAAATGTTCAACAACAGTAACTTTTAACACATTTTGGGACCATGAAACTTAACAGACACTGATGTAAAAACAACAACAACTGAGCTGTTTTGATTGGTTTTATGAGAAGGATTTATTCTTATTTAATCAACTCTTGGAACGAAGCACTCACACTTAAAAATAAGAAGATGAAGAGGAGCAGAAATATTGTCAGAACTGCCCTTTATGACCTCCATGACCTGTAAAATGTCAGGTCATTGAAGAAGGCCCAGACTGTCGTGGCTTTAATCTGCCTCGCTACAGAATAAACTGATTCAAAATGTCATTTTTACCTGTTGCCATGAACTTACTGTGATTACAATTGGCACATACAGTATATTGTGTTATTTTTGGGTTGTATTGTACTCCACCTTAAGCTATTTAAAAAAACAATATATATAAATGGGCATTACAGTTGACGAAGGAATAAAGATGATATGAACAATTTAGGGAAAATACATTATTGTGATTTTATCATAAGATATTTTGTGACAAAATCTTTTAGGTTCCACTTCATTTAAATATTCACCTGTAATAGAACTTAAACTGACTTAAACTTAAACTAGTAAAACTAAACAACATATTAAATATGTATTACGATGGTTAGATGTGCTTCCTGTAACATTAAAATTACCGAAACTAGGAAATAAAAAGATCTTCAAAGTCACGAAGGTCATTCTACAGTAAACCTACGGTGAGTTTGTGTATCCATGGTGACCTAATGTAAGCTGAAACACACACACAAAGTGCTCCAAGCGTGTGTTTGCATATATAAGTTTGCATTTTAACACGCTCACTACTGGTTTTGGTTTGTCTGAGCAGGCAGGAGTGGATTATATTCATGCAGGGCTGCAACTAACCATTATTTTCACCATCGATTCATGAGTCTGATTATTTTCTCCATTAACTGAGTAATGGTTTGGTCCAGAAAACGTCAGATCAGTGTTTCTCAAACTGGGAGATTTTTTTTTAATTTAAGATACTTTATTAATCCCCTTAGGGAAATTATGCTCTGCATTTTGACCCATCCTAAAGTTAGGAGCAGTGGGCTGCCACACTGAGTGGCGCCTGGGGAGCAATGGGGGTTGGGTACCTTGCTCAGGGGTACCCCAGCCCTTTTCGACCTGAACCAGCGACCTTCCGGTTACAAGCCAAGTTCCCTTTCCACTTGGCCACAGGCTGCTGATGTCAAATGTCTTGTTTTGACCACAAACAACTTATTTTAATCCTTTAAAAATCACTCAAACTGATTAATCGATGACCAAAACAGTGGATGATTAATTTAATAATCGATTAATCGAGCAATTGTTTCAGCCCGACATTCAAGTGCATCAGAGAATTTGAGTTGAACAGATGAAAAGAAACATTCAAATGTAGTGTAATAAAAGTCTTGTTTTCTTTTTTTACTTTATTATATGGCTGATATTCTGGTATTTTTAGGAGATGCAAAAATAAAAAAATGTTTTTGATGTTGTTCTTTCCGTCAGTTACATATTCATACAATCTGTTGTACTTTGTTCTTGTACAACCAAATAAAAATCCACATCATATCAAAGCAGCTCAGTTCTCACCTCCAGTAAAGTCACATTAGTCATATTAGTTCTTCTGTATTTTAAATCATTACACTGACGAACACATCACATGACCGGAGCTCTCGCCAAACACATTTCCAAGTCAAATCAGTGACGTTCACGCTCCCGCACCACATGCTCCCTTTACCTGTGCACAGGCCCGCCTGATGGGCGGGACCCTTTTCCCTCACATTCTTCACAAATATGGTGTCCATCGGCTCCAGTCGACCTTTCTGGTACCCTGAAGACAAAAAGACGAATGAAGGAGAAAAGATCAGGGATTTAATTTAGCAAAACTATAAAACCACACACAACGATTTGTGCACAGGAGCTCATAGTTACTACAATATGTGATATTTATCGTCTATAATTGTTCTTGTATGTAATGCACGTGCACATGGACTTCACAATTTAAGATGCAGTGCGGCACAATGTCCTGTAGGGGGCATAAAGAGGCCACATAGCAGAAGTGAAAGTGGGGATGCCTGCTCATTACGTCATAGTTGTCCCTCTGTGCAAGGCTTTAATCCACTGTTTAATGAAATAATAAGAGAAGGAGAGAGAGAGACACAGACAACACTCACCCTTTCCATTACCGTTCTCCTCATCCTGCCAAAGACAGAAACAGACAGAATAAATGCTTTTAATTCCAGCCGAGTCCATTCAAATCAACCTTAAACACAACTTCACTTAATGAACACAACTGGGAGTCTGTAGTCTGGATTTGAAACGGGAGGAAACACGACAGACTCTGAAGAGATATTTCTATATTAACAGAAGTGGAAAAGTTGTAGCAAATCGACACCCAGATGTGTGGAAGGTCTATGGAGATTTGAAGGCAGACAAAACGTACAGAAAAGTGTCAATAAAATAACATGTTTTTAAAAAATCAAAAGCAAGAACTTCTCAATTAGGTGGAGATATTCAGCATTTCACAGTCAGACAACAACTAAGGTTGTTCCTGCACAAACAGGCAAGAATTCAAATAATGCTGATTCAGGGTTTACATCTTGCTCATACTGTAGTGCCGTCCTCAGAGTTTTTACATGCATGTTTGTTTGTTTTTTGCAGCTTTCACCTTCATACAGCTTTCAAACAGCTGTATGTAAAAAAAACATAAGTCATAAAAGTAATATGATATGTCATCATCATTCCCCAACTACCGGGCAACATTGTCTGTAATCAATGAGAAATAGATCAATAAATATTCGGTTTGGATGAGAAAGTGTAAAGTTTATTTACGTTCACTTCCACGTTGTGTGTTTGTGCTTCCTGTTGATAACTGTAAACATAACAACATCGATCATAAAAGCTTTAGCACAATGGACGGATGGACCGAGAGTGTGATATCGCAGAAACACAGTAAAACAAGTTTAAAAGTTTCCAGCTTTAAAATTCTTTACTTTTAACACAATATTTTATATTGTTTTGACATGTAGAGCAGAAATGGACCTGGGTCTGACTTTCTGACATGAATAAAGTCAGGTCACTTTAAGGGCTGGTGTTTAGAGTGACAAAGCCTGATATCAACTATTATCCTGTGTTAACATCAGACCACAGCAGGAGAATTCCAGTTTCCTCAAAAAACAAGTTTCCCGATAATGTCAGCGTTCTTTGACAGCTGGAGCCAAATGTTGTCACACAGACAGGTTTGTTTTTATGAGCGTTTTACTGTAATGTTGGAGAGCGACTTTCAGCTGATCATGATGTCATGATGCAAACACACACAGGTATCTGCAGAGAGAGAATGGTAGATGCAGAGTTTCAGTGTGTCTGGTCACTACCCGCTCACACACACCCCAGTAAAAACTAACACACACACACACGGGTGTACTAAGCTGAGTGGACATTTTGGGGTTAGGGGCACGATGGGCTGACGGCCGCCGGGCTTTGTGCTGCGCTGAGTGAGCTCATTCCAGCCTCCGTAGACAATGGCGGGGGGTTTAGAGGCAGAGAAAGGCGAGTGGCTGACCCCAGAATAGAGCTCCGAGCTGGGGGGACACTCGCCGAGTGACCAACGTCCAGGACAAAGCAGGAGAAATAGTGTACGACACCTGAGCCAACACCGGCACACTGATGGAGCTGGTGGGCATTTACGTGTACAAACCTACAAACCTTTTCCATATTTCTGCAAACACAAGACATTGAAACATCTACATTTAGACTGAGTAGATATTATTATAGAGAGGTAAGCACCACACCGTATGTAGCTACAGTATGTGGCGCACATCTTTAAACTCCAATGGAGAATTAGAAATTCTTCATACTTTTAGAATCACTGTGTGCGCAAATGTTATTTTCTGAGCAGTTCTCGACATAATGATGACCATATACTTGCTCCCTGCTCATTTCTGATCATGGAATGTGCAACAACAATTGCATTTACTATTTGTTTTTGGTTCCTCGATGCATGAATGAATGAAAAAATCTCTATGTGACAATGACTGGAATTCATTTGTGACTAATTGAAGACAAATATTGATTTTTTTGAAATGGCATGACTCACATTTACAGGAACTTTTTAATACGAGATGGTCATTTTGCTCATCAGGTGTCTCGCCAAAGGGTTTATGGATTAATATTCCCAGTCCCTAAACTGTCTCAATTTGTTTCTGTAAGGTCATCCTCAAATGTATTAAAATATTGACATGCAAATCAGGTAAAATCAAGCCTCAGTGTATCAAAGCTGTGGAGAATAAGGATAGGTGATGTGAATGAATGTGAGACATTACTCAGAGGTAAATGAGCTGAAGACGGTGGAATCTGATCACACCGTCGAAGGATTTGAATGTTTTGTTTCACATTAAAAACAATTTGGGCCATGCCCCCCGTCGGCCTCTGATAATTGGACACTTTGAGGGTAATTTGGATAAGAACGGGCAGCTCTGTGTCTCCGATCGTCCAAAAAACATCATGTGATGCTCAGCGAGGAGGAGACGAGGACAGAACCGGGGCCAAAGGCCAGCAGTGGGCCTATTGTCCTGGACCCAGCCTGGTACGGCCTGAGTGGCAGTGAGTGGTACCAGGCTAAGACAACAGATCTCATTCAATCTGTGTTCCTGTGTGCAGCTGCTGGATGGTGGGGTGGTGG
The DNA here is from genome assembly GCF_019176455.1 of Solea senegalensis. Taxonomy (NCBI): domain Eukaryota; kingdom Metazoa; phylum Chordata; class Actinopteri; order Pleuronectiformes; family Soleidae; genus Solea; species Solea senegalensis. Next base: position 8,646,611 of record NC_058038.1, read on the forward strand.
AATAATAATAGAGGCCTTGTTTTAGCTGGCTCACCCCATTCCTGCCTCCAGATCCCTCAATTTCACATCTGGAGCTGTTTGCCCCCACACCTCAAAGAGTGCAATAATCACACACTCTCTCTGAGGCTTGTTCCATGACACCAGAAACAACCTCCAAATCCACCAGGGACTAAAAGGGCTTGTGAGTAATTAAGGAGAAATTTGTTTTTCAGTCTGTCTGCTGGGCATGGAAGTGTTTTGAATGTTCTTCATGTGCTTCACAAATGTATTTCTTCTAAAAAAAACCCCTTCACTAACTCTTAACATGAAAAACAGACTTTTCTTAACTTTATTAATTTAAACACAGGTCTCACCTTGAGGTTGGTGTGCAGGGCAGACTCTGGAGGGTAAACGATGAAGTGGCGTAGCGTGAACCCGAAACCCTGGGAGTTCTTATGGAGAACCAGCGTCCGGGGACCCTTCCAGCCCAAGCTGACCCCCTCCCTTCCCGGCCGGGTCGCCATCGGCGGCCGAGGGTTGTCACCACCTGAGGAGACACCATCCCTCCGGCCCCTCGCCTACGAAAACACAGAGAAAAGAGAGATTCAGTGAGATTCAGATGGATTTTGTAGACATTTTTGTTGTTGGATTAGATGAAAAATGTTGAATAATATACATTCATGATCTAATGACTTTTCAAAAAGTGATAAACTGTATTTTCCATTGATTAGCACCGATACTTACGTTTCCAGATGCAACACATGTATGATTTCCTGCAGAAACATAAGGTGACTACGATTTGAGTAAAATAACTGATTACCACTATACTACTATATTCCAATGCAAGGATGAGAAAAATGAACATATGAATTAGGGCTGCATGAAATTAATCAAATCTTGTGTTTCAATTACAAATATGGTCCCAGACGATGAGAAAAAATAAATTAAGAACGAGGGCCCACTTTATTCTGAAAATAACGCTTTTACTGTTGGCAAAAATAGAACACAGGCATTTTAGTGGAATCACCCTGCGATGGACTGGCCAACTGTCCAGGGTGTACCTCGCATATCGCCCTATGTCAGCTGAGATTGGCACAGCACCCCCGCGACCCTCTGGCGGAGGATAAAGCGGGGGGGGATAAAATGTGCAATAATTTCCATTTGTTTCAAGTACAAGTCTTACTTTGACCCAAATAATTGTGATTATTATTTTTTCCATAATTGAGGAGCCCTAATATGGATAGTTTCTAACATACTTGCTTTTTCTCTTCTTTAAAACAGACACAGAACAATTAAATTGTAGCCTTTGTTAATTACACTGTTTCAAATTGCAAATGAATTGATCTGAAGTGACAGCCTCCTTCATCTGTTGTGTACATGACAAGCTTTTTCCACTGAGTCCTGAATGCAACTCAGGACCAGGTTAGTCCTTCATGTCACCCAGATTTAAAACAACAGTCCACAAACACACTTGTGGGGGAGTCCACTATCAGGAAGGGCCGTGTCTAGACAGGGGCCGCAAAGGCAGTAGAGAATGTGGGGATTCACTGGTTTATGCTCGCGCTGACCTCATTCTTATCAGGTAGGAAATCCAAACTCAGAGCTCAGAGAATAAAAGGCTGATTTCCACCCGCTCTCTAAATATCTCATTCCTGCTGCTGAGTAAATAAGCCCGGGCCAGCTCAGCTGACAGGAACACGCGAGAACTGTCACCTTCATGCTGCCCCACCAGTCCACATCTGTCAGTCAAACACAATCACCTGACCAAACAGGCAAGAGCAGCGAGGAGGAGGAGGAGGAGGAATCCTGACGTCACCTCAGAGGTCAGGTCTGCTGTGGTTCAGTTTGTCATGTGCTGCACGTTCACAATCAGACTTCTTTTCATAAAAACAGAACCTGTGACCTCCTCACTTAAAGTAGCAGTTCAGAAAAATGGCAAAAGGCAGCTCAAACAATAGAATACTCTATCAACCAAGTCTATCAATCAATAAGCCGTTAACACACAAAGCACTGCAGGGTCAGTGTTTGTGCTCATTTATGAACACTGAGAAAGTGTCTAAATGACTTGCATTTTCATCTTTAACACAACTGTCAAAGTAGTAAAACCAGAAACAAAAGTGTTTCATTAACGTTTAGCCGACCAATTTAATTAGTCGATAAATTGGTCAGACTCCATTTCACTAATGCAGGAAATATTCAAGTTTCAGTCCATTTTCAATAAAACCATTTTAGCTTCTCAACTGTGAATATTTTACACAGCTAAATATGAACAATATTTATGCGTTTCTATCTTTGATATTTAACAATTACTCTCTTAAATGTGAATATTTGCTAGTTCTTAAATCAGTGATACTGCTGTGAGAAAGATGTTTTCCAGTCTCAAGCTGAGATTTATAGACATACGTATGTCTGACACATAACAAAGATCCAAATTATACGTTTACGTTGCACTCTCGAGGAAAAAACTTTTTTATTGGCTCTCACATCTTTTAGACACTAAAACACATCAACTCTGAAATCACCAAAGCTATAAATCCACAAAAGAAGCAGCTTCACCGTTCATGAGGACATGAGCGTGCATGTCACTTTGACACCGGTGTGTTTCCCTTCATGTAATTCAGACATAATAAACAAGTTTTTGCTGCAGGTTATGGTAATACATACACAAATTAGGTACAGGTTTAAACAGGAGTCTGATACAGATTTAACGTTTAACTCAATAAAATGACCAACACACCAATCGTCAAACAAACCCCATGTTTCACTTCCTGCTACACTAGGGGTCTGCAACCTGCTGCTCTGGAGCCACATGTGGCGATAAATTAAAGTGTTTTAATACGTTGTGCATCTAAGTAAAATGCAATATAACGGCGCGTGTGTGAAAATACGGCAAGCCATTCCCGACAGGAAATGGCTAGCACACCTATGCTAGGCAGGTTTTCTCAAGCATGAAACTACATAAAATCCATAGCTTTTCATTTCATTCATTTGCCACAAACAATGGAAGGACTCGGTCTATATAATTCTGTGTTTTATTTTTGTTATCCACTTTATAATAGGGACGGGAATCGGTATTGGTTTTGAATAGAATATAGAATCTGATTGTAGAAAAATCCTGTACAGTACATTGCATACACTTTGTTGATTTCTACTTTTCAGGAGAACAATATTTGTGACATAGTTGGAGAATTATGTCTTTGAAATGAGTCAAAACAGCTTCAAATGGTCTAAAATGACTGTATCGGGATAATATTGGTATCGGTAGAAACTCATGTTTTCGATATCGGTAGTGGACACAAAAAAGTGGTATCAGGACATCCCTACTTTAAAGAGGTTGAGTCTAAACAGCAATGAGAAATCAACTGTAAATGCAACAAACTATCGTTCTTTATATATATATCTATATATACATCTATATATAGATATATATATACATATATACACACATCTATATATACATATACATATATATACATACATATATATATATATATATATATATATATATATAGTATATCTGTATAAAATCTGTATATAGGTTTTGCGGCTCCAGATAAAATTTTCTTTTCATCCTAAATGTTGCAGACCCCTGTTCTACACACACACACACACACATACACTTGACCTGGCAGGCCTGCATGTACGTGGCCACACAACAAGAGGAAGTGGCGGTGTGGAGGCAGGAAGTGGGGTAACACTGCAGAGTGGGATAACCAGGCGCTCGGTATAAATATAGCCGCTTAGTTCTACTCCTCTTTCTGCTTCCTACGTGTGATGGAAATCCACACGTTCTGACATTTACCGCACATTTTCCTTCCTCCTCAAAGTCCATGCTCCAAGTTTGGACATATTATCATTGATGCATCCTTCTGCATGTTCTGAGTTTGCATGTGCACGCCACATTTGTGACAGCACGGAGAGTGTTGCGATCCATAAATCCACACGACACTCTAGTAGTAGTCTGTCAGTCTAAACAACGTAAAGTAAACCCTGCTATTTTTCTTTTCCAAAGAGGTATACAATGATAGCCATTATGTGGCATGAAAGCAGCAAAAAAAAGAAAAAAAAGGAGCATGCGGAAGGCGGAGGAGTGTTTTGGGGGTGTTAAATTAAAACAATAACGAAAAAGAAAAGGCCAAGAGAGTACGGTGACAAAGAGGAAATGAAAGAGGGTGAGCGGAGGAAGAGACAGGGTGAATTCCTCACAGGGAGCGGTTTGGCTCGGACAAGTCGAGACACAGACACTGGCAGAGGAGGGAGCAAGGAGAGAGTGAATGAGAGGAGAAGGGATGAGGAGGATGAAGAGGAGGAGGAGGAGTATCGGGCCTCAGCAAGAGACAGGCTCCAGCACGCCGGTTTCGACCACATGGCCCCTCCCAGCGCTGGGAATACCAAACCCTGTGATTACCCAAAACACACAGGGGCTGATTGGGTCTCTGAGCCAGCACCGTTTCCCACTCAGCCACTCTGGCCTGTGAGGGACGAGTGTTCCTGCTCGGGCCAGTCTGCCCAGTCTGCAGTCAACGTGAAGCCAGAAAAACACCTCTGCTGCGTGTTTGTCATCTCCACACAACTGATTTGTCAGCGACCACTTACGGTTTCACCCTGACAGCGAAAGAAAAGCCGATCCAAACTTGCTGACAAGCTCCAGCCTCTCGAGGCAGTTGGACGTCCAGTGAAACCAAAAAAGCCACTAGGAAAATTTCCCTGTGGTTTTCAGTCTAAACTTGACTTCCTGTAAAGGCTTGGAGACACAGACACGGGGAAACCTTGCTCTTGTTCAGCAGAGAGAAGAAGACATTTGGCATTTCCTGCGCTCCTATAAGGCGCTTTTACTCTACATAAAAATGGGGATGAGTTTGTCTTTGTCGAAGCTAATTGTGATAATAAACGTGGAATGTTCTTCTGAAAGAGCCCTGGGGGATCCCATCACCACCTGAGGATGTAATTAAACACATGCAAAAAGGCCACACTGGAAACCAGTGAATATGCAGAGGCAGCCTGTGATGCCACTCGACAGTTTCTTTCTTTGAATGGCTGTTTGGAGGGTGTAGCAGAGTGCTTTGACAACACACGCACATCAGCAGCTGCTTCCCTGCGGTTTTCTTTTCTCCTTTTGATCTTAATTAAGCATCATGTCATTGAGATGCATGAATGAGGAGATGATAAAACAGTGGCTACAGCAGAGAGTGTGAATCTTTGGCATCTCCAGCTGAAATCCTGCAGGTTTTCCTAAGATATGTTGATATTATATCATAATCACTGGTGACAGCGTGCGTGGTGTTAGCACACACACACACACTCAGATTCTAAACTCTTCACTCCATCCAGAGGTAAAGCACATATGGTGGAATGCAGAGCCTGCCCGGGGAGCCCAGCTCTGCTAAAACCCCCAGCAGGACAGAACAATAATGCTCTTTTAAACAGCTGAGAGCTGCAACCTGTTTGAAAAGTGGAGCTTTACGGCCGTTACAAACAAACGCTGACAAGCCTTTAATCCTGACGGCCGTAGCTGTCCAGACCCTGAGCTGACGACAGGAGAGGGACGGCGACAAGTCCTAATAAATCCTCTAGACCAGGGGTGTCCAAACTTTGATAGATTAACAGTAAAAGTTGCAAATGCACTGTTTTGTAATCATTTTATTTTCGTTGTCACAATTATCATTTTATAAATGGCAATGTAACCACGCAGGAGTGAACAGATTAAAAAAAATCTGTCTTTCTTCTGCTGTCAGATAATATAATAGGAGATGAACGCATGAACCCAGGACTCTGGTTTTGGACCGAGGACCATTGTCTGTCCCAATCCGTCTCTGGCCATAAATAATCCGTTATAAAACCAAAGCTGCGGGCCATACAAAACCTGACCCGAGGGCCACGACTGGCCCGCGGTCCTGACTTTGGACATGCCTGCTCCAGACTCACCGGCCACACAGGTGGAACGCTGCACCCCTGCTGCAGGTCTGAATGCATCCTGTGTGAGCTGGTCCATGATGTGTGTCTGCATATCCAGCTGTTCCCTCAACACAATGAAAAAAAATATACACTCTTCTCACTTTTGAAAACCGAGGATTCAAAAACAGAGACGTGACGTGGTGCTGCTTCAAACCCTGTACGTCCCTCTGTAGTTTACATTTATTCACCATGAATGTAGCTCTGTGTGCGTGTATTTGCATGCATCTCTGTCAATATCAGTACGATGTGTGTGTGTGTGTACAAAAACCGGTCCAACACCATTGTCAGATCAACTAGGACATCAGGTAGTGGTGATGCAACCAAACAGGGTTTTCTACTTGGAACAGCTAAACATATTGTACTCGTCTTTGTTTCACTGAAACCTGCTTCACTGCCAACAACGCCAGTTGGAATATTTTACACATGTGAGGATCCTTTCAGCTACTTTGATTTAAGTCCTGGTCCAAGGCAGGAGAAGAAGAAGAAGAAGAAGAAGAAGAAGAAGGAGGAGGAGGAGGAGGAGGAGGAGGGGCTGAAGTTTTAGAATAACTTTTACAGGATGATTGGTAGCTCAGTGGGCAGAGGCATGTCGTGCATGACGTGGGTTCAGTCTGGTTGGGGAATTTTTAATCCTCCAAAGTGCCACAGAAATGCTCAGCAAATGATGGCTTGTGTGTTGACAATGGCAGTTGTGACCAAAATGCTTCCCCCATTTTTCCGTGATCCTGGCATCTGAGGGACTTCTTTGATAGGCTTGTGAAGCCGCAGGTAATGCAACACTGGAAATACGGTTTGCATTTGGTTTTAGAATAAGCCTTTTCATATAGATTTTAGTGGGGCATAGAATTAGATGTCACCAAGTCTTACACAATGGATGTTTTAAATAAATCACAAAAGCCATGATGTAATGTAGGAAGGAAGCATAACGCAAAGCTGTGACCACGTGGTCGCGAGCAAGTTCAGAAACGGGGCAACTTGACATCATCGTCAGGAGACGGTGACAACTGTGTTTCCTCCTGACTTCTAATGAGTTTGTCCCCAGAAATAAACACACTAGTACTCCACAGTGTGTGTGTGTGTTTGTCCCAGCTGTGTGCATACAGTCATCCTCCCCCCCACACATTCCTGATTGTGGCATTTTTTTTAACTGTGTCAGTGGGTTGGAGGGGCGCTGGACGCAACCAGGAAAAAAAGTAGAAGTAATATTCCACATAAATGCTCACAGTGAAAAGGAGATCATGATGGGAAGCGGTGTCCTGAATTCTGAGGACATATCAGGTAACAATCGCACTCACTGAAGCAGCCTCCTCCTCCTTCATCTGTCTTTAGCTACTAATTAGAAACCCCTCCAAGGAAGGAAAGGGTCACACACACACACACACAATCACACACACACACACACACAAAGACACACAGAGGAATACAGATAAATGTTGTAGGTGAAACCAGAACAAATGACCCATTTAAGGGACATTTCATGTCTTCAGTGTGTGGCTTGACGACTCTTTGGATAATTGATAACTGTGTGAGAAACTTAATGACTGGTTTCACCGTTTACTGTATGACGTTACAAAACTTTTGTTTTTTGATAATTAGTTACTTAGTCTGGGTGGATTTAAAAAAAAACAAAAAACAGAACAGAAACCAGTTCTCTAAAATGTTGACAGTAAATAAGTCAGACATTAGAGGACACCAATATTTTGAGATTCTGGGCTCGACTCACTGAAAAAACGACTGATAAACAAATCAAAAAGTGACAATTATCTGCACGCCACCTTCAATGCGTCACTCAAAGTTGTCAGAAGACAGTGTGAGCTACGTGAGGAAAAATTATTTGTAAAGGCGACTGTTTGCCTTGTGTTGATAACTGACATGACCGCTGACTGTTGACACACCGCTCAACCAGATGACATTAGAACACGACGCGTCACGTGTGTCTACACTCAACAGAGCGAGACAAGAGTCTGAAATTAGAGCACTTACAGTAATAACCTGAGTGACCTCAAATGTGTTTCTGCTGGAATCTAAAAAACTGTTGAGCGCCAAACAGAAACAGCCTGGAGGCGACACAACTGCCGGCACGGAAACACCGAGAGGTTTAAGGTACTGTCAACAGCTGGGCGGTTAACTCTTCAAACAATGGGTACAGTTACACGGTCACTTTGTTGACATGCATGACTGACAAACCCAGAGCATGGCGGTTTGTGTGGGGACCTTTTCCTGCTGAAGTCGCTCGCATTTCTCTGAGAAACCGAGATGAGAGCGCTACATTTGATACCGCGTAAGTGCGTCAATCAATCTCAGACTTGTCATCAGAGAGTGAAGGATTGTTTTCACGACTGTATCTGAAAAACTGAAACTCCTGTTAACTGTTATTCAGGATTTGGAGGCTGAATATTTGGGATTAGGAAACAAATGTGGGGGAATATTTCCTCATTTTCTTACATTATGCCATTTTATCTAGATGTGACTCAACTCAATCATCTGGTTTCTTTAACTTCCACTCAAGAGGAATTTTACACATTTTTAAATTTTCAGTCATATTGCTCAGCCTTAAGCTCACACCTGAAACAGAGCATTTGGAATCAAAGTTACGATTAAAACGATGCTTTTTTTTAAAATCAAAGACTCCATATCCGACCACAACATGAAGATGGATGTCCTCTCCTTACCCTGGGCTGAAGAGCGCTCTTGCTCTGCCCAGTGGGCAGCACGGTGGGAGGTGGGGCCGGCAGTGGCACAGGGCCAGGGCCGGGGCTGCCGCGCAGGACTGCCACCCAGATGCAGCGAGGTTCCGGGGAGCTGCAGTCCACACCCACCGGGTTCTGGAAGCTCCAGTCAGACCCGGTCGGTGCAGGACAAGGGAGCATGGCAGCGGGCATCGGTGCACGGCGTTTGCTCAGATCCGCATCCCTCGGCGCCCACATGGGCTGCTCACGCACTCAGGTAAACCACAACGCGGTCTTAGGAGTACAGGAGATACAATCGAGCAAACGTGGAGGTTCTAGTGAAGCTTGCAATTCTCCCTCTGGGATCCTCTGGTCATTGACCCAGCAATGCCCGCCTCATGGCTCCAGTCCACCGAGCCTCTGGAAAGTTTAATCCCACAAGTTCCACATCAGACCTCCCGAGAATCAGTTCTCCATGAGTCTAAACACACTCTCTCGGAGGAGGCGGCTCAGTCCAGAGGAAGCAGAAGGCAGGATCCTGGGCAGCAGATGGAGGAGTGTGTGTGGCACTGGGATCAGAGGTAGGTCTGGTTTCACTACAGACACACACACAGAGAACAACTGACAGCAGCCCTCCTGGTGGTGTCCAGTGATGTTCTACATAAAAAGCCACTCTGTCCAGCCCCAAAACTGTCCCAGAGGGCTGGAGCCTCTGTCTCTCCTCCCTCCCTCTGCCCGCTCTCTTTCTCTCTCCCTTCACTTCCACCCTCCCTCTGTATCTTCAGAGCCAAACAAATCCTCTCATCTCACTCTCATCTCTATCCCGTACTCTGACCCTCTTTATCCCGGCAAGCATCAGACGTGTCATCCCTCATGATGTGTCTCCCTTTTCTCCTTTGTTTTCAGTTGTTTCTGTTGCTCGGTCCAAACAATCGCTCCATCCAAGAGTCACCAGTAAACAAACAGCTGTGTACGGTCTGCATCTACGCTTCCGTAGAAGACTTCAATGGTAAAGAGCCAAAACGGAGAATATCTCCTATAGGCTGCTCCCGCTGATAAATCCACTGTAGACCTCTACACAGGAGGCCTGAGGTGTGTGTGTGTGTGTGTAAATGACACAAACACAGATTCCGGCACTAAACTCCACAAAAGCCGGCCCTGCCTCTGGTGTCCCCACCTCCAGTCAGACGGGGGAGGCAAACAACACACACACACACACAAAAAGAGAAAGAGGCCAATTTCCAGCACAAAAGAGAAAAGAAAACATTTGCCTGGCTGCTATGTTGGCTGTTTCCCTCTCTTTCTGTTCTGCTTGAGAGCAGGGGAATATATACAGGAGGGAAAATGATAATGAAAGGACAACATGGGAAAAAAGCAGGAGGAGGAGAAACAGGCATTCTCAAAATAAAACATCTGCTACTGGATGTCAACATGACCCGTTTTCGTCAAAGCTGTACTCTCTCTCTCACACACACACACCTAAACACCACACCACTAAATCAGGTGACCTGCCTCTTTGTCCGGTCGCCCTCGCAGCAGAGTTCTCACCAAACAGCCAGCCGCCCGGGATCCGCGGGAGAGCGGCAGACAGGTGACCATGTTGTTGCAGACGAGCCACTTCACCGCTGAAATGCCTCACATCCGTTACCAGTGAGGTTAGACAGGTTTCACCTGCCACACGGCGGGGCAAGTACCAACATGACCGGAGAGGACCAACATCCCCACAGAGACTGTACCCTCTGGATATGCTGCGCTTTGTCTGCCACAACACACACACACACACACACACACACACTGAAGGCTCGTGACAGCTGTGATATAAAGCGTGATTTATGATGTGAGCGTCTAATTTTATTGGTTTGTTCTTCCGGTTTATTTAAAATCATATCAGCACATTTTACATGGTTTGTTGGCAGGAACTGAATGTTAATGTATGATTAACGCAGAGGTCAGTGCAAAGGGTCAAATAAGCCAGGAGACATGTCTCATCCTTTCAGGTATGTAAAGGCCACCATAGTTCCCCGATCTATAAGATGTTACTGATTCAGTTTCATCTATTTTTATTAAAGAAAAACAAATTCAAAATAGAAAATGAAACCTTTCAACATTAGATTTCCTCCTGAGCTGTGGTTTTTGGAGGATTTGAACGTCACTGAGAAAACTATTCTGAAGCTGCGGACACAAATAAATCCTGGTTTTATTTCTACGGTGAAAAATAAAAACAAACTTAGCAAAAAATGTAACCGTAAAACTGAAAAAGTAAGCATGTGAGGATGAGCACCAGGGAAAAAATTTGCTTTTTCTTGAAGGTTTGAGAACCATTTTGATTTTTTTCTGGGTTGTTGTCATGGTAATCAACACTGGATTTAAAAAAACAACTTAATAGCATAGGTTTTGCAGTCCATACATCATATTTATTGTGACACTAAAGACAACTCCTGGATCCTGCACTTACCATAAAGCAAATGAAGAGTAAACTTTGTGGTTTGCGCCAGTGTTTTTAAACGGCCATGTTCTCAGATTTGACATCACTATAGGGTTTCTGATTTCCAGAGCTCACAGCCAACAGTCAACAGCAGTTTATCTGCTTCTCGTCACACCAGAACATAAGGCTGTGCTGCCAAAACCTTTGAGCATATTGATTTAGTATTTGATTCACAGGTAATGAAATCGATAAAAAATGTCCTATTTCAGAAAATCTGACTGTAAATGAACTTTTCTGCCAAAAACACTCTAGGTTCAAGTGGAGCTGGTCAGCACATGCACACACTTTGACTAATACACACACATACTGTTTCCCCTGTGCACGCACATACACAAAAGCACATGCCACATGTCCCACTGAGTCACATCTACACTATAAATACACTATGGCTATGTAATTAGGGTTGTTCATAAAATCAGAGGACTGTGTGTGGGGGGGTTTTCTCTTCTCTCTCTGTGGTGCGGAGCAACAGAACCTCTGGTTTTTGGACACAGCAGCACCAGGCAGAACCGCCCTGCAGCGAGACGAGTGGAGTGCAACACCGGTGAGGACGCAGGAGGAGGAGGAGGAGGAGGAGGAGACAAAAACACACCCGTGATGTGACGCGGTGATGAACTCAAAGGTGGCCAGTGCTTAGAGCAGCAGTTGGATCATCCATCCATTCATTCATTCATCTTCTACCGCTTTATCTTCCACATGAGGGGGAAGCTGTGCCAATCTCAGCTGACATAGGGCGATAGGCGGGGTCACCCGCCAGGACAGTTCGCCAGAGTGTCCAATTTACCCAATCCCACGCGCACACGGGGAGAATATGTAGACGGCATGCAGAAAGAGCCTTGTTCCAACCGGGTTGTGCTAACCACTACACCACTGAGTAAACAGAGTGTGGACCGAGGCTTTAATAGTTTTTATTTATATTAGTTAGTTTTATGTATGGAGTTTTTGTCACGTGCAAGATCCCACAAGGTCATAATAAGTATTGTGTGTCACACCCAACAAAAGATGCCTTTTTTCACCCAAAAGGCTTATGTATGAAATAAATGAACAAAGACGTAAAAATAAGTAACTTTCAGTTAGTTTTGTAAACACACAATTCAGTTTCAGTAGGTTATCGTTCTTTTTTTAACAATAATGTCAACCTTCGTTTTCGTTAACGATAATAACCTCAATAACTCTTCCTCCTTTCTCATGAATGACGGAGAAGAAGAGGAGGAAAGGTTGAGAAAACAAAAGAAATGGACAAAAAAGGCATTAAGTTACAGTTTACATGGAGGACAAACAGTCACACATGAGCAGCTGTGACAATAGCACACCTCCCACCAGTGACCCACAGTGTTGGGCTGAGACGTGTCCCGGCAGGCAGACATGTCTCACATGCATGTGGGTCTCATGTACATCGTCACCAAACGCATACCTCTCTTATCAGACCTGGAGCTGTCTGATTGCAGTGTAAACGCGCACTGTTGCACCCGGGAGAAGGCGCACGCATCATATTAGCAATATCCTTTTTATTGTTATTATTATCATCATCATCATCATCATCTGACAGCACAAAGCTCTTAGAAGTCAGGAAACCAAAGGCGGACACACGCTGCTAATCTCTGAGGAGCGACGCCTCGTTGCCTCCTGTCTCTGATAACAAACGTCAGTTGAAAGTGAAAGGGTGAGGGTGAGGCGATGCAGGAGAGGAGCAGCACACGGATGCACGGATGCACGGATGCCTGCCAGTTGAACAGACAGATTCAACTGGTGATATGTTTTAATCCCCTTTACTCTCGTGACATGACCACAGGCCGACAGATTATCGCACAGAAGCCTTTTTTTTTTTTTGCTGCCTCAGAAGACAAAACAAAGTTGAATTCCTTTGTGCTGCTCTGACACAGTAAAACACAGAGCTGTGAGGAGGACTGGGCAGGAACTACACAGGAAGGAGAGGAGTGAAGAGTTTCAGACTGTTGAATGATATTTTCAGTGGTATGTCACAAACAAAACCGGCTGCAGACACAATCATGGGGTTGTTTTTTTCCTCCCTCTAAACCACAGGCTGCAACAATTTGCAAAAAGCTCTCACACAAGAGGAAATGCAGGGTTGATACTCTCAATTTAACTCCTTAAAAGTAACCAAACGGATGAGACTTCACTCTTGAGGTAAAATGTCCTCAGCTCACAGTGGGAATCCTGTCCCCTGCTGGCAAGAGAAGCACAACAACCGACACTCAATCCTGACTCAGACATGTGGCACAGGAGTTCAAATATGTCGCATCAGGAGCCACACGTACCTGTGTCATCGCACGCTGCTGCTAAAAACTGAAAAAGGCGGATGCAAGATGAGCCATGTGCAACACGTCCGGAGACAAGACAGACAAAAAAAGCAGACTTGATCTTTGCTAAATTAGGGTAAATTAGTTAGAACATATGTAGTTTACGTCACTAAATTTAAAGGAAAATTTGCTTAAAACCTTGACGTAGAGACTGGATATCATTTTAGATTTGGTGCCGATATGAAAAATTCAACTTCTTTGCTTCACTTTTTTTATCTAAACTCTACAATGACTTTTGATCATTGATAGCAAATTTTACCCATCCTTACAATACTATTTTAACCTTTATTTAAAGACTTATTGAGATCAAGATTTCATTTACAAACAATACATTAATGGGAGTTGTGAGTGCAGAAACTATTTTATGAAGACAGGCACTGATTTCTGTTGTCAGTCATTTAAGACGGCAAAAAAAAGGTGAAAAGCTGATGTTAATTAATTTAGTGTTGTCAATGGATAAAGACCTCAGTAACATGTGGAATTAGAAAGGTTTCCTGGTTTAAAAATCAGTTAAAACAAACAGGCCTAAGAAAGTGATGATGCTTTGATTTAAGTATTAAAGTGAGAAATGTGCAGCGATGGACTCAGTCTCTCCGTCTAGACCAAACACTGCGCTGTAATCTGCACAAGTGGATTCTGCAAAAGCAGACGCTTGGACGTGAAAAAGGACGCTGTTGTTTTAAGCAGGTTAATTTTAACTTTAATCTCCTGCAAATCCCCCCCATGCCGCACAGACCCTATAGGCCTATTTGACTGCATTAAGAGTGCAGTGTAGTTAGCACACTGCAGCCACTAGAGGGCAGCCATGACACGACGCCTGACAGCAGATGGGTGGGGTAAATCACAGAGGGCACTGGGACACAGGCCACAGAGCTGAGGGTGGGGATTCACAGTCAGTGCAGCCACATACAGTTTTAAAAGCAGTGGCTGGCAACCGGGGCGACGTGTGAGCGAGCGCAAGATGTCGACCTGTAAGCTGTTTTCCCTTTGCTCCGACGTCTGCTACGCTAATGGGAAAACATCAGAGCCGCAGTCGTGGAGGACGGCGATCAGGAGATCACAGGGGTCACACCTGCTGCGAGCTTTGAGGTGGAAACAGCCCCGAGAAGTGCAGAGATGAGAGCAGGTGCAGGCTGCGAGGAGCCGGGTGGTCACTCACCTCCACCTCCACCTCCACCTCCCTCTCTACCTGACTGCAACAACAACAAAAACAATGCTCACTCGTGCAGACCAGACAATTAAATCAGCCCACCTGACCATGTGTTCCTCCTTAGCAAAGTAATGCATTATGCATGCATTCTTTACATGTGCCTACAAATGTGAATGTGTGTGTGTGTGTGTTGCATTGCAACCACATGAGGTCAGAACATGTGAGCTGTGTCAGCATGGAAACACTTAGCTGGACCCAAACATATTTGAAACATATTAGGTTCACCATTATGTCACCGCTTCACGCATCCAAGGGCCCAGAAAAAAAAGATGATATTATGAATGACAATTCATTAAATAAAAAAGAGGATATTATAAATGACAATTCATTAAAAAAAAGATGATATTATAAATAACAATTCATTTAACGTCTTGACGAAAGAATACTCAGCAGCTATTACTTTTTTAAACATCAGTTTCTTTGACAATATTGTTTGGTCTTGGCAAAAGAAAGAGTCCCACAGACTTTTCCATAAACACAAAAGTGAAATGGTCACATATATTATTCATCATCATAATCCTACTATCGCTGCAGAAAATCTGAAACCTGCAAGTGTTTTTGGCGTCTCGATTACATTCCTGTATCAGCTTGATGTGAAGCTGCGGCTTCTTAATTGTCGACACAAATTACAAAACCATCAGCTTCGAACACAAACTGCTCGTTTGATGATGACAAATGACTTGAATTATTCACAATTGAAGGTTTTAGACTTTCTAGAAAAACAACAAAATCAGAGGCCACTTAATATCAAGTTATTCCTGTATGCTTTTGTTTCATTAAAAGATTCATTTTGCACCAAAGATACGTTTATATTGTGAACTATTTATCGCTCCATATCAAAACAAACGCTTTTATTTTGAAATGATGTGAAATATCATCATAAATATTGTGATTTTGATGTCCTGCTCTCAAAAATAAATACTTTTTTCCACTTCACCGACCCCATCCTGACCAAACTAGACACTCAGTGGCCCCCAAGGTCATTTACATTTGAGACCCTTGTTACTAAAAGCACTTTGGTGGTGAGAAACAATCTTATGACGTAGCATTAACTGTACGACAAGAATTCGCCAGTATTTTGGGAACTTTAAAGGGGATTTTTGTCCATAAATCCAAATATATCAAAGATGAGGCGATAATAAGAATATTTCCACATAACCACATGAAGAACATGCCGCCAAGAGACACACCAGCACGTTTGGGATATTAAAAATGTTATTGGCTGACTGTGGCGTACTGAAGTGTCTACATTATCCATGCTACATCTGCCACAGGGGAACGTGGGATACATGAGTCAGCGCTGGCCTCTCCGCCACAGCCGAAGACACAGAGACAGAGGTGAGAGAAGGAGAACAGATGTTAGAAAGCCAACACCAAGGGGGGTGGGGGGAATAAAAAATGAGGTGATTTAAAGTGGAGAGAGTTGGAGGAGGAGGAGGGGAGCGAGCAAGGAGGGGTTATATATTCAAGCTATATCACACATATGCACATATTCACTTATACATATGCTCTAATTACCTCCCATACGTACATCTGTAAGTGAGAATCTCCGTTTGGCTGAAGAGGCATCAGCAGATCACGGCAACACACATACGCTGCCATGCGTGAGACTCACATTCAGAGCAGGAACCTTTATCCTCTCGTATGTTTGTGAATTATTAAATATGCTGTTCTACTTGCGTGACATGAATGTGCACTTGGAAGTGGATCTATATGTGCAGTATGACCCTGTTTGGCGACGTTTCAGAGTTGAAAGACACTTAAAGGCGATATGTAGGGCTGCAACAACCATTATTTTCAGAATCAACAAATCTGTTCACTCTTTTCTCGATTAATCGAGTACTTTGGTCCATAAAATGTGAGAAAATGTGTCAACAAACCAACATTATTCAGTTTGAATGATTTCTTTGTTACGTGGAGCTAAGAAACCCAAAAATATTCACATTTAAATCAAATAACCATTGCAGTTCTAATCATATCATATGTCAGACTGAATGCGTTTCAGCCGAAGAGAGAGAGAACCACAGCTAGACCCAGTTTCCCGGCACTAAGTGGAGAGACGGTGCTCCAGTTTAACCTCATTAGCAGGGAGTGTCTCCTCCGTTTCTCAGTTGATTTGCCTTCTTCATGTTCAGCTCATGTACAAAATAAAGACTAAAATGATCTGCCAAAAATATAAAAAATCAATCAAATATGAACTATGACATATTAATGTTAACGTTCAGGAGAATAGCCACATGACATATCATCAAATTATTAACAAATCTGTATTCTAATACAAGAATGAGAACTTCTATAGGTGTTTATGAATTTCCATTTCCAAAAAACCCCCGCAGTTTGACATGATGCTTATAACATCATCTAAATTGTGACCTTTGCTAATATGCAATGTACTTCATATAAATTGTGATTTTGATTTGAAAGAGATTCAGCTGTATCGGCCACAGACACTGCACAGCAAACATCTTTCTGAAACATGACATTAATATTAATAATAAAGCCATTTCTTTTTCTCAAAAACAACCACATGTCTTGCTTCTGTGAGTTTTAAAGCGAAGACATTTCCTCTTATTTGAAATAAAAGAAAAAAGGTCCACTGTCAGACAGAAGACAGACAGAAGACAAAGCCTTCGTCTCCAAACCCGTCGTCATCCTCACCACCGTCGCCGTCACTCGTTACCAATCACTGTCACGCTGACAGTTGCCATGAGAACCAACAAGGCTCCACTGTTCAGAGCCTGAGAAAAACTCCTGCAGTGAGACGAGTTTGACGGCACGGGCATTTACGCTCATTACAGCTGCAAAATTGGTTTTCACAGGTGAATTCTTCCGAGTGTGAAAGTTCAACAAAAACTCCCTCGAACTGTAAACCAGATGATGAAGTGCAGCAGTGGATATGAACAGAGATCACGTTTATATTCTCATTTCTTGCTTGTTTCAGGGCAGCTGTTGGTTACATCTGAATAAAAGGACCTGAAACACCAAAGTCACACAAGATAACACAAGTGAACAGCAGTGATCCACTGCTGTTCACTTGTGTTCAACCCAGAGAGCAGGTAAACTTACGTAAAAAAAAAAAAGGTAGGTAAAAAAAATGCCGTCAAATGACAAGAAAAGCTGCAAATATTTTCATAATCTTAAAATACCGCAGACTTACATAGGCATGAAGTTTACCAGGTAAGTTTCAGTGTGTAAGAATTGCAGCCCTCGCTTTCCCAAACACATCAGGGAACTGATGTAGGAAGCCTCTGCCTTGAAAAGCTCACTCTGGCAGACATGATGGAGGCCCTTATGTAAAGTACATATAAAAGGCTTTTGGCTACAAAACCCCCCAAATATTTTCATTATAAAGAGATTATTAGTGCAGTGTTCAATTTCTGCCAATAAACCCTCGTAAACGTTTAAAGGAAGTCATTCTTTTTTAACTTCTTTCCCTCCCTGGCAACCATGTCATCACTAGAGTGAGTGTCCAGTAGGGGAGGGGGGGAAAAGATCATTACAGTGTAATATGGCAATATTCCACGAGGCAATATGATATTGCTTTTGAGACGCCAAGCATCGATATTAGTACATCTATTTTTTTTACTGATGTTACAATAAACAAGGATGGCACGATACCAATTTTTTGTGTCCGATAGCACAAATTTGAGTATCTAACGATAACGTTAGCCATTTTAGACCTTTTCAACTATGAAGCTGTTAACAACACGTTTGTGCTGTAGCCATGTCAAGCTAGTTCAAAAACTAAATTCTCCAGCTGTGTGACAAAGAAGAAATAAGAAGCCCATGACATGACTCAGCTAAAATCCTCTTTATTGTTAATACGTAGGACTTTTGGATTGTAACAGATTTTACATCTGATTCCAGTGACCAATATCGGACTGATACCAATACTGAGTATTGTATCAGCTTATCAATATAAATAAACCTTAAACTTAGCATTGAAAAAAATCAATGGATGTTACAGTCTCCCACCCCCTGGTGTCCAGGTCCCAGGCTGGTTCATGGACTTGTCAGTGCAGTTAATACCTCAATAATTCATACAACACTTGGAGAGAAAACTTCAGCCTCCCTTATAAACACACAACTTTCCACCGGCCGTGCGTCGTCCGCTGTGCCACCACGAGGCAGTGCAGCCTCGGTGGCTGCGTTTGGTCAGGTAAACGTCCAGCTGCACTTTCTCTTCAATGAGATACATGTGTGTCCTCGATGTGTTTATACCATATATACACGCGGGGGCCGATGACGACACCTGGCAAAGAGCTAACCCGACTGTCCTTGCACTGTACCCCCACCACCGCCTCCACCCCTCTCCCTCTCCTCTGCACTGACCACAACCGCTGAGAGCAATCAGGGCGTCGTGTCTGAGCTCCGCTGCCATAAGAGCGTGCTCCCCCCCTCCCCCCTTCTTCCTACTTTTTATGCATCTTGCTCTTTTCTTCTCTTTCTCTCCTGGTTGTTTTCAGAAGCAGGCCTCAGCAGCAGAAAACCACAGGGCTCCATTTGGCCTCCAAACACTCTCCACCCAACCCCCCCTTTGTCTGCGTCTCAGTGAAGGACGGCCATACTCTACTCGTGAAAACCCCCTCCTCTTTTTCAGCTGCTTCCCTCCCCCCTCCACGAGCCCAGATGTGTATATTTAGCTCATCCCTGCCTCTGTGTAATTACACGATGAAAATTATAAGTTTGCAATGCGAAGATGACGTTGTCGCTCTCCTTGGCAGAAGCCGTACGCAAGCTTGCATCTCTGCCTCGAGTCCTGAAACCAGGCAGAGGGCCAAGCATTCGGGGCGTGTCACAGTCGATGCTGAGCCAGGGAGAAGAAGAAGAAAATAAGGCGGAGTGAGCAGGAAGGCAGAAAGGAGCTCATGTAGGCACGTTAATGACCGATTGTCAGTCGATTCATTACCGTTAAGAAATGAACCAATTAAGAATTTATTAAGTGACCGAAAACATCTGTTTCCTTTTGTCTGTGTGTGCTGTTTTCTTGGACCTCACGGATACGACACACACGTCACAATTAGAAGAAGCCACTTGATCCGTAAGGGAAACCCAGTTTGTTCTACACTTGTGCAAAGTGCAGCTACTTCCTGTCCAGAAAAATGTATGGTACGTAAGTGTTTCTTCTTTTGTTTTACCGCAGGTGGCAACCACTACTCTCCTAAAACAATAGCAGTAACAAGAAGTAACAGCACTTCATAGGTATGTAGAACTAGTCTGGTTTATCTGGACATGTGGAAACACATCTGAAACCAAGATAGATGATGTGGCTTCTTCGCTACACCTTTTCCCAGGACAAAGCACCACGACTCAGGCAGAGAACAGCGCGGATACATCCAGGATGCTAGAACTTTTCAACCAAGGAGAATAAGATATATGACACGATACATGGTCCACGATCCCAATAATCAACAATCACGATACAATGATTTTGTCACAATGTTGCAGGACAATCATATAGTGATACATGATGATCTCTGTCTAAGTGAAGAAAACAAAACGTGTATCTATTCACAACACAGAGACCAATGTGCATAAAGCCTATGTATCAAATGTGGATGGAGCATCTCTTAACGTAGCTTTCTCCACCATTATCCCGCTGTAAACTCTGTTTACTTCAGAGCGCCTTCATTTGTTAATTAAAACATCCATATTGGCCCTGGCACATTGATTAGCATATTCCATGAGGATGGACGACGATATATGACCAAATCAATATTTTGACCTAACCCCGAACACTGAAGCTAAAAACAAACTTCCTCTGTGACAAATTCTCTCCTGTAGATGTAAACGCTGATGACCGAGAGAAAGTTCAAGCCAACACAAATAATGTGCTGCTAATGTCCAAAGTTAAAAGAATGTAAAGCGCGAAAAAGTCAAAATTCATTGTCAACAGTTAACCAAAATGCAAGACATTTGCAGCCCTGAAGCCCTGAGTGTTTACTGGAGCAAGTGAGTTGCTGCGTGTTCCTCAAACAGCCCTGGAGTTTCCATTTGAGCTCATCTGGTTTTTACATTCCTGCCATGCACCACCACTCAAACCACGCTGAGGAAGTCCACCATCACTCCATTCCACTCAGCACAGTATCACACAGGCCCGCGAGTCTAAAAGTGGAGCCTCGGCTGCAAAGGAGCCATTTGGTGAAGTCTCAGAGCGGCAGCCAGGGAAAAGTTTCATTTCATTAGAAACACTCGTCTCTTTGGGTTTTACAGACCGATTCTAATCTTCTGGAAATCTGGTGTCTTTCATTTAACCACACTTTTTTCGGTATCTGCATTAAAAGAGAAAAATATCCCAAAAGATTGTGTTTGTGGCTATATGTGAAGCTATATAAATAAAATGGACTTAACTTGACTTGACTATCCATTAAATCTGTACGTTTAAAGTATGAATTGAGTAGATGGTGTTGAGGAGGATTACTGTAGTAAAGTATAGAATATATAAATATATAAAACTCACAGCTCAAATCCCAGCAAACTTTTGTCTCTGTACCATCCCTCCCACGTTTTAACCCTCATGACCCTCAGACAGGTTCACACACTGACCTTTTAACCTTTAGACAGATGGTGCCACTGGACAAACGGGCAAGCACACAACATAATCAATTACTGCATGAGCGTCAAAAGAAGAAGAAAAAAAATCTAATCTCTCCTCCTGTAAAATCTTAACGAACTTTAACCTGAGAGCATGTGACACAAATGCCAAGAAAACTGAACATGAGCTCCTTTTCTCACACTGATGAACCAAAGATTAAACCCTAACTCTTTCTGGCCTTTGTCGTCGTCCTCCTCCTCCTCCTGTCTTCGTCATTCCCAAGTGGCACAAAGATGGTTTACAGATACCGGGTGCGATGTTTTGAATACAGAAGGATCGGCCCACACTATCGTTATATCTGCTCCTTCCTGTTGACACACTACAGGCTGTAAAATCCAGGGCGTCTCTGGAGGACAGAAGATGCTACTGGTGTAAGACTGCATGCTTGTAGCTCAACAACGCTGTTCAGTTGGACAACTGTCCTACAAGCACTGGTGGTTGTGTCCCCCTCCACTAAACTAAGGGGCAGTATTCTCCTTATCACTAGTAGACACTTTCCAGATTAGCATCAAACTGTGGATGCACAACATTGGGACGATAATCAATACCAATATATACGTCTTTCCTTTTGCCCGAACTGCAGATGTCACTTAGTCTCTTCTGTAGTGAAATAAACATAATATGTTTTATATTCACGTCGCAGCAGATGTAGATGCATCAGCTTATTCAGTCCAACTGAGACATACCGGGGGATCTTGGCATGTTTGTCGATGTCCAATAATACATTTTAAATAATATGATGAATCCCTACATCAAACTGTGGTCTGACTGAAGGTTCAACAGTAGTACTGTACATGCAGCAGTAGCTCGACTCCCGGTAGCATTGTGTGGATGTGTTAATCCAAGGTGTGTGTTTAGTACAGTTTTGTACAATTTGGAATGGTCTGAGAACAGTACTTTTACTTGGTAGGCGGGGTGTGCGCTGTGCTTGATGGCTGTGCCAGCGAGATACACAGCGCGGCGTTGTACCGGTGAAACGACAACGACATTGAACGCAACACATCAGACAGCAGTGGAGGATTTCCCGCAGCTTGTTTTACTTCTGCTCAGTTTGTGGCCGTTTGTCTCAACAAGCCGTCAAGCTTCGTATGAGAAAAGGCTGCTGGCGTTGAAGACACACCGGTCAACCAATCAGCTGGCTGTCATGGGTGGAGACGGTCTAGCTCCACCCATACCGTACCATTACTCTGGTACCCCAAAGTAAGGGTTCCGAAAAATGGAACGGTTGCCAGATATTTTGGTACAATTCCTAATGGAAATGCACAAAGTAGTACAAACACTGCTAGAAACACAATCATTTGATATTTTCTAAGGTCATGTAAAAATACCTAATATAGAGTTCCTCTGACACCAGATCTCCTCTAGGAGATGAGATCCATATGCTGAGTTGATGCTAAGTCGCTTGCCACTGTCACTTTATATTAGTTGCCATTTAATACCAGCAGCACAGAGTCTGAAACTGCTCGTCCTGCAGAAATAAACTGTCCTTTGTGGTTCCATGACATGTATCACCTCTGAAAAGAGTGACAGGTCAGAGTCAAACATGTGGCCTCGAGGGACGATGGGTCTCTTGTCTCTGGGTTTTTGGCCCAGTTGGATGACAGCATAGGTCTGTGACTGTTGACATGTGAGTCACACACACACGTACATATGGTCTCAGTCTGTTTTTAGATGAAAGACTGGCACTGGCACGGCTGAGAGCAAAGAGGAATGCTAACAGCAACATACTGTCCTGTTAGTTTTCATTGTGTAAACTGAGCGAGCAGAGAGTGGATACGCAAGAATCTCACAGTAACAAACCTTTTAAGGAACAAATTACAGAGGAATATGATATACCTGCTGTGCTGGGGATGAGACTTCTGCTCAGAGAAGCATTATTTCAGACAGCAAAGGCTGAATGAGAATTAAAACGCCTGTGGCTGCAGATTCAGACGAGGCTTGAAAAAAAGAAAGAAAAAAAAATGCAAGGGGTTGAAAACATGACGACCCTGAAAAGGAGATGACCAAAGAAGGCAACGAGGAGCGGATCAAAGCAAGACAGTCACCGCTCAGAGTTTCAGGGAAAACAGAAAAACAAGCTGGAATTTGGATGAGGTTAAAGTTTGTGAAAAAGGACGAAAGAAAAACGACACCATCGACAACAAGGATGAAGACATATGGGGGGAGGGAGAAAAAGAGAGGAAGGAACTGAAAGAGATACAGTGATGAGTTTAAAAACATTCCTCCCAGAAAATCCACATAATAAACAGATCTGTTGTCTTTGAAGCTGCAAATGAACCCAAATTATGACGTAACACTGAGTGTAAGTGTCAAGGCTCAGTTGCAGGATTACAATAACGTTTACACGAGTGACTATTTTTGAATATAGGGAACAGCAAAGGGTGTTTAAAACAGCTCGGTCCACAGAAATGTGTATTCTTCATCACAGAGTTAAACATAGAACTCTTGCAGCGTTTGTGTAAACTGAAGGAAACCTCCTCGTGACACACTGCCACGCCCTGTGCCTCAGTAATTAGGTTTAAATGCAACAAATCTGCAACGACACATCAAATGTGTCTTGTAGTAGAAGTCATTTGGAGTGGATTATCTCTTCTAATAACATAATCGGCACAACTAAAATGTCCACAGACAAATGTGTTTCTCAGGCCTTGCGGTGTAATATTCACTTGTGATGTATAATGTTAAAAAAACACGTGTGCGTTCTGCATTTAGAAGTGCTTAAACAGGAGCTTACAGCGCTAATGATGGTAATGGTGAAGGAGTAGACGAGTGTTTACGCTGTTTATGCTTGAGAAAGAGAGAAGTGAGTGTTTGCTGAACTCTGCCGTCTCACCATTAATTTAATGTCACTATTTCTTACAATGAGTCCTTCCTGCCCTGCACACCGAAACACCTCGTGGCGCCTCTGCTCTTCATAAAAGCCGCACTTCACGTTCATTAATTCAAAAGAATGTCGCACTGCCTTGAACATAATCCAGTCAGTGATCAAGCTGTCACCACAACATTACTGTAAATAATATCTGTGAGGATGGAGCTGGGTGACGAGGAGACAGAAAGTCATTGTGCGCGGCCAAGAAGTGATTACTGCACGTAAAATAGACAACAAGTCGTTGGTTTCACCTTCGATCGGGAGCAAAGAGGGAGGAAATACGCCACTGCATAGATGTACTAAGACTTAATAATGGAGTGTTCAAAGTTAAAATGCAGACTTGGGACTGGAGACACTCTGTGTTTCAGGTGATTAAGACTGTTGGTAAACATGTACAACAGAGGCGGTTTTGTGTGGCATCAGGAAAACCACAACGCTCGCTCTATCTCTTCCCAGCATCCTCAGCTCCTCGTTGGCTTGGCTGATAATCTCTGTCCCATGATTTTGCTGGACGGTCAAAACAACCCCCCCCTTCTCCTCCTCCTCCCTCTCCTCCAAAAGTGTTTACAAACAGTCAAAGACACAGGAGTGGTGGTTGTGTAGTGATGGGGAGTGGAACACGAGGTCTGTAAGTCGTCAGCGCTGACCCTTGATGAATTCACTGCATCTGACCTTCAATTCACACTTCATCCACTCTCCGCCAAGAGCTTTGAGACACGTTCACTGGCCGGCGGCCATTTACAGTGTCAACAAGCCCAGAAATGAAACCTACAGAGTGTCATCACACGTCATCACAAATAAAATCCTTTTTTTTGTTTGTTTGTTATCAAATATCCACTGGAGACACTGAAATTCTGATAAAAATCTATGAGACAGATCTGGGCCATTATTCAGTAACAATAAGGTCAGAATTTTCTTCAATATCAATACAAAGGTTGATCAAAACAATGTTTATGCACTGTGCAAAAAAACTTTGAGGAACAACACATCTAGCAAATAAACGTTTGCCTCTTAAAAAACTTTGGTTATGTGACATTTTAGCACAATAATTATCAACACTGACTTTCGTGGATTGTCCTAAACTCGTGCTCCCTACGTTTACTAGAGCAACGTGAAATCTGGCAGCTTCTCTTTCTGCTGTCTATGAAGGAGGAATTTGCATTCATGCTGCTCCTCCTCACTTTTCATTGCTTCATTGTGTTTTGTCTGTCACACTGCCATCATTCTCCCTCCGTGAGTCATCAGGATTGTCTTTATTTTGCCATCTCCTGCCCTCCTCCTCCTCCTCCTCCTCCTTCACTGTCCCTCCAGCATTCCTGTGCAATCCCTGCTGTTTGCAAGAAGCCTGCACAGCTGATTGGAGAGAGACAGAGCACCATTCAACTTTCTGCAAACACGCACTCGCTCTTATCGGCCAGCGCTCTTTGCAAGAAAATGTAAACATGAGGGGAGTGCCATGCAAAAACGAGCACAGGTCCAAATCCCGACGCGAGAAAGACAAAACAATTGCGCCCAAAAATGTGAGTGGAGATGAGTGAAATGACGGCCCCTGCTTAACCTTCATGGCCCCACCTGCACACAGACACAGGGGCTCCCCTCCTGCCTCTTTAGCCTCTTTACTGGGGTCCAAGTATGTGACGAGGGGGGCCCCTGACCTCTGAACCCTTAACTTGATTCAAACCCCCGGCTAGCTGCCTTAAGGCCGATCCCACCGATGGATATACAGAGCCAGAACAAGATATGACCTGTTCTCCATTCTTCCCATGTGCGGAGCGTCACATCAACACGGAGCCCCTCATGTACTGTATGACAGCCTCATATTTTCCTGTAGGAAAATAAACCCACACACGCTGTGAAAACATGTACACATCAGCAAAGCATCGCGGCAGGCTCCAACACAAAGAGGCACTGACACAGGCCAGACCATCAACAGGCTGAATCTAATTAGCTCTCATCTGTTTCTGAGAGAGGCTTTTGTTGCACAGCAAACTTCCAGCACCTGGGAGTCAGACGCCACATGAAAAACCACCCAGCAGGGATGTGAGAGGCTGAGCAGCTCTCTGGATGACCGGGGAAAAAAGATATTTATAAAGCAAGCAGAGCAGCTCAGGATAAAAGTTGTGTAGGACTTGCAAACTGCGTATTGTTGCAGCCAGTTTTAGATTCAATGGGTCAAAAATAGATCGATTTTAATAGAGACCCAAAACATACAACATACGATAATTTTTACCTTAAAACAGACAGAAAAGCAGAGCCGTGATTCAAATCCAATTCAAATAATTTACATGTAATGTTTCGTGTCACGCTATGAGCCATGTGGCACGCCGACTAAAGAGAGATCAATAAAGATCCATTAGCAAGGGAAACACGCCTCACACTCAGGACGACAGCCACTCCCCTCTCGCCACAGTAAACAAGGTCAACGATGACTGATGTCCTTCGCCCACCGACCTACCCGCTGCGCCGTGTTTGCACACCATCAAGGACTTCCTCATGTAAGCATGAGAAGAGGAGGCCAAATTAAATGTGCATTGTGCTCGGTCTTTAGCTCTGAGCCTCATCTGAATACTGTGAGCAAGTCTGTGTGTGTGTGTGTGTGTGTGTATGTACAACAATCAGTACATTTACTTGCACAGTTTAATCGAACTAAGACCATAGTCTGACTAAGACACGCAATTGGACAACTGGCAGAGTCTGAGTATACATGCGGAGGTGAAAATTGATTTATTGTCTGTGTACGTCTGACTCCCCTTCCATGGGTGGCGCTGTATCTCTCTACAAGCTAGTGTGTATTAAATCCTGTTGACTTTTACGTCACAGAAAAACAAACGGTGAACAGCGAGATGGATCGTGCTGTGGTTCTGTATGTTTCTCATCTGATGTGCATGTTAATCATGATTCAAATTAGATGGAGCATGACTCTTGTGGTCGCCGTGTTGTGCAAAGACAGACGCCATCAAAGACCGGGGAGGAAATTTTGATCCGCCTCCAGTCCGACTAAGCGTAAACATGCAGGAGTAATCGGACTATGAATCACATTATCCAGGTATGTTAGTCCGACTAAGACAAGCTAAATTTTAGTCAGACAAACGTGTTTGCATGACATAAAGGAAAGATATATATATATATAAAATCGGAATTTTAACATCCTGTTTTTGTCAGGACCAGTAAAACTGGATCACTACATAAAATACCTGTGCAAATACCTGTGTGTGTGTGTATGTATGTGTGTTACATGCACCTGCGTCCAGATTATGACTTCCATGTGTGTAACTCTGACCCTTTACATGTAGCCAGGCAGGACACATTTTATGCACACCTGTGCGAGAGTGCTTAAAGTGTGTCAACACACACACACACACACACATTCTCTGGGTTAATGATTGTGTGTGTGTGTGTGTGTGTGTGTGTGGTGCAGCTGTCGTACCCAGGCCCAGAGCTGAGGAATGTAACGGAGGTGAGAGGGCAGAGGTGTGAGGGTGTTAACGGACTGATGGGGCGCATCACACATTTACTGTATCCACTGTGTAGCTCCGCCTACTGAACTGACACTGTCAAACACAGTCGGAGGTCCAGGCAACACATTTAAATTTAGAGGGTTTAGCACTTACAACCTGGGTTCATTTGACTTTCCAGGGAAGTATCTCAGGAAAACCTCTTAAAAGAGTGGACAAGTAACTTCAACAGACGTGTAGATTACAGAACTCTGACCTGGATGTTTGTCAAAGTACCTCCACACTCTCAGCCTTTGTCAACACACGCTGTGTGTATCACTGCCTGCTGACACAAAAATGTAATCTTTACACAAATCAAAATGGTGCAAGATGTGTTCAACTCAAGCTCAAAAACAGCCATGTCTACATGCATGTGTTTGTCTCATTTTGCAGGTTATGTAAAGTATAAAAATATACCAAAGATGAGGGAGAACGATATAACAAGAGTAGAACTGAACACAGTTAGTTCATTGTTTTTAAAGCTATTCTCAAAAGCAGATATCCTTTGTCTTTTTCCGATCTCAGTGATCAAATTTCTTTGGGTTATTTATTAACTCTTTTTTTTATTCGACAACTGGAATTGATCTGGACCGATACAGAACACACTGTGCAAAGATTAACGGAAAAGTCCCATGGCACAATCTTCCAGTGTTCTGTTATTGACTGAGGTACAGTGTGTGCATACATAGTGAGGCCTCATCTGCTAGTGATCACAGAAATGCAGCATCACACAGCTGCTCACAGTTAACGGTGCCTCGACTGTGGCTGGAGGTGTGCAGACATTTTTCTTTTTTTGTTAGTGGTTTCCCTGTGATCAGCTGGATCAGCAGGCGTCCAGAGTGAAAGCCTGGAACTAAAAGTCAGCACTTTGACGAGCACAAATGATGCTGGGGAGGCTGTTATCAGGCCTGCAGGTGGGCTCTTCAATAATGAGCACAGAAAAAAAAAAAGTACTCTGTCACCAACAGTGTACCAGTCATGTCTGGAGACTGCAGCGAAACACTGCGTTAGTCGATCCAGTCAGTACATGTGCCACAATGACCAAAATAGGGGCTTTAAAATCGACCGGCTGAGCTCAAGATCTTTATAACAGTCCTCTCGTGTTTCTTATCATCAATTTTCTCTGACATCACGTGGCTCCATTACAGCATTAGATATCGGGTGCAGTGCTCATCCTGCCCCCACCAATCCCGGCCCTGGGCCCCGCCCTGCCTTCCACCGTCTCATTGATCTCGCCCTGCACAAACCCTGCACTGCTACATTAAACAACATTAAACCAGTCCCAGTGGAGCGCCGTGTAACCGCTCTAATCATACAGACACTTTCACTATCAAATCTTCCTGCTCGGATTCATCAACCAGCGCACAATTCTATATTTCTATGTGTAAGACTTTTATTTACTAAGCCATAAAATGACCCTAGTGTGTCACCAGAGAATGAGGAAACATGTTAAACTGAAATACTGGCTTCACTGATAACAATGGCACAGTGAGTATATCCACAAAATACATTTTCTGGCTGGTAGCATCGGAGATACTGAAAGTGACCAGACCTAAAAAGCCTTGGTAACCTTCTCAAAAACGCCTTGACCAGAGGAGAAGAAAATCGAGGGTTTGCAGTGGAGGTCTTTTAAAATTAAGACTGCTGAAAGTGAAGAGGGAGTTGACGATTCACTGTGACAGATATGATGGCGTGGAAACTTTTCTCCCAGGCAGGGAAGCAGAACAATGCCGCTTTTCCATGATACAGTTCAAGCACGACACACTGATGCCAAACCGAGTAGAGTCGAGCCGGGTAGTGCTAGAACTGTATAGTGGAAAAGAGGCGGTACACTTTGTCAGCGGATATTTAACATGCATAACGTTTTTATGGTCTGTTACGGTAACACCTTCATTTTCAACCTCCACCTATAACTGATAAGCTCAAATGAGGCTAAATAGGCTAAAAGTTCATAAAACCATGTCACTGAGTATGTGTTTGTGCATGAACAGAGTGGGAATGCATTAACCATTTTAAACGCTAAACGTTTAAAATTTCACTCAGTCAGTGAAATCAGTCACATGACCCAGAAACAAGAGAATATTGGTTACTTCGTAGTTCAAAGCAGTCGCTGCAATAATGGGAAATTCCACTCTGCTGGACATGTGACATGACGGAGACACGCAGGGTCAAAAGTCAGGTATGAAACAGTTTGGGGGGCTGAACTTAGACATGCTGAGATCAGCAGAGAGGCTTCTGATCAGCAGAGAGACATACACAACAGTGAAATTACCCTCACTCTGAGAGGGCTTTTATGAGTTCTTGTTGATTAAAATGACAGTTTTCTGGGCAAAGCACGCAGCAGTCAGCGCGTTCGCGACAACGTGTTTAGTGTTTCAGTGCAGCTTTTAAAATCGGGAAAGATTAAAGTGGATCCGCCGTGTTTGAAGAAGCATCTATCGCAGAATCAGAGGGGTTCAATTAAAGTGTGACCGCAGACAAGGAACAGTTTTCCTCCGCTGGAGGGAATAAAGTCCACAGATGAGAAGAGACGTTTAGGAGAGACGAGGGGAAAACAAGACTGAGCATTGTTGCAACACAGAGACACACACACAAGGTGTGTGCAGCTACTTTTCTTCTGACTTCCATTCATCTGGACATGCATTATCTCTAACCTTAGCACAGTTCATATCTTAGCCTTAAACTTAACCAGGTCTGCCTCATTAGGACCAGGTCATCATGGGGTAGTGTTTATGCCAGAGAGGGTCACACTCACACACTCACACACACACGCGCCAGGATACCATATCCCTCCTTTGACAAGCAGACCACCGCCCTGACTGACTGTATCACTGTATCTTTACCTCATGACTTCACAGAGACACATCAGTGACTCAACACACATTCCTGTGTGTAATTAAATGTACAGTGAAGCAACGTAAATGCAAAAAAATGTCTTAGAACTTGACTTTTTTTTCTCTTCTTTATGTGAAACATCCTCCAAATTCTTATGCTTCTGAGTGAAAGGCATGAATATAAATAGAAGTGAAGCATCTCTCTCTCTCTCAAGTGGTTGTGAAGTCATGTGACGTCCAACTGTCTTTATATAAAGATACCAGTGTTTTCGGGCTATAAACAAACAAACAAACAGATGACACAATATAGTAGTTGTAATCATAATTTAGATTTGAGTAATGACTTTCATAGAACCCGAGGCTGCTTTTCAGGAAAGGACAAAACAAACTAGTAACAGACACTACGAGTAGGAATGCTTGCACTATAAAAGCCAGTGTGAAGTAAATAAAAACGATCCACGCATCATCCCTGTTCAGGACGTCCAGTGAGAACTGAGCAGCCTGAGTCCGCGTCCTGGTGCAGGGGCAGACATCAGGACAAAAGACTGTTCATTGTGACACCGTTTGCCGCCCACAGAAAGCAGCAGAACAACACTGACCAAACACTGCAGTTTCTCAACACTTACACCGCCGTGTGTGTGTGAGTGTACACACACTGTGGCTATGTACACTCGTGTTAATCCTCTTAGGAAATCACGCTCTCTGGCCCGCGCCACGACGCACGCACGCACGGCTCCACTCCTCCACACACGCTCCAAACACAATAAGGCACAGGTATGAGCGGCTAACGGTGCCGGCTACTTACGTGGTTCTCAGAGTAGGGAGGTATTCCAACAAGGCAAAAGGCAACTCCATTCATTGGACAGCGGAAACTGTTCGTCTGCAACAAGGAGACGCAGGGTTTCTGCTGCTGCTGCTGCTGCTGCTGCACGAGCGGCAACAGACGCGGGCGAGTGAGCGACGCTGCGCTCAAACGCAAACTTTTATGGTCGACACTGCTCCGGCTTCCTTCCTCCAGAGAAAATCCCACTCTGCTGCTGTTGTTTGGGGCCGTTCAGTGAGTGCGCTCCCCCCCTCCTCCTCCTCCTTCTTCTCCTCCTTCTCCTCCTCCTCTTCTTCCGCCAGACCGCATCAGTCGCACATAAGTAAATCCGTGTGTGTGTGTGTGCGTGCGTGCGCGCTGCCTGGAAACGGAGCAGCGTCAAAACACCGAGAAATAAGCGCGGGGGGGGGGGCGTTCACCGGAAGTCGGGAGGCTCAGCCTTCAAAGTAAGTTCATGTAGAGGTCTGTGGATTTCTGGATGGATGACGCTGTGATATCATGATGTTATGTTCAGTCTTTAATAAAGAACCTAAAACAAATACTTGAGTAAAAGAATCTTACCATAAAAAAATGACTTTGGTAGAAGTTGGAGAATATGAATACAGACCATAATAAGTCTTCTAATTCTGATTTTATGTGGTAGTAGTAACGCGTAACAAAGATAGATAGAGGAAATGTAGTGGAGTAAGTAAGTAGAAGTTAGAAATATAAATAAAGTAAAGTACAGACACGTTAACACTGGTTAGATAGATAGATAGATAGATAGATAGATAGATAGATAGATAGATATCCAAATATGGAAATGATTATTTTAGAAGAAGAAGAAAAAAACTTGAAAGTTTATGCCAAAGCTTTTAAGGTGAACATCTCTACCGGAAATCGTTTGCTTTGTGTTCAACTTGACACTTTGGGGAGGGTGAATCAATGAGCTCCGCCCTGTAAACCCACGCAGTGCGAGCTCCCTCTGGCTGCGTGAACACAGTGTGAAAACAGTGGGGAGTTGAGCGGGGCGTGGGGGGCGATTCCACACTGATATAGTTTTCTGTTAACACGTTTTCAAAGTTTTAAAAATATCTCACAACTTTGACATTTGGCTGCACAATATTCGTCTTTAAATGAATGAAATATCCTTTAAATATCGCTGAATTACTCTCGTAAGTGTCTCACCTTTGTGCAGAGACCGACCAGTGAATTAGCATTTGAACCTAAGCTGCATTCACATGTTAATTGAGGTTTGCTCAATGCAGTGTCACTTAAATGCTTTAAAGTAGTTCATTTGCACAAACGCTGCTTTCAATCTGTCATTTTGAAATGCACCATCAAAAAAAAGTGTCACAGTGTTTCAGTAAATGATCAAACACAACAAAGCACAATACTTTTTAAAATTAAAATCCAATTTAAATTACCAGTGTCAATTAATCTTCTAATTTAAAATTTGTTTAAATGTTTGTGTTACTAGCAGTCAAAGAAAAGTGTTTCAGCTTACATCAATGAACAAAAAAGCAAGTATTCACATTTATCTCCACACTAATAATTATATTTGCATTCACATATGCCTCTGTTAAGGCATTACTCAAAAAATAAACAACATGTTTTGAATACATTTTCTGAGGATGTAGGTAATAAGCCAAAAAAAGATTTTTAGTGATGATCCACACATGATTCAGGATTTGTTTCAAAGAATGCTGACACTGTAGAAACAATCACACAACCTGATCGTGAATCAGTACCAGGAACACGAGCCACACAAGGTCAAGTGTGTGATTCAAACTGATAAATACAACAGAAAAGAAAAAAGTGGCTGAACAAAGCCTGAAACCATAAATCACATAAATCACAGAGCGATGTCACAAATCCTCCCCGAGCAGATAGAGTAGACGACTTCTCAGAAAAGTGATGGCAGTCATATTTTTAGCTGCAGATGAATATAGTCCACATGAATCAATAGGTACACAATACGGTCAGGGGAAGCTTAGTCATCAGCCAGACAGGAACTTCACACTGCTGCTGCCAAGAAGTCACACTACATCATATACTGTATGAGCGCAAGGTGTCAAGATGTATATGGACAGAATATACAACAGTGAGAAACATGTGGGACTGGGAACTGAACTTTCATACTTTTGTGGTCCTTTCACACAAGGGTCACAGGGATGCTGGTGCCATACACCCCTGTATCCCAGAGACAAACAACCATCATTCCAAATCCTGATTCAGAGCCTAAGGTCTTAACATCATTAATGTCAGTGAGCCAATAAACATCCTGTACAGCATGCAACCGCGCTGTGTCGAGACACTGCAGGACATTCCACTTTAGAAGTGAAGCTCTTTTCCCCAAAGGAGAAGAGGACGATGGGGCTTAAACGTGTGTGTGTGTGTGTGTGAGTGAGTCTGTGTTTAAAAACGTAATCAAACACTTTAGAGTTATTCCTTGTCCGAATGCAAGGGGATGATCAGGGTCCAGTGTGGAACGCAATGTCACTGTACTTAAAAGTTTTGTACTACAGCTTTAAAATGTATTTCATAAAAATTGGTATTGAAAAAAGTAAGGGTATTAAAATGCATAAATCAATATCAATACCGTATCAAAAACTTTTTTAATCAATACTCAGCTCTGGAAAGATGGAAAATGGAAAAAGAAGCTAAAAAAAACCTTGACTTTGGCTGTAGCAGTGGCTCAAAGCTGGGGGCCCATGTGGCTCCCATTACTCTGAGGGGAGCAAGTATCAGAGAGCCACTTCAAACGCCAGCCTGCCTATGGGGAAACACACTGGAGTCATCAGGGGGAAAAAAGCAGCTTACAGGAGCACATCCCAAGCCAAGATCTGTGGCTGAAACCTCGGCCTTCGTCTCAACATGTCTCCTCCGTCTGCTCACTCTCTCCTCACAACCTCCATCCTCTGATTCTGTCCTCCCGCCGCTTCAACGCACACACACACACAAACCCGCTGCCAGAGGCTTACAGAGGACACACTCAGTAAGTCCCAGTCTTGACCTTCAGTCGCCTCCATCTCAACTTACTATTTGAGATGGATAATTACCATATGGGTCGTAAATCCTCTCTCTCTCTCTCTCTCTCTCTGCCTCAGGTCATTCATATACCACAGTCAGAGAGGCTTACAGCAGTGCTGTCACTAAACACACCAGACTCAGCTGTTAAATATTGAGATTTTAGACATTTCCTTCCTAAATGTTGGAGATTAAAACATGTTTTCAGGATTTTTAAGTCCTTTTAACTGATCTACAGCTCGGCATTGTTCGGTGTGATTCTCGTGTCGGACGTCGCGCTCATGACTCGTCCTGTCATGACACATGTACTTAAAAAAAGCACCAGGGACTATCCCTAACAATGAGTAGAGTCAAGCCGAGTCGTGCTAGAACTGTGTAGTGGAAAAGCACCAACACATTCATGGGAGTATGTTATTGTGTGCGCTCCATGTGTTTTTTATTCCAGCAGACCTGGGGATAAATCAGTCTGTGCCCTGACATCTTCCTGTGGGAAGTGCGCTCCCCTCCTGTGCCGTGGTTTGCCCACATCTTACCCCTGATTGCGAGCAAACACACACTCACGCCGTACGCATCAATCTGCCTGTCAGACGAGCAAAATGGGGTCTTCAATAATTGATGGCCTCTGGTTGGCTGAGATTGAGAGGTGTAGAGAGAAAGAGGGAGATTTGTGTGTTTCAGGGGTCAGGGGTCACGACGGAGCAGGTGGCATATTTTATAAGGGAAGGAAATTGAATGCATATATAGCCAAAAGAAGTGTCTGATTCCACTGCACTTGATGTAATTATATAAAATTTCTACTTTAAAATGTATTTATTTGGCTTAGTAGTGCACTTTTATGAGCCAAAATGTTTCCAACATTCTTGGAATTCACAGAAATCCATTTTTCTATTCAAGGTTACAAACCGCTTGCCCCGTCTCTGCAATAAAATCCTGTGAATCATCAGAGTCAGGAAGGAAATAGTCATTACTACTAGTCATTTTATTGTGTGTATTAGTCTCTATGTGTGGTCCTGTGATGACTGTTCATAGATCTCTCCAGGGTGTAGCCCACCGTTCGCCCTATGTCAGCTGGGATTGGCACCAGCACCCTCATGTGGAGGTAAAAGCGGTAGAAGACGGATGGATGGATAACAGATCACGACGTCTCATTGCCGTCTACTGCGATTCTCTCCCTTTAAATGTGAATAAGACAACAAGAGAACAATCCCCATGATCCCTCACTGTCTTTTCTTATTGTTTTGACTGACAGACTCCCCCAGGAACTACATACTCTTTAAAGTGAACATCTAAGGATTCTCCTCGTCCGTGTGCTGACCTTATTCGCTGACACACAGCCTTGGGCACTGGCTGAATCCTTGAGATTGACTGATCTGGATGGTGATGTGAGGCGACACGCCCTGATTCCTGTCCCTTGATGGACGACTGAGGACCAAACCTCCAAACAAGCATCATCCCATTTACTCAATCAGGCCGCGCCCTGACTCACATCTCCCTGCCTTGGCCGAGCGAGATTCCAACCATGAAGTATAGACGGAGGAATGATGGCGAGTGAGGATTCCAGGCCACTTCACAGAGATAATACGCTAATATTAATTGTGATCACTCCATTTATTGCAACTCAACCCCTTCACATCTCCACTGCTCCACTCCGCTTCCCTGCAGTTATTGAGTCCGTCACCCTCCTGTGCGCACACACACACACACACACTTTTCAGTCTGACGAGTGTAGCTGCCAAATCTTTTCAACATCGTTGACTTTTAAGAGTCTGTAACAAGAGTCTGTCCCTCTCTCTCAGACAGGCCACGCGATCCCAGCAGCACTTAAAGCTGTAGTTTGTGCCATTTATTTATCAACAAATGTCTGTCACAGACAAACCGCTGTAAAATTAGTTCACACAATGCTGTGAGGACATTTTTGCGCTGCACACACAGAGCGACACATTTTTACACAACCAGTGAAGTGTTTGGCTGAAAACACAAATAAGTGCCTCGTGAAAAGTTTCCAAAAGTGGATTCTACTGCTAAAAATAAACCTGAGAGTTCAGTTAGACTTGACAATCATGGTCATGATTTTGGCTTCTCATAAGCATGATTGCCTTGACATTGAAGACATCTCTAAGCAACTATCTGCAAAAGGTCCAACTTCCAAAATACAGCTGCTGCTGTTCACTGCATCGTGCAGCTCCAAGTTTTTAGGATAAACCTAGACAAGTAACACTATGTTAACATGCAACTATGCTGGATTTTTGCGGGAAACACAAATATCTTTACTGAACTACACACACACATCCCTCCCTCCCAGTCTGGCACTGGTTATAAGATCAAGGCAGCAATAGCGTTATTTTAGACAGTCAATGTGGCAGTGACAGTGACGATAGAGCGGTAGATACAAGGGGGAGCTCCGTAGAGAAAGAGACGGAAAAAAACGATCAGATTCGCAAAGTTGACCACAACACATGGACTTCCTGAATGTAATGTAATGAACTTTATTTCTATAGACCTGGGCACATCAAGCATAAGCTGGTTGAATCTCTGCTGTGCTTGCGAACAGTTACAATTTCTGTTAAATAGGTCTGGGGCGAGGCCGTTAAGTGCTTTAAAAACAAACATTAAAAGTTTGAAATCAATTCTAAAATGCACATGTAGCCAGTGAAAGTATTTGGATTGTGGAAAGCAAAAAATCTTATGTGTGGCAGAGGTTCACAGATGTCGCTGCGTGTGTGCATGTATCCGTTTGTGTGAATGTGTGAGAGACAAGCTGAAGTCTTCGGGTAATAAGTTACACACTGGAGCTTTAATGAAGGCGCCTGAAGAGCCTCAAAAAAAGACAACATGTGCAACTCCTGTTGAGCTGCAGCGTCTCCTGCTTTCAGCTCATCTAATATGAGGAAGAGGAACCCTCTCACTGCGTTCACCGCAAATGTAATAAAAAGCTGATTTTCACCGTTCACTGGGCCTGATAACACGAGACGTGTCTGGTGCGAGATGCAGACGTTAACGGGCAGCTGCAGAAACGCTCATAGAAATATCTGCAGCTTAAGACGTATATACGTCAGCATGTACATATGAACACATACATGAGTGTAAACAGCTGATGGAGACACTATGGTGATATTTATGTGCTTGTGTGAAAGAGATGTTGATAGCGACGGAGTCTTTCTGTTCACTCGGGGTCATGGTCTGGCTGCCTGTTGACACAGAGGATCCTGTGGACTCCTTTCAAAGGGGGTTGTGCGGGTAGCGCGGGGAGGGGGTGAGCGCCGACCCCTGGCCTGTGTGGATTCCAGCCAGGGCTGTAAATATCGGCTCTCTGCGCGACAGGAGGAGTCCTCTTTGTCTGGCGGGACAACTGGTACGAGAGGCGGGAACAGCTGAGCGGTCAGACACAGACACGGGCTTTGTAAGTGTCCTGTACCGACACACTGAAACCTGACTGCGAGGCTGCACTGCAACCTCTGCTCAGGCCGGTGCTGTTCAAAACAAAGAATGTAAGCGTGTGTGTAAAAGTAGCTTGCACAACTGAACAAGTCATATTTCCTATTCATTTATTCAGTCTTTTTACAGTGCAAAGAAGAAAAATTGGCTAGGAAACTTGAAACTTTCAGACTGTAATGTTCGTTAAAATGAGGAAAGAAATGGTCAAAATTGAAGAAAGTTGTATATGTTTATCACAAGAAAGTTTAGAATATTATCTTGTTAAAACATATCTTTTTAGGTAAAAAAAACTAAACAAGAACAACTTCCCCTGTAATGAGGCTGATGTTGCAGTGTAGTTTGTGCCATGTTTACAGGTCAGGAGACTGGAGCACCTTTATCTTTATATTTTTTATTGAACATTGTCAAATTGATGCACTGGGGCACAAATAAAGTGACTTGACTTGATCCCATTTAGCAGAACGATGGCAGGGAAGGTAAAAGTGGCCATAATGTTTTATAAGAGGGTTATATTGTCACAGCAGACTAACCCTCATTTCACTCGGTCACTGTATCTCTTCTGACTCGCTGACCCATCCTCTCTCTCCCTGTCTCCCCCCCACACACACTACAATTCACTGTAGTCCCCCCCTCTGTCTTGCAGCTGCTCCGCTCACTCCTCTGCAGGACTCGATAACACAAACAGAAAACAACCACGAGCCTGTGGACACTGAGTCCTCCGCCGAGAAAGAGACACATTCAAATTGGGGCTCTGGATGTTGGAGAGGGCGTTCGCTTGGGTCGGACACTGGAGAGTATGACTCACTGAGGCCAAAAATGTACACACACACACACACACACACACACACACACACACACACACACACACACCACACCACACCACACCATCTTGTGCCTTTGACTGGATGTGGTGGATTTACCACAGACTCAGACCTACTCAGCTCCAACTCCCTTTAACTTCAGCCCCCGTTTCCACTGAAACAAGCATCCGTATCCACATCTACTTGGCCTCATGTGCTCTCGCCGGCCACTTTATTAGGCACAACTACTCGTTAATGTAAATATCCAATGAGCTACTCAAATGGCAGATGAGCTACCCAGTGAGCCAGATTTAAACTGGCTCACTGGGCTACTTCTCTGGAGAAGTCAAAATTTAACCAAACATAACGTCCAACTACGAAAACACAATTTTCTGTTCAGGAATGCAAGTAAATAACTATAATTTGACATCTAAATCAAGAAATAATAATGTGCTTTACTAATTTTTCTTCAATTCCTTCAATAATAGTTATATTTTAGCATTAAAAATGTCATTTTTGGTTAAAGAGCTTCTATTAACCACCGTATTAACCATTACAGAAACATAACCATTACCAATGCTATCAATTTAGGGCAGCTGTGGCTTTGGGTGGTGGTCTATTGAATTTGTTATCTTCCCGTTTATCTCATCCCAACAAAGAAAAAGAAAAAAGGAAATAGCCCAAGTCTGACCAGGGAGAACGGTGGATGTTCTGGTGTCACTGTCACAGTCCACCAGTCTGTCTCCAATCCATCTAAATCCTCACATGTGCAGACAACAACGAGTGAATCACCTGGGTATTCCACGCTGTTACTATAAATGTAACGTCCACCTTTTCCTTTTCATTTCCCTTAAACCTCGATTGAGAGACAGGGATGGAAAAATAAACAGAGGCTCGTATTTCCAGTAGCAACACTGTGAGTTTCCTTCCTGCAGTCTGCTGTCACTTCATTGAGCCTAAATGTGCTCGCAGACTCTTTACCTTTCACAATTCCACTTCCTGCTTCGAGCATCACTTCCTGCAGAAGGAGGCAGGGCGTTGGGTGGACAATGGAAATATGCGGCAAGAATGAGTTACAACGAAGAAGTCGGGAACCAGTTGCTGTGATATGAGTGAAACAAAATATTTACAACAGATTTCTCTGCTGGTCAGTGATGAGTCAGGTTTGTCCTGAAATAACTCACTTATCATCGTTATGGTTCAAGTGAAAAAGAACAATTGGAAAACGTGGATATGTTTATTTTATCGTTTGGGAAAGATGTCGGTAACAAGCGTGACGAATGTTGTTGAATATAATGTCTTTGAATCCTCTGAGGTATTAATGAAATAAGCAAACCGAGAGTTTCCTGGAAATGCTATAAACCATATATTGTGTTTTTAATTTCAACCTGACGTTCTGTTTGATAAACAGTAACTTTAGAAACCACCACAGACTCATCCTCCAGTGATAAAAATAAAATAAAACGTTCTTGTGACTTAATTAAATGAGCCAGTGACAGATTTCCTTCAGCAGAAGCTCAGAGCCGCAGCTCTCACAGTATATGCAGTCAATGAAATAATCCTGTATGTACGAGGAGATCATATCCTAATCCCTGGAGTGCTTCTGAGATAAGTTTGTCTAGACGTGGCTATAAGTGGAGGAGAGGAGGCTGCACAAGGAGGAAATATACACAATGTACACAATGATAATGCATGTATGAGTCACAATCATAAAAACATTTAAATAATGCAAACGCTACATACAGTAGTTGTGCATTCACTCACTGACACTTTACTTTGAAAGAAATCAAAGATACATTATGAAAACTTCATCAGACTTATGTTTGAAAAAGTCCAGGGGAAAGAAAACCCTGATTTATCTTGGCTTTTTTTGGCCAGATTTATAGAAAATGTGCAGATATTAAGGAAGAGAATATTGTATTCAATTTAATGGTCACCTTTTTTTTGCCGGGTGATATGTTATCAAAGTGTTTTGTTTCTAAGAAAATCCTGGTTAAGTCGTTAATCAACAGAACAATGTGACGCAAAAAGCTACATATTGAAGGAAATTATATCACTATATATGTATATATATATATATATATATATATACATATATATTGTTATAAATTGCCTAAATTCCTGGACTTTGATCAACAAGTGACTGACCAGAGAAAAGAACAGAGAGGATTATAGAGTGTTAATATAAATGTGCACAGTCATCAGAGTCAACAGCAGAAATAAACTGTTCACGTTTGAGTTTAAACTACGACCATCTGCTGCAAAGATTCCACTAAACAGATTATCCTCACCCCCTGTGCAAAATACACAGAGAGAGACAGTCAGTTACATGTGGAGGCCACAAGGGGGCTCCATACTGCGCTGACAGGAAAAGGCGGGCTAAGGATGGAGGGAATGTGAAAAAAAGTTGTGTCCTCACACATACACACACACACAGATCTATGGTGAGGTTTTCATTCTGTCCCCATCAGTGGGATTAAAACAGGATTTATGGTGATGATTGTAAAACAGTGTGAAGGAACAGTGTGTTCTGCTGTCAATGTGTGAACCAGAGACTGAACGAGGACAAGATGAGACTCTTTCTTTCTTTTAATTAAAGTTATAGGGTGGGAGATCATTTTCTGGATCATTTTATCATTAACTGAAAAGTACTGAAAGTTACCGATGCTATGCAGTGCTCGTGAATCTGTGTTCGTTGTGCGTTCCTGTGCTCTGGAGGCGTGGCTTCGAAGGGAATCTGAAGAAAGGGGCTCATTTTTTCCAGGATTTCTAACCCTACCGTTAACTCTATTTTTTTAACACTTCACCAAACAGCACAATCCCATATATTCAATATATAACTCAGGAAATGAATACATCCATCCATCTTCTACCGCTTTATCCTCCATATGAGGGTTGCTGGTGCCAATCCCAGCTGTCACATATATGGCCAATTTACCTAATCCTAATCTGCATGTTTTTTGGAGAAAACCCCACACACTTTATTCCAACCGCGTCGTGAACCCGGGTCTTGCTAACATATTAAATCTATAAAAATGTGCTGCATCTGAGTTCAGTTTTCGCTGTGATGAAAACCAGAGCATTTCTTCAGTCGTCTGAAAATCGGGGCAGTAGGTCAGTAGGTCAGTGGCTGATGTGAGGCACAGAGTTTATTACTGATAAGCAGCTGCGGTGCTGCTCGTGCACATGATGAACAAAGTAATAGAACAGCTGCTCATTCCAGACTGACAACCTTACACAAACACCTGGACACTGCCGGAAAGAGGTCAGAGAACTCCGCTGAGCTCAGTGCACGCCAAGGCCGACCCATTTAGGTTAAATTAAGAATTAAATAAAGACGCAGTAACTCGCAGCCTCCTGACTGGACGATCACCTCATACTTCTGATAAACATCATCCCTCCGCTTTGTTCCATTTATCTCAGCTCAGCTGCTCATCCTGTGTCATCAGCATGTAGATCCCTGACATGGGCTGTGCTGACAGGAAGGGCTTTAACCACACAGGTTAACCTTTGACCTCCCCCGCAGGAAGAAGAAGAAAAAGAAACACACCCCTCCCAGCCAGCCACTCTGCCATCTGCATTCATTCATTCATTCATTGCTCGCTCGACCCCCACAAGTGCATCGAGCTTTGGGTCCAAACCGAGCACTTCGTCCTGAGACGAGCAGGAGCTGTTTAATTCCAGGACGTGGACGTCCTCCTTTCTTTCACAGGACAATCTGACCATTGTTTGCCTGCAGGCGTTTACTTGATTATAGGACATGAACTCTGTACTGACATCGTTCACATCTTCATTTTTACTCTGTGAAGGATGTGCAACATGTCGTACTGAAAGAGAAACTGGGGGGAATTTAAGTGTTTTTATCACAACAACAACTGTGCAGAAAAACTATAAAGTGCATTAAATAAGTTTCAGTAGAAATAGCAATATTGAATATGAATATGCAATATGATACAGAGGCTTTACTTTTTTGTAATTTTTGTTTTGAACATTTCTTATTGAAACTTTGATTTAACTGTTTGAGAATAAAAGAAAGGATTTAAAAGTAGTGAATAATCTATGCTGTCGATGATCTGATAAAGTTGTGGAAAGGAAAAGGAGTCACACTTCAACGACACACAGATAAGTGAGCGTTCAAACTTCTGCCCAAGATTGCACAAGGTTAAATCCTCTAAGTGTAAATGTACGAGATGAAGCCGCGACAAAAGTGACATTATTGAGATGAAAGTGATTCAGGAAGCCAGGAAGTAGTTCAGCGTCTGAGTCTGTGTGCGTCGTCTACACATGAAAAATACTCCTGTTGTTCAAACGGTCAGCAGCAGATCCTCCGCATGGGTGAGAAGAGCGACATATGTATGTATATGCTTAAATATGTGTGTGTGTTTCATTTCCATTGAGATGCAAATACACACACAGAGTTCATGCTCACAGAGTCTCTCTATTAGTGTCTGCTCCTCGGGACAATAGAGCGAGACATTCCTCAGAGTCCACAGATCAGAGGGCCGTGGGGGGTTTGGAGGTCTATGGGTGGGGCATCAGATTAGACCACCTGTTCCACAATCAGGCTCTCATTCTTTCTCTTTATCCTTCTCTCTCTC
This sequence comes from Solea senegalensis, assembly GCF_019176455.1. Lineage (NCBI taxonomy): Eukaryota > Metazoa > Chordata > Actinopteri > Pleuronectiformes > Soleidae > Solea > Solea senegalensis. The sequence continues at coordinate 8,689,687 of NC_058038.1, forward strand.
TCTCTCACACACACACTCGCACACTTGTTGTTGTTCACATTCCCTCTCACTATATCATTTGTAACTTAATAACATTCTTTCTTCTCACTCACGCACACACACACACACACACACACACACACTTTCAAATGCACACTTTCACTCTCATGAAATATCTCCCCCTGCTGCTGCTGCTGCTGCTGTTGCTGCTTCGCTCTGGGTTAAATTTGTCCGCATTCCATTTCAGTCACATCTATGGGAAACAGACAAAACAATTTGCCAGATAACTCTGGCTGAGAGCCACACACGCACACACCACATTACAGTTAGACATATGTCGCCTTGTCATCCAAACCAAGCCTCCGGGGAGAGTCATGTTCAGACAGCAGAGTAAACACAGCAGCGTCGTCACCTCAGTCCACATCAGTGAAGAAGGATTCCCTCCACTAGGTGTAGAGTGTAAGTCAGGGGTGTCAAACATACGGCCCGGGGGCCAGAACCGGCCCGCCAGAGGGTCCAATCCGGCCCATAGGATGAATTTGTTAAAATTTCACACTACGATTACAATCTAAACGTAATGTCAAATACAATATTTTTATCTTCCAGATACCAGTGACTAAATGTTTGTGCCTTTATAGATCCAGATGTGATGTGTAAATAATAAGTTTAGGCATAATATTGTTGAAATTGCACTTATATATCTCAAGAAATGTCATGTTTTGTAAAAATATCCTTCATTAAATGTAAAACAAAGGAGAAAAACAAAGGCATTCTTGTTGTTCATAGGTTATTATGCTATTATTTTACTATTTTTACTGGTACGGACCACTTGAGATAAAAATGTGCCATTTGTGGCCCCTGAACGAAAATGAGTTTGACACCCCTGGTGTAAGTGTTAATGCAAACGTCCACACGAGACAATCACATCAGTGCATTCATACATGTAGAAAAAGTGAAGACGACTTGTTGAAGTTCAAACCGATCTCACAACCATCTCTGAAGTTTTCAGATGTATATATATGGTAGAAAATAACCAGTGAATGACAGTCTTGTTAAGGCCAGAGGTCAAAGGTCAGGCACTAGATTTGCTACACCAACAGAGAACATGTAATAAAGTTTGCTTGTAGATATTAATCTTCCTCTTGGTGCTTGTGCTGTTGCAGAAGAGAAAAGAAAACACTTGTTTCTCTCTAATGGATGTGGTCAAACAACTCCATTTCCAGCTCCACAGTTGACAGGACACCACACAGACACCACAGCCCGACCCAGGTCTGCCTTAATGACTATTGATCGGGGAGAACTAATGACCCAGAATGATTTTCAAGCAGCTCTGACATTTAATTCATCCTCAGGCAAGTGCTGTGCACGAGAACTCTTGTAAAAGTCACTGTGCGTCTGAACTTTATGAAAGCAGTCACCTCCACCGCAGACGGACTCTGCTGCTGCCCTCGCTGCGTCGCTCTCACGGACACTTTATATCACCAGGCTTTTCTGATTCCTCACTGAGCCACTGCCCGCCCTCCTTATCGCTGCATGTCTCTGTTTATGTTTTTTTAACGACCACATCAGCGTGTGTTTACGCCACCAAAGGAGAGTAAAATCCTTCCAAAGACGGCACATCCAGAGTCATCCTGGAACTGCAGGATAACTGGGCCCATTTTAGTGTAAACACACACACACACACATGCAGAGAGAGGCCGACGGCAGGAAACACAGGAGGAGATAAAGCTTCACGGCCACACCACTACATGACAATCATGCACACGGTCACGTGATCAACAGGAAGTACAGTAATCATATTTAGCTGTTACATCACAGTCCGTTCACAGTGTGCCAGTGTCAGTGCCAGTGCTGTGTCAGCGTCTCACATCACGGCACCGTCTTTATAAATAGTCTTCATTTCCTGTGAGCTATTTGTGCTGTTGTAGGCGACATGCTCGTTCTTCATCTCAGGCGGTGAACTGATACTCAAGAGTTTGTCTCTCTCTCTCTTTCTCTGAGAGTGTGTGTGTGTGCACGACACAGAGGTCGCGACCCATACGTGTGGCATCATTCATGTGTTCACCAACACTGAAGAAATGAAGAAAAAGCAGAAGAAAAAAAGGAAACTCTTTTAACTTCACTGAAATATGTAAATGCTGTTTTTCAGTGAAGTTCAGCGACGCACACACACACACACTCACACACACATTGTCTGGGCAGCGATGACATCACCTCAGCTGTCACCCTGACACACAGACAGAACAGAAGACGCTCCCTTCACGGTGCACATGTATAATTCACTGAAAGGAGGGGTTGGAGTAGTTGGGTGTGTCTCCTCGCCCTCCTCCTCCTCCTCCTTACCCCACACTTCTGCTTCTCCTTCAAGACAAACCTGATGCTCGCACCACTTTCGCCTCAGGAGAAGAGAGGAGACAACGCTACAGAAGAGACGGAGGGAGTGAGGGAGGGACGGGTGGATGAGGTAATCAATGAGCGGGATGAGCACTGGCAGCATGATGAGGGCGACAGAGGCGAGGGGGGAGAGAGGAGAGGGCGTCTCTGAGTGCTAAACCATTCATCACACGCTTCAACTACGAGCAGCTGGCCGCCTGCAGCCTGCTCACAAACACACACATGCACACTGTGTAGCCTGACAGCAGCAGCCGGCCTCCACTCTCCCAGAGTTCTCTCTGTCAAACAGGTTGTAAAACAAACCAAATATTTAAAAAAAGAAAAAAACAACACTCCTAAACACTGTCGCTTTCTGAGGATACTTTCAAGTGCATGAGAGAAAGAGGGGGGGATCCATCAGGCAGCTGCTCTCACAGCTCTGCTGTCTGTGTAAACAAGTGGAGCTGCCGGTGACAAGTGCTGCAAAGGCGGGCGACACGAGGAGAACGCGGTGTTTTTAACGGAGCAGCAGCAGCTTCACTCAGGTCACAGTGAGAGGAGTGATGATGCTGTGGGAGCAGCCACACCCCTCTCTTTAGGCTTTTTCTTTCATTCAATCATTGCTGATTTAAAAGCACTGGGATGTAAAGACAAGCCGCTGATAGCTGTTTTGATGGCAGCGCCTCTGCCCGGCCCTGTTTCTGCTTCCACCTCTAACCTCAGGGTGAGTCGTAGCTCATCAGAGGTTGGGTGAGAGGGTGAAGCATGTTTAGTTTTTGCCTTGAGGCAGATGAAAAAGCTGAGGATAGATATTATGAACGCACCACGAGCTGCTGCTGCTGCTGCTGCTGCTGTGTGTGTTTTGTTTGAGTGAGGTGTAAATGTGTGGTCCCCTTCACATCCCTCTCCTCCTCTCCATCCTCACCTGGTCCATGATTTCAGCGAGCCTGCTCCCTCCTCCTGTTCCCAGTCATGGCACGAGATCTCTCCGGCTGTCTCCTTCCTTCCCTCGTCTTGTCCTTGTTCACTATAGTCCCAAAAAAAAGGCAAACCCAGTCTTGCTCTCCTCACACAGGCGAGGCAGCCTGGCAACCCGCTGCTGCTGCTGCTGCTGCTGCTGCTGCTGCACTGCTCCACAGAGGCATGGCTCTGTCTGTCCTTGTGTCTCTGACTGTGACAGCCTGGTACACTCCTCTCTTGTCTCTCTTCCTCGTCCTCTCTCCTTGTCCTGCTGCTCTGGGTGGAGGCTGGAAGCCTAACAGGGCGTGTGTGGAATCTTCACCTATCTCCCAGATAACCACACACACACACAGAGGGAAGAGACTCCCGCTCTCCGTTTTCGCTCTCAAGCTTCTTCTTTTTTTTTACTCGTTCCCAGTGTGTGTGTGTGTGCTGCTGGCCCCTTGCCTTCCCTCCCCTCCCTCTCTCCCTCTCTCCACTTCCCTCTTTTCTTTCCACCTCCCCTCCCCCTGCTGCTGCAGCCGTGGAGAGCAGGAGCGAGCAAATGAGAGAGAAGGAGTGGAGGAGAGAGGAGGGCGGTGGGGAGAGATTGGCTGGCGGTGAGACCATGTGACTCCCGGCAGAGGACTGTGGGACCCTCTACCAGCTGTCCAGCTCATGCTTCCCTGAAAACCTCTGTTGCCATTGACAACAGCTGCCGTGCAACACACCAACCACAGCTCTCTTAACATAAAGCCATTGGCTGATGGGATGCATGGACCACGCCCCCTCTGTTGTTGGGGGGAGCATGTTGGGACGTGTAGTCCAACCTCTGGTGATGTTTCTTTTTGTTTTTTTGAGAGCAGACATCTCTGTGCCCCTGGGAGGAATGTTGCTCCCCCAGCACCCGCCTCTCTCTGCAGAGACGTCCATGCATCAGTGTGTGTGTGTGTGTGTGTGTGTGTGTGAGTGACGTCCAAAGAGAAGGACAGCAGTGACACCAACACGCACATGAGGGAGGGAAGAGGAGAGACCTCGAAGCCCGGGCATTCTTGGTCAGCCAGGAAAAAGACATCCTCTGTCGTTTCCCTCTCGACCTACACTGAGGGAAACTCCCACCCCACAACAACAGGAACTCCACAGCTGAAGGCCATCATGGCCGAGCACAGAGGCGAACCCCCTTACCCCACTTCCATCCTCCCCCCTCTCCTCCGTCTCCCTTTCTGAATTCTTTCATTGCCTCCTTTTTCTTTATTTACCCTCCCCTCCCCCTCTCTCTCTCTCCCTCTCCCTTACACCTATTGTATTACGTCTCTCTGCCCCAAACTCTCTCTCTACAGGCAGTCGGAGGAAGCTTGGAGGAAGTTACAGGTGCTGCAGAGAGGGGATGTGGTTACAAATTGGCATCAAAGGTCACACTGTGTGCAGCATCGATTTAAACCCCAACACCAAACTGTAGTTTGTGTTCACAGTGTGTTCCATGAGTTATGTGTGTGTGTGATGAAATGTGTCTATGCGTATTTACACATTTTCCAAATTCAAATCCGATTTTAAACATTTTGAGTACTTTTTGCTCAGGTGTGTTTATATAGTTGGTGAAAATGAAAAAAAAACACCTTGGTTGTGCTGAAAAAATATCTCCTCTGTATATACTGTATGTTTAAACACAGTAATGGAAAACAGCAGCTGAAATGCGCTGTGTTCTACAGGTTATTTTTCATATCTTCTTATAGGTGACAGTAGAAATCTTGAAGTTGCAGAGGGTACATCGAGGCTATGCTGCCTGCAAAGCATCTCTTATCACAGCTTTAGATTTCTCATTGCATTGTTTGATGTTTGCAAGGGGGGAACATATGTTTATATTCTCTTTGATTAATGTGTTTTTAGATCCAGCAACAACCTGAAACATCTGGTGGTGATGCCACTCTACATTTTATCATCTATTCAAAATAGCCAAGCAAGTACCAGGGGAAGAAAACACAAAATAGGCTGCAGCATTGCCAGTGAGGGATTTGTGAGAGTATTTTTCCCTTTTAAAGAAATCACAAACACTGTAAAACAATAAAAACAAGTTACAGCATCAACTGCCCAAAAATACCACAGCAGGGACAAACAAAGGCCTCTGCAGCTGAAAAACAAAGGAGCACCTGTTCACACTTATTTTGATCCAGTGGACACATAACATAGCTGTGACATGCTAGGAGTGGTGTGGCAGGCGTGCGTGTGTGTGTGTGTGTGTGTGTGTGTGTAGCACAGGAATGTTTCACAGGTTACAGCAGCAGCACATCCATGTCCTATACTTTTCCTATTCATATATGTATATGTATATATATATATATATATATATATTCCTTTTCTTATTCAAATGGCTACTCCCTGCCGTAGCGTCATTTGATCTGCTTACAACAAAAACATGCAGTTTGAAAGTGAAATGACAGTGAAATGTGTGTGTGTGATAACTTGTATTTAATATCTCTGTGAGGTCCAAAAAAACAAACAAGTCTATCTTTGTGGGGACATTTGTCTCTGCTTTTTCAGGGTTAAGACCTGGTTTCAGGGTGTGGGTTTAGGCTAAGGAAGGTATTAGCGCTGATTTTGTCCTGCAAATAGGTCATCTGCGGTCGGGTTTAAAGTATGTGAACGAAACTTGGTACACACGTTCATTAGGTGGGGACGGTCAAAAAAAAGTCAATGACGATTTTCCTGTGAATCCTAAAAATAATTGACTGGTGAAAAAAAAAAAAAATCAGCCCCCCCCATCATCACACAACCAAAATGTCAGTCATCTCTTCTTCCTGTCGAATTCATGATGCACTGGATGCTGAGAGTGGAAGAATCGTCTCCTCGCTCCTCTCTCCATCTTGGGTCACCGGTGTTTGTCTGCTGCTCGGTTGTCCCAGGTCTGATCTTTACTTTGGGAAACATCTTGTACATCTGTTCCTCACACTTTGGTGTTTTATTTAGCTGCACTAATGTGTGGATGTGTGTTATCTAGCTGTGATTCATCACATCACCGACCTGAGGCTGAGACAGTCAGAAATATTTACATGTGTGGTTGCTCCTATTAATGGTACTGCAACACTGTTCAAATAACTAATATAGCACAACTAATAGCACTTTCCAAAACAACTCTACAAAGTGCTTTCCATAGTAGAAAAATAAAACCTTTAAGTGTAAAAGACAGAATTAAAAGATAAAATGAAAAGCCAGATGAAATAAAATATTAAAAATACATCTGTAGTTAAAAGAAGGCATTTTAAAGCAAATTAGTCTAATGTTCAGTAGCATATTTTTATGCATTAGTCATATTTAGTGTTAGTGACTAGAAGTAAGCACTATACCATTCCCTGCTTTCGAGTCCAATTTATTATATTCCCTTTAAAACCTTGAACAAATCCATATAGGGTTTGAGTTTTCTGGTTAAGATCAACCGAACACAAGTCTACAGTAACAGATCAGTGCAATTCGTTTTAAAAGAATTCCACATCTTTAAGTTCAAAGCACGAACTTGTCAAAATAACACTCATCACAGAAAAAATACAAGTCAACCATAAAGTTAAGAACAAAAGATTTACTTGATATAAAGAAGGCAATAAATACACATTTTCAATGTCTAACATTACAGAAAATACAAGTCAACCATAAAGTTAAGAACAAAAATTTTACTTGACATAAAGAAGACAATAAATACAAGTTTTCAATGTCTAACATTACAGGCTGAAAGTAGCAGTGTCTGTATTTTAGTCTGGTGATGCATCACATGTACAGTGTTTTGTCATGTGTGGCTGTGGGTCAGTGGGGACAGGGGGGATTAAAGTCCATTTAAAAAATGAAAAAATTCTCGGTGACAATGTCCTGTTGGGCAGAGTGACGTAGCAGCCATTGAGACATGTGTACACTTTGGCAAGGTCCAACATCTAACAAAAAAAATAAAATAAATAAGAGTCAGCACACTTTAGTATTTAGTAAATATGGATTAAACATATCGAGTAACATCCGAAAAAACTTACCTGAAGTCATCCCGTGGAAATCACCACAGCCATCCAAGACGGGACTTCTCCAGGTCGTGGTGTCCAACATGGAGTCCTCTGATCCAGGAATGTGCTGCAGCCTTCATCTCTTCAAAACAAGGAAGAATTTGATAAGTCACAGAAAAAAACTAAAGTAAAGTAAACAAATCTTCAGGTAGCTCACCTGGTCAAGTGTGACAGGTCCTTACATCCAGTCAGAGCTCACCGATGGATGCCCTCCCTAACCTATACCTGCCTTTCCTGTCCTACACTGACAGTTACAAGCAATCTTTGCCAGCCATTTGGGATGATGCTAACCCCAATGTCTTGGTTGGCTGCATGAAAAACTGTAAATCTCCCAGTTGCCCAGACAAACGTTTCTTCTGATTCTGTAGCCCTGCCACAAAAAGGTCCTCTGCTGAAACCCTCATTTTGCTAAGCATGAAATCAATTCCACTTTCCTGTCCTCAGATCTCATGTTCTCTCCCTGCAGCCTTTCGACAGCCATTGCTGTTGTATCATCTGCAAGAGGCAGCAGTTTCACAATTCAGAGCTTCTTGTGTGTTCAGCAAGACGAGGCACCAGAGTATTGACAAAGCAGACGCCTGAAAATGCTTGAGCCCAATTTAAACAAATGCTTCACCATCTACAAGTGATGTGATGTGATTTACACTACAAACCCGTCCATTCCAATCCTTTGTTTGGGAGGAAGATAAATGCATATCATGACAGGCCGAGTCACAAAATCAGATGGATCCTTGTCTGATTTTGGAAACTGCACAGCCATGAAATGCCACTCAGTCAGGATCCGTGGCCAGATTTCCTCACACACAGAGAAGAAGGGGAAGGACGAAATGCCTTACCATGTTACGAGTCGACTCAATTTACCTTGTTCTCTGTTGTGTGAAGAAGACCCAGCTCATAAAATCTTGACTGATTTAAAATTGAGCAATTAAATAACTCAATCATCGATGCTGTTGGGTCATGCAGAGAGCTTGCGATCTTTTGCATGGTTTCCCAAACATTTAGAGGTCAGGTTACTGACCCTAAGAATGTCAAATGCAATGATTTTCTGTTCTAAACTGATGAAGCATTTGGGTAAATTAGATCAAGCATTTAAGAGGTGTTTACATTGTTAGTAGTCTAATGACACTTCTTACCCAACACATGAAGACGCAGTGAATCAGGATACAGCTACCTTTAGCAGACGCAACAGCAGCAGTGGGTGGTGGAAGACTGCAGGGAGAAAAAACATTGATATGGAGACAAGTTGGAGGAATCATTTAATGCATAGCTCAAAAAGAGTTAAAGAGGAGAGAAACTTTAGGGCAAGTCTACAAAAATCAGAGGAACTTCGCCAACACATCTAAGAGATAGCAGTTTCTCATGCAACCAACTAAGAAATTGGGATTAAGCATCTTCCTAATGACTCTACAAGCTGCCTAAAATGTGAAATTTGATCCCACTTTGGGCAAGCCATAAAGTCCTATCATTTCAACCAGCTGCCAGCTTCGCAAATAAGAGGCAAAAGACCACTTGTGTTTACACGTTTACATGATCACTCTTAACCACAAAGCTCCAGACACCAAGTCAATCCAAGAAACAAATCAAATAAATTAAAAAGCTGCAGCTGCTCACTCCTGCTACAAGAGACTACTTGCACAACAGTATTTAACATGAAGCTAACTTCTGTCTGATTTCTGTCTGAATTCAGCCCACAGAACAAAAGTTTTATTTCAAATCATCGTATTGAAAGATAAAAAGTTTGAATATTTGGCGCAACTTTCACTTAACTAATCCGAGTTGTCTCTCTGCCAGGTTTGTGTCCTCCTAAAGAAAATAAACGTGCTCTAATCCTGCAACCTACAATCTCATTTATGAAAGAAACTATGCAGGATAGCCCTGCATCCCTAAGGAGAGTAACGCATAGGTTTGCAGGGGAAGATAAAAATCCCCTGCTGGGAGGCCTCCCAACATGACGCGCAAAAAGACTATGAACACAAAAAGGTTCAACTGCTTTAGAGGGAAATAAACTTGGCAGAGTGAGACAAGTCAGCATTAATATTGAATTTGATTTCAGTTAGCTACTACAAAGGCAGATGGCAGTGGGTAAAGTTTAAGACTTAAATGGATATCAAAAGTGTGCCAACAAATGCCATATTTAAAGTATATCATAACATTATCCATGGGCTGAATACCTACAATCTAATGTGACTACACTTGCATATAAATCAAAAGTTTAGCTTTATAATCAAATCAGGAACCAGTTATCTTATCAAAGAAATTACCAGTTACTAGAAGACCTGGTCTAGCTCATAATCAATTACTGCATTTTTACAGCACTTTGAAAGAACTTTAGACAAGCTACAGTAAACTTTGATGTATGTACTACATGATTCATCAGCTTCCACGTTTGTCAACAGTCCTAGATGCGACTACGATATCTGAGATTCAAGACCAAAATCTAATTTTTAAATTAAAGCCATTTCAAAATAAGGTACCAGAATTTCCGCATCAAGACTAACCAACTTTAAAATCATCCATTTAAGTTGAGACTAAAAAAGTGACTAAATCCAACACACAGGACAGACAGATACCAGACACACAAGACAGAGACTGGACACACGAGACAGAAAGACACACAGGACAGACAGACCAGCGAGAGAGAGAGACAGACAGACCAGCGAGAGAGAGAGACAGACAGACCAGCGAGAGAGAGAGGGAGACGGACAGACCAGCAAGAGAGACAGTGACACATGCCATGACGGCAGTCTTGGCATGCGTCAGTGTGTAAATAAAGGCCTTTGCACTCAGTAACGCAAAACAAAAACATTTGATTATTGTAATGCCATTGTGTCAGGCATTGTAAATGTTTAGAGGCAAATTAACTTTACAAATTGAGTGGACACGATTTACCCACAAAGATCATGTGGCAAAGGCCTTTAATACTTACCTGAAAGGTAAAAAATTTACCTGTTTTTGAAAGAATTTGAATTTGCTTGTAGTCTAGTAAATTTTGTTCACCTTTCTGGTGCAGTAAGTCAATTGGTGTGTTAGTCTTGGTCCAAAGGTCAGATAAACGTCAGTCCAAGTCAGTCAACACACACGCACTGGAAAACTTAGTAGGAAAAACAGATCAGAAATTATAGACTGGCATTAATACCAAGACAAGTACAGTCATGACACAGTGGCCATGAAGAATCAAGATTCAGGTCAGAGCAATATAGTAATGGCACAGCAGCCAAGCACGAAAGAAAAACTGCACTTAACATTTGAAATTTTACCTTAACTAAAACGCAATCTAATTAGGATGGACATGCAGTGATGTCGGTGCTCCTCTTGACTGATGCTAAAAGAAAAGTACAGGTTAGTTCACTTACTGTGCATGGACGCGGAAGGCACCCATGTTTGTCTATGTAAAATTACTATACGCGCAAGGCCAGACGTACAATAACACAAGTAAGCCATGAAGGCGCGGGCACAGTTAGCGATCATGGCCTACTTGCATTAAGGGACGTATGGCAATACAAAGGCAATGACACAGCTGCCATCCAAAGCCAGGTACTGTGTTTGTAGATCACCAGGATCTATTTTAACGTTCTAGGGCTAACGGTAGATTAATGGCCACGATGGAAAAGAGAGAGAGAAAAAAAAAAAGGCACAGCGGCCAAGAAGTCTAAACCTTGTGACAGAGTGTACAAGGCACAACATTAATTGTATTCCTACAATCTAGCTTTAACTGTACACCAACATCCATTTAAGATCTGGTCCTCCAACATCACTGTATTTTAGTGCTAAAGAAAACAGTTCAAGTTGATATTTGTTTTCCCTTTTAGAAGTGAGGAAAGGCACGAGAGCCAGGACAGATCGACGCGGCGGCCGGAAGAGCGATGGCCCGCGGCCTGCGTGTGACTTACCGTCCTAAGAAACAGATGGAAAGAAAAAGTGTTTAAGGGCAATGCAAGAAAACGCCTCCATCCAGAGGCGTGTTCTTACCTTTGCATGTAAATTGTCAGTGATTCGGTAGTTAGCTGTGAGCAGCTAGACTAGCAAGTCAGTTGCCAACACCTAAGTACCTTCACTTTCAAAGAAACACAACGCACAAGTTTTCTTTTGTTTATTCCCCTACTCTGCAAACCCTAGCACACATGGAGGCCAAGACAGTAGCCCCCAGAGAAGAAATAAAAAGAAACGTGGACTCACCCTTTGTAGACGGACCTAAAAAGGAAATGTTAGTGCATTATAACTTATCAAGCATCTAAGCCCTTCAAGACACCATATCTACTTTAATGTGAACTGCTGAACATAATCATATTCTCAGACCATCTTAACTATTCAATCCAGGCATCTCAGTCACACACACAACCCATTCATTCAGAGAGAGAATTTAAAACACTCCATCAGTCACCTCAGTCTTTCAAATCACTCGCTCAGCAGTTCCACAAAAATATAACCAGCAAGGACCAGATTTCAGACCACCGAATAAAGTGGACAGGAACATACAAAACCAACCTGTGGCAAATGCTCCATGTACAACCCTCAGCTATTTGACAGAAGGAAAGCAAGAGAATAGAAAGAACGTGGCCATGTTGGACAATGCAGATAGATGTAGGCACGGCGGCCAAGAAAGAGTGGGGACACGGCGGCCACCCAGAATTAAATCATGACACCTACTATTTGACAGTCTTCATGAAGATCAATCTGAGGGAAAAAAACAAAAACAAAATAATGTTTGAGTCCAGTCTCCAGCCTTGACAATGTTCAAGTTCATGCCGTTACAGGTGCAAAATAACCAGGTAGGGTGTTCTAGAATGTGTTTGTATGAGGTACAGACATGGTTCACCCAGCCTGAGATTTAAAGACTCACTTTCAGTGAAAACATTGCTGCCTTCTAACAGTGAAACAAAGAAATTAACATAATCACAAGTGATGTAGACTCAAGTTGATTAAGATTTAAGGAATGCCTTTTAAGTTCAAGTATAGAAATGTCAGTACCTCATACAGCCACACTCTTTAAAACCAAAAAAAACTTATATCATACACATGTGATTAAATTAATATGATATATTGACAATACATTATGAAAATTAGCCATAACGTTTTCAGTGGTGTAGTAAATTATCTCTAAAAGGTGTTACTCACCTTTTGTTTGACAGCCTCAGGCTTTTGTATATGGCGGTCCGACCAGGTCTCCGTGAGCAGGAAGCAGGATGTTCCTTTAAAATAAAGAAAAAAGTAGGAATTTTAATGACTACATTACAAGTTTAGAATTATAAAAGACAAGTATAACCCTGAATATGTTTTTAAACATTTATCATAAAAAACCAAATTCCAGCCTTTCCAGTGAAAAACTCAATAGTAATGACCATGAGTGGAACAGTGGGTTAACATAGCACAGCAGCCATTTTAACTTGTTTTAGTCTTGTTTTGTCTATTTTGATAAGGGATTTAGTTAATGTGAATATTTCCTCATTTCTTTGCTCTATTTAAGCAATCATTGAAACCAAATAATTTAAGAATATAACTGAATTTTACAAACAGTGACCATTTTATGGACCAAACATGAAAATAAATCACAGGTTAATAAAAATAGAAATTAGTTGCAGCCCCATTTAACCACTGATTTACCTGCTATAACCAGACAAAACGGCTGCCAATCCAGATAACTGGCTGACAATGAGGCACAGCTTGAATATTGAGGTAAGGCTAATTTTGAGCAAATAATTAAGCTAACATTAAGCCAAAATTGAGCTAACAATGAGGCAAGGCTTGGCCACCATTGAGCTAAGGCCAAATATTTGAGCCAACATCAAGCCAAAATTTTAACTTTCAAGCTATGTGTCAAACATAGCTTGAACCAAAGCTGAAATTGAGCGGACACTGAGCCAGGGCTAAATTTGAGCATATAATTCAGCAAACAGAGTCACCATTAAGATAACTTGACAAAAGTTACTCACCATTCTGGACGGGACCACCAATCTGGACCAGGTCGAACACCTCGCACATCTTGAAGCCTTGCTTCGTTTTTATACAGGAGCTGATGCACGCGGCCACCTTTTCGGCGTCTGACGTCACGCCGCGGGAGTTTACTTTTTTTCTCTCTCTTCTTTTTTGAAGTTCCCTCCTTTTTTGAGGTTTTATGCGGTTGGTGCATTACCGCCACAAGTTCCCTCCTCCCGGAACAGTTTCAGTAGTTAAGCAGCGACACTTTTTTGCGTCTTTTTTCGTTCCACAGCTCGTGCAGCTTCTCTTCAAAGTAACATCACGGAACTGTTGGCTGGAGTAAGACTAAATAAGAAGAGGAGGAGGAAGAAGAAACCAACGGTCATCAGCTGATTGAAAAGCACCTGCGTGAAGACGAGCAGGTGTGTTGTGCGTCACCAATCAATCAGTCTCGTCTTTGCGCTTCTTCTTCTTCTTTTCTGATGTTTTATGGCGGTTGGCAAACAACGATTTAGTGCATTACCGCCACGATCTGGTATGGAGTGTGGATCGAAATGTTGATCTAACTGTTTTAACTATTACTTAAAAGTAAAAATAATAAAATAAATAATAACCTGGTAATTTGTTGTTTTGCATAATTTTATTGCTAAATCTATATTATTATGTCCTGTTGCTGCTTTTGCCACCTTGTCTGCTATTTCGTTCCATTTAACCCCAAGGTGGGCTGGTATCCATAAACATATTACTGTATTACTGAATTCTATATAATGTTTGTTGTATTTCTTTTATGAGGTCTTGTCTGCTTTCAGAATGGCTGGACTGTAGGCTTGTGAGCAGTGTTGGGTAGTAACGCATAACATAGGATATAAGAATAGATGAATAAATCAAGAACAAGAACAAGAAAAAGCTGACAAATAAAACAATAACACTCAAATAGGGATTCAGCAGCATTAAAACAACAAAGCAGGTGGTGCCTGAAGAACCTGGAGAACATTCAACAGGCAGAGAGGGGATAAAATGAAAAGATCAGAATTTATTATTTTGTGCAAGTTCAGGTGAAATCACATCTCAAAACCAGGGAAAAGCCCAGAGAGATGATTGATTTTAGGTCTCACTTTTGATTTATGTGATGCTATCTCTTGGAAAAAGTAATTTCCTTGTGCAACAATTCTCTTTAATACACTGATGAAACAAGTAACCGCTGTAATTATTAAAACAACCACCTAAAATGACCCCGGTTCTCGTAAACAAAGCGCTCCTGTTCCTCGTTCCCTTTCAAATATTATAAACACTGCTAGTTTCCACCTGATGTGACTGTGGAAACGTCTCTTCCTGTCTCCTGTAACCTGTTCTTCCTCACATGTGTGCACAGAACTGTGAGTCTCATCCTCATCGGTCCACGAACACACACCTAAAAAGAAAGACATCAGCTGAGTCTCCAGAGCCTCCTGAAGGGAAGCAGCACCATCTGCAGGTCACAAGAAGAATTACATTACGTCTTACATTTTCTTCTGTGTAGTACAAAAACCTTGTTTTTGCAATTTAACAGAGAACAAAAATAAAACACAACAATCCCATAAATTATTTTCCAAACAACCATTTGAGGAGGCATTAACTGTGGAATCTGCGGAAGTTTTTCATGCATATTTTTTTCAACTTTTATATATATATATATACTGTGTATATGGCCAAGTGGCCAAGTGGAAAGGGAACTTGACTTGTAACCAGAGGGTTGCCGGTTTCCTTGGCGCCCAGCCCACTGCTCCTAATTCGAGGATGGGTCAAATTCAGAGGAATACTTCTACATCGGGCGATAAAATTCAGTTCTTCTATATATCAGTATTGGATGTGATTTGAAATGTGACACACAATAATATATATATATATATATATATGTATATACTCTTATGGTAAAAGTACAATAAAAAATGCAGCAAAACGACTGAATTACTGCGGCACGTCTGACAGGTCTTGACAGCGTTAGACTACGAACTGCAGCCAGAATGAACACGAAAGGACGTGCAGTGCTCATATAAATATTCTCTATCTTTAGATAAAACGTCAGAGATCAGACTCATCTGCACAAATAAACCCTCAGAGCTCATCAGGAGACGATACATCGCTCACTGACAACTTGTTTCCGTGGATGGAAGTCCAAACACACTGATCCAAACCAGATACAGAACCTTTTAAAAAAGCAGCAGAGCTGTAAACAAGAAATAAACAAATAATATGTAATTAAAAGGAGGATTTTAAAACAATAAAACAACACTTAGGGTATATAATAATCATTATAATCATTATAGAAGTTGATAAGTATACCCACATATATAGAGTTATCAGACCTGATTCAGGATTAATTTGATTATTTATCTGTTCTTACATTTGTTGAACCAACAACCTAACAATCTGATTTTTGTGGGCAAAGAAACATAGAGTGAATCTAATTTACTATGATTTTCTGTTTTGGATACCAACATAAAACATATTAATAATAACCATTGATTTTTGGAAAGAAGTCCTATGTTGTTGTTTTTCAAAGGTTCAGTTCTTTAGTTGCTACTATGAAGAATTTGCGAAAGGCTAATAAATTACAGCCAAAAATAAAGCAGAGCCACTTTTCTGGTCAAGCACAACAGATCACATTGTCCACATTTTAAAAACAAAATATCGTATAGTGAGATGGTGACCTTCTGTCACTGTAGATGCAGCATCACTGGTTTGATCCTGGAGGAGGACATTTTTGTTTAATGTTATAATGTTACATAAACTGCATCCCACAAATAAATAAATAAGGAAATAAGTAAACTTAGGTTTGAGGAGACAAAGTGAGTGAGTCACACGGTCATTGCTCCGAGCTCTGACTCCTTGTTGACCTGATGGTTAATCTTAGTTGTTGTTTTTTTTTGGCACCAAAATCCCTGTAGATTATCAGTTTTTGAAATATTAAGACCAACTCAATATGACAAAATCTTCCCCAGTCTGATGCTCAGTTTGAACATCAAAAGTTAAAGTTCGTCTTGACCATGACTACATTTCTAAATGCATTTAGTTCTGATAGGGTAATTAGATATTTGCATGTGAGTGTTAAACATGTGTGTGTGGACATGAGTCATAATTAGACTTTGCTCTGTGACAGGTAAACAGACTATGAAAGGATTTATTTACATGGCTAATTTTCTTTAATTTATGATTTTAGATATTATACAGTTTAACTATTGTATTAGTGTATTGTATAGTGTATGTATTTACAGATTCTTAACTAACTAATAGAAGCTTCTTAAATGTTAATATTTTCTGGTTTCTTTGCTCCAAGTTACAAAGAAATTATTAAAAGTTAATCGTTTTTGTTTGTGGACAAAACAAGACATCATTTACAAGGTTTGGGAAGCACAGAATAAACATTTTATGGACCAAAGTACTAAAATAATGAATCAATTATGAAAATAATCGAGTGTATACCATTTTACATGACATGAGTTAACCTGGTATTTCAACGCAAATTCCAATGCAATCTGAAAATCCTATTTGTATAGCTCATGCTTCACTATGCACAGACTGTAAAAATGTAAATAACAATCAGCCAAAGCATTTTAGCTGAGTCATGGTGCAGGTTGTTTATTTCTTATTTGTGGGAGAAAACATATTTGTTACACAGTTGGAGAATTAAAAGGTCTAAAATGACTGATATCAGCAAGTATCGGACACGGACATGTGGTATCGTGCACCATCCCTTCAGAGTAGTAATAATAAAGTTGAAGTTGGAATATTACATTTGCAACAGTAACACAATAAGCACAATGCAATGAAGAAATGATATCTTCTGCACCGTAGGGTAAACAGTCTGAATACTGGTGTCCATGTAAACAAAGGCTGATCCACTCAAGGCTTTACGTAGAAAAACACAAATGTGGTAAATAAACGAAAGCCATGTGTTTTGAAGAGTTGGCTGCACATCGTGTCATGTGTGTAGTAATACATCATAGGTGATAGAGGCAAAGACGTTTACAGTAAGCACAGTAATCGTCCCCTGAACCTTCAGTCCTGTACTGTAAAATAAGTTTTTTTATATACTGTTGTACTTATAATGATAGAATAAATAGTTGTTAAAAATGTTTTTGTGGATCTTTTGTTGACTCCATTTACATATAAGGGATTTTTACATTAAGGACATCCAGTGTCCACCCCATGTAAAACGTTCTAGAGCCGTCACTGGGCAGATTCAAACATTAGCTCACGGTGACTTAACTCAAAGGGACATGAATACATTTGGACATGAGCAGAGGAAACACTGGACGTGCAGCTTTGTCTGACAGGTTCCTCAGATTTGACTGCTCCACTGGAGAGAGACAATAACAGAATAAATCCACTTTGGCTTCATCCTCCTCCTCCTCCTCCTCCTGCTGCTGCTGCTGCTGCTGGATGTCTCCTCACATCCCACCTGAGAGCTCTCATGGAGAAACCATCCTCATGGCTCTGTGTCTTCTCCCTGAAACAAATAACAGCCAATATCAAACACTTACAGCCTGTCACTGACAAATAATAATAATACTAGTAGTAATAATAATGAATAATTAAAGAAATGTTTAATTCTACTCTGCAAACACAGACATATACACATATTATATCCAGTGATGACAACACAGCAGGAACACCTTCATAAATAAATGCAAAATATCACATTAAGGAAATAATTACCATTGTCCGCGATCGAAGCAAAACAAGGGAGAGGAAAACACAGGCACACAACCATCACCGTGTGTGTCGCTGAGCAGAATCTTCATCATCCTCCTCCTCCTCCTCATCATCATAGTACGTAGATGATGTAGGAGAGGAAGACGAGGGCCATGATGGCGAAAAACATCAACATCAAAATGTCCACCATGATGGAAATGGTGTCAGGGATGGACGGAGAAGGTGCGAGAAGGAAGGAAGGACGGACGAACGGGCAGCTCGATTCCGGCGCGGGAGAGTTCGGCAAAGATCGGCACAGCTCGGGGAGCGAGACGGCCCCTCTTATGCCCCTCCCCCCTCCTCCTCCAAAACAGGAAGTGGATGTACGGAATTTTCTTTTGTCCCATTTTGACCTCGCTTGTAGAGTTTCAATCACATTTTTAACATCAACATTAAACGTTCATATAGTCAAGTACAAAATAATGAAGTTTAATGCGGTGGTGAACTAAAAAATAAATAAATAAAAGACTACGCTACACGTAAAAAAGAGAAAGTATTCTATGATATACATCCCTTAGCAGTTACAGGGCCAATTTAACGTAATTAACTTGGCCTTAATCTAGATTAGATTGTGTGTAACATTGAAGATTTAAGTTTATTGGGTGACATTTAAAAAAGGCCTTGCCTTAAGGCAGGAGATAAATAATTTTTCACAACAACTATGGCTTTTATTGTGAAGTATATGTCATTCTATATTCAAAAACAAACACTTTTACTTTGAAATGCTGTGCAATACCATCCTACAAATTGTTTCTGTGATATTATGAAATATCGTGATATGATTTTGAGCTCATATCACTCCCTTTACAACAGTTTGTTTTTCTCAAACCGATTGTTTTTTTACTCAGGTCGAGAGATGGCCACCATCTTTCTACAGCAGCCCAAACCAAAGTGCGTGTGTTTCACATTTCACATGCACTTGGGAAATGGAGCGGTGACGTGAGGAGTCCAATTATTTACAATCTACAGTCTCACCATTAGATGTTAGTAATTCTAACACACTGAAACTTTACACAAGAGATATAAAACACAGATTTGTCTCACATCAGTAGCTATGTTATCTTTTTGGTGATTGGACTAAATACAAGTTTTTCCTGTATTGTAACCATACAACATGTTATTCCGGGTTGATCCGTTGATGGTCTAAAAGGACGAAAATATCTGCTCTGCACATTAACAGATGCGACACAAACAACAGCCTGAGAAAAATGACATTTTATTGAATCTGCAGAATCATAAGTAAAATTTGAAGTGCTGTAACAGGGCAACAGGAGATGATATCAGGTCCTTAGTTCCGAGTTTGTATTCCAGTATGAGTTTTGAATACACATGTACTGTAGGTCAATATGCATACGGTATCTTTATTTTTATTTTTTTACATTTAAAAAATAACAAAATGATATCAAAAACAAAATGATTTAAAGATGGAATGCACAAAACTGGTCTGAATGCTAAACCTGCAGATGTGGATTACATGATTTCACTCTGCAAAGTCTACAGTATATAACCATTATCATAGAAGCAGGGGGGGGGTTGACTAGAAGCACAGGAGCCAGCGATGAAGACTGCAGGAAAGAGGGATGACAGCAGATGAGTGGACAGGATACTAGACAGAGACTGAACGGAAACAGGGTTATGATATGTCGTTACGGTTCAGTAAACGAGTGACGCCAGAGCAGAAGAGCAGTATTATCCAGGTCAGACAAACAACTTGTCCTGCCTCACAGTTTGGGAGATATCGAGAGCAATGAGGTTGCTGCTCTCCGTCGCCCCCTAGCCAAGCACAATTGCATCATCACGCGGTCAAATTTGACCTTGCCTTCACACACACACAAAAAAAATCCCCATCCTGAGCCACATTTACACGATGACGCACACCGTCTTTGGCCACGCTTTTATTTCATCCAGGCCACACACGCGGATCGACGACGACCCGGGACAACAGTAAGTCTAAATGGATAAAGAGGCTACGAGTGTGAGTAGCTTTGTTATTAAATTAAAACCGAGCAAACATCATAATTCAGGAACATCGATTGAGTCACTTCAAGCGAAACCTCCAAGTCCAAGTGAAGCACACCAACGCGAGTGACAGTTTGATGATGGAGCATCTGCTTTGCACATAAACTAAAACTAGCTCAATGCAAAATACAGGCCTACATACTGTACAGTGTGTTCATTCATTTGTGTTTGGCAGACTGTTAACCAGTTTGAGGTGGTAGTAAATGATTTTCATGAGCACGGTCACAATTTATCACATTAGAAAGTTGCAAAACATATTTTTCTTTTCTCGTACGAATGTTCATCATCAACTGACAACGTGCACCACACTGAACGTCTCCATGAGTCAACTTCTATGATAAAAGCTTCCCCCTCTGCCACATTCACACAAAGAAAAAAAATGAGCCGCTTTTTTTTTTATTTCTTTTTTTTTTGTATCTGCAGGCCCAGAGCACCAAGACCTGTAAAACATGTCCCTAACTCCACTGTATGATTCATATACAACTGTACAATGTTGTCTAGCTACATAGTGAGAGCCTTGTTTCTTTTAATAAAGCTGAAATATCCACGGGCCCCCCCTCACCCCACCCCACAGAAACACCACACCTGCCCTGATCGCTTGTGTCCGACAATCACAGTGCACAAGGGAGAATGGAACAGTGAGGAAAAAAAGGGGGAAGAGGTCGGTATGGTCATGGACAAATGTTTTTGACTATTTACACCACCGAGAGATGGTCAAGTATGTTTTTAAAAGTCTGACGACGTCCTCAAAGAAATACAGTATTTAAGCGGCGGAATGATTCAGCAACCAGTGACTTTAATCTTTTTTCTGCATGTGTTGGTGATAAAATAAAAAGCTTTAGTCAAATATCAAAAATAAATGACAATTAATGGGATTCAAATGTTTGAAGGGCCAAAGCATTGAATAAAACCGCATTCCAGGTGCTTTTTTAATAGCATCTTTCTCTAACTGTTTTTGCAGAAGCTCCTGAATAACGAACAGTACTAATGAGTTGGTCAGAGACTTAATGTGGGAGCATTTCGCTGCCAGCACTGTTCTGGCTTAAAACTGCAGGCCGATAAATCCCACAAGTGACCCAAGACTAGGACTTCACAAGACCAGAAAATCCTCTGTCTTGATTCATAAATTGTGTTGCTGGTTTATTTATTTATTTATTAATTACACTAACATTTTCCTTTAAAAACAATATCAAGAACAAAAGGATGAAGAATGAAGAAAAGCTTGAGGGGGAAAAAAACATCAAAGACATTCACCAAAGGCAAAGTTCCACCATTACATTAAATTGGGGGGGGGATATATTGGAATGTTCACTCACAAAAAACAGTGGAATGAATTTAAAATAAAAACAAATAATTGAGATAACAGTTGTGCTTGGCCTTCTGGTTTTGTTTTTGTTTTTTTTTTTAAATGTGTTCTCTTTGATTCAAATTTTGGAGCAAAAAGGGAAAGGGACTGTTCCTGTTCCCGTCACCTTCAATAGTTCATTGTGATTCTTTGTGAGGACTGAAGGCATTTAGGCTGCAAGAGGCAGAAATAAACATGTAAAGACAGAACATCCACACCAACTGAGGTGGTGCGTTCAGTGTGGCTGCAAGACGTGGACTCATAATTTCCCCTAACTTCTCCCTGATCCCTCCTGTACCCGGCGCATCCAAGAAAGGCAGCAGCCACAGGAGGTGCTCTTCAGTTAGGCTGCTATTCCAGTTTCACTACAATACCCACAATGCAGTGCTAAACACATGGGCGGTGCCTCGTTGAGCACAAGAGTGCGAGATGTGTGTGTGTGTGTGTCAGTCTATAAATATATTAAAATCCTCTCTGTTAAGACTGAAAACTGGCGCTGATTGGGTGCAACAGGGTTAAAGGAATGTACACGAGTTCCAAAATATTCAAGCCTGGTTCTGACTGAGATTCTACACTGTGTTTCCAGTCTAGCCAAGATCACGCTGCAAAAAGTAAAGAAAGGAAAACACACAACAAATAATATGAATGTCATCCACCCACACGTCAAACTTCACTTCCTCCACAGCATCATGTCTACAGATGTGGGAAAAAGTCGGGCTTTTAACATTTGTTTTTCTTTCCTTGTTTCTGCATGATGCGTCAGGGTTGTTTTAAGTGCTATAGCTGTGATGCAGCTGTGTAACACGCCATGACTCTCCCTGACGTACTGATTGGCGAGCTTTAGGTTTTTAAGACTTTTAAATTTTCCACTTGTGACAACGTGAGAGTGGAGCCAGGGTTAGAGGAAAAGGATGAAGATGACACGATGATGGCACATTCAGAACAGAGACGGACGTCGGCACAGACAGACAGACAGACAGACAAACAGACAGAGGGTGTCTTGTGGGCACGCTGAACAGTGAGAGCAGAATAGAGAAGCCGGGTGGGGGGCGGGGGGGCAAATTCTCACAGGACAGATTAAGGAACAAGAGTAAAATCAAGAGAAAGCGGCATTAGAATGAGATGGCACTGGGCTTTTCCGTTCCTTCCTTCCCTCCCTTTCTCTACCTCCTCCTCCTCCTCCCTCTTTTTCTTTTCCTCTCACTCAGATGGCCTCCACATAGTTGGCAGGCAGCATGCCCTGCTGGCCGGTACGATCCACACGCCCGTACATCCAGCCCTCGTCGATCGGCTGCACATCTACAATCACATCCCCCTCCATGAAGGACACCTCGTCGTCGTCGTCAGCAGAGTAGTCGTACACTGCCCTGTACCGCTTCTGTGGACACACAGACGTCATCACATCACTCAAAATCACCATCATCACCATCATCATCATAAATGTATAGAGAGAAATGTGACACCACATTATCACTGCAGTGTGGCAGATTCTGACGATTCTGGACATTGAACAATGTGCATAAAAAAGCAGCGCAGATGAATGTTATTCAGTATTGGACTTCTATTGATCCTGGGCTGGGATATCCAACACGAATAAGTGGTATTGAGACATCCCTGATCTAAAGGTCATTGTAAACACTAAGGTAAACTGAAATAAAATGCAATGATGATTTTCATTATTGAATGATCTGTCGAGTGCTTTCTAGATGCATCAGTGTTAAAGTCCTTTGGTCAACAGATTGATCACTTCATAGGCTTTTTGACAATTTACTGACAAATATTTCTTGTTCAACCAGAGTTCCGACAGATGTCCAGCAAATATTTACTGTTCTGAAACAAATAAAATTGCTTATTTCATACTTTTTTGCTTATTTTAACCATAAAAAGGGGTCATAAAATGTCCTGTAACTAAAATGTAATAGTGCTTTTGCCCATTTTTCCAGAATAACTTTCAATATCTGGCAGTTATTTACAACTTACTGCGTGTTTTACTGCATCACTTTTTTAACAATTTAAAATGAAGAAAACCTAAAGGTTTTATTGAGAAACGACACTGTAGTTGCACACGAACAACACATTTTGTGTGTCAACTTTGAAAGTTGAACAGTATACAACATTTAAAATAACATATGTTTGAGTTGTTGACTTATGTACAGGTGTTCTCCTCTTGGGCTTGTGCAAACGTGTTAACATTAATCTTTAAAGTCGCAAACATCATTATTTTCTGGAATGTAGAGCAAATTGCAAAAACTCTCCCGACATTTTACAGTTTTTAAAATTCATCAATCTGTCTTTTCATGCAACAAACGAGGGGGACCTACCCCGGCACTGGGAGGAGGGCCAGCGGCCGCCTGGCTCACCGGTTCAGGAACAGCGTCATAATTGAAGCTCTGAGGTCCTGCAGGGGGCTGGTGAGCTGCTGGTAAAACAGAGGTGAGACAGGCGGGTAAATTCATATGCAGCAAACATTTCCTCTAATGACAGCAGCTAACTGCTAATTAGAACTTGCAGCGCATACATTGAAATCAGAGTCATTGCCAGGTGTGTTTACTCCAGCCTGCAAGACGGCGACAGAGCGAGGAATTCAAAAACATGGCAAGTCAATACGTGTATCCAGCAGCTCCAGATTTCCCTGTTACCCAACCTCGTGAACAATGCCTAGCTGTGTTTAGCTGTGAGTCATTTGTGTTTAAGATGCAGACCTGCAGCTACACTACTCATCCAATTACTTGGAAGTAACTTTCTGACGTGATCCCTTATAAATGCCGCTTCTCTTTCATTACTTTCGATGTTGCCCCGGTCGGAGATTGAACAAACAATTTATTTTGGCTCGAGCGATGAATTAAACATTTTGAATGAATTACTCTGGTGAAAAACACACACACATACACTGCAGCTTCTGCAGCAGCTGAGTGGGTTGAGCACAGAGAAGAGGTCGATGAACAAGTTAAAACCAAGATCCCTGAGTGGAGTGAACTCATGCAGCCTGTGGCAGTGAAGGAGCCAAACATGAGGCATGAGAACTGAAGGGAAAGTTTCATACTGTACTCGCTGTACCTTTCTCACAAAAGCTTGTTACACAGCCGTACAAATAAGTAACTTTATATATTGAATGTTTTGAGAGATTTTGTTGCAATGATAAATTCCCACTATGTTAGGTAGATTGGACACTGAAATTGACCGTAGGTGTGACGGTCAGAGTGAATGGTTGAATGGTTGTTTGTCTCTGTAAGTGGCCATGCGATGGACTGGTGATCTGTCCAGGGTGTACCCCACCTATCGCCCTATGTCAGCTGAGATTGGCACAGCATCCCGCGCAACCCTGGGTAGAAAATGGATGGATGGATGGATGGATTTATTTTAAGGTAGAAGATCCGTTGGTAACCCTTAAAAGGGAGAAGCCGAAAGAAGGAGGTTTTGTCCCTATCAGCCGATCATATCCCAACCCGTTCTTTTCACTATAGAGTATCTGCCAATAACCAAGTCTACTCTGATACTTTACTGATATTTGCCTTTTTTAAAAAAGGTCAGAGATTATTCCTGAGTGAAATTAAGGGAGAAAGAAGAAGAGACTCCTGCAGCAAGGCTGCAGGGACCACTGGGAGAGAAAGACAGAGGACAGAACATGTCAATCAACAGTGACCAAAATAGTGAAAATGTTGTCTCTCTCCATGTTTGTTAAACAGGTGCTTTAAAATCTGAACATTTATTTTTATTGTCTGTACAATCTCTCTCCGAGTCTCTGCTTTGGTACACAACAAAACATGGGTATTTGTCACCTCTTTAGGGACATTTTCTTGCATAAACACAGTCAGGACCAGCAGTTCTCATGAAGACCGAAGCCTGGCTCGAATGAGGTAGAACGATATTTAAACTAAGAAATAAAGAGTGGTACGGTTAGGGTGAGGCATTAACTAGTTATGATTCACATTAGCAATAATGATTTGTTTAGACTGCCCAGATGAATGAAAGTCAATGCCGTTTCCTAAGAAGAGTTAGCTGCACAAAACCTGTGTGTGCGCGCTTGAGTGCTACAACACACCAGGCAGAGAGGGAAGAGCCACAATGCGTCTACCTCAAATAAACCCGTGCTGCAGTCTGCAGCTGTGAGACATCAAGGTTCTGAGCATGTGGAAAGCTCAGTAGCTGGAGTAAACGATCAGAGAGAGGTGATCAGTATGATTGCCATGCATTAAAAAAGCCCAGTTTAGCTCTGATCCAACACTCATCCCCAATAAATGTGTATGTTTTAAAGAAGTTTCTGTACTCTTAGATGCTGTCCATCCTCCCGCCTTAGCACGCCCATCTGCTGCCGCCTCTTCAAAATGATCAGGGCTGGGGTGACTTGGCTGATATGGGGCCTCTCCTCCCATCTTCCTCTTCTCAAACTCTTCATGGTACCTAATCTGCAAGAGAGAAACAAGGATGATTCACAGAAAAGATAGAGAATCCCTCTTCAACTACGACAGGATTTCTCCTGGTTCACCAGATTCAATGAAGGGCATTTTAAGACCTTGCTTTGAATTATTATGTGTATAACTTGACATTAGTGAACATTATAAAATGAATACCGCCAAATATCATGAATAAATCATTAAAAACAATGTGGAAATGGATAAGCAGCAGGATTATTAAGAAACTGGTGAAACAATTTAAATCATATCCCATTCATTTTAGGTCAGCATATAATTTCTATATATTTGAGGTTTAAAAAAAATAATATAGGAGATGCATATAAACCCCACTCTACAAGTAAAATTATTGTCCAACTGCAAGATGGAAAAAAAATATTTAGGTAAGAGCTTTAAATCTACAGGTGTATTTTTCTCCAGTTCTTTTTTTCAACCACCAGGGGGCTCCCACTTGTTCTTGCTTGTTCCAACATGTCTGCATTTGTGGAGATGAAGGTGGGGCGCACAACGTGCAGCAAAGCCTGCAGGAAGCACCTTGATGCTGACAGGAAATGACATCTCAGCGGCCGGAAGTAGTGTGCGCTCAGAGTTGCATAGCAACCGTTAACGACACATCATGGAGGGAGGAACAGGTAAAAACGAGGGGGAAAAGGGAACAGACTACAGAATGAACCACCTAAATACAACAGGAAACACTGAAAGGACAAAGTGGTGGGCAATCATATGACTAAATACAAGTGTGACTTTATTCAGCCATAATACTCCATTTCAGAATTAAAGGCTTTGTGAATTATAGGTGTGACAAAAAAAAAGAAAAAAAGATGACATGATCCCCTTTAACCTCTGTAGCTGGTGCAACAAAAGGCAGCATTCAGTGACACGACATGAAACAGAGCCACAATGATGGAGCCAAGTCTGACTGATTGCTCTATGAATACGCTAAATAACCCGTCCCCTTAATACCAGGCTGATACCAGACTGACTCACAGTGTCCCAGTCAAGATTTACAACTCTAATTCTGTCTCCGTTCAAAGAGCCCACTGTGCCGGCAGCAATTACAAGCAGTGTGTTCACAGGACTGGATGGGATGACGGAGTGTTAGTGCAAAGACAGTGGAGCGAGTGAGTGAGTGACTGCAACACAGTGGCTGCTCTCAAGTGCAATATGCTGCGTGAGAGAGAGTGTGTGTGTGTGTGTGTGTGTGTGTGAAGATGATAATTCAGGTTTGTTTTGAAGGAGCAGGTTGAGCGGTGCTTCTTTTACAGGAATTGTCTGGCACCGCTGCTGTTGTGAACTGGTAGACAAGTGGACGTGAATGAAAAGGCTCCACATTGCTGACATTCTGAAAATGGCGCCGGATCAACTGGTTTGTTTCCGAGTGACAAGCGGGGAGGACGGCATTCATCTGAAGACAACACTGACTGGATGACTGCAGTCAGATGACGTATTTATCAGGATGACACACGCGACCATGAAGTGCCCAAATCAGTTCTCCCAGAACGCACTTGTTGTCTTGACGTGGCTCGTCTGTGTGCACCCAAAAATACGTAACATATACGTGCATCGCTCAACCATCTAGTAAAGTCCCTTGATCTCAGTCACGTAGGATCTTTCATCCCACGAAAGCAGTAATTATCCATCACCCTCCACACTAATTATGCCATTAGTGAGGCCGGTGCCGGTCTTGTGTAAGGACGAATGTTTTGTGTCTGACTGAGTGTGTTTCACATGCAAATAAAAGCCTTTACCGCTGAATTAAACCGTCTGGAGACACAGGTTAAACACTGAGTGCATTGCTCCATCGCTGTTCTGTATTTACAGCGCAATCGCAGATCAATAACAGGAGGTGAGGGAAAGAGGAGGCAGCGTGGAGGCCATCGGTCCACGCAGAAAGGGATTTGAGGGAAATTCTATTACAATAAACGAAGAGGAGACATTGACATTTACTAGTGGTAGTGACTCAGTGAGAGGATGAGAAACAAAGACTTGATGAAGAACACGATAAAGCTTTGGTTCTTAATCTAGTAAAGCTCTGGGGGCTGACGTGATGGTGGCAGTGCGGCCGATCTCAGGAACAATGAACTCTTTAAGAAACAGCAAATCTGAAAGCTGTTAGTTTCTACTGGTAAGTCTGTAAGTGCTAACATTTGTATTCTGCCAGGTCTTTTACTTGCACAACAGATTAGCTTGACCTGGCCAAAAGCTGGCTTTGATTATCTCTAATTCTCAGTTGCCCTTTTCCGTGAATTTCAGAAACAATCAATGAACTTTTACTAAAAGAGGTTAGAGTCAATAAATTCATACCAGGCCAACAACACTTTGTCTTTGTTTTTGAGCTCATCTGTTGTGATTGAGTGAAATGAGATGAACACCATCCATGTGGGTGGTGGTGGTGCATGTGTTGACTGCTTTGTTGAAACTTACATTGCTGATTTGATCCTGCGTTTTCTTAATTCTCTGCAACTCCGGTGTGTCAGCAACCACGCTGAAACCTTTTCCTTTACTCTTCTCAAATTCCTCCTTGTAGAGAACCTGGAGAAGGAAATTGAACCACAACAGAAGTAAAAGAGATGGTTAAAAATGCAACAAAAAAAAAGAATAACTGTCAAAATGAGCAGCTTCAATGTGTTCTTGTTTGTCAAGATGGAAACATCATCATCATTATTATTATTATTTGTAGACACATTCTTTACATACACATCTTCTGCTTTCTTCAAAAATAAAGATTACAATGCTTTATCAACCGTTTCTTTGGCATCAGGGTCCCCCCTAATAAGTATCTGAAAATGGCAAACGGCAAATGGATCTGTTGCACGTTTTAATGAGCTGTGTGTTGGCCCGATAAAATACTTTTATAGCAGCAGGAAAATGTTTTATACCATCGACTTCATTGCTGCTTGACACCATTAGATACCTAACATGAAAGCCCTAAATGTCACCTCTAGTCAAACGAACACTCTGCTGATGTTACTTCCGAGCTGACGATTGCCTTAGAAGATCATCCTATATTTTTATTAGACTTTAAAATGCTACTGTAATCATATTATTCTTATTTACAGTATTGGTTTGGTCCTTTGTCTCACCATCGACCAAACGTTCAGCGACAATACAACACATTGAAATCATTTACAGCCGATACGGTACTGATATCAAGCTGATAAAACATAACAGCAAGTTATTACTGAAGAATCATGTCCAGATGAGCTGGAATTGCCAGCATTTTTAAAGGGATATTTCTGTTTTTTTGAGGTGTGGTCTTACAAACGTTGACCCGAGTGCCTGGAACACACATGGCACCAACAAACGCCGAGTGAAAACATGGTTAGACAGGAGTGACCAGCTTACAGATGCCGTGGGTAATGTGTCAATATCTCACACAGCTACACTCTGAACTACTCCTTAACAAATGATGTTCAATGTAAGGATTCTTGTTTCTTGTTGACACCTTCACCTTTTGCAGTTTTCCATTTAAACTTATTTTAAAATGACCTCAAACCTTCTTTGGCATTAGGACATTGGTATTCTAGTGTGTGCTGGGTGAATGTGTCGTAATATTTCAGCAGTGGCGGTATTTCCCTATTTTCTGATGAGCACAGCAAACCACAAAAAACTTTCTGAGGCAGAAATAATCAGTGTTTTTCTTCTGCATAAACTATCACTTGCATTTGAATGCGTTTCAAGTGTTCATGTGCTAGCAAAGTTGGGTTGGCCAATGTGTGTATAACAGAGTTTTTTGTGGTGACGATTGCTTCCTGTTTGCAGGGGCGTGACGGCTTCATATACAGGACATGGCAGCAACCATATAAGGTCAGAAGTGTGAGGTAGTGTATGACAACTAGGTTGTGTGTGTGTGTGTGTGTGTGTTTGTTTGTTTTTCCAGCCTTTGCACCCTGCTCTGACCTTAAGGGCAAAGAAGGAAGTGTCCAGCCCACACAGCATCAGATGAGTATCAGAAAAAACAATGCATGGATGTCCAACCTCACCGCTGCCCTGTGGCAGAACACTCAAACCCACAACTACATTCACCAGTCTACGAAACAGAAAGTCAGGCAAGTGTTTTTATTTTTAACCCAAAGTACTGGCGACACATTCTGCCGTTTGTGCTACAGGCCTCGTTGACACATGTCATGACATTTCAACAGGGACAAATCACTCGATTCCACCCCCTCACACTGAATCCTGCCCTCCTCTAAGAAAAGAGCCTCGCTGCACAGCATATCCGCTCCCACAATGCCCGCATGATGTCTGACATTGCTAAACACAGTGCTGACCAGTCCTCCTCTCATCCTGTGATGACACGGCTGTGATTCAGTGTGTGATGCAGTGTGATCTGCTGTCACCTCCGAGCAGAAAGTCCACCGAAAGACCAAGTTTAATCAAATCGATGATTCCAATTCCATGGATCTCAAGCATGCACACAAAGAACATTAATGTGTCCTTCATTCACAGTGTCCCCCCCATATTTTCATTTGCCAGTTCCTCTCCTTTGTCTTCTTGGAACCATGCAACACCTTCTCCTCCTCCAATCATGTCCCTGCTTTCTTTACCCACCCACACTGCCGTCCCTCTCGCTGCTGCTTTTTCATTCATTCATATTTTACTGCTTCGGCAGCAACAGATGCAGACATCCCATAGAGCCAGAGCTCTCCCTCGTAATAATCTTTCTATCTGCATCTATTTGCATTCCTCTGGCTTTCTTTCCTTGAGGGATTTTACATTTATCTCTTCCTTTTTCCCCCTGCGCTCCTCCCTTTCTGTTTTGGTGCCTTCCTGTCTCTTCTTTATTCTTCTCTTGCTCATGTGCGCCTCATTGCTCTCCCTCCTCCCAAATTTGCTCACTCCAGTTTCTTAATTTCTCTCCCTCTCTCCATCTTGTTTCATTCTGTTTCCCGCTGCAAAGTCTTGTAATGAGGTGTGACAAACCTCTACCCTGCTACCATAGCAATAGGTTTCCCGTGGCAACAAAGTAGCAGCAATGGTATGGGTTTAGTTGTCCACAGTTATCCACAAACACAGTCAACTTGTTTGCAAAGTGTGTGTTTGTCAGCAAACAGCCATCACAGTGCTAGAGGCTCGGTTCTACATCTACAAATATTTATGTAATTCGAGTGCATCATCTTGAGTTTCTATATTAATTTATCATTTTATCAATTCTTCAAAAGTTACCTGCTCGACATGGGCGCTAATCAACAGCTAATTTTCTACACTTTGTGCAACTAAAAGAATATTTTAAGCGAATTTGTTGTCATATTCACTCTGTAGGAGCCTGGACGCAAGTCCTGGACACAAAAAGGGTCACAATTTTCTTTTTCACAGGCAAGAAAATAATGGGATTACTCAAAAGTAATTACAGTCGACAGCACCATTGATTATAAACTATTTTAGGCCATTCATTTAAAGCTGTGGGCATTCGTGTCCACCGACTAATGTTCTCACACAACTGCAACTTTCATGACCACATTAGTCACGCAAAAATCTTTTGTGCAAGATAGGCTTACGCTGTATTACCATACTGTTTACCATGAATTTGATCACTGTGTCTTGGTGTATGGTGGAGTGTTGTAGGCAGTGATGGGAGGGCTGTTACACACACAATCCATGTAGAAAAACACCATCTGTCCCTCAATCCCTCAGTTATCTCCCTGCCCTTAAGACCAATGCGCTCACCCCAATACCAATCCCCCCACTCCCAGACTAACGTGTAGAGCTTTGACACCGACACTCAGATAAGATGAGTGATCTGCCTTCTTTCATAAGCCCCGCCTACTCTGGTTTCTCACTCCTCCTCTACTACAGGCTGAGGAAAAGTGTCTCCATCAACATTTTCCCGTAGATCATTCAGTGGGACCTCCACGCTGTGGAAGCCCGAAAATGACTTTATGTCAATGGAAGATTTTTTGGGAAACTGACATTTATTTTGTCTGGCTTTCCACTAACATGCATTATGTGGCTTCTTCTGTGGTTGTTTTTGAGATCACACTGATAGACAAGTTCCTTGGCTACTAAGAAACATAATAGGAGAAGTGAAACCTGACATGGCAGCCTTCATGTTTGATGAGTCTGCTGCAACAAAGCATCATTTTAAACACGCTCTATCTGTGAATCGTTATTCTTCCTTTAACTACAGGAAACCACACTGGGAAAAAACATTGTTACAAGTCTGTTGTTGAGTATAAAACGCTCTGACTCTCTGTCAGAGCCTCTTCATTAAGGCAATAACACATGACCTAGTTCAAATGGATATTTTTGGTCCAATGAGGTTTTTTTTTAATCTCACAGAATCTATTTAGGTCTTCGTGTAAGGTTCACATATTACAGCTTTGGTAAGTATATCTAGAGTTAAAAAATCAGAACTATAAACAGTCCATTTAGAGCAACAAAAGATGCTGAGGGGAAAAACAGTACATTAGCTACAGTATTACTGCACTTTGAGCCAATAAAGTGTTATGTATGGAGCTATAATCCTGTTTTGAAACCATCTTAAAAAGGCATACAAAGGATAGACCATACATACATAATTCTGATGGAAGGATTGTCCCAGAAATAAAGTGTGTAAGCTCTTCTGTCCTCAGACTCTGGAGTTTAGCAACAGAAGTCAGCCAAAATAGAGGCAGCAAATCTGACAAAAGGTTTTGTTTCAAGTCTGTAGACAAAAAAAACCCTGGGCTTAAAAAGAAATCCAAAGATACAAGAATCCAAGTCTAATTTGTTTTCCCCCAAACTAACACCACTTAGTTCCTATAGAAAAATGGTACATTTTCTGGACTACTCGTACTAATTAGGCAAACTTTCAGGCTGGTCCTAAACATAATTCAAATATGCAACTGAAAGGCATGGCTTTCCTCAAGTTTGTTACAATTACAAAGCTAATGGTTCTTATATTCAGTGTAATACACATAAACAACACTGCAATGCTTCCTTGTGTAACACACATTGTGTCTCAGCTAGTGATAACAGGAAACGGAAGAGTGTTATGAAAGTTTTAAGTAATGTTCTATTTGATAGTTCCATACTTTTTAAATTTAATCTAAAGTGCACTCCTCATATTTCAGTGCATTTTTGTTGAGTCCGTACCACACTTGACTAGGACAAAGAATCACTCAAATAAATGCAATTACAATCTTGCGCTACACTGCAACACTACAATAAAATAATACTCCATGGCCTTGCAGCTCCCACACAACCCTTTCCCACTTGTCTACTGTGAATAAATTTCACACTCGACTTCTTCAACAGGTGGGTCTTAAAGCCGTGAGCACAAAGTTATTGTGAACGTCTAAACTAGGTTCAGAATTAGACTTTGGTTTTGTGCCAGTATTTAAAGCCAGATGCAGTTTTTGGGTCAAATCAAACCAGGGTTTCCAAATCAAGTATATCTTTATATTATCTCCATTGTGAAACAATGCCAAGGTGTGGACAAACTGTGTGTGTTTGAAAATGTGCATTAGGTACAGCTGTGAATACAACAAGTAGCTACAAGCACAAAGACTTACCTGGCTCTGTATCATACTCTGCTTTTTGAGGCGGAGGTTCTCTGGAGTGTCAGCCACACAGGTGAATTTTGTCTGGGGGTAGTGTCTGTGAAATAAGCACAAAAAAAACAGTAAAGAACGTTAGTAAACCATAAATACACACACACACACACACATACACATACTAACACACAAGCAGATGCCAGTATTTGCTCAAACTCCCACTGTGACGCTCAAGCCAAGACTCTAAGAAAAAAAACACCATTACTCAAACAGTGTGCAGTCTGTGGGCCCGTAGTAGGGCATTTGTTATTCAAGGTGGTCTTGAGGTTGAGTTAGAAGCCCCTGTAGACAAAAGGCATGTCAGTAGAACACACAATGGTCTGTCAGTGGGAGCCATGGTAGTCTGAAAAAGAGGAAGTGCAGACAGGAGGTGTGTGTGGGGAAGAAAGGGCCTCAAGGTTGCAAAGTTTTGGAGGCGAGCCATAGCAGGTGTGGAAAAATCCTTCCAAGTGCTCACACATACAGTACACATACACACACACACACACTGATGGGCACGGCACTATAGGGATAACAGGAAGAGGAACAGCATGCAGCAGACACAACAGGGTCAAAGAGACAGTGGGTGAGTGTGAATTATGTCATGGGCAGCCCCCTTCAGCACAACACGAGGACCAATCTCTTTTCTGAATGGATGCTGGGAAGTTTCTTGACAGTCGCAGACCCATAACCACCCGACCTCCCACTGCTCTGTCTGAAACAAATATGACAAAGGTAAATATACAAAAAGGAAGCACGAACGCACATTTTCCATGCACACGTGCAGCACATCGAGCTTAGCTCCAAAAGCCATTCGTCATCACACACTACTTATTGATCACCTAATTTGCTGATGTACGTGCAAAGCATAAGGCAGTGTTTTTATAAACTGGAGGCTCGTGTGTTCGAGCAGCCTTGAGGTCAACAAGTAACGGTGCCAGCCAGTTCAGTGTGGTCCTTACGGCAGTTACAACATATGGCTTACATCCAGCAGGAGGGGAAGAGCCCCATCACAGCTTATCTAATATGACCTGCAGTTCCCAGCCTGCCTGCAGGGCACTGGGTGACCTGAAAAATCCTCAATCCATGGCTCTGGGTAACCCATTCAGGCAATATGTTTACGGTTTTCTTGACAACACAGAAACCAACTTGGTTGACTTGGAGTTCATCCCAAGGATATTTAGTAGATGTACTCTATACACAGTCCAATACGTGATGTGTTTCACATGAAGCCATGCTGAAAAATGAAGTATTTGCCATTTTAAATATTATCATTTGAAAACAAAAAGTGGGAAGCAGAAAAGAGCAGAAGTTGCTGTGAACCCATGACAAACCAACGCACTTTGTTCCTGCTAGCACAGGTCACACGCACAAAAACTGGTAGCTCTAATTTCCTTGATGTAAACATTACATCTGAATGTCGCCTTTCTGTTGGACAGTGAGAGGGTGTTTAACAAGCTGATTGATGCAAAAAAAATTCAAATAAGGTCATGATTTCATTGTTGAGAGATGTGCTGTTGTCCGTCTACACTGA
Organism: Solea senegalensis; assembly: GCF_019176455.1. Lineage (NCBI taxonomy): Eukaryota > Metazoa > Chordata > Actinopteri > Pleuronectiformes > Soleidae > Solea > Solea senegalensis. The sequence continues at coordinate 8,724,489 of NC_058038.1, forward strand.
TAAACAATTATAACTGAGGTAAGACCCCATCTTTATATCAATAGGGCCAACTAGCATGACATTATAGCTACATCTGATGAGTGCACATCTATATGAAGGTAATCTTAACATACATTTTATGCTGTATACTTGAAGCACTCATACAGGCACTTGCCTATATGAGTGCACTGACAGGGTATCTTTTCCTTCTGGGGGATGTCCCTCGATCAAAGCTACCAAACTGGTAATATATGTTCATTTTTCTCTGGAGTTGGGTGTGGCTGGCCTGTGGTCAAACACACTTCCTGTCAAACCCCTGCTTATATGTTTCAGAGGCTTAAGGGCTTCAACACACTCTGCTCAGCTCAGCTCGGCCACATCTGTGTCAACAGCCTCGCTGTCGTCTTCAAACTGTCCTTGCTCTTGATGAGCAGTAGATTGCAACAGGGCTGCACACATAATACAAGCTTTGTGACTCAGTGGGATCTCAATGCGTCGTCTGTGTGTGGAACCAGACCATGCTTGGGTTCGTCTTTGACGGTATGGATGAGTCAGAAGAACACTCCACAACCTGTCATGTTGTATAACAAGGTAATAAGTCGCAGACAGGAGTGGGTGACACATGCACAAACACAGTTAGCCCAGTGAACTCTAAAAATAGGGAGTGATCAAAATGGAGGGGAGGCATGGCCGGGGTGTAGGAGGAAGGTTGTTAGCCACGCATGTGTAATCACACACACAGGCATACACAGATGCACACACACAAACCGCCTACTGTGCAGGAGGAGAGGTCTGTTTGCATTGTAGGACCAGGAGATGTGGAAAGGTTGACCCTGAAAGACCTGGAAAGGTTGTAATACATCATTCAGGTTGAACATTTTCATTAGCGTGTACAGAATATCCAACTGAAACAAGAGTATTCAGACTGAAGAGATGATGACACACACACACACACACACACACACACACACACACACACACACACACACACACACACACACACACACACACACACACACACACACACACACACACACACACACACACACACACACACACACACACACACACACACACACACACACACACACACACACACACCACAGAGAAGAAGAGACGGTAGACATAGGATTAAATAAGCTGTACATGACGGGCAAAAACGTATTATCCGTTGTATCAGAAGTTACTAAATGACTAGGTCTCTGATCCGCTTAACATGAATGCAAAAGACAAAGTACAAACAACGGATCATCATTGATCCGTGATCCGTTCGGATCAATATCTTCGGTTCGGCACACGTGTGATCCACGGATTGATTTATGAAAAAAAAAAAAAGTTGTGCGCATGTTCAGTCCACACACACACAGCTTGGTCATGGCGAGTGGAGGAACGGAGGAGCTTGAATGACCCACGTCATTTAAATCCCCTGTATGGGAGCATTTTGGCTTCCCTGTCAAATATAATGACGAAGGAAAGAGGTTTGTGGATAAAACCGTGACGGTGTGTAGGCACTGTGGCACAAGAAAGCCATACGACAGTGGAAACACATCAAGCATGGCCAAGCATTTGAACCGACATCACACAGGTGTTTCACTGACAGGAGTGAAAACGAAGGCTGCTCAACAACCGCTTATCACCGTGGCATTTAAGCAGCCCCTTGTTGCAAAATCAGACCGGGCTTAAGCCATTACAAACACTATCGGTGTGTTTATAGGTGCAGACATGAGGCCATATTAGGTTGTGCAAAACGAGGGCTTTAAACACATGCTGAAAGTGCTTGAGTCACGTTACGACGGTGCGCCGTCGCACACCCACTTCACACTTTTTTTGCTGATCCGATCCGTGACTCTGATCCGCGGAACGATCCGATTCCGTGAGTTTTTTGATCCGTTGCACCCCTAAACAAAAGACTACAAAAGAGCAGTGACATACTGACTGGTTACTCATTAACTGCATTTTAACACATGACCTCATCCTCGATTCAAGCTGGAGTGGAAGTGGAAGTCGACAGGAACTGTGAAGAACAAACCCAAATCAAGACATTGTGTGATGAGCTTTAATGTCGACACATAGCTGCCTAGAGTGATATCACACCATCCATCGGTAAGGCAGTGTCCAAGTAATGGCTGCCACAGTCTTCAGGGGAATTGAAGAATTTTACCGTCTTCTTATCTGCACTCCCAAATCTCTCACAAGCCCCTTCTGTGACTCGAGTACCTAATCAGGGATGAGATTCTCAAGGAAGAGGTGGATGGG